>NC_042617.1:382303498-382915998 GCF_901001135.1 Rhinatrema bivittatum
TGAGCTGGGAGAAAAAAAAAAGGAGGAAGGAGGAATTACTGGGCAAAAACACAAATACTTTCTGGCAACTAAACGTTTTCCAGAGAAATATCTTGTGTCTTTTTTTTCTAATGGCAACACTTTATCTACAATGCACACTGGGGTGTAAACTGGCCTGTAATTCTCACTATAGCCCTTGGCATCATATCTTAGGACAAGACTATAAACAATGAAAAAGAACATCTTCTGAGAATAGCTCACCAGACAACCACTGGTCTGCGGACCGGCACTGGTCCTGGCAGCATTTCTGCCAATCCTTAAAATGACAGTGATTGCAAGATGATGAGTAGGGACAAAGAATTGCCCTGCGGCTGCACAGCACCCTGCACCACTGCCAGCAGAGACTTTCCTAACCTCTCTGCCCCCCGCCCTGCAGGCCTTTTGTTTCCTAGTCAGGGGGCTGGTCCTGAGGCCCCACCTCTGAGAGGGGGGCAACTGCAGCCTAATGTTAAGGAGCCTACTAAAGAGTAAGTCAGTCTGCTTTGCTCTTAGGCCCCCCCCCCCCCGCCTCCCACGCAGCAGCCAGGAAGGGATGGGGCCACCGCAGGAACTGAGAGCAGAGCAGACCCTGACTCAGTCTTATGCAGGCTCATTAACATTCAGCTGCAGTTGCTTCCCGAGATTGGGCTTCGGGACTGGCCCCAACTTGGGGGGGGGGGGGGGAAGTCCGCGTGGTGGGGGTATTAACTGTGGTACTGTTGCTGGGGTAGAAGGGTACTTTAATGCAGGTCCCTTCCCCCATGAGAATGCATTTGTCTGAGGCCTGGTACTGTCTTCCAAGTTGCAAATAAAGTGAGGCACTCACAATCTGGTTAGCAGTCCCCTGCTACAAGAATGAAAAAGGAAAGCAGAAGAAACTGCCTGCAGGTGCTAAAGACTTGTTTCACTGCAGCAACTTGTACTATTTCAGAAGCAGATGCTACGGGGGTAAACCCAAGCGGCAAGAAGCCTGTTAGACTGTTCCATCCGTTTGAGCTACCATATAATACTGCGATGGCTTGCAGATTAAAAAGAGAGTTCAGCCCTAGATCTCCAATATCTGCTCCTAGGACTAGGGTCAGCTTTTTTCGATCTGTTTTAAGCAATTATACAGCTGGAGCGTTTACCCAGGGAGTTCGTAGTCTATCAGCCCACTGCAGAATTTTGTGGACTGTGTTTCTTCAACTGCCTACTCACTAAAATCAGGGCTGTCACATTCTTTTATTCAATTTCCTTTTTGGTGTGTATACCCATCCCGGACTGGGGGGCAGTGGTGGGGCAGGTTGGAACACCATTTTAGTGCACCGGTGCCAAAGTTATCTCGGGGTTTTGGTAAAGTCTAATTCTTTTGCCTACAGCATAATCAAGCATGTCATTTTTATCAGCTGGTTACATCCCAAAGTGTTCATTTCTACTTCTGAATTTTGCCTTTTCATTGTTGCATTTAGTTGTTCTAATTACTAGATAAAAGTAAACAGCTTCAGTGTAACAGTGTTTGATGGTTTATCCTGTGGCACTCTGCCCAAGAATAGGGTTGTGTTAAAGGCAGTAGATTTAGGGACACCAGGCTTGTCCCCCCAGTGTTGTGCAAAAAATCCGTACCTCCATTCTGCTTGCTACACTTGGGCAGCTGGGGTTTTAAGTCACAGACCAACTCCCTCTATTGGTGGCAGATTTTCCCTGTGTCACCTAATGGGGAGAACTACACTGGCTAGCAGGGGAAAAGGATTGAGGGAGGATTTTCTTTTATTTTTTTCATGATGAGCTGATGGTTAATTGCAAGGGGGGAGAAAGAGGGGATATATATATATAGAGAGAGATTTTTAAAGACCAGTTGGTGGCTGACTGGATGGGGAGAGAGAGGGAGGATTTTTTTGTTTTTTTAACGATGAATGGGTGGCTGGCTAGGAGGGAGAGAGAGAATTTTTTTCTTTTTTGAAGACAATGCTGTTCGAAAAAGGAAGGGGGTAGAGAGAAAAGGGGCTTTTTTTTTTTGTAATAAGAGTGACTTGATTTTTAGAAAATAATTGTATTAAATTGGCAAGTTATCTTCTTAAAATGACAGATGAGCTGCAGAGCTGACCTTTGAGATTAAAGACCAGGTGGGGGAAAAAGTAAATCCTACCACCCCCAAGTTCTTGAATGTTTTTGGGGGGAGACTTCCCCTAAAACACTCATCAATGCTGAAACTGTCCACATAATTTAAGGAAAGTAGTTAACCAGTCTTTGGCATTCAAAAATTTGAGAAACACTGTACTAGAGGATGCTATTCCAACCTTAAATGGGTACATATGTTATCTACTGTAATATATTTGAACTGTGGTTAGGACAGCATGTAACTCTGATGGGTGTTGTACTCAGCCCATTGATCGTTTTGATGTATTATGCTGCTGAATGGGCCTTTGTAGAATGTGTGAATACATAGAAACATAGAAATGACGGCAGAAGAAGACCAAACGGCCCATCAAGTCTGCCCAGCAAGCTACGCACTTTATCCATTTTTTTTCCCCTTTTTCTCTCTCCCACCTGTTACTATTGGCTTCCAGTACCCTCCAGCCCTAATTCCCCTCCACCCAATTTAGAGAGCAGCTGTGTATCTGCATCCAAGTGACATCCAGCTCAATTAGGGGTAGCAACCGCTGTAACAAGCAGGCCACCCCCATTCCCCATACTCTTACCCACCCCTGTTTTTATTTTTTGTTTTGTTTTATTTATTTATTTATTTTTTTGGAAATAGCAGCCCTCCATCCTTCCGCTCCGTGAAGGTGGAACACCAACTACTGGCCACTGGCATCCCGCTCCGTGAATGCCGCTGTGGCTACTGCCGCTCCATGCAGTGTTTGAATGCCTCTGTGGCTACTGCCGCTCCGTGCAGTGTTTGAATGCCTCTGTGGCTACTGCCGCTCCGTGCAGTGTTTGAATGCCTCCACTTTATTCACGCCCTCTAGACTTGATGAATCCACAGTGTTTATCCCACGCCCCTTTGAAGTCGTTCACAGTTTTAGACTTCACCACTTCCTCCGGAAGTGTAAGTATATTTACAAAATGCTTTGCCATACTGATTGGTTAAAATGATGTCGCATGTCACTCGCATTGTTTGAGCCATGGTATAAAGGCTCAGGAGTGATTGTTCTGAATAGAGCATTAGAGTGCCTCAGAGTGGAATTTAAACATCCTGTGAATGGAAACGTTTTGGTGCATAAGATGCATCAATTGAGTGTATTCTCTGTTATTGGTTCTGCTGAAGTCACGAGAATGCATTCAGTCATCCAAACAGTAACCAACAAGAGCATGGCAGAAACTTGCTTAATGCGGCAGTTATTACCCTTAACTAAAAAGCCTGATACTACACTTCAATGCACCTCCAACATTGCTCTCTGCTTCAACGGCAATGGGGGGAAGGAAATTGGACTCAAACAGTAACCAACAAGAGCCCTGACTTTAGCGGAGTGAGTAACTGATAAGTATGGGAAACTGGTAACTATGGGAGCTTTTTGGGCAGACTGGATAGGCCATAAGGTCCGTTTCTGCCATCACTTCTGTTTCTTTGATAACCCTCATACTGGTTTATTTTTCTGTAAAGAAATTTAACATTTATGTAAAATGAATGTAATTTATCTTTTTTTTTTTTTTTTTAAATGATATCCTGATGCATGTGGATGACAAAAAACAGACCTTGTAAGATATGAGGAGAGTCTACATTTTACAGTAAGGACTTCAGTGAAGCTTGTGGCTCAGAGATGATTTACCAGGTGCATTGCCTGAAAGTTCAGTTTGAGATGCTGGAAAGTATCCATTCATTTTTAGCTCTGTGGTTTATAATTAATGAGTTCATACATAGTCTTGTATATTGTTCCTTTAAAAGTGTAGAACCTGAGCATTGATAGTGACATTTGGGATTTTTTTGGTTTTGAGTTTTCATTTTGGGATTGAACTTTCCATTGGGAATGAACTTTTCTCTTTCATAAGGCCTGGATTTCTCAATAGGCACAGCAGGCTTATGCCTAGGGTGGCAAAAATCAGGAGGGGTGGTAGCAGGCTGGTTAAAGATTCACTGCCTTCCAGCTATGCTTAATCTCACTCAGCAGAGAATAGTCCTCTGCTTCATGATGCAGCCTCTCCCTTCCCAGGGAGAGAGAGAGAGGGGGGGGGGGGCGGGGAATCGATGCTGGTATGTGTGTGCCAGATTGAGAGGTTAGAGAGGAGCTGGAGCAGGACCAGAGCATGGTAGGGATACCTCATCTCCTTCCCCCTCCCCTGCAATTCAGGTTCTCTCTCCCTTGACCTCAGATTCTATCCACCAGATCTGGGAACCTCCCTTCTCTACAGACCCTGGAACCCTGCAACATGCCCCACTCCTTTCCTCCTCTCTCAATCCCAGACTCTCCCTCCCTCTCCCTTCTTTTCCTCCCATCTCAGATTGCTGATTTCCCCCTGTCTTCTACCTTCCCCATCTCCCATCCTCCCCATCCCTTTCTACCTCTCCGCCCCATCCTCAGTCCTCTTTCCTTCTCATATTCCTCCCGTATCCCTAGTTCTCTTTCCTTCTCAAGGCTCCTCCCTATCCCTAGTCCTCTTTCCTTATCATACTCCTTCCTCCTAGCCCCAAGTCTTTTCACCTTCTCCTCACCCCATTCCTAGTCCTCCCTCTTTCCTTCCCCATCCCTGGTCCTCTCACCCTCTCCTCCTCTTTTGCCCATCCCCGAGATCTCATCCCTCTACTGATACTTAAGATCCCTTTTCCTCTCCCAATAAAAAAAATTATATAGACAAGCAAGGTTGAAAATGTTTTTAATTTTTCTAATATAAAATATGGAAATGTTTGCCAATGTGCTTCAGAGTTTTCCAGTTTTTGCCACCGAATCTACGCCTGAGCTGCCGCAGCAAACTGTGAGACTGTACCTTACACCTCCTGCTCATGTTTGTCTGAACTTAACTGGGCGTGGGGGTCAGGGAGGTGGAAGAGGGGGGTGCAACAGCAGCAACAGTGCCTAGGAGTGGCAAATTCCTAAATCCATCTGTCTCTTTCATACTGGATTTTGCACCCAAATATTTGTACAGATGAGTAAAATGTGGGGTTCTCTCACTGATGATTTCCCTACTATGTATGAATGTTCCTAAAAAGAACTCTCTAAGACCATGGTCTTTTCTCATTTTTTTCTATATTCATATTTATTGAGCCCAACCTTCAAAACTATCCGTGGTATAACCATTTGCACGTGTATATGGGCCCACAGAGACTTATGCTATTATTTTATATACTCACAGGAGCCTCACAGTTTATAAAATGTTGCTTATTTCTGCCCTGAAAATACGTGTATGTTTTAGTACATCCATAATGCAGGGGCACGTACAATTTCTCTACTCATTTTATAAAATCGCGCACACATTTTATACACATAACAATGTATGTGTAAAAACCCAGAATTAAACGCTGAAGCAGCAGTTGTTGTTTTTTTTTTTTTTTTTTTTTAATAAAATATGGGCATACTCCACTTCTGAAAAATACTTACTTGAGCACAAACTTGGAGTCACCAATTTGCCGACACCTCCACCAGTTCACCCAGGACCCTCCGGGACTTCACCCTAAACCCCCCCCCCCCCTCCATTAGTTCACCCAGACCTCCCAACAAAAGCCACAGAAAGAGACAAGTGTGATTTCTGTTGCGCAAGTTAATTAGCAGGTAAGAAAGTGAACAGACAAGTTCAGTAAGGTATTGCGCGTTTTACCAATTACAAAACAGCAACTTGTGCGCACTCTGCCTCAGACGCCCCTAAGCTGCCTTTTTTTTCCTTTGTTGACCTTTCCACATGACACACTGCAAGCACATGCATATCCCCAAGGTTTATAAAAGAGGACATACATTGTGTATGTTCTACTTACACACACATACGCACCAATTTTACATGCACAACCCCCCGCATAACTCTTTGAAAATTACCTCCATTAACTTTATATCACTGTTAATATTGTGGTAACCACCACAAGCCTTTGGCAAGAAACTCGTACTCTGACAGAATTCAAGTATGCTTTGGACAGATATAGAGGAACGTGTTGCAAACAGCTCCACCCTTCACGCCTTCAAGAGCAAAGGCAAACGAAAAGTTGATAAAGAGAAAGCAGAAGACCAAAGAAGCATACCTAGTGATACCGTACACTACGGGATAACAGAGGTATAACCAGGTTTCAGCTCCCCAGAAACTAACCATTTCTGTGCCAGCAGCCTGGTGGCCAGATACTATTGATCAAACTGCTCAAGATTTTAAATGGATGAGTAAAGAAAACACAACCTGGTGATATAACTCTGACTTGCTTATTTAGTTCTGATCTGACAAAGGGAGTGTTAGATCCCAAAAGCCAGTCAAGAAACATATTAAGTTGGTCTAATAAAAAGATTATCACCTTCTTTTATTCACATTTATTCCTGAGATATGATAAAGGTCTTTAAAATCATGAGAGGTTTAGAACAGGTAAATGTGAATTCGGATAATAGAAGGACTAGGGGGCACTCCATGAAGTTAGCAAGTAGCTCATTTAAAACTAATCAGAGAAAATTCATTTTCACTCAATGCACAATTAAGCTCTGAAATTTGACATCAGAGGATATGGTTAGTGCAATTAGTATAGCTGGATTTAAAAAAGGTTTGGATAAGTTCATGGAGGAGAAGTCCACTAACTGCTATTAATCAAGTTGTCTTAGAGAATAGCCACTATTACTGGCATCAGTAGCATGAGATCTTCTTAGTGTTTGGGTACTTGCCATGTACTTGTAGCGTAGATTGGCCACTGTTGGAAACAGGATGCTGGGCTTGATGGTCCCTTGGTCTGACCCAGTATGGCGATTTCTTATGTTCTTATGAGACTTGGACAAAAATGCCATAGCATTTTTTTTTTTTTTAACTTGTTCACCTTCCTCCACAATTTGGATTTCCAGCACAGTCAGAACTGCCCTAACACCTCTCATTAGATAGGGCAGTTCTTGGGCATTCATTCATAGTCAATGTGGAATTTTATCTGATTAGATCCCACCATCCCCTTGGCAGGGGATCACATTTCACAGCTGCCTTGACTAGTTTGCAAGCACCCTAAATTTCACCTGTAGGCATGAAAGGGATGGGAATCCTTTCTCACTCCCATGAGGACTGAAAAAAAGTTGCCACAGGCTGCATTATGTTGTAACAAATTCCTCTCTTGGTGAAAGCTAGAGCTATTTCACAACTAGGTAAGTTAAGTACAACTTTTGTGTCATTTCATATGAAGAGTAATTTTAAAAAGGATCAATTCATAAAATCATGAGTAGGGTGGGATGGGTAAATAGTAAACAATTATTTACCCTTTCAAACAATACAAGGACTAGGGCAGTGATGGCTAACCTATGACACGCGTGTCAGAGGTGACACGCCGAGCCGTTTTGGCTGACACGCGCAGTGTTTCGAGAACTATCAGGAATTTTTTATTTTTTTTTTCGGCTGCGCCGAGTCTTTTCTTTTTCAGCTGCGCCGAGCCTTTAAATGTGTTTTTTAGTTTCCCCCTACCCTCCACCAATGCCCCCGGGCGCAGGGAGGCTCATGCGTCGCAGCAATGAGGCTCAAGACAACGCGCTGATGCTCCTCCTTCCTGCCTGTGCGGCCCCGGAAGTAAACGTTGCCGGAGCCGCGTGGGCAGGAAGGAGGAAGCGAATCAGCGCGTGCAGAAGAGGAGGAGCCGCCGCGGGTCGCTGCGAATCCCAAGTCGCAGCGGCCCAAGAAGAGGAAGAGGTCCGGTAGCAGGGCTGCCGCGGCCCGAGAAGATCAGGGCCGCTGCAGAGCCCATCCTGCGGCGACCTGCGAAGAGGAGGCCCAGAGGTGAGAGAGAGGCTGAGGGCCCGTAGAGTGCGTGTATGAGGTGAGTTGAGAGAGAGGACCTGAATGTTTGCAGAGAGCATGTGAGAGCCTGTGTGTGTGTGTGAGAGAGAGAGAGAGAGCATGTGCCAGTGAGAGCCTGTGTGTATGAATGATTGTATGAGAGAGAGCATGTGCCAGTGAGAGCCTGTGTATATGAATGATTGTATGAGAGAGAGCATGTGCCAGTGAGAGCCTGTGTATATGAATGATTGTATGAGAGAGCATGTGCCAGTGAGAGCCTGTGTGTATGAATGATTGTATGAGAGAGAGCATGTGTCAGTGAGAACCTGTGTGTATGAATGATTGTATGAGAGAGAGCATGTGTCAGTGAGAACCTGTGTGTATGAATGATTGTATGAGAGAGAGCATGTGTCAGTGAGAACCTGTGTGTATGAATGATTGTATGAGAGAGAGCATGTGCCAGTGAGAGCCTGTGTGTGTGAGAAAGAGAAATGCATGTGAGAATGAGAACCTGACTGTGTGTTTGAGGGAAGAAGATGGAGAAAAAAGAAACAGAAAAAAAGACAATATAAAAGGAATTGGCAAAAAAATAAGAAAGGGAAGGTGAAAAAAAAGCCTGTGACCAACCAATTAGAAAACTAAGATCAGACAGCAAAGGCAAAAAAAAAAAATGTACTTTTTAGTGATTGGCACATGTACTCTTTGGGAATGTGCAAGAATAGCACTTTCTCAACGGATCTCACAATGTACGAGATCAGCATGGAGAAAGTGGAAGCCCACGGGGCCTGCACAGAGGAGGCAGCAGAATGGACTTCAGTGTCAGTAGCAGCAATCGGCACCTCCGCAATAGCCATGCGGCATCAGTGACAGTGGCAGCAGAGGAATGAGAGAGGTTCTGAGGTTGCTGGCAAAGAAAGAGAGGGGGGGTCTACCTTTAGTGTGTGAATGTGTATGAATGGGACTCTGCCTGGGGGTGTATGTGTGTGAATGCATGGGTGCCTGCCTGGGGGTCTGTGTGTGTGAGAATGAATGTGTGCATGCCTGGGAGATGGGGAGGGAGTGTTGTGAACATGAATGGGAGCCAATAAAAGAAACCGACTGACAGATGAAGTTTGTAACGCTTGCTTGGACTTGAAGTGTACGAAATACCAACCTTCAATTGAAGATTTAGCCAATGAAATTCAGCAACAAAAAAGTCACTAAGCAGGTAAGGTAAAGAATTATTTGTTTTTGCTTTATTAATAAATACAGTATATATATTAAAATTATAACTTTGTTGATTAGAGCTACAAATATCACAAAATTATGGATTTTTCTAGAAGTGACACACCACCCGAGTTATGCTCGGTTTTTTTATGAATTTTGACACACTGAGCTCAAAAGGTTGGCCATCACTGGACTAGGGGATGCTCCATGAAACTACTAAGCGGCAGATTTAAAACAAATCATAGAAAGTATTTTTTCACTCAGCACACAATCAAGTTATGGAATCTATAGTCAAAGAACATTGTCAAAGCAACTAACATAATAGGGTTCAAAAGAGGACTGGAAAAGATCCTGAAGGAAAAGTCCATAAACAGTTATTAGACAGGTAAGACTTGGAAAGGAAAGCCATTGCTTATCCCTGGGAGTGAAACATATACTATTTGGGATCTGTCAGGTGCTTGTGACCCAGAATATCCAATGTTAGAGACAGAAGGCTGGGCCTGATGGACCTTCGTCTGATCTAGCATAGCACTTCTTATGTTCTTATGATCTAAATGAAATAGTATGGTAATTAAAAACCTGGTGTTTTTGTCACAAGCTGTGCTTGAGCAAACATCTAAATAAGATTTATGTCATGGGCTAAGGGTTGCTCAACCATGAATGTGCCCTATTCTTTGCATGTATGACAAGAGATTTTAATTTTACAGCTTCATGAGCAAACCAATGAATTGTTCACTTTTCACTCTGAAATCAGAGGAGGAGGAAGACAACTCACACATGTAACAAGGCAAATTTTCTCTTTAAAAAATTGTGACACCTAGATTTCAATATATTAATACTGGTGGGATGTCTACATAGGAAGATCTTACCACAAATGCAAGTACTAATTTCTTGTGTGACTAAAGCAAACCAAACATTAACAGAAATGTGTTTTTAGAGGCTTTAGTAAAAGCACATTGCCCTTTATTCCTTATCATTACTGCTGAAAATGTTTGAAATAAGCATGTTATTTGCAATTTCGGAGTTTGTCAGACAGTCATCTCTGTGAAACCACCATAATGAAAGGGGAAAAAACTTTTTGACCTTGCCAATGCACCTAATTTTGTAGAGGATTACTTTGCAATTTTGTTTTTCTAATCCTAAAATCTAGCACTGAATATATGTCAACTTCCAGCATTATGCTTGAACAGGAAAATAATCTACATTTATCCCTTTGGTAGTATCCTAGCTGGAATAGAATGAAGAGCGAAGAAAAATGATCTAACTTACAATTTAGTCCTGGAGCACAGAGGCTTGTGTATGAAACCAGTACTGGGCTTCAACTCCTTAAGTCTTTTCTTATTACAATTTCCATCTGGCTAGCACTTCAGAGAAAGCCAAGATCATCAAGGTATGGTGAGCCATTTTTAGGCTAACAAAGTGAAATATTTAATACAAATTCAACTGGCAATGGAAAACCTAACAAGCATTCTGAATTTTGAGATCTGCTTTGCCTACATTAGAACAGATTTTATTAGTCTCTCTGTACTACCACACAGTCATTCATGACAAAACTTAGCTATAAAAAAGCCAAAGTCATGTTCACAAAGTAAATGTACAGCATCAATTTTCTAAATAACAAAAGCAATATATTTAAAAAAAAGCTTTATGCCACAGTATGGATGGCATCTTCTGAATGTTCAAGAGAGCAAAGAGACAACAAAGTCTGAGAAAGAGCATACTATACCAAAAAGATGAGAAGCAGAAAAAGCTATAAACGTGCAGTATTTGATGGTATTAAAGTAAAGAGGTGTCGGCAAACCAGTCAGTGTGTCTGAATGCCACACGAACCACTCAGACTTATTCACCTCTGTGTTATAGTATTTTTTTTTTTATGTGTGAACAGTTCAAATGAACAACAGTCTAAGATTTCACAAAAACTGTCGAAGCAGACATAGATACTTCATAAACTGAAGCCAGAAGTGCTCAATAGAGATATTGATTTAGTGATATCTGAACAAACCAAAAAATCTCTCAGATTGACCCCGCGTTTATAAGTGAAACGTGGGGGTTCATGGAAAACAAAAAGCCACTCACAGTGGGTATATTTAGCTTGTAGAAAAACTTTATGGATACAAGCCTGTGGATATTCACAGGCTAAAAATCAGTCTTTCAATGTTTGTGCTTGAAATTGATAATGGATGAACATAACCTCTGTAGTCAAGAAAATTGACTAATAGGTAAACTCTCCTTTAAGGCACAAGGATGAGCGCTGGTGAAATGTAAGAGGGTATTGAAGGTAACAGGCTTGTGGTAGAGGGAGGCAGTGAATCCGTTAGCATGTTTTGTAATAGTGATGTCCAAAAAAGATATCTGCTTCAATTGAAAGTTGTAAGTGAAGTGCAAATGTTCATTCAAAGAATTATCTCAAAAATTCTTCAAAGCATGATTTGGAACCATCTCATAGTAGGAATATGTCATCTATATATATTTTCCATGTAACAATGTGATTCCAGTAGGAAATAGAAGTCAAATACTGAGCCTCAAAAGTGCCCGTGTATAAATTAGCCATTGTATCCATAAATCAATAACTATTTGTGAAGTATCGATGTCTACTTCGATAGATTTGTGAAATCAGTCAATTGTTCAATTGTACTTAAACAACACACAAATTGCTTATCATCAGGAGTTATTTATCCTATCCAATGCCCATGTCGTCTGAGTTACATCAGTAAGACCAAAAGGACCCTAACATTAGACTGATTGAATAGTGATCTAACTTGTCCCTTCAGCGTGTAAATGTTCCATTTGTTTCACACTGCCAAGAGATGTCTCAGACTTTCTCTATCTTAGATTCTGCGTGATTGTACAACCATGTCCTGATTGGACAGTCGGCGATTTTGATTTAACGTTGCTACGACATGAGCAATGTTGAATTTACAATTTAAATACCGTAATAACATCTGGTCTCAGTTGTGAGATAGACTTTTCATTTTTTCTTTGCTCCTGCTTTTTGTCTTTTCTTACATTATAATCAGCATGAGTCATTATGTTACTTATATGTCTGCTACATCATTGTCACGTCATTCATATGTTCCTATGTTTCTTTGATTATATAAACATCTGATTCATTCTAGGACACTCAAGACCATTGGCTTTGGCCTTTGACCATGAAGTTCTTTGAGACATGACAGTCTGCTATATGAGGTGCTACGGGCTTGGGTGAGATAAGTATTGGTATTTTTATTTATTTGGTTTGTCACTAATACATGAATAATTTATTTTTACAGACAACAGTCCTGTGATTGCATTATCTTGTTTTACCCCTGAAGAAACATTTTTACACGAAACCATGGCCTAGTCGGGCTGTACTAACAAGGACACTTTTGTACTTTGTCTTAGACTGTTGCTCATATGACCTCTTCAAACAAAAAAAAAAAAAAAAAGTAAAAAAAAAAATACTGTAACACAGAGGTGAATGATTGATAAGACCGAGTGATCTGTGTGGTATTCAGACACACTGACTAGTTTGCTGACACCTCTTTACTTTAATGTTTGATCTCTCATACCATAAAAGCCTGCATGTTTATAGCTTTTTCCGATTCTCATCTTTTTGGTGTATTATTACTCTGCTGAATGTTGCCATACTTCACCATGTCACTTTACTTCTGCTAATCTGCTTAAACACAGAATTGCATACCTGCAATGGGTGCTAGTCAAATTCTCCTTTCATCACAATAAATCATTATACTTTAGACCAGGGGTCCTCAATCAAATTCTCAGGACACACCTAGCCAGTCCATTTTTCAGGATATACACAGTGAATACGCATGAGATATATTTGGCTGCACTGCCTTCATTAATATGCATGAAAGAGATTTGCATACAATGGAGGCAGTGCAGCCAAATCTATCTCATGCGTATTCACTGTGGATAACCTGAAAATCTGACTGGCTAGTTGTGTCCCAAGGACTAGGCAGAGAATCCCTGCCTTACAGGAGACCACAATCTAGAGGTTGGTCAAGACAAAAATTTTAGATAGAGCTATATCACTTCCCTATTTAATGTCTTTAGATGGGCTGTCCCCTAGACCTTGAGACTTAGCCAGCAGTACGAAAGAATACAAACATAAAACAAAGTGGGGTTGGGGGTTCCACTCATAATTTTGAAGAAAAGGCAATGACCAATAACCATTATATACAGGTAGCTATTTCATTTGTTACTACTATATTTATTAATTTATTTATATTCCACCTTTCAGCCCTTCAAAGCAAATTACATTCAGATAATGTAAGTATTCCCCTATCCCCAGATGGCTTACAATAAGGAGCCAAAGACCAGCAGTGAAATCGGTACTAGTTGTCTGCACATATTTATTTTAGCGCTCACAGCAAAAGCAAGCGCCTCTGTGAGATGTAATAAGGCTACAGCATGCAAATTTGATACAAGCAGAAAATCCACGCAAAACAAATATCCACACAGATATGCACGCTAAAATGTGCGCTGAAGGCCCTATGCAATAAACTGCATGTAAACCTGCATTAATTTGGCGACCTGTGATTGATTCTCAGTTGAAAGTCTTTAAGACAGTAGTGAGTTAGTGGTCTGGAAGAGGGACTGAAGGTGGGTAAAGCAATGTCTAACCCCCTTAATGATCTATCACTAACAGCGTGGGAGCTATAATGGCAGATGCCGGTGACTGGAGGAAATCAGCAGAGATTTGGAAGGCACTACAAAAGCATTCAGCATTTCTGACATTTGCCTGTTCCCTCTTTGACCTCTCTTCTGGATTCTGCAGCTTAATTTTTCAACCTACAGACAGGCACTTAAACTAAACTCCTGCCCTGACCCAGATGCTAAAAAAAAAAACAAAACTGCTTAAAAAAAACCTGCACTAGCACCAGTGCGGCTCTCTCCATTGCCCATGAATAGTTAATTGCCTCCTTTGCATGGCATTAGCATGGACTCATACTAGATCAGCTGTGGCATTTTAAGCGGGTTTGCGCACACACTTTTTCCATTCTAATCGCATTATTACATACCCGTGTAAGATTAGTGCAAAAAAACGCAGGTAATACCACTCGCACAAACTCATTTGTATCTCGGGAAATGGGAAGGTTAAATGACTAGCTGGAGGTCAGAAAGAGCGGTAGTGGGATTTGAACAATGATTTCCCTGGTTCACAGTCTCCTGCTCTAACCATTAGGGTACTCTTCTAGCATTGTATTCTGTGTTCCAGATTGCTTGTAGGTGGTTATCAGTTTTGTACCCCCAACTCTCTATCATCACCCCATCCATCTATATATACAGTATCTATGGGCAAGGGCATGTGCAGAATGAGTTCTGGATGCAATTAAATTCCAAGGTTACATGTCAATAGTGGTGCAGTGGTATTTATTTTCAAAGCTGTAAAATGTTGTAAATTAAAAGGATGAGGGAAGGATGATGTATTTTTCAGAGGAGAGAAAAATTGAAGAAAATTGAAAAACTCATAGCTGCAGCAGGACTACTATTTGGTAATGGGCGAGGACTCTAATATCCCTATCAAGTTCCTTTGCCTTTACATCATCTGTAGCTCCTGCTGCCCTGCCTGGATGAAGGAAGCATAACTCTTGAAATATATCAAGTTAGTTCAATAAAACGTTATTACCTGTAACTTATTCACTGACCTTTATTTCTACATATACAAATGGGCTAACGGAAACCAGACCACTTTCTTCAAGTGGTGATGAGGAAAATTAAAAACAGAAGATGTTTTCACATTTCTGTTCACAGTACATTGTCAGTTCTCCTCTTACCGTGGTTTGTGTTTTCGTTTGCAGAGCCACATACGAACAGTCTTCTGCATTTCAACGCATGCACTAGCTCGATATTTGATTTTGTTCTTCACTGCAAGCACAGATTTATAGATATATTTATAAATATTAATTATTTTAAAATGTTATATTCCATCCCATCCCGAACATGTACTCAAGGTGCATTACATTATCAGAATATAAAACATTAGCAATACATATGAACACCAACGTAAACATCAAAAATCCCACTGAATCTAAAACTAGCAAAAAGCAGAACAAATTTAAGTTTGAATACCATATATAGTTAATAGGGACCTTAGTTTTCTGTTTTTATTTTATTTTGCCTGGGAATTTCATTCCTAGAAAAAAACAGAAATCAGTGGAAAAATGACCTTTCCACTGATTTTTCTCGTGTGTTATATCAAAGTAATTTTTCCCCTGACAATTTTTGTTATTACATTGAAATTCCAAGGCAAAATAAAACAACTGAAAACAAAGGTCCCTAATAGTTAAACAAATTAATTTTACATTTACTAAAACATGTTTACAAAGAAAGAATGATATGGCACTGGAAGATGATTGATTGGCTAACCACACAAACCCACTAGTTTTTATTCACAGCTGCTAAAATGGTAGTTACCTTACAATAAGGGGATAATTCTCAAAGCTATTTCTATAAATAAAACAGTGGTTTTTATGCATAGAAATGGCTTGTGGGGGTTGTGTGGATAAAAACGTGTGAAATCCTATTTTGTGCATACGTTTACCCACACTAAGCAGATGCATTCCAGAGGGTGCGGCTTGGGCAGGGTTAGCGCTTACTTGCATATTTTTTACTTTTGAAAAGTGTGTGTGTAAATTTTCTTTAAAAAAAAAAAAATTCCTCGCACAAATCAGCAACTTGTATGGGATGTCTTGCTGGGATGATTTTCAAAGCAAACTTACACATGTAAGGTCTATGCCTAATTTTGTAGGCTGTTAAAAAAATTACCCTTTTTATGCATAATCACAACATGAGAGATGCAGCACTTTCTAGAAGGAAAGGGATGGTTTGCAAAATTAGATGTTACTGTGACATGACATTAAAACATGGGTTTCCTTAAAAAAATATTTCTAGCAAGAGAAGACAAGTTACATATCAAAAGAAGATCATATCAAGGAGGACATCTCTAACTTAATCTCATCAGGCAAGGTCAGTTTAGCATGGCTTGACTTTGGTCTATAAAGAAAGCTAGTGCCAGAGAAGTATTCTAGTTGTTATTTAAGCACAGAGACTTAAAAAAAAAAAAAAAAAAACAAAACAAAACCTCATTCATATACAACTTTGTTACTGCTGACCTATGCACAAAATAATGATGCAGTGCTAAATTTATAGTATTCTATGAATGTATTTTTTTTTGAAAAATATAAAAATGGCACTCTCATGCAGTATAATAGACACGGTAAGAGAAAAATCTACATACATTTAATGACTGAGAGTGCACACCACTGAACCTTCTTCCAACGACTGCAAATGAGCCAATGATTAACCCGCTTAATCAGTTCTGCTAAATGATCAGGATCAGACTTCATGATCTGATCAAATTCTGCAAACTGAAAAGGAAAGAAAACAATTTTAAATGAGTACCATTAAAAACAGAAATCTACAAGTCTGTATCACAAAGTTGCTCATCTGTAATGGGTGTTTTCTATAAACAGCAGGACAAAAAAGCCACACAAATAGGGTGAAATCATCCAACAGCACTGGCCCAGATGTTTTCTCAGAGCTCAGGAAATGAAAACCTTCTGAGCAAGTGTGGAAGTTCCCACGCAAAAGCCCATGTGAGTCACCTCAGTCATTTCTCTAGCTGACCTTCGGAGAATTGAAAACTTGGAGAATTTTGCTAGAAGTCAATTTGTGGGATTTAAATTTTCCTGTGAATTCCACGATTTCTCCAGCCAACCTTTTCACTTCCTACATGCATAAAGAACATAAGAACATGAGAAATTGCCTTGCTGGGTCAGACCAAGGGTCCATCAAGCCCAGCATCCTGTTTCCAACAGAGGCCAAACTAGGCCACAAGAACCTGGCAATTACCCAAACACTAAGAAGATCCCATGCTACTGATGTGTTGGGCATTTCATTTGGGGCCATGACTAAAATAAGCAAAGCTTTTTACCTGCCTGTGTCACAAACTGGTAATAGGAAAATAAATATTGTTCAGGAGATACCTTAGTTAACAGCTGAGGTTTTAGATGTCTCAACATTGTTGGAGTCTACCACTATGGATGAGGCTCATCGGGTCACTTTATTAGTAATATTTGCCTCATTACAAGATCGGGACCTAGTATTACAATTATATTTTCATGCTTCTAACTTGTTATTCCTGCATTCTAGAGTTTGCATATTTCCTGATTTTTCAGAGCAATGCAAGAGTAGGAAGAAATTTCTAGCAATATGGCAGGAGGTGGTTCCCTTAGGGGCCAAATTTCTGCTTCATTTCCCATATAAATGTTTGATTTCTTTTCCTACTGAGAAGTTTATTTACTTTGAGTCTTCATAGTTGCGTTGTTTTATTGATTCTAGAAGTATCCTTGATAGGGTTTCCAATGCTTAACATGTTTTGGGTGTGAGTATATAGTGAGTTATCCTTGGTCTGTATGTGAAGAGCTTAATTCTTCTAGGAACACTTTCTTCCTCTTATTTTTCTTGTTTGTACTATCTTTATTTTCTTTTGGGTTCCTCCCTCATATATTGTGGACTGAATTTCAACATCAATGTTTTCTTGTATAATCTGTATTTCATTCTTATATATTTCTGCATTTCTGCTGTGCAAGTTTAATGCTTATGTTATAATTTGAAAATATATAGAGAGTTAAAAATAAAACAAAAACTAGATGACCTGACATTTAAGGGTGTGGATTCATATTCAGATCCAACCAATGAGATGAGAGACATGCCATTTTGTTGTTTGATTACATGAGAAAAGCATCATAAAAGACCTGAGGCTGAGTCCAGAACTTTGGCATCCAATCAGCCCCAATGCACATGTCTAGGGTATCTACCCAACCAGGCTCCAACGTAAATGTAACCAGGATGACAGACTACAATAAAGCTTCACGACAAAGCAGATGTGACCAGAACTTTGGTATACATGTATCCAACTAGCCCAGTGTAGATGTGACCAGAAGGAGACATAATATTAATGCAGAGGCATCATGGACTCCTGGCCATGTTACAAGACATTTCACTTCGGGAGCAGTAAGAAAAGGAAGGAAACTGGGTAGTTAGAAAGCATTATTTGCATATCATACGGTATGGGGAATTGAACATACAATAAAATATACTATTTACCTATACAAATCTGCAATAAAATAATTATCTATACTATTTTACAGTCTTTAAATTTGTGCTAGAGTGTGAAAAGTGCCAGAGTGAATGTGTGCTGCACAGCTGTAGACACACATTGCCTGCCATTCTACTTTCCAATTAAGCTTTAACCACAGTGGCACACTGATCATATAATAGGATAAATGCCCAACCTTTACATCATAAAACTTCCCATAACAGCCCACTGATTAGAGCAGCAGGCTACGAACCAGGGAAACCAGGGTTCAAATCCCACTGCCACTTCTTCTGACCTTGGGCAAGTCAATTTACACTCCATTGCCTCAGGTACAAATGTATCCTTAGATTTATCAAAATGCTTGAAATATAGCGGAAACAGCACCTGCACTAAAAAAGGGGGCACGGTTAGGCTAATTTCCCTGCTCCCACATCGCATAGGTAATTTCCACAAGGTGAAATACATTTATCATATGCGATAAAAATACGGTAATGCACAGCTACCATGGGCACAAAGCACAGAAAAAAGGTGTAGTTATTGCTGGCGATAAAACCCACATTGCTGTGCATTACTCTATCATATTTGACATTAGGAGCTGCTCATTACTATTAACTCTGCCCAAACTCCTCCCACTTGCAAAGCAAATGTAGCATTTGCTTTGCAAGTGTAGCATGTTGAGCTATTTAACGCATGCGTTATGGCATTATCTCGTGCATTAAGGCCTTAATGCTAGCGTTAGACCCTAATGTGAAATGTTAAAAGATCCAGTTAGATTGTATGCCCTCTGGGGATAGAGAAAATCCTACAGTACTTGAATGTAATCTGCTCTAAAGTGCCGAAAAGCAGAAAATAAATAAAATAAATGAAAGTCTGCTTGGTCACAGGCTGGCCCCTTTTTATTGGAACCATAAAAAATGAACAGAAAATTTCTAGAAGTATGAAGCATCTGATCTGCTGCACTAGCGTAAGGCTTTGGTAAGAAAGTAGAGAGAACTACTGATTGATTCAAATGGAACTACAAAACAATCTTGGGTGAATTCTGAGCATCACTTTGTTTTTGAATATTTGCAAAAAAGGTAAGTACATTGATAGCACTTAAGAGCATTCTGACAGAATTAGACATTCAGCCTGAATCCAAAAGATGAAGAAGATACTACAGCAGTGCTGAATTCCACAAATAAAGGGATCTTGTTTTTGTACTCAGCACCAAATTGAAAACATTTCCACTTAAATCCATACAAATGTTTAGTAGATGGCTTTCTTGCCTTTAGCAAGTCTGCTTTGATTTCTGCTGAAAAGGGCATGTTCTCTAACACTCTGCATTCAATATCCAGGATGTCAATGCTAGATAGTGAAGGCTGGGATTAAGAATGGTTTCATACTGTATAAAAGGAATAGAAAGTTGGTAGGTGAATAGGTTGAATGACCGAAAATCTTAGGCGCCAAGGAAATCAAGCTTGGCATGGCCAGAATGGATCCATTAAAATCATCCTCATTCTATCCCGACTTGAGTTTCTTCTGCACTGTTTGGTAACTGGGGAAAAAAGCATACATTAGGCATCCTGTCCAAGAAATCACCAGTGAATCTCATATCAGGGCTTTTGGATCATTTGGAGCAATAAACTGGAAATCTGTGGTTGAATGAAGCTGTGAAAAGATCCACCAGGGGAATTCTCCATTTTTTAAAAATTGTTCGGAGGGTGTTCTTGTGGAAAGATTGCATGTGAGGTTGTAAGTGATGGTTTAAAGAACCTGCCAAGAACACTGGATTTTCCCAGTATATGCAGGTGGAGAGATGTATTTTTCTTTCTGGTGCCCACATCCAAATTCTTACTGCTTTATGGCACAATACAAGAGACTCCATTCTTCCATTACAAGGTCTGCCTAAATCTGGAAGACTTTCATCTTTATGAAAGTTTTGAAAGCTAGCAGTGCTTTGTAAATATCTCTCATTTATAATATGTTTATGTGTAGAGATTGTTCCCTTCTGCTCCACATTCCTTGGTAACATCTCTGGCTCAAGTGAGCTCCCCTCTACTCTCCAAGCTTGACTGGATACATCTGTTGTTAAAGACGAGAATCTGAGGGGGTAGAAAGTTTGACCTTGTAGAAGATGACAAGGTTGTTTTCACAATTCTAAGGATTTGCAAAGAAGGAATGTGACTGGTATTTTAAGAGACAAAGGAGGAGAACGTTGATTCTAGTGAGTCTCCAGATGCCATTATGACATCCTTATGTGCATAAGGAAGATTGGAGGGCGCGGGTTATAAATAATTTTTAAATAAAGTCAACAAATCATAGAGAGTTACTTGCACTGGAGCTGCCATGTGATCAAGCATTCCCATTAATTTTCTTGCAGACACTGAAGTATGTTTGCTTATTGTATTTATCAAGAACAGAAGATTGGTCGTTCTTTGCCTTGGAAGAAATGCTTTGCAAATGAGAGTATCGGTCACGCTCCTATGAACTCTAGGCGGCAAGAAGGCAACATGAGATTTCTTTTAAGGACAAATCCCATGAAAAGAGTTTGAAGTGTAAGAATAGTTGAGGTATTGGTTTCTTTGAAGGATATGCTCAATATTAGCCAGTTGTCTAAGAATGGAAAAACTAGGATCTCATTCTTCCTCAGGTGAGTTGCTACTACTGCTAGGCATTTTGTGAAAACTCTTCGTGCTACCAAAAAACCAAAAGGTAAGAACTTTGTGCTGGTGAACTTGAGATATTTTCTGCAGCTTGCACCGAAATGTGTGTGTATGCCTGCTAAGGTCCAATATCGTTACCCAATCATTCCAATCCAGTGGAGGGGAGGGTTGTTGCTAGGGTGTTCATCTTAAATTTTTCTCATTTCAGAAATGTGTTCAATTCTCTTAAATCTAGAATGGGATGAAAGCCTCCTAATTTTGGGGAAGTTATCTTGAGTAGAATCCCTTGTTTCTTTTCGTTGACATGACCATTTTTATTGCATGAGAAAATAGAGCGATATTATCCTCTGGTTTATTATGTGCAACTGATCCTTTGGATTGTGACGGGATAATGAATGATTTATCAATGCTAATTTTTCAAAATTTAGCCTGCATCCTTCTTGGATGATATTGAGAATGGTTGATGGTAATAAGTGACTACTGGATATTAAACAATTGTAGTCTTCCCCCCCCCCCCCCCCACTGGAAGATTAACGTAATCAAAAAATCAGACTGTTTCTAGGAAGATTGCTGGACCAACTTCATATGCATTCTCTCTGTATTGCATTGCCTCGACAGTGGCTGTTGTGGTTGTTGATGAGACTGGTAATATTGTTTCTGATATGGATAATGTGTGAAACGTCTACATTTATATGACATTTCCTATGAACGGTTGTTGTATCTGAAGGAGCCGTAGTCAATGTCTGAAAAGTTGTGCATTATTCTTTTATGCTGTTCATGATATCCTTCACTTTATCACCAGATTGTCTCCCATACATGGGGCATCTTCTAGCTTTTCATGAATATCCTCCCTAAGTCCAGATGCCTTGAGCCATACCAGCCTTCTGGTAGCTATTGCTGATTCTTTAGAAATCATGTCAAAGTTATCAAATACTGTTTTTATAAAATGTTTTGAACATTCTTCTGCTTCTGAACAATAAGGAGGTAATGAAGAAGAATCAACCTTGATATTTTGTAGGATATTGTATACAACTGGGTAATTTGAAATTGATGAGCCAAAATTCTGCTCTAAAGCATGGCTGATTGATAGAATTTATTTCCCAATCATTATCATCATTTATTTATTACACGCTCTTCCAACATTTGAGCTCAAAGTGAGTTACAAGACAACAGGCCAAGGAGGCTGAAAAAAATAACTTCATAGAACATAAAACCTATAACGGAATTATAATTAGTGAAGGGGGAACAGAAAGCAATTGACAGAAATTTGTTGGAAAACAAAACAATCACCGCAATATGGAGTGACAAGCTGGTGAAATATGTTCATGGGCTGAAAACCTCAACAACCAACCAGGCTTTTAGTTTTTTCCTGAAAGTCTGGAGGTCGGTACTAGCCTAATGTCCAGTAGCAAAGAGTTCCAAAGAGAAGGGAAAAATGAATTCTTCCTTGTACTAGCCCTCCATATTTTCTTGGGGACGGGTACTACCAGACGGGTGTTGGCAGAGTGGGAAGAGGGTGAGCCAGAAAGTATACAATCGGTCGCACAGACAGGAAAGGGCCAGACCCTTGATTGCCTCAAAGACCAGGAGGAGAAATTTGAAAGCAATATGAGAGGCAATGGGGAGTCAGTGAAGGGATTTTAGAATGGGAGTGATCAGATCAAATTTGCTGGCAATGAGCAGGGATTGTGCAATCGCATTTTGTATCCTTTTAGAGGAGGCGTGTTTTAAGCCTTCTGAAGTGCTGTCTCTACTATTGGTGAATCGTGTGGAAGTTGCACCTTATGACCTGGACAGTCTCTACTGTGTATCTGAGATCAATCCTTCTGGCCACTGGTGGAATAAAGAACATTCCATACCTTTGATTAAAGATCTTTAAAGGCTTTATGGACTGACAGAGTTGATGGTTGTTTCAGAGTTTTAACAAATTTGAACATATATGTGAATTCTTCAGTCAGTTTTGGCTCTTCTTGTACAGAAAGGGGAATGAATCTACCATTTTCTGAATGAATGCCAGATATGAGAGGTCTTCCGGTGGGGTGCTACTTCTCTCTGTTTCCAGAAAGCATTCTTGCAATGGTAAAGGCATTTCTTTCATATACTGCCTTATAAAGTCATGCCACATTCAAAGAACAAATGCCTATTTATATCCAGTGGGAAGGATAATGATGATGTATCTGATACTGGCACTAGAATTGATAGTGAACACTTATTTTAGGACAAAGACAATAGCTCCAATGATATCTGCGCAGATATGGGTGGCTCCATTTTCCTCTGCACTAAACACATCAGCTCTGACAGACTGTTCTTGGTGCCAGCATGGCCTGCACAAAGCTCATCACCAATGACTATATCACATGGTGCCAGTCAGTCTTAAAGATGACAATGTCAAACTCTTCAGTGCTAATGTGATTTCTCACAGTGCTTCAAAGATTTATGCACTGCCTGTTTCCACGAAGAGGATTTATTTCCTTCTCTATTGAGTAGGAGGAAGAGGAGAAAGATTCCTTACTTCAATGCCTAAAAGACTCAGGCCTTATATAGAGGGTCTATTCTCTTGGAACTTAAGGCTAGTTTACTCTCTGGAAAGGAGGTCTTTGAAAATAATTTCAGTTACCTATATCTGATGACTTTAAGTGACATCTTGGCACAAGTTTTGCTGTTCGAAACATTATGCAACAGTACCGGACACTTTAAGCAGATGTTCTGGAGATCCACAGTGCTCATTTTGCAGACATATTTTTTGCCCTGCTTTAACAACAGTTTCTCTAATATATCTAAACAACTATTTTTTTAAAGGGCTAAGGAGAATAAAAACAAAGATAAAAAAAGAAATGAAGAAAAAACTGCAGTTAAGCATCGACAAAAACTCAGGCTGGTAGAAAAGAAATGGAGAAATTACTTACCTGATAAATTTGTTTTCCTTAGTGTAGACAGATAGACTTAGGACCAATGGGTTATGTGCTTCCCTGCTAGCAGATGGAGATGGAGTCAGGTTTCAAAGCTGACATCACCTTAGATATACCCACCCAGTGACCTCAGCCATTCAGTATTCTCTTCAAAAGCCATTGTGGACATACTATTGAAAAACTTGAATAAAATTTGAATACAACTTAATAACTTGATTAAAAACTGGTGACCGTAACTGTACTCAAACAAACATAAGCACTGAATCCCAGCAATATTATAGATGCCCTGATCTAGGGATAGGGCAACGGCTTACCTGTAACCTCTTGGAATCGAGATTCACCTCATGAGCGATTCCTTGGCACTGTTCATGGGCAGCCGTAAGCGGGATACTGAGTCCTTCTGTCTACACTAAGGAAAACGAAATTATCAGGTAATTTCTCATTTCCTAGCATGTAGCCAGATAAACTCAGGACCAATGCGATGCACAAAAGTGATAGAACCTGGAGGTGTGCAAGGAAGACCACGTCGCTGCTCGGCAAATGTTGAAGGGAGACAGTAGCTTAGCTTCCACACAGGATACTGCCTGGGCTCTAGTGGATTGAGCTTTAACCTAAAGGGATAAAGGCTTTCCTGCCTCTACATAAGCTCCCGTGATCACTTCCTTGATCCAGCGAGCTATGGTAGCTCGCGAAGCTGCTTCGCCTTGTTTCCTTCCACTGTGAAGAACAAACAAGCAGTCCGTCTTGCGCACCATTTCTGAACATTCCAAATACCGTACTAAAAGCCTATTGATGTTTAAGTGGCATAGGAGGTGGTAGTCTTCAGAGTCCTTGCGTCTATCTAGGGATGGTAAGGAAATGGACTGGTTCAGGTGAAACTCCGAGACTACCTTTAGGAAGAAAGAAGGAACGGTGAAAGCTGTAATGTTCCTGGAGTCAACCAGAGGAATGGCTCACGACATGACAGCACCTGTAGTTCAGAGATGCGACAAGCCGAGCATATCGCCACCAAGAATAAAGTCTTCAGCATTAACAGGCATAGAGACAGACTGTGCAGCGAATGAAAGGAAGGTCCTGCTAAATCGTCCAGTACTAGATTGAGGTCCCATAGGGGGACTGGCCACTTTAAGGATGGTTGGAGGTGTTAACCCCTTTTAGGAAATGGGCCAAGTCCGGATGTGTCGACAGGTGGACTCTGTTCACCTCGCCTCTAAAACAGGAGAGAGCTGCCACCTGGACCTTCAAGAAGTTGAGGGACAACCCTTTGTTCAGGCCTTCCTGTAAAAATTCCAGAATCATGGGGATCTTGGTCATCCAAGCGGGCACCCCGCGTTCCTCGCACCAGGCCTCAAATATTCTCCAGATCTACACGTACGCCAAGGACATCAAGAACTTCTGCGCATGGAGCAGGTGGTGATTACTGTCGCCGAATATCCATACTTCGTCAGGTGAACCCTCTCAAGGATCAGACCGTAAGGCAAAACAGAGTTGGGTCCTCGTGAAGGATCAGACCTTGTTGGAGAAGGTTCCTGTATGGAGGGAGGCATGTCTAAATACCACAGGCATCTGGGACAATCCAGGGCCACCAGAAGGACTAACTCTCTGTGGCTTTCGATCTTGCAAATGACCTTGCCCAGCAGAGGCCATGGAGGAAAGGGGTACAGTAAGTTCTTCTCCAGCCAGGTCTGGACAAGGGCGTCGACCCCTTAGAC
This sequence comes from Rhinatrema bivittatum, assembly GCF_901001135.1. Classification (NCBI taxonomy): domain Eukaryota; kingdom Metazoa; phylum Chordata; class Amphibia; order Gymnophiona; family Rhinatrematidae; genus Rhinatrema; species Rhinatrema bivittatum. Next base: position 382,328,934 of record NC_042617.1, read on the forward strand.
GTGCTGATCTCTTCTGTGATTGTAGAATCGGGGGATCTTCACATTGTGAGATGTGTCCAGTAGGTTGATGGATGGGAGGCCCCAGCCATCTACCAGAAGCTGGAAGGCTCTGGTCGACAACACCCATTCTCCTGGATCCAGACTCTCCCTGCTGAGAAAGTCAGCTGTGACATAGTCTTTTCCCATGATGTAGGAAGCTGAGATCCCTTGTAGATTTAACTCCACCCATTCCATAAGAGGGTCTATTTCGAGAGACACTTGGTGGCTTCTGGTTCCTCCCTGGTGGTTGATGTAGGCCACCGTTGCATGGCCCTGGAGTCTGTGGCTGAATTGCAGACACACTAATCTGCCAGCTTGGGCTTCCAGATGGTTTATGTTCCAGCGCACCTCTTCCTTGTTCCATCGCCCCTAGATCGTCAATTCCTGACAGTGAGATCCTCACCCTCGGAGGCTCGCGTCCATCGTGAGGGCTAGCCAATTCAGTGGGGACAGGCTTACACCCTTGCTTAGATGAACTTTCTGTATCGAGTAGTCTTGAGACAATGGGTTCCGAAGTGACAGCAGGGAGTGTTGGAGTGGCCGCATGTGTGCCCTCGCCCATGATACTACTTCCAGGGTTTATACCATCAGGCTGAGGACCTGGAGATACCTCCACACCTTGGGGCACATTGTGTTCGTCAACCGATGCACTTGGCATATCAGCTTCATTATCCTCAAGGGAGAGAGAGGATGACTTTGTCCTGTTTGTTGTTGAACCAGACTCCCAGGTACTCTTAAGGACTGAGAGAGCTTGAGGCTGCTCAAGCTCTCTCAGGTCCTGAAGCAGAGACCTGACCCTGCTGGTCACCTTAAGGCTCACTTCTAACAACTTCACTTGGATCAGCCAGAGCTAAGTAAGGATGCACCAGGATCCCTTCTTTCCTGAGTGCCGCCGCCACGACCACCATAATTTTGGAGAATGTTCTGGGGGTAGTTGCTAGGCCGAAGGGCAACGCCCTGAACTGATAATGGCGGCCCAGTACCACAAAGCATAAGAAATGCTGATGGTCTTGACAGATTGGAATATGAAGGTAGGCCTCTGAGAGGTACAGGGAGGTTAAGAACTCTCCCGGTTGTACAGCCATTATGACGGAGCGAAGAGTTTCCATGCGGAAGTGAATTATCCGCAGATGACGATTGACGCGCCTGAGATCCAGGATGGGGTGAAACGAACCCTCCCTTCTTGGGTACGATGAAATAGATGGAATAATGCCCCATATTTTCCTGGGGTGTAGGTACCGGAGTTATAGCCCTCAAACTGAGGAATCTTATCAACGTAGATTCCACTGCCAGTTTCTTGTGCTGGGAGCGGCAAGGTGACTTTATGAACATGTCCTAAGGGATGCTGACAAATTCCAGAGCATATCCTTCTTGTATGATGTCCAGTACCCATTTAACCAATGAAATCTCGACCCACTGTTGATAGGGGGCCGACTATCCCTCTTCTATCTCCTCGTCTCATGGATGGGTCCGCCAAACTTCATTGGGAAGTTCAGGTCAAATCTGAGGCCAAACCAGTTTCTCTTTTTGGTTGTCAGCTCCGAAAGGACTGAGACCTTCCTGAGGGTCAAGATGTCTGAAATAATGAGTTTCTGTAGGGCCGACAGTGCTGGGAGCCCTTGGCCCAACCCCTCATGGGCACTGAGGCCTCTTTTTCTTATCTTCTAGTAGCACTGGATATTCACCCCCACTTACTGGCCAACTTTTCCAATTCACTTCCAAATAGGAGGGATCCCTTAAACAACTACTAAAAGAATATGGACTCATACACTTCCTCTATGCTGATGACATTCAGCTTCTAATTCCCATACAAAATTCGATCAAAGACACCTACAAGAAAACCTCAGATCTACTTATCTCAATCAAACATCTCCTAAATTCTCTGAAACTCATAATCAATTTCGACAAAACTGAAATAATACTCATGGATAAAAAACCCAATCCAACTCCGCCACCCCTGACAATACTAGACAAACAAATGATATCTATACTCCCTACCACCCACACCAGGACCCTCAGAGTTATCATCGATAAAGATCTTTCTTTCAAGAACCACATATCAAATAAAACTAAAGAAGGATACCACAGACTCCTAACCCTAAGACATCTGAAACCATTTCTCAACCCCTACGATTTCAGAACTGTCCTACAACTACTTATTTTCTCCACCTTCGACTATTGCAACTCCTTACTAATTGGAATACCTTTGTCATCCCTCAAACCACTCCAAATACTGCAGAACTCAGCTGCCAGAGTCCTAACAAGAACAAAAAGAAGTGAACACATAACGCCCATATTGACCTCACTTCACTGGCTCCCTATTACTGCACGTATTGCTTACAAATCAATGACCATCATTCATAAAATTCTAAACAATGATCATCAAGGTCTTAACACCCTAAACATAATTCCTCAAAATCCTCCAAGAAACCTACGCTCTAATAACTCAGGTTACCTAAACATCCCCCTTATCAAAGATGCACATCTGGCAACCACAAGAGAAAGAGCCTTTTCAATTGCCTCCCCTAAACTTTGGAACACCCTACCTAAAGTCCTAAGAACCCAGCAAAACCTAAAAACATTAAAAAAAGACCTAAAAACACTAATGTTTCGCAAATTCCACACTGACCGTCAGATGTCTGATCATCCCAACTCTCAACTGAACTCTCGGCTATAAACCTCTTAATACTTCTCTCCATCCTGAACCTGCATACCCTCCTCATCCAACCTAATAATGCTTTCTGGACTTGATATGTTTATTTCTGAAAATGTTCACATTGTTTTCCTGTTGCACAACTGCTAAGAAAAATATATAATGTTCACATTGTTTTCCTGTTGCACAACTGCTAAGAAAAATGCATACTTTGTAAACCGTTATGATGGCTCTACCGAATGACGGTATATAAAACTCAACAAACAAACAAACAAATAAATAAATAAATAAATAAAGGGCATCTTTGTGATGTTTGCCTTAGAGGTAACATCCGCTGACCAATTTCACAGCCATAGCTGTCTTATGGCCACCAACACTAAGGCTAATCTCCTCTGGCCAAGGTACGCACCAGCTCAGAGCTTGCATCCACTAGGAAAGCTGCGGCAGGCTCCATCGCTTCTCTGGAATGCGTCCCTGAGCTATCTGCCTCTCTCTCGAGAGAGAGAGAGAGAGAGAGAGAGAGAGAGAAGCAGACGCGAGTGAGCCATCAGGGAACAACAGGAAGCAATCTGCAGTATCATTGCTGTCGAGTCCAGTCCTGTTCAATATCTTTGTAAGCGACATTGCGGATGGGATAGAAGGTAAAGTTTGTCTTTTTGCGGATGATACTAAGATCTGCAACAGAGTGGACACACTGGAAGGAGTGGAGAGAATGAGATGGGATTTAAGGAAGCTGGAAGAGTGGTCAAAGATATGGCAGCTGAGATTCAATGCCAAGAAGTGCAGAGTCATGCATATGGGGTATGGAAATCCAAAAGAACTGTATTTGATGGGGGGGGGGGGGGGGGGGTGAAGGGCTGATGTGCACGGAGCAGGAGAGAGACCTTAGGGTGATAGTGTCTAACAATCAAAAGTCAGCGAAGCAATGTGACAAAGCAATAGCTAAAGCCAGAAGAATGCTGGGCTGCATATTTATTTATTTATTTATTTCAAACTTTTATATACCGACATTAGTGTACCACATCATACCGGTTTACAATTGAACTGACAGGTAGGAAAATACAATGAACAGGGGTGGGGTAGGGGGATTCGAACCAAAGGACAGTGAGAAATAAGGCGAAAACAAACAATGTATGATATCAAGAAATGGTGAATAACGATATGATTAAGGTATACAATGGGATGGTAGGGGTTAAAATATGTACAGGGGTAAAACTAAAGGAATAGGACTACAGGAGATGCGGTTAAGGTATACAAGGTATAAAAGGAGTTAGGTAACTGTGCTGTGTGTGATGACTAGTCAGGGAAGGCTTGCCTGAACAGCCAGGTCTTTAATTTTTTTCTGAATTTTGAGGTGCAGGGTTCAAGGCGGAGTGGAGCAGGTAGTGCTTTCCAGTGTTTAGGACCTGTAATAGAGATTGCACGATCCCTTGTGGATGAGAGATGAGCCTTTTTGAGGGGGGGGTACTTGGAGGGTTCCTTTAGTGTTGGTCCTAGTAGGTCTGTTTGAGCATGTGAGGTGGAAGGGATCATCTAGCCAATTGGAATTGTAGGAGTAGATGGATTTGTGAATTATAGAGAGGGTTTTGAATAGAATGCGGGAGGGGATGGGGAGCCAGTGCAGGTCTTTGAGTATGGGGTGATATGTGCTGATTTCTGCGTTTTGGAACATTTGCAGGGGTTTTATGGTGGAGTAAGGGAGCCCAGCAGCAAGGAGTTGCAATAGTCAATCTTGGAGGTGAGATTGGCTTGAATGACGGTCCGGAAATCATGATAATGGAGCAGAGGTCTGAGTTTTTTTGAGAATGTTTAGCTTAAAAAAGCCTTCTTTGAGGATAGCGTTGATATATTTTTTTAGGTTTAGTTGCTGGTCGAGGAGGACCCCCAGATCTCTTACACATGGCTGGGAGGAAAAGGCAGTAAAGGCCAGGTCATTGGAAATCAGTGGTTTGGGAGGTTAGAGATGAGATATGAGTAGAAGTTCAGTTTTGGTAGTATTTAAGGAGAGATGAAGGTTAGTGAGGAGGTTGTTTATGGAGGTGAGGCATCTATTCCAGTGAGTCAAGGCGTCAGTTAGGAAGTCGTGAATGGGGATGACGATTTGGACGTCATCAGCATAGAGATAGAATTTAAGGCCAAGGTCTGTTAGTAAACGACAGAGGGGTGTAAGGTAAATGTTGAATAAAGTGGAAGAAAGGGAGCAACCTTGCGGGACGCCTTGGGAAAGAGGGTAGAGTGCTGAGTTCGAGTTACCAATTTTAACAGCAAATTTTCTGTTGGATAAGTAGGATTTGAACCATAGAAGGGCCAGACCTGAGATGCCTATTTCAGAAAGCTGAGAGAGTAGGTGGTTGTGATCGAAAGTGTCAAAGGCAGCAGATATATCGAGGAGAATTAGGAGGAAGCACTTGCCTTGGTCCAGGCCATTGATAATGTGATCAGAGAGGGCGAGTAGGAGAGTTTCAGTGTTAAGGTGCTTACAGAATCCAAACTGGGCTGGATGCAGAAAGTTATTGTTATCGAGATATTCAGAGAGTTGAGGAATATAGAGAGAGGAATATCTAGTAAGAGAAAGGAAGTGATGATCCCCTTGTACAGGGCCTTGGTGAGGCCTCACCTGGAGTACTGTGTTCAGTTCTGGAGACCATATCTCCAAAGGGACAGAGACAGGATGGAGGCAGTCCAGAGAAGGGAGACCAAAACGGTGGATGGTCTTCATAAAATGACTTATGAGGCAAGATTGAAGAACTTAAATATGTATACCCTGGAGGAGAGTAGAAGCAGGGGTGATATGATACAGACTTTCAGATACTTGAAAGGTTTTAATGATCCATGGTCAACAACAAACCTTTTATGTTGGAAAAAAATCAGAAGAACTAGGTGTCACAATCTGGAACTCCAGGGAGGAAGACTCAGATCCAATGTCAGGAAGCATTTCTTCTTGGAGAGGGTGGTCGATGCCTGGAATGCCCTTCCGGAGGAAGTGGTGAAGACTAAAACTGTGAAGGATTTCAAAGGGGCATGGGATAAACACTGGATCCATAAAGGCTAGAGGAAGGGAATGAAGAGAAGAGCAATGGGGATGGCTTACTGGAATGGAGGCTACTACCTGATTACTACCCTTACTCAATAAGCCTTAGCACGGTTAATGCAACTCCAACATTGCTCTCTGTTTCAACAGCAAGGGGAAATGTGGAAAAGAGGATTTGCATTCAGATAAATAAGGACTGAACTTCACAATCTGGGTAAACAAATAAGCGTGGGGATGGCTTGCTTATTACAGCGGTTACTACCCTAAACCAATTAAGTCTGATACATCATTTTGAATGCATATACAGCATTGCTCTCTGCTTGAACGGCAGGGATAAATGTGGAAAAGAGGATTTACATTCAGACAACATCCAACAAGGCATTGATCTGTGCAGTCTGGATAAACAAGCATCAGGGTAACTTACTTGATGCGGCCGTTACTACCCTTAACCATTAAGCCTTATGCTCACCTTTGATGTAACTCCAACATTACTCTCTGCATCAATGGCAGGGGATGGCAGGAAATTTGAATCGAACAGTTACCAACAAGGGCCCTGAACTTGATGATTGGTGAAACAGATACATATGGGAAAATAAATGTGGGAGCTTACTGGGCAGACTGGATGGGCCAATTGGTCTTTTTCTGCCATCATTTCTGTGTTTCTATGAATCAAAGGCTTGCTTAAGGATGAACTCAAACTGCCTATTGTGTGCATCCTTCCAAAGCCGCTCCTCCCTCTACCGGGATAGTTGTTTGCTTCGAAAACAGCACAGACCAGGCCGTCCACTTTCGGGAAACGCAGGTATTCTCTGGCCACCGGATCCAGAGGGTACAAGGCCTCCAATGTCCGACCTCCTTTAAAACTGGCTTCCAGGGCATTCCACGCCAGGTCAATCATCTTCTGGATGGCTTCCAGCATCAGGAAATAAGAAGAAGCTTTCCATAGAGACACCAGGATGGGGATTCTTCTTTGGTTCCGAAATAGGGTCCATGCCGGGAACTCCTAGACTCTTCAGAGTCTGGGAAACCAGGGCTGGCAATTCATCTCTGTGGAAAAACCATAACATGGTCCAGTATGGCTCCAAGCCTAATGGGATTACCCTGTCCTCCAGTGAGTCTGCATCCCCTTCGTCATCCATGGTGTCTGGGTCCCTGCATGGTGAAGCGAGGCATGTCCTGAGGCATGCTAATAGGGATGGGAGGGCAAGGCCTTTCCAGCTGGGGCTCAGACTGGGCAGGGGCAGCAGCTGACTGTGCCTGAACAAAGACTTGAAGGCCCTGAAAGAAAAGGTTGCAGAGTCCATACCTAGCCCAGGAGGAACTGGGGTAGGCACCGCTGAAATGCCCTTTCCTGAGGAGGACGCAGTCCTGAGATCACTCAGATCCGGAGTGATACCGGATAAGATCATGGCTGATCTGTCCTCCGACTGGGAGGGGCCGGGCTTGGAGAAGTTCTGAGAGTCCAGCCTTCCCTGGGCTTCCTCACAGTGCTGACACAGAAAGGATTCTACGTCAGACTGTGCAGCCCTAATATGGCAGACAGCACAAACAGAGTGTGACTTGTGCTTCTTTGCTGCCGGAGCCATAGTTCACTGTAGCTTGTGCACTCAGCTGGCTAGTGCTTGGACTTAAGCACGCACAAATTTGCCCCAACACATATAAGTATAAGCGTCTGGTTGTGCGCGAATGTATGCGCGTGTCAGCTGAACAGTAGGGCCAGCCCGCACCGCACATACCGATGGTCTATGGGGGGAAATGGCACTGCACCAAACCGCATGCAAGATGGCACCACCGCGTCCTGCCATGTGGAGTGCCCATGGAGAATGAAGCAAGGCTTAGCCCATCGGAGGACCGTTCAACCCGCTCGGAAACCCCATTGCCCCAATGGGATGGGGAACATAGTCGGTATGGCGCGCCAAGCAAGATACCAGAGGAAAGACTTATCGGAACCCTTCCACATCTCTGAATCGGAGGAGTCCTACTTTTACTTACCTGGGCTCAGCACTTACCGGCTGAGTACAGAGACAGTCTCTGGCTGTGGGGGGAGGGGGCTTAGGCAGTCACCGCTGTGCTCAGCTTCCTGTACCCGCTGCTTTTCAGCTGTTTCAGCAGCAAAGTACACGCCAGGAACCATCTACCAAACCAAGGCACATCTGAGGGATCTCGGAAATCTCCTTAGGAATTCTCAACTGGGGTAGGGACCATTAGCTATCATTGCAGGAGAGCAGGGCTCGATCTTTCTCCAATTTAAAGGTAAATTTTCTTCTTCAAACGAGAATTGCAATCCCACTAAACAAATCTGCTGGTGTGGGAATAGCATGCCCACATCTGCTAGGAGACGGAGAGATACTGAATGGCTGATGTCACTGCGGGGTTATATCTAATGTGATGTCAGCTTTGAAACCTGACTCCAACTCCATCTGCTAGTAAGGGAGCACATAACCCATTGGTCCTGAGTCCATCTGGCTACAAGCTAGGAAAAAACATCTTGCCACTGCAGAAGAATAAAACAGACTGAGAAGACTCACGTGAGGCCAGTGTGCAGGACCTTCTGCACATGCTCAGAAGGTTTTTACTTTCTGAGCTCATACAGCATGTTAAGGCCGGCGCCACTGGATGATGTCACTCCACTTGTGTGGCTGCATTTTGTCCTGCTTGTCCATGGAGAATGTATCATGCTAGTTCTAGAATAACAGCTGCCAAAATAGGAAGTCACTGAGCAGCCCAAGGCAGAAGTGATATGGTTGCATGGTGCTTCCTGGTTGGCTAACCTGCATGGAGCAGAAGTTGCAACCTCAAAGGGGACTCACTGGATTGGGATGTGGGTTCTTATATGGGAATTGTATCTACTTTGGATAAATGTGCATAAAATCACAACTGGGCAGACTAAATGGCCCTTTTTGGCCTTTACCTGCCATCATTTACTATGTTACTATGTAAGTACTCATGATATGATAGTTCCATTTGTTACCCTCTAGGATGCATAATTTGCTAATTTGCAATAGAACAATCAAATTCTTTCAATTTGCAAATTTGTAACCAAAGGCATGAGAACAATTTGCACTCAAAAGCAAAAGGTTAGCACTATCAATGGCTTATAAATTCATCCTAGCAGAATAATTCTTCATTATTCTAGATTCATCATGCCCAATTAAAAATAGCAACCACTTACCTTGCCAGGTCTGAAAAACACCTTAGTTAAACCAAATTTGTAGTCATTCTCATTTAAACCTAAAGCTTTGAAAAGAGCCTGCAACATAAAAGGAATATCAGGTGAAGTTAGGTCCTATGAAAAACATGCTTCAAAATGCATAATAAATTATTAAAAGCTGAAAAATTTCACTGTTTTACTCAGCATGAAAGAGAAAGGGAATTGCTTCAGATCATTCATTCCGGTAGAGAGAATCTTAATACCTTGCAGAAGAGTCTGGGGTCCAGGCGAGAGAGCTTAGCAGGCATATATTTCTTGTACATGTTATATAGCTCATGAAATGAGGCTCGTGATGGGAAACCGCCCTGCATCAGGTCCAGGACAGACACCATACCTGCAAAACAAATGAGCAATAAAGATTACATTCAATAGCCATATGCTAAAGATTGAAATGAGCAACAACATACTATTATAATTTCCTGCAGCCTACCTCTCTAGTGAGAAGTCCAAGATTATTCACAATCTGAGATTTATTTATTTATTTATTTAACTCTTTTATATACCGACATTCATGAAACATATATCAGTTTACAAGGAACAAGGGTATTATAACATTAACAATAACAAGAAGAAAAAGTTACAAAAAAACAAGGTGTTATGGGAACTTGGGAAACAGAGAGCAGACAACAGAAGTTTAACACTATAAGCTTATCAAGTAAAGTACTGGAGATGCCATGGATCACATATAGCGCACTCTATAAAATAATACATAATATAGAACTTATATACAAGAAAATAAGGGTGGCTACAGTGCAGTGCCGTGGCAGTACTGGAGGAGGATTAACAAATGGATAGGGTTGTGACTTTCCAGTCACAAGGAATTAGGAGGGGGGGGAGAGGGGGGGATTATGAGAGAGCGTATCAGGTTATGAGAAGGCTTGATGGAACAGCCAGGTCTTGAGTTTTTTCCTAAAGGTCAACAGGCAGGGTTCCTGTCTGAGGTCTGGAGGCATGGTATTCCAGATGGAAGGCCCCGCTGTGGAGAAGGCGCGTTCCCTGGTGGATATACGAAGGGCGGATTTATTTATTTATTTTATTTATTTAAAAACTCTTCTATACCGTCGTTAAGTTAGATAACCATCACAACGGTTTACAGCAAGGCACGATAATGAAAATATGAGTGGTATAGATTACAAATTAATCATGTGCCATCATAGTACGGTAACAATTTAATACAATAATCTGTGTGTGTAAGTTAAGCTTGTCTGTTGGGAACATATTAGGTGGTTTGAATTTAACATTAGTATGAATTAGTAGGTTACAAGTAACAACTTCTAGTTTGGTGAGTCCTTATCAATCAACTGTTTTTCTCCTTCTCTTTATTTTTATAAAAAGCTTGTTTAGAGCACCAGGTTTTCAGATTGGTTTTGAATATTTTCAAATTTCTCTGCAGTCTTATTTCAGGTGGCATGGTGTTCCATAGCACGGGGCCAGCCAGTGATAGTTCTCTTTCCCTTACTTGCATGAGGTATGCTGTTTTGACAGCGGGGACAATTAGTAGAGCCTTATTAGCAGATCTCAGTCAGCTTTTTCATCATGTATTAGTTTGTAAATTATGCATAAAGCCTTATATTGAATTCTTTGTTCAACTGGAAGCCAGTGTAATTCGGCGAGCTTTCCTGTAATGTGGTCATTCTTTTTTTTGCCAGTCAAAATTCTAGCAGCTGAGTTTTGTAATATTTGCAGTGGCCGAATTGTAGATTGTGGTAGTCCTAAAAGTAGGGAGTTACAGTAATCTGTGCTTGCCTGCAGAACAGTGCGGAAATTGTTTAGTGTTAGTAGAGGTTTTAGTCTTCTAAGGTGGGGGCGTGGAGGGTTCCTTTTTAGGCCTCTCTTATAGGTCTTATAGAAGTGTGCAGACGTAGCGGGATATGTAGGTCGAGTGAGTGCTGATTGTGTATGGTCTTGTGAATAATGGTGAGGGACTTATGCAGGATTCTGAAGCTTATAGGGAGCCAGTGGAGATTCCTGAGACTGGGCATGATGTGATCTCCTCGGTTGGAGTTTGTCAGAATTCTGGCGGCAGCATTCTGAAGCATCTGAAGGGGTTTAGTGGTAGAAACATAGAAACATAGAAATGACGGCAGAAGAAGACCAAATGGCCCATCTAGTCTGCCCAGCAAGCTACGCACTTTATCCATTTTTTTCCCCTTTTTTTCTCTCCCACCTGTTACTATTGGCTTCCAGTACCCTCCAGCCCTAATTCCCCTCCACCCCACCACCAATTTAGAGAGCAGCGCCGTATCTGCATCCAAGTGAACGTCCAGCTCAATTAGGGGTAGCAACTGCTGTAACAAGCAGGCCACACCCTTACCCCATACTCTTACCCACCCCTGTTTTTATTTTTTTGTTTGGTTTTTTTTTTTTTTGGAGATAGCAGCCCTCCATCCTTCCGCTCCGTGAAGGTGGAGCACCAACTACTGGCCACTGGCATCCCGTTCCGTGAATGCCTCTGTGGCTACTGCCGCTCCGTGCAGTGTTTGAATGCCTCTGTGGCTACTGCCGCTCCGTGCAGTGTTTTGCTGCCACCTCTTTATTCACGCCCTCTAGACTTGATGGATCCACAGTGTTTATCCCACGCCCCTTTGAAGTCGTTCACAGTTTTAGACTTTACCACTTCCTCCGGAAGGGCATTCTAGGCATCCACCACCCTTTCCGTGAAGAAATACTTCCTGACATTGGTTCTTAGTCTTCCTCCCTGGAGCCTCAGCTCGTGACCTCTGGTTCTGCTGATTTTTTTCTTTTTTTTTTTTTAATTTTTTGTTTATGATATTATTACACTTAACAATCAGAATAAACATGACTGAACAGGAAACAAAAAGTTAGCCTTTCTCCATGTTTCAATATTATAACAAACACAAAAAGTTCCATCCAAATTACCGGCTAACATCGTAGTTCTCAAGATAAGGGGATCCAATTCTCATGAGAGCTCATTCATAATATAACATTACAGAAGAAATAGTAGTTGGACTTACTACTTAATTAAATAGAACAATAGCTTACTGAGGTGAGGATACATCAGGAGGATTTATTTCTATATTGGGAATCACTCTATCTGATATAAATTTTACAAGTTGGGATGGAACATAAAATGTATAATTAACTTCTAAGTACCTTATATTACATTTACAAGGGAATTTCAGTTTAAATTTTGCTCCCATATTTAAAACCTGAGGTCTCATCAACAAAAATTGCTTCCTTCTCTCCTGTGTTTTCTTCGCTACATCAGGAAAAATTTGTACCTTCATCTGAAGAAATAACTCTCTTATATTTCTGAAATACATTTTCATTACAAGATCCCTATCTGAATCCAACAGGAAGGAAACAATTAATGTTGCAGGTTGGGCCAAGTTAGTGTCCGACGTCTCCAGTAATTCTGAAATATTTAAGGGGGAAAGTATTCTAAATTTCTGGTCTTCAGCAGGTTTTTCCTTCCATGGTATCACATAATGAATTTTTGTTAATGGAGGCATTATCTGATCAGAAAATTTCAATATTTCTTGAGCGTATTTCACCCACATATCTCTTGCTGAGACCAATGGAACCTTTGGAAAGTTTATCAATCTCAGAGTTTTCCCCCGTGCTTGATTCTCCATATTCTCAAGCCTTTTATCTAGGATTTGGTTTTCTTTAATCAAATTTGTGTATAAATCTTTTAAATTTCCTATATTTTTTTGCACCGAGTCCATTACACCTTGTTGTTTAACTTTTTCTTCTTGCAGGGCTTTAACTTGCAAACCCAGATCTTCAACTTTAGTTACTACAGGGTTTAACTGGAGAAAAATATTTTCATTCAAAACTACTAGCGTTTCCCAAATTGTACTTAAAGTTATATCAGGAGGTCTCACCAATGGAATGAGATTTCTTCGTAATTTAACTTCTTTCTCCGAATTATTTCCTCCTGAAGTCATCCCCTCTCCTCGTGCTGTAAACCGCTCAGCTCCTCCGATAGCCTCGGGCTCTACCGCAGTGTCTGCTGTTAATTCTCCCCCCGTGCTTCCGGGGCTAGTGACCTCATCAGGTTGCGTCGGAGTCGACTCCCGATGGGCCTCCCTGACCTCTGCGGGGTTTGCTGGCGGTGTTCTAATCACCGGGGACAATGAGGTCTCCAGGTCCCGGAGCGATTCTGTTGGAATAGGGCCTCTCATGAACCAACTCCTGCGGGCGTCCTCCCGGCATGGTAAGTCCAGGCACCACATGTGCGTCCATCGGTCCGGTTTTGGGGGTTCCTGGGGGGATCTCTACCGAGTCCCTCTCCTTAGCCCTTCTTTTCCGGACCGAATGCGGCATTTTTCAAGGGGAAAAAGTAATTTCAAATCCACAATTGCAGAGCGACGCCTCTGTGGTGCTGCTACTCCGCCATCTTGGATCCCCCGGCTCCTTTGCTGCTGATTTTTTTCTGACGGAAAAGGTTTGTCGTTGTCTTTGGATCATTAAAGTTTTTCAAGTATCTGAAAGTCTGAATATTTAGATTGTTCAATCTCTCCTCGTATGTCATCCGATGAAGACCCTCCACCTTCCTGGTCGCCCTTCTCTGTACTGCTTCCAGAGCGGTACAGAGAAGGGCGACCAGGAAGGAATACGACCAGATACTTGAAAAACTTTAATGATCCAAAGACAACGACAAACCTTTTCCGTCAGGAAAAAATCAGCAGAACCAGAGGTCACGAGCTGAGGCTCCAGGGAGGAAGACTAAGAACCAATGTCAGGAAGTATTTCTTCACAGAAAGGGTGGTGGAAGCGGGAAGTCCCAACAGGAGGGCATTACAGTAATCTATCTTGGAAAACAGGGTAGCCTGGAGGACCGTCCTAAAGTCATGGAAGTGGAGAAGTGTTTTAAGTCTTTTTAGAATTTGTAATTTGTGTAAGCAATCCTTGGTTGTGTTGTTGACAAATTTCTTTAAGTTCAGATGGTTGTCTAGAATCACTCCAAGATCTCTAGCTTGAGTCACCATGGTGGTGGAGGGGGTCGGCTGTGAAAGGTCGTTGTGATCTGGGGAAATGAGGAGGAGTTCAGTCTTGGCTGAGTTGAGGACTAGATTTAGGCTGGTGAGGAGGAGGTTAATAGAGTGCAGGCAGCCGTCCCAAAACTTGAGGGTTTTGGGTAGGGATTCTGTTATGGGGATCAAAATCTGCACGTCATCAGCGTATAGGAAATGCTTTAATTTCAAATTTGCTAGCAGCTGGCAGAGGGGCAGTAAGTAGATATTAAAGAGGGTGGGGGAGAGGGAAGAGCCTTGAGGTACTCCTAAGGTGGATTTGATGCTGGGGGATTCTTTGTTGTTTATTCTGACTTTATAGTGTCTATTACTGAGGAATGACTCAAACCATCTAAGGACTGTTCCAGATATACCTAGGTCTGATAGGCGATTCAGTAGGATAGAGTGATTCACTGTATCGAAGGTGGCAGATATATCAAGTAGTACTAGTAGGTATGACTGTCCTTTGTCTAGGCCCATAATGAGGTAATCTGTAAGTGAGATTAGGAGGGATTGGGTGTTTAAAGATTTACGGAAACCAAATTGAGTATGATAGAGAATTTTGTGATTGTCTAGGTAGCTGGGAATTGACCGGTCTCTCCATAATTTTGGCAATGAACGGCAAATTGGAAATGGGACGGAAGTTGGAAAGGTCTCCGGGATTTAGGTTAGGTTTCTTCAGTAGAGGTTTAAGGGTGGCGAGTTTTAGTGCATCGGGGACGATTCCTTGCGATAAGGAGCAGTTTATAATTTCCGCCAGCGGCTTGGAGATAGTGTCCAGAATAGATATAAGAAGTTTTGTTGGGATGTGGTCTGAAGGGTGGGTGGAGGGTTTCATTTTCTTAAGAATGGACTTGATCTCCAGGGAAGACGTAGGTTCAAAGGAGTCGAAGCTGGCTCCCGAGTAAGATGAGGTGGCGAATGGGGGGGGTGGAGAGTAGTGTTGGGAGAGAGAAGTGTTAGGAGGTTGGAGATTTTTTCTGAAAGAAGGCTGCGAGTTCAATGGACTTAGTTTGGGCTTGGTTGTCGGGGATGGCCGGGGCAGATATTTTCGTGAGTTCTGAGACATATGAAAACAGAGCCTTGGCATCAAATTGGAAGTCATGGATTCTGCGGGCATAGAAGTCTATTTTTGCTCGTAGAATGGAGCTCCTGTAGCAGTGAAGGGAGGCTTTATAGACGGTCAGCGTGTTGGGGCATGAGTCCTTGCGCCATTTGCATTCCTTGTGTCTAAGTTCTCGTTTTAGTTTCTGTAATTCTGGAGAGAACCAAGGTTGGTTTTTCTTAAGGGCCGGGTTGATTACTTTCGCCGACAGGGGGCATATTTTGTTGGCTATCGAGTTTGTGATATTGTACCAGGAGGAGAGGGGCTGAGTTGGGGTTAGAGAAGTCTAGATTATGACATTCTTTGGAGAGATAGGCATTGAGGTCATCCAAGGAGCATGGTTTCCTGAAGTGGATGGTAGTTTGGGGGAGGGGGGAGGTCGGTCTTTCTTTCGGGATAGTAGATGATATCGTGTGGTCAGACTAGGGGACTGGGGTGCAGTCCGGGGAAGTTGTGAGTGTGAGACCAGAGTTTACGAAGATAAGGTCTAGGGTACGGCCCACTTTATGGGTGGGTTTGTTAATGATTTGTTTGAAACCCAAGGCCCTGAGGGAGGTCAGAGATCTAACCTCTGGTTCTTGGTCCAGCTAAGTTACCTTGCTTAAATCAAATTGCTATGTTTATTTCTTTGTTTTTCATGTTTTCTTCATATTATTTTGGCCAAGCAGTTTCCTCCTGCTCCTTTGGGCCTCCAGTTCTATTGGATCTGGCATCCATGGAGCTATGGCATCATGAGACTTAATTTTTAACTACTCAGGGGAGAGGGGGATTTCCCTTCTATTTTTAGTCCCCTCTCAATTTATCCATAGCCACTGCAGTGACAATCCTTGGCTAGGGTCTACATGGTACTTGAATGGGGACTCCCATAAGTGTGAATCCTGAGAACAATCATTAAATGTCCCCACGATACCTTGGATGAAGATGCCCTCCCCTATCCTACAAGGGGCTGCAAATGCTGGACCAGCAATCTAATCTATGTCTTTCACATGGCAGAATACAGTAGGGATGTGAATCGATTTTTTGATGATTTGCTCTCACTATGATTTTGCCCTCACTATGTCGACATAGTGAGGGCAAAAATAGCGCCGGCACCATTTTGAATATTGGCAATAGGGCCCGCGTGCAGGAGGTCGCTCCCGGACCCCCGCTGGACTTTTGGCAAGTCTTGTGGGGGTCAGGAGGCACCCCCAAGCTGGCCAAAAGTCCCTGGGGGTCCAGCGGGGGTCCGGGAGCGATCTCCTGCACTCGTGACGTCGGGTGACAGGAACCAAAATGGCGCCAGCGCTACCTTTGCCCTGTCATATGGTAAGGGCAAAGGGCCACGGCGCCATTTCTATTAACGCAGCCGTGGCCCGAGAGCGGGAGATCGCGCCGGGACACCCCCCCCCCCACTGGACCCCAGGTAATTTAAAACATTTTGGGGGGCTTCGGGAGGGTGGGGGATTTGTTTTAAAGGGTCAGGGTGGGTTTTAGGGTTGTTTTGGCGTGCCGGTTTTCCTGCCCTCCCCCGATTTACGATTTTTTACAAAAAAAAAACCCATGACGATCAGATTTCCCTCCCCCCCCAGCCAAAATCGATCGTTAAGATGATCGATCACACGATTCACATCCCTAGAAAACAGTACTGCCGCTGAGCAACTGGGTCAGCCCTATTTCTCATCTTTTCTTTTTGCATCTTTGTACTTTTATTTCTCCACTGATTTATTTTTGCTCTATAAGTACTTTCCGTGTATTCCCCCCAAAGTTTTTGCCATCTTGCTACTATTGCTGTAGGGCAGGGATGGTCAACTCCAGTCCTCAAGAGCAGCAAAAAGGCCGGTTTTCAGGATATCCGCAATGAAAATGCATGAGAAAGAAAGGCATGCACTGCCTCCACTGTATGCAAATCTATCTCATGCATAATCAGTATAGATCTCTTGAGAACCAGACCTGTTTGTGGCTTTTGAGTTCTGGAGTTGTTCACTCCAGCCATAGGGAGTAATTCTGTAACAGCCCACATACATTGTTATATCCTTTGGGGCGGATTTTAAAAGGGCCGTGCGTGTAAATCCTTCCGGATTTACGCACGCAGGGCCCTTTTAAAATCCGCCGGCGGCCTATTTTGCATAGGCCGCCGGCGCGCGTAAGTCCCGGGGCTTTCGAAAAGGGGCGGGAGGGGGCATGTCTGGGGGCGTCCCCGAAATGACGCGGCGTTTCGGGGGCGTGCCGCGGCATTTCGGGGGCGGGCCCGGGGGTGTGGCGCCGGCCCGGGGGCGTGGTCGAGGCCTACGGAGCAGCCCCCGGGACCGGAGGACGGAGCGGGGCTGCCGGCAACGCGCGCAAAGTTAAGGGGGGGGTTTAGATAGGGCTGGGGGGTGGGTTAGGTCGGGGAAGGGAGGGGAAGGTGGGGGGAGGGCGAAGAAAAATTCCCTCCGAGGCCGCTCCGAAATCGGAGCGGCCTCGGAGGGAACAGGCAGCGCGCGCAGGTTGCACAAATGTGCACCCCCTTGCGCGCGCCGACCCCGGATTTTATAAGATACGCGCGTATCTTATAAAATCCAGTGTACTTTTGTTCGCGCTCGTGTATCTTTTGAAGATCTACCTCCAAGTGTCAGTTAATGATAGGGGATCTATTTCTTCAGCAGTATTTTAAATATAAGAGTTCTTTATTCTGTGGCCATACCGTTCAAGTCTTTCCAGATGTATCTAGAGAAACTCAAGCTAAAAGAAAGCTATTTCTTGGTTTGAAATCCTAGCTTTAGGTGCCACTTTTTTCTTGAAATTTCCCTGTAAATGTCTGATAGAATTTCAAAGGAATAAATTTGTTTTTCTTGACCGTGTTCATTTAGAAACTTCTATTTCTGATAAAACTTCTTGATTGTGCTTTAATTTAAATTGCACCAGTGAGGTATGCTACTGCTCCTATTTTATGGACTTGCTCTTTTGAAAATGGGGTGTGAACTGTAAGTTTTTCCTTTTATTACTTGAAATGCTTTGTTTTATATCATGTAATATCAATTAAAACTGAATAAATATAAATGTTTAAAAAAATTATCAAATGGACATTACTTATATATGACTGATGATTAAAACATATTGACGCATTTTCAAACACAAAGTTATATAGTATGTGTAATCGGCATCCAAATTATGATGGTCATACTTTCACATTCAATATTTAATATTGTTTGACTTTATAGTGGTGATTTTGTCTTTTTAGATATATTTTGAAAATAAGCCAAATTTAAGGTGCCCGACACTAGCCAGTTGTGTTAGAAAATGAAAAATCTTTGCCAACTAATCAGCTACAGGGTCCAGTGGGCTATATCTGAGCCCAAGAAGCCAGCTGGACTCAAAGCTACAACAGTGGTTGAAAGCAAAAAAATATACAAACCATATTTTTTAAATTTACTGCATTCTGCAAATTTCATTTCTGAGACCAATCTAACTAGGATTGTGGGAGAGGAAGCCTTCTGTTGTAGGGACTAGATATTCTAAAACAAAAATTCATCATAGTAAAGCTTAAAGACTGATCCATGATGGTAACCAAGAAACCTTTAGCAAGTGCTCTGAATATTTTA
The DNA here is from genome assembly GCF_901001135.1 of Rhinatrema bivittatum. Taxonomy (NCBI): domain Eukaryota; kingdom Metazoa; phylum Chordata; class Amphibia; order Gymnophiona; family Rhinatrematidae; genus Rhinatrema; species Rhinatrema bivittatum. The sequence continues at coordinate 382,347,512 of NC_042617.1, forward strand.
TTAACCTGTTTCTATTAGTAGAATCTAGAGTAAGAAAATGCAAAAACATAAATGTAGATTTCATCACCTACTATCTGAAATTGTATGAGAAAAAGCCTGGTTAACTACAAAGGCATGCTCATGGTGCTGCTCCAGTAGAGGCTGCTTATGATTCAGCTGGAAGTTCAAAGGACCAGCCAAAGCAAAATAATATTTAAAAAAAATTAAGCAATAAAGGAACTATTCAAAATGATTTAGACTGATTTATTAACATAGAATACAACACCAAGCTATACTAGTCTCATCAATTTAATTCCTGTTGCATAGCATAAAGAGAGGCCATAAGTTGAATTTTCCTTGAGCATTCTATTTTGATCTAAAATAATCATTTCATTCATTTTTCACAGAGAATCTTTGTTTTGGCTCCTGAGTAAGGTAGGATTGCTGCAGCAATATTGGCCATGTTGGGTGTTGCGAGCAGAAAACACTTTTGTCAAAATGTTTGTGCAGATGGAAGAGAAGTTATTTTGTTTTCACCATTATGACCATCATGTTTGGGTTATAAAAATTGTTTTCAGTGTTTGAAAGAATTGGTAAATGATTTGAAGTATATTGCTGCTGTCTCATCCTGTCTGCAGCCCATTGCAGGCAGGAGGCAGTGGATTATTCTTTGGGCATGCATAGATTTCTGATTCTTGTTCTCCATTACATTTTTTTAACTAATTTTTGCACCTCATTGATTTTGGTTTTCGTGAGTACTGCCTAACATACCAGGTGATCTCTGTCTTTCGCTTCACTCCTCTGTTACTAAGGATCCTTCTGTTTATTCCATGCCTTCTTGAATTTTGTTACTGTTTCTGTCTCCCACTCCATCAGGAGGCTATTCCATAAAGAATATTTTTTGACTCCGCAGTTTGCTTCTTTTCCTTTGGATATGTGGCTCAATCAGAACCAGGACTAGGACATGGCATCATAAGCCATCAGTCACAACTACCCGGGAATTTTTTTTTCCTGCTCCTAACTTAACTGTAAGTTCAGTCACTGACCAGAGGCCATGCACCGGCGCTCCAGCTGGAACACTGCAATCATAGGCCCTAAGTCCAGCCACTAGGTGTTGCCATTGCATGAAGATTGTCTTTTTCCCCCACCATATAACAAGCATCTGTGAACTCTGATCCCACAGCATCCCTAGACCCAGGTGACCCAAGGAGAAGAACTGAACAGGGAATCAAACCCAGATCCCTCTGCATGGCAGTGCTCAGCACTGAGTTACTGAGCTGGCCCCCCAAGAAATAGTTTCTATTTGACTCCAGCATCTATTTTAATTTGAGCCTCTTGTTCTAGAATTTTCTTTCTACTGAAAAAGGTTTGTTACTTGTGTATAAATACCTTTGAGGTGTTTGAATGCCTCATTCATATCCTCCTTGCTTCTTCTCCTCTTTATTTTATGCTTTATCCACTGATTAATGTCAATTGCCAGTGATGACTGTTATTAGGATAACACTCAAAATGTTCCTATGCACAATTTATGTCACAAGCCTTCTTATCAACTTAATGAAAGAGAATTGTGATGCCAGGTGATTCAATTTTGTTGATGGCTATGTGATTAAATCTTAAATGGAACATGCTGCTCTATAAAACCTGCAAGAGAGACCTCCAAGTTGTCTATAAAAAAAAACTTTTGTTACCTGAGCATTGGAGCTGGGACAGAATCTGTGCCCCTTCAAACTGATGGTTTGCCATCTTTAAATTGGGCTTGATACATCGAATAAAACTGGAGCCCTGTTGATAAGACAGTAAGTTAATGCACCAAGCGACTTAAAGCTGAATATGCATCTGCAGTTACTGAAAGCAAAGATTAGTGAGAATCTTCACACAGCATTGCTACAAGACAAGTAGAATTATTACAGTTCTTACCTAGGCAGAGCCTGCAGCTTAGACATATGAAACTATTTTTTGGCCAACTAGTTACAATTCAATTGAAAAGGATAACTGCTTCCTAATGATATTGAGATGTCTAAAAGGAATCCTATTGTGCTAAGAAGCTTTTGAAAGTTCTACATCTCTGTTTTTATTTCAATGCATGATACAGTAGGTTTCAAAGTCCAAGTCTCTACCTCAATATCTGTAGTGCCCCTACTTTTCTGACTCTCAACCATTAGTTTTACTCTGATATTAAGCTCTCTGTTTCACAGACATATTGAGCCTGGGTAAAATCTCTAGAGCAGCAGCTGAGCAATTTCACTAAAATGTAGTGCATGCTTCTTCCGAAGCCATTTTTTTTTTTTATTCACTCCCTAGATCAAAGAGCTTAAGTGTTTTTACTGCTGTAACACTGCAGGTACAACAGACAAGAACTCTTTTGAAGTCTAAAAACACAGAGCAGAAGAAAGGATTTAATGTGAATGGTCTTTATTGATCTTTTTTTTTCCTCTTAACGGAAATGCAATAAGATCAATTTGAGAAATTGGGAGACTTTCTGCTGAAGCCCAAATTCTCCTTATAAAATATCGTCTTCACCCGAATCAGTGCTTTAAACATTTTACATACAAATATGTTTGACAATTGCAATCACTCCTTTGAAAATTTAAATAATTTTAGAAGTACAGCTGAAGATGGCTTTCAGTATGGAAAAAGTGTCTGTGCTCCAGCCTACACATCTTTAATGGCAGACCTTCAACTGGATGAACAGGAAATGTTTGGGTCTATTACCTTATCATTAGATGCCAGAGGACAAAACAGCAAAGCAACCCATGCCTGTGCTGGCAAAGAGCCAAAGCTGCCAGCATAAGACAGCTATAGTCAGTGCACGTTGTAGATGGTTTGTGACCTGCTCAGTGTGAATAGTGGATATCTGACCAAGATAGAAAGAACTGCTGATCCAAAGCATGTTGTAACAAGCTGCTGACAAATACTAGATTTCCAAGAAGCCTGTAAGTTTCAGAAAGGGCATTCATCTCAGCAGTCAGGTCTATGTGCAAGGTTTTATTTAAAGAACAATTAAAAAGCATTTACTAATTAACATTTTAGTAGGGCGTGTGGTTCCAGCTCTATGCATCTGTGATGTGCGAGAGTCTGGGGTTTGTAAATAAATTAGAATTTTGCTACTGTATGTTAGCTATGAAGTGATTTACTTTACCACAGCAGCCCTAATGAAGGAGAGAAATGTATCAAACAGAAAATATGATACACATTAAAATAATTAAATTTCCTTTTTTAATTTGTAAGGAAAAGGCACATTTCCATAAAATGATTATAAGGACAATTTATATATGCCCTGCACCTGTGAGCAAAAAAATATTGATAGCATGGTTGTAATCACAAAAAATGAGAGAGAAGTATGTATAAGGGAGTTGTACTATGGTCATGAACAGAACCATGGTCTCACCACAAGGAGTGGCTCAACCTTGCACTCTTCTTTTACCTTTCCAAAGCATTGAGTTATCTTAAGTACTTTCACCAAAACAACAAGAACAAGCAAAGGTTAAACTCCATGGGATGGCAAATAGAATACTCACAGTACTACGCAGCTTTTCAAGCAGCAGATTTAACTGAGTCTGAAATACAAGGGAAAAAAAATTAAGCCCCTGTTAAATAGTCCCTTGGAATTATTAATAAAATGTATAGTGAAGTGACACTGGAAAGTTAGCAAATGGCTGCTGTACTCTCTTTCCCTACCAAACAATAGCAAGAAAGACTTTCTATACCAAATACTGTCTCCATAAAAGCATTTTTAGACTGTATCAGGCAAAACTATTTGCAGGATTCCAATTACATCTCTTACTGCAATGGGAAAATTTCAGCTTGAAATCTATTCTTACTGTTTGTAAAGGGAAACCCTGAAATGTTGCTACCTGTATTTCAGATACCTGAGAGGTTAACACCATACCCATTAATGCAAGATGAAAAATATTTATTTTTTTAATTAAAAAAATGTTTAAGGATTGTGGGCATCTGAAATTTAAAGGGCCTATTTTCCAAAGAGAGTTTTGTCATTCACACAGGTTGAGAGAAATCTCATTTAAATAAAGGTATTTGGCCAAAAGAATACAAACATGCTTACTACCCTTTTCTCGAGTACATTCGAAATTTAATATTCCTTAGAGACAATTTTTTTGCACTTCTCCAAGTGCACCACTTTATTCAAAGTGTGGTATATGGAAATACAGTATTCATCCCTCAGTTTCAGACGAGAACGGATAAAAGAAATAACATTTCAGTATGGTACAAATGTGGTTTCTGTAATTTAGACTGAAAAGATCTTGGAATCAAATTGTAGACTGTAGACTGAAAATACAGGGACAACAGTTTCAATAGATGAATTAATGTGATTCTTCACGCAAGCACATAAAATCCTTAAAAATACATGATTTAGAAAGGTGATTTTCAAAGGGATTTACCTGCATAAACCTTGCCTTATGCACGTAAATCAGCTTTAAAACTTATCCGAGGAGTTGAATGGGGAAAAGTATACCGATACATGATGACGCACTTCCTTTTCCCCACACTCATGGCAGATATTCCAGGTGGCAGAGTTGCAACATGGAACAAACTGATATGCAGTTTCAATTTTTCAAAGTATGCACGGAAATGTACATACAGAAAATTACACTTGCTTTGAGGCAGGTATAAATTCCTGCACACGTGTATGCAGGTACCGGGGGACACCCGCTAATTTTCAAAGAAGACTTATGCATACAAGTCTGCTTTTAAAATTCAGGCTAAAGTCTGCAGGTTATTTGTACCCAATGTCTTTAGCCATATACAGCTGCTGAAAATGACCATTTAAGAGATGCAACTGAAAATTCAATATATGGCTTACTTTGGTACAAGTAAACTCTAAAAGATAGGGAGGGCAATTTTATAATTCTACGTTTTGGGGTAAAGTCTGCATGTATCTTTGATGTGCAGACTTTACCCCAAATTTTCACAACAAACTTATGTGCATAATTTTACTTTGAAAATACATGACCAGCTGGCCTAGAAAGTACAAAAATTAACCTGCAGAAAGTTACATCTGTTCTATCAAGGACCTAACTTGTGCGGGTTAACTTACTTGCATACTCTGTAAAATACAAAAGTATGCAAATAAGTCCCAACTCTGTCCTAGGTAACACCTCTGTCCTAGATAACACCTCTCCCCAGAAAAGCATGTGCAAAACAGAGCTTTGCATACAGTAAGCCCCGGGCTATTTTATAACAGCCATTACCGCACATAAAACTGTGTTGTGTGTGCAAATGGCTTTGAAAATCAGGCCCAAAATGTGTTAAAGGGACTTTCAATCACTTTTTCCCCACTGTGATAAAACCAAATAATTGCAGGAAAAGTTCTCTGTTTTTGAGCCATATTAATTAAAAAAAAAAAAGCTCCTTGAGATAGTGTTAAAGCATTGTTAGGATTTCATTTGGAAGGATATAAAGTTGGATATATATGCAAAGCAGTTTTTTGGCTATGTTCACTGCAAAGAAAAGCATATTGATTCAATGAGAAGAAGACAAATCTGTACATCAAGATTTGTGGAAAAAGATGATGGAAATTCTCCAAATGATAAATGATTGGATAATAACTAGATTTCTCTTAAATTAAGAAAGTACGAGGACATTTTATTGGCAGTTTATCTACAAAGGCAAAAATAAAAAAATTGCTAAATTTCAATAGATTTACAAATAAAAGTTCTGAAGCACAACTGAATATAATGGAATAGATTTATGAAAGAGATTGAATATAGGTTTGTTGTGAATTTGAGAATGTCTGACTGAAGGGGAAATAATATAAAATGGGATGAATTGAAGATGACTTCTATAGAATGCACAGTGGTATTCCAAAGGAAAAAATATTCTGGGGATTATTTTGTAACAGCCCATCCCTTAATTTATAGGCAGGTGCCACTTGCACAAAAAAAACTCCCAAAAAAAAAAACCCATCAACAAAAACTTTATTGAGAATTTGATCAGACCCCAGTAGGCCACTACCAGACATATAGTGAATTCACTAATACATTTAAAGGAACTTAGACACATTCCTACTCCCATAGCAACCTAAAACTTAACTAGGAACTGATCAAAATTGAGATGAAGGCAGCAGTCCAGCAGCAAGAGGGGGGCTTCCCAGTCTTTTGCATCGAGTGTCACATGTATGATTTTTTACCCACCGGTGAGAAGTTGTACATGTGCATGCGATGCAAAGAGCTCCTGGCTCTCAGAGAACGAGTCCGATCTCTGGAGGCTAGAGTGGCAGACCTGGAGGAGCTGAGGGAGACAGAGAGGTATATAGATGAGACCTTCAGGGACATAGTAGTCCAGTCCCAACTTCAGACTGACAGCCCTGGTGCTGCCTTGGAGGAAGAAGGTCTCATAATGGGAGAGCACCAACCAGGTGTAGCAGGAAAGGATCCTGTAGCAAGGACCTGCTCTCTAGGTGATGCATTGTCCTTTCGCACTGAGGATATCTCCCCAAGGCCTACTGCCCAGGAGGGAAGGGTTAGGTCGGCCGTCATAGTTGGTGATTCGATTATTAGGAATGTAGATAGCTGGGTGGCGGGTTGGCGTGAGGATCGCCTGGTAACATGCCTACCTGGTGCGAAGGTGGCGGACCTCACGCGTCACCTAGATAGAATTTTAGACAGTGCTGGGGAGGAGCCGGCTGTCGTGGTACACGTGGGCACCAACGACATAGGAAAATGTGGGAGGGAGGTTCTGGAAGCCAAATTTAGGCTCTTAGGTAGAAAGATTAAATCCAGAACCTCCAGGGTAGCATTCTCTGAAATGCTCCCTGTTCCACGCGCAGGTCACCAGAGGCAGGCAGAGCTCCGGAGTCTCAATGCGTGGATGAGACGATGGTGCAAGGAAGAGGGATTCAGTTTTGTTAGGAACTGGGGAACCTTTTGGGGAAGGGGGAGTCTCTTCCGAAGGGATGGGCTCCACCTTAACCAGGGTGGAACCAGACTGCTGGCGCTAACCTTTAAAAAGGAGATAGAGCAGCTTTTAAACTAGAACAAAGGGGAAAGCCGACAGTCGCTCAGCAGCGCATGGTTCGGAGAGATGTATCTTTAAAGGATACTAATGATGCATTAGAATTAGGGCATCCCAACAGTGAGGTTCCAATAATTAGAAAAGTAGTCCAAGTGCCTGTAACTAAAAACTCACCTGAGCTAAAAAATTCTAACTTATCCCTATCAATTAAAAAGCAGAATAAAAATACAAACAAAAAACAAACTTTGAAATGTTTGTATGCTAATGCCAGAAGTCTAAGACGTAAGATGGGAGAATTAGAATGTATAGCAGTAAATGATGACATAGACTTAATTGGCATCTCAGAGACATGGTGGAAAGAGGATAACCAATGGGACAGTGCTATACCGGGGTACAAATAATATCGCAATGACAGAGAGGAGCAGTCGGGAGGAGGTGTGGCGCTTTATGTCCGGGATGGCATAGAGTCCAACAGGATAAACATCCTGCATGAGACTAAATACAAAATTGAATCTTTATGGGTAGAAATCCCTTGTGTATCAGGGAAGACTACAGTGATAGGGGTATACTACCGTCCACCTGGTCAAGATGGTGAGATGGACAGTGAAATGCTAAGAGAAATTAGGGAAGCTAACCAAATTGGTAGTGCAGTAATAATGGGAGACTTCAATTACCCCAATATAGACTGGGTAAATGTATCATCGGGTCACGCTAGAGAGATAACGTTCCTGGATGGAATAAATGATAGCTTTATGGAGCAATTGGTTCAGGAACCGACGAGAGAGGGAGCAATTTTAGATCTAATTCTCAGTGGAGCACAGGACTTGGTGAGAGAGGTAACGGTGGTGGGGCCGCTTGGCAATAGTGATCATAATATGATCAAATTTGATTTAATGACTGGAAAAGGAACAGTGTGCAAATCCAAGGCTCTCGTGCTAAACTTTCAAAAGGGAAACTTTGATAAAATGAGAAAAATTGTTAGAAAAAAACTGAAAGGAGCAGCTACAAAAGTAAAAAATGTCCAAGAGGCGTGGTCATTGTTAAAAAATACCATTCTAGAAGCACAGTCCAGATGTATTCCACACATTAAGAAAGGTGGAAAGAAGGCAAAACGATTACCGGCATGGTTAAAAGGGGAGGTGAAAGAAGCTATTTTAGCCAAAAGATCTTCATTCAAAAATTGGAAGAAGGATCCAACAGAAGAAAATAGGATAAAGCATAAACATTGGCAAGTTAAATGTAAGACATTGATAAGACAGGCTAAGAGAGAATTTGAAAAGAAGTTGGCTGTAGAGGCAAAAACTCACAGTAAAAACTTTTTTAAATATATCCGAAGCAGAAAGCCTGTGAGGGAGTCAGTTGGACCGTTAGATGATCGAGGGGTTAAAGGGGCACTTAGAGAAGATAAGGCCATCGCGGAAAGATTAAATGATTTCTTTGCTTCGGTGTTTACTGAAGAGGATGTTGGGGAGGTACCCGTAATGGAGAAGGTTTTCATGGGTAATGATTCAGATGGACTGAATCAAATCACGGTGAACCTAGAAGATGTGCTAGGCCTGATTGACAAACTGAAGAGTAGTAAATCACCTGGACCGGATGGTATACACCCCAGAGTTCTGAAGGAACTAAAAAATGAAATTTCAGACCTATTAGTAAAAATTTGTAACTTATCATTAAAATCATCCATTGTACCTGAAGACTGGAGGATAGCAAATGTAACCCCAATATTTAAAAAGGGCTCCAGGGGCGATCCGGGAAACTACAGACCGGTTAGCCTGACTTCAGTGCCAGGAAAAATAGTGGAAAGTGTTCTAAACATCAAAATCACAGAACATATAGAAAGACATGGTTTAATAGAACAAAGTCAGCATGGCTTTACCCAGGGCAAGTCTTGCCTCACAAATCTGCTTCACTTTTTTGAAGGAGTTAATAAACATGTGGATAAAGGTGAACCGGTAGATATAGTATACTTGGATTTTCAGAAGGCGTTTGACAAAGTTCCTCATGAGAGGCTTCTAGGAAAAGTAAAAAGTCATGGGATAGGTGGCGATGTCCTTTCGTGGATTGCAAACTGGCTAAAAGACAGGAAACAGAGAGTAGGATTAAATGGGCAATTTTCTCAGTGGAAGGGAGTGGACAGTGGAGTGCCTCAGGGATCTGTATTGGGACCCTTACTGTTCAATATATTTATAAATGATCTGGAAAGAAATACGACGAGTGAGATAATCAAATTTGCAGATGACACAAAATTGTTCAGAGTAGTTAAATTACAAGCAGATTGTGATAAATTGCAGGAAGACCTTGTGAGACTGGAAAATTGGGCATCCAAATGGCAGATGAAATTTAATGTGGATAAGTGCAAGGTGATGCATATAGGGAAAAATAACCCATGCTATAATTACACGATGTTGGGTTCCATATTAGGTGCTACAACCCAAGAAAGAGATCTAGGTGTCATAGTGGATAACACATTGAAATCGTCGGTTCAGTGTGCTGCGGCAGTCAAAAAAGCAAACAGAATGTTGGGAATTATTAGAAAAGGAATGATGAATAAAACGGAAAATGTCATAATGCCTCTGTATCGCTCCATGGTGAGACTGCACCTTGAATACTGTGTACAATTCTGGTCGCCGCATCTCAAAAAAGATATAATTGCGATGGAGAAGGTACAGAGAAGGGCTACCAAAATGATAAGGGGAATGGAACGGCTCCCCTATGAGGAAAGACTAAAGAGGTTAGGACTTTTCAGCTTGGAGAAGAGACGACTGAGGGGGGATATGATAGAGGTGTTTAAAATCATGAGAGGTCTAGAACGGGTAGATGTGAATCGGTTATTTACTCTTTCGGATAGTAGAAAGACTAGGGGACACTCCATGAAGTTAGCATGGGGCACATTTAAAACTAATCGGAGAAAGTTCTTTTTTACTCAACGCACAATTAAACTCTGGAATTTGTTGCCAGAGAATGTGGTTCGTGCAGTAAGTATAGCTGTGTTTAAAAAAGGATTGGATAAGTTCTTGGAGGAGAAGTCCATTACCTGCTATTAAGTTCACTTAGAGAATAGCCACTGCCATTAGCAATGGTTACATGGAATAGACTTAGTTTTTGGGTACTTGCCAGGTTCTTATGGCCTGGATTGGCCACTGTTGGAAACAGGATGCTGGGCTTGATGGACCCTTGGTCTGACCCAGTATGGCATTTTCTTATGTTCTTATGTTGGCAATTGTAGAAATTGTAAATGCCTATTTTTGAAAATGCAAAAGTATGTGCCTAAGGACAGATGCCTCTCCAACCTCACCCCCCGGGGACACTCCACTCAGTCAAGGTATACTTAAGCCGAAATTTTCAAAGTCTGGCGCATGCAAAAACGAGTGGATACACCCATGGCTGGGCCATGCGTGCGCCAAGTGCATTTTAAAAACAGCCCAGCCATGCGCATATCTCCCGATGCATACAGAAGTGCCAGGCTTGGTGAAAGGCGCGGGCCGAGGGTGGAGCAGGGGCCAAACGAGACAGTGGCCATTAGGCCCAGTCCCGGGGAAGCACACTCATGCAGCCACCTGCGTGCGGAACTTACTGCTACTTGAAGGAGCACGGACTAGGAGGGAACTGGGAAAGGCCTACTCACATTGCCGCGCGTACTTTTTTAAAATACCCGCCTTGTGCACATGAGACGCTACCCGCGACGAGGCGCATGTTACAAAATCACCGCGTCCATGTGCACTCCTGGGAACCGTACGCACATGGATGCATGCGCGCTTCTTTGAAAATCTACCCCCTAGCGCATACAGGACACATGCAAGTAAGTTTGAAGTTTACCCAGGGAAATAGGTAATCATAAATTCAAAAGTTAACCCACAAAAAAATCAAAAGCCTTGTGGATCAACAGAAGAAATATTCCATTAAAGTTTGTTCCTCAAAAGTTAGGGATAGATATATCCCTGAAGGAATTAGTGTCTTCTCTGGGAATCAAGACTGACCTGAAACTGTCTATGTATGACCCAACAGATTTCCTCCCCGAAACAATTCTTCGATTGATACCTCTCTTAAATACACATGATTTCCAGACATTAGTGCATTCATTTGTTCTCTCTAGACTTGATTACTATAATGTATCGTATTTAGAATGTCCCTGGTACTACAGAATGCAGTGACTAAACATATATTCAGGTTAAAAAACAAACATGTCACAGTTTCAAGTTAACGAATTATACTGGCTTCCTATTTTGTGCAGGAGTAAATCTGAAATACTTTACCTTATTTTTAAAATGTTACATGTGTGTCAGCTGCAATACTTGGCTAATCTTTGGTCGTTGTCAACAGACTACTATGTTTGTCTCAGAAAGTTTGTCACATATCAGGCTTAAATGTAAAAAGCATTCCACTTTTTCTTACCAAGCCACATTTTATGGAATGCTATGCCATCTGAGATCCGGTTAGAAGACAATTATTTGAAATTTAGGAAAAAAGTGAAGTTGTGGATTTTTAAACAACCAATTTTAATGAGGAAAATGAGTACTATTCCATTTTTTAGCATCCCTGCTATATTTTTATTATACGTTGCATTTTGTCTATGTGCAGTTAATGTCATTTTAATGTTTGTTTTTATTGTTAATTGTCACGTACTCATAACTTTATATTTCAGCATTGTAAACCAGTTTGATTCATATGGAAACAAGATATATCAAGGTTAAATAAACTAAACTATAAATTGGTTCACAAATGCACAATTCAAAATCCAAAGCTCAACAGCAGGAGTGCACTCTCTTCTCAGATTAAAAGGACTTCTCGGCATAATTCTCTTACTTTGCTCAATTAACATATACCAGCTCACTAATGGCCCGATTTTAAAAGGCCCACATATACCGGGAGATATGCATGTGGCTGGGCCATGCGTGCACCGCGGGCATTTTCAAAGGCCATTAGGCGCTGACCCGCTGAAGTGCACACCAGGATCAGACCAGCACATGCAACCTGCTGCTGCCCGGCAGGGCGGGTAAGTATCAAACAAAAAAAAAAAAGGTGGAGGGGTTTTAGGGGCCGGGGCGGATAGAGGAAAAGGGAGGCAGGTTAACTAGGGGGTGGACTGAGAGGAAACTGGGGAAAGGGCCTATCGCGTCACAGTGCGCTTCTTATAAAATCCCCCCCCCCTTCACGCGTGAGTCGGCACTCACACGCACATGCGCGCGCCAATGTAAAATCAGGCGCATGTGTGAATGGGTAACAGATTTTATAACATGCGCGCATCAGTATGAGCATGTTACAAAATAAGCGCAGCCATGTGCGCACTCCGGGAACCGCGTGCAGTTTTTAAAATTGACCTTTAAGGGGATAATTTTGTACTACCTTATATAAAAACTAGATGGCAAATATGCACAGAAGTAACACTAGTTTTCAAAGGGAAAGTATGCATTGATGGATTTAGGATTTTGATGCCACTAGTCATTATTGGAGTTGATGGCCAACCCCCCACCAGAGGGCGAACAACAGGGGAAAATGAGGACGACAGAGGATGAGGGAGGGGGAGTGAAAAAGAGAGGAATGGGGCATGGGAAGAACAGAGAGAGAGAGAGAGAGGATCAAGAACGGGAAAAATGAGGGAAGGGGCAGGAGTGACTAAGAAGGGGCAAACCACAAATTTGGGATGGGAGAAAAGAAAAAATAGGGAGGGAAAAAGGTTCTGGGATTGAGGAAGGGGAGGAAGAAGTAAGAGGGGGATTAGAAAATGGAGGATCAGGGATTGAGAATGGATTCTATGATCTGGGGAGAAAAATAACATGAAAAATTTTAGGATCTAGGGGATAGAATCCAAGATGAAGGGAGAGAGGTTTCAAATTCTTGAGGTGAGGGGGGAGTGGATGAGGGAGGTACCCCTACCCTGCTTCCCATCTCCTCTCTTACCTCCCACCCAATCTGGCACATACACATATATACCCAGCACTTATCCCTTCTCTCGCACACACAAAAACAAATCCTGTCTCTCGTTCCCCTTTCTCACACAGGCAGGTACGCACTCTCCAATTGATTCCCTCACCTCCCAATGATCCTCCTTCTCGGCCCCTCCTCACCTCTCTAAAATAATTCTCCTTTGTTCTATCAGCCCCTCTTTACTCCCAGTTGATCCCCTTCTCATCCCCTCCAATGATCTCCCTTAGGCTCTCCTCTACTTCCAATACATTCCCTCCTCTCCACTCCCTAACCATTCACAGAGTTCCCCCCCTCCTCTTATCCCCAGTTCATACCTCGGTCATTGCAGTTGATCCCCACCAGCAGGAGGAGGAGGAGAGCAATTGCAGCAATAGGACACAAATGTGCCGTAATAGGGAGCAGAGCAGTTTTTTCTTTGCTCTGTTCTGTTCAGTTCAGCCTCTCTGCTCTGTGCTTTCCTTACACACTGCCTGGAAAGGGAAGGAATGGAATGGAACAGGATGCACAGCGTTGCTCCCTGCTAAGTGAAATTCAGCACAGCTGGGAGGTAGCAATTCACCTGCCCCTTCCCCTCAAAGCTTCCCCCCCCCCCCCAAGGCACAGGCCTAATGAGCTTATTGGAAAATTTAGACCAGAAAGTAAGCGCATATGCATGCCTTCTGTTTTGAAAATTATCCCGCCAAAGCTACCCACACACAATTACTCCTGCTAAAATGTGTGCAGAAACTTTTGGGGGAAAATGCAAAAGCATGCACATAAATGCAAACCATGCCTAACCCTGCTCCAAGAATGCGTAAACATAACATACATGTATACGTTTACCCGGATATCAGGCAGGCTATTTTGTAAAAGGTCATTTCTGTATAGTTAAAACAGTATTTTTCATGCAAAGTCCCTTTGAAAATTACCCTCTACATGATGATTCATTAATTGGTTATTCTTGGAACACTGAAAGATAAATGCATGCTGGCATGTTACAGTACTAAGATATAAGTTTTACATATAATCAAGCCGAAAATTTAGTAAGGAAAAAAAACATTTTCTTTATCAGTTTATATTTTAAAAGTCATATCACTAGTGTTTTCAAACAATCAATGTGCTTATTTCTTGGCTTGCTGGCCTTCTGTTGCTCTTATTCCTAGGTCATTTATTTCAGGGCTGAGCAAACTAGGGGGTGGGACACTCCCCCCCCCCCCTTCCAAAGGGGCCTGAACAATCCTGAAGTGGGGAAGGACTGGCAGCCTAATCAAAGAAGAAAAAAAAATGACTATGCTGTCGAGTCTCTGTGCTGTGAAAGCACTGCAAGCTCAGGAGGGAAGTAACTGCCAGAGCATAGTGACCTCACTGTACGCATGCCATAGCCCAGTCATGTGTCTCTTTCGGTGGGCCAGGGACTGGAGCCGCGCTTCTGCTGTGATGGGCCTGGAAGGGCCGCTTACTCTGTGGCAGAACTGGACATTGGAGCAGCCTCTGCAGTATTCCACTATCAAGTAAGGTCTGCTATACTCTGGCCTCTGCTGCTGGATCCCTACCCAGGAAGAAAGATCACAGTTATTGCCCCCTGGGGGAAAAGAAGTGGAGAGGTAGGGGAGGGGAATGGGCAAAGAGACCAGAGAGAATATGGTGGGAACAGGAGAATAAAGACAAAAAAGCATGTGGTTAAAACAAGAAAAACGTTTAATAAGCAAATCAAAAGATGAAAAACCAAAGAAGATGAGTAAACTAAGAAAAATTAAAAAAACTATATTGAAAAATTAGTGAAAACAGTATTAAAAAAAAAAAAAAAAAAGGAAGAGTTGGGCATGATAGAATGGAGTTTTTCTCCGCTCCTAAAAAAATTGGGTTGGCACCTAATGTTGTGAAACACTTTACAACCCTTATCATTGTGTGTGTGTCTGTGTTTGGCTGTTGTGTTTTGGATTGTGCGTTTGGTCTATGTCTTTTTATGTGATGTGGTCTACCTGCCTGTCTCAGTGTATGGGGTGTGCTGTATCTATACCTATGTTGTGTCTGTCTTCTGTCTGGGGGGAGCAGTATTCTGTAGGTGTGGTATGTCTGTATTTCATTGGGTTTCTGTGGGGTGGGGTGTCTGTCTCTCTGTGTCTGTCTCGATATGGAGTATGTCTGTCTCTTGGGTCTCTGTCTTTTTTGCTCTCTGCCTGTCTGGATATGAGATATCTGTTTCTCTCTCTGTGACTGTCTGCATACCAGGTATCTGCCTCTCTGTACCCACGTGCGTGTGTGTATGTGTGAGTTTATTCCTTTCAGCAACTTGAAAGGGGCCATGGCTCAAAATACTTGCTCACTCTTGATCTATTCATACACATGTTTTGCTTTTTAGGGGGGGTGGAAAAAGTGGTGTATGAATATGAATAATCTGATTTCCCAAGATTACTCTGTAGCTTCATGCTATACTCATGCTTTAGACATCCCACATTTCTAGGAGGCGATTTATGGTGGTAAACAACATGGTTGTTTACTACTTTACTGCTCTTAGATCTACAGTAGCAGGGGAAGCCACATAGAAGACACTCTCTCAGATATAAAACATTTTCCCCCTGGAGTGAGCACTGGTTTTTTTTTTTATATAGAACTGTTGCTTTAAAATATGCATGCACAGGAATTTTGAAGTGCTGTTTTAAATGCTCACAAGAGATCTGGAAAGGGACAAAAGAATGATGCACATCTAGAGCAGAATTAGTACTCTTGTTATAGCAGTCACATAAAAAAGTATGCTTAAAACGTAACGATTTACCTGCAGCCTCTGGCTGTGCCTGCTTTTCCTCTTAACTTCCCTATCATCCAATCTAGTCACCCCGAGTCGGAAAAAACCAGCAAATTTAAAGCAGCAGAATGAGGAAAGGGAACAGGAAACAGGTGGAGGAGAGGTCTGAAGGTCAGCTTTATAGTAAGCAGAAGAAAGAACATTAGGAAAAGCATTAGACATTACAGTTAGGCACTGAAAAAGGAAGTGTTCAGCACATCCTAGGGCAGCAGTGCAGAGATTTCAATACAAGCAATTATTTTTTTCTCTCCACATCATATAATTTTGCAATGGGGGAGAAAGAACTTTCTAAATGCCAGAAATTACAAGAAAAACCATTAACGTAATTTCTACAGCGATTTAACAGTGTGTACAATATCTGTTTAAACGAAGTGAAAGTCCCAATGCATTAGCTATTATGGTTTTTGTCACTCTCATACCTTGAATTTATTGCCCACGCTGATGAAGCTCAGCTTTCCTGTTTTCTGTTTGGGGTCCTTATTGTTGTTGACAGTTTCAAAGAGCTCCCGGACGAACTTATCCTTGGATTCACAAATCAGCGATTCAAGAGACATGTGCAAAGCATCGTTATTCTTCTCGACAAACTGGGTCTGTAAAGAAAACCAACACAGCAGAATGCTAATACCGGTTTCAGAACATGTGCTGATCTGTTCCACTGAATAAGAAAGAAAAGGATCTGTATTAACCTTGATGGTAGTTATTAACAAATTCATGATAAGAGACAGTTTTGACGCCTTGCTACCTAATAAGAGTTAAATCTGTCACTGATGAAGAAAGGCTTCAACTGCACAGAATCTTAAGTGCTTGTGATAAAAAAACGATTAGCATGCTGGGGGTCGAACTGCAGTTTAAACAAGCTCCTGTGGACCCTATGCTTGTCTTAGCAACTAAAGCCCTGCACGCGCAGAATCAGGGGGATGTGCCACGCGCACCGTGCAGATTTTCGGAGGCCCGCAGCCCCGCGCGTATCTCCCGGTACGTGCATTGGAAAGGCTGAACGTGCCGTTAAGCACAGTCCTGCTGAAGCACGCACCGAGATCCGACCGACCCGCGCAACCTGCTGCTGGCTCCGGGTACGTTGAAAAACAAAAAAATTCAAGGGTAGTTAGGGAGGTTTTACTGGAGCAGGCTGGGAGGGAACTGGGGAAGAGTCCTATTTCCGTCACCTCGCGCACCTACTAAATTGCCCCCTACTTACAAGCGCGAGGCGGCACTTGCGCACCGATATAAAATCATGCGCATGGGTAGCGGATTTTAGAGCATACGCAGGTTGACGCACACGTTATAAAATTGGCGCGTCCATACGCGTGCGCTGGGAACCGCGCACGGGTCTTAAAATCTACCTTTAACTTAGCTTAAAAAATTCGTATGGCAAAGAACAAAGCTTAGATACAGACACGTGCAAGCTCTGGTGTGTTCACTGAAAGATCCTGGGTCAAACTGCAGTCATATGGAACCTAAGAGATCTGCTGCTTTCTTTTCTACCCCCCCCCCCCCCCCCCCATTTTAAAAAGGCGATACACTGTACATCATTTCTTTATCTTATAAGCATTGTTTGCAATACAATATACTCTTACAGAAAAGAATTAAGAAGGATATCAATTAAGTGTAGGCGACTAAGTAATCCACAAAAAAATTCATCTTCCATCTACCAAAGAGCTTTTCTTCTGGTTAAAGGGAGTGACGGACATTCACTGCCACTTCTAAACAGCAGACAATTTGCAAAAATGTCAGAATTTGCCAAATGCATGTACAATATACCAGGGATTGCTAGTAGTTTTTAAAACCATCAGTAATGTACTGACACAGAAGAGGAAGTTGAAAGCATATCATGTTCAACCATCTTGGGCTGCCCTGGGCAGACCCAGAGGTATGAAGTAGTGCAAAGCAAAAACCTTTACTGTCATAGGAATTTGTCTTCTGTAGAAAAATTGCCTTCTTGGACCCAAATGGCCTCTCCCTGAATCAAGACCTAAACTTGAAACTACAATACCACTAAACTTGTCGTCCTCTGGTAACTGATATAACCTACACAGTAATATATAAATGATGGAAGATAAAGCCCAAAATAGTCCATCCAGTTTGCCCAGGGCTGGCTCTAGGGCAAATGGCAACCTGTGTGAAAACTGTTGATACAGCCCTTTCAGCTGATCCATGGCACAGATTTGTGGAAGTAATAAGTATGGGCTCCCTCAGCATCCGCTCCCTCCAACCCTGTCCTCCTATTCTCCTTCCTTAGCATTCTCATCTCACCTCTTAATGCCTCCCCGGCATTTTACCCATACCGGAAGTGCCTGCCTGTGATTTTTGAACATGCTCACAAGGCTGGCAGAAATGGGAAGGTATGGTGACAACTGCAGCACAGGCTCCCCACCAAGGCCTGGTTAAGGTCTGGGTCTGTATAGCCCTGATATTCACAGTGGTTTAAGAAACCCTGCTTGGCTATGCATGCACACGCCACTGGGGACAGGGTTGGTTGAAACCATGGGCTGACAGCACCCATTGTGACATAGCACCCTGGTGACCACCCTGCTTGTCCTACCCAAAAGCCAGTTCCGAGTCTGCCTAGCAAGGTGTTTAGGGTTGTAACTGCCTACTACGTGCAGGTTGCCTTAAGAGTAAAGAGGCCCCATCCAAGCCATAAAAGCAAGTAATGGCTAGACCTTCCCACCTTTTCGCTTGTATGCATACTAAGGATAAGGATGCCCCATCCGAAACATGCAAGCAGGTGATGGTCAGACCTCCCCTCCCAACTTTACTTATTCATTCTCTCTTACAATGCATGCAGGATCTGCCTGATCGCAGAAGCACAAGAGACTACTGCTCCTGCCCCACCAACCACGATGAGCGAACTTGATCCAACTTTGCTGAAGTAAGGTAAACAATCAGATAGCTAAACCATAGATTAACTAAGATAAATTGAGATAGAGCCTTTGAATGTACCACTGGCTTGTTGTAGCAGCCAGTTTGTTCAGGTTACCCCCCATGCCTTCCGTTTAGCGTTCTAACTGCTACTCAATGTAGGTTAACCCTAAGCAGAAATGTTACACCAAAAGTTACCATAAGGTTACCCCGGTTTTTCATTTCCCATCATCTAGCCACTAGGGAACCTCGGCATTTATCCCACTCCTTTTTGAATTCCATCATCAATTTTGTCTTCATCATCTCTTCTGAGAGGGCATTTTAGGCATCCACCACTCTTTGTATGAAAAAATATTTCTGATGTTGTTCCTGAGTCTAACCCCTTGGAGCTTCATATCATTAAGCTTCCGCTCTATTGGAAAATATTTGATTCTTGTGCATTATTAATCTCTTTTGAGTGTTTAAATTAAGTATCATATCCCCTGTCTTTCCTCTCTCCTAGGATATATATATATTAAGTTCTTCACTCTTATATGGCTTTTAGCGCAAACCCCACACCATTTTGGTTATCTGGACTGCTTCTATCCTATCTCTATCCTTTTAGAGATATGGCTTCCAGAACTGAACAGGATATTTTAGGTGAGGCCTCACTAATGGCCTATACAGGGGAATTATCACCTTTTTCCTGCTGGTTATGCCTCTCTCTATGCAAACTAGCACTCCTCTGGCCCTAGTCACTGCCTTGTCACATTTTTCATTACCTTCCATCACACACTATCAACCCGAGATCTGTCTCCCAGTGCCTGCGTATCAGTCTCTCGCCCCTAGTCACATACATATCCCCTTCCATCCCAAGTTTATTTTCCTTGTTTTTTGTAACTTTCCCTCTCCCTTTTTCTGATTCACTGTATTTAAAGTTCAAGGTTCTTATTGAAAATATTGTTTTTTACGTTACGTTATGCTTTACACTCCTTGTTATTTGTAAACCGGGTTGATGTGATGCCTATCATGAAACTCGGTATAACAAAAACAATAAATAAATAAAATAAATAAATAAATAAATATCCGTTGAATTTCTGCTCTCCTAAATGCATGGCTTTGCACTTATTCACACTGTAACCTCCTATCAAATAGGCCCATAGATGTACACAGAAAAGCTTTTTGCAAACATATTCCACGACTACCACTCTGAAAAAAAAAAAATTGAAAACTCATTCAGCTGACATTACAGATATCACACAGCAAGAGTCCAGTTATCCATACAGAAAAGATGAACACCTAGCCAACCCAGACACAAAAATACTAAATCCCTTTTTCTAAATTATTAAATGCCCACTATTAAAGCTCTGACTATAATGTGCAGCAGAATTCAAAAGTGCCATAAGGATGATCACAGTACTTAGACAGTAACTTTAAAAGGAGCATGTGCATACCCATATATACATTTTATATGGGCATGCAGCCACATACACCAAAATCTTATATCCTGAGCACAAGTATGCGTACATGTTCTAAAATAGGCCACGGGCATGTATATGTGATCCTAATTTTAACGTGAACAGCTGGAAATTGTCAGCATTTACATGCACAAGTGAGGAAATTCTTATAAATAAATCCCATGCTACTAATGCCTGTAATAAGCAGTGGCTATTCCCTAAGACAATTTGACTAATAGCAATTTATGGACTTCTCCTCCAGGAACTTGTCCAAACATTTTTTAAACGAGCTAAGCTAACTACTATAACCACATCCTCTGGAGCTTAATTATGCACTGAGTGAAAAATAATTTTTTTCTGATTTGTTTTAACTGTGCTACTTGCTAACTTTATGGAGTGCCCCCTAGTCCTTCTATTTTCTGAAAGAGTAAAAAACAGATTCGCATTTACCCATTCTAGTCCTCTCATGATTTTATAGACCTCCCTTATATACCTCCCTCAGTTATCTCTTCTCCAAGCTGAACAGCCTTAGCCTCTTTAGCCTTTCCTTATAGGGGAGCCATTCCATCCCCTTTATCATTTTGGTTATTCTTCTCTGTACCTTCTCCAGTACATCTATATTTTGTTTGAAATGCGGTGACCAGAACTGAAGGCAGTACTCAAGATGTGGTCTCACCCTGGAGTGATACAGAGGCATTATGACATTCTCCATTTTATTCACCATTCCCTTCCTAATAATTCCTAACATTCTGTTTCTTTTGACCGCCACAGCACATAAAACTAATAATTTCAATGTATCGTCCACTATGCCATCTAGATCTTTTTCCTGACATGAAACCTAACATCGTATAACTATCGAATGTGTTATTTTCCCCTATATGCATCACCTTGCACTTCTCCACTTTAAATTTCATCTGCTATTTGGATGCCTAATCTTCCAGTTTCACAGGGTCCTCCTGCAAATTATCACTATATGTTTGTGATTTAACTACTCTGAATAATTTTGTCTTATCTGCAAATTTGATCACCCTTTCCAGATCGCTTATAAATATATTAAAAAGCACCGGTTCAAGTACAGATCCCTGATGCACTCCAATATTTACCTCTCTCCACTCAGAAAACTGACATTTAACCCTACTCTGTTTCCTGTCATTTAACCAGTTTGCAATCCAGAAAAGTACATTATCTCCTATCCCATGACTTTTTAATTTTCTTAGAAGCCTCTCATGGGGACTTTGTCAAGCACCTTCTGAAAATCCAAATACATTACATCTACTGGTTCACCTTTATCCAAGTTAATTAAACACTTCAAAAAAATGTAGTAGATATGTGAAGCAAGACTTCTTTTGGGTAAATCCATACTGGCTGTGACCCATTAAACCATGTTTATCTACCAATATTTGTTCTGTGATTTTGTTCTTTAAAATAGTTTCCATGATTTTTCCTGTCACTGAAGTCAGATTCACTGGTTTATAGTTTCTCAGATCAATGCTGGAGCCCTTTTTAAATATCAGGATTATATTGGACACCTTTCAATCTTCAGGTGCAATGGACGATTTTAATGATAGGTTACAAATTACTAGAAAAGATCTTAAGTTTCATATTTGAGTTCTTTCAGGAGCCTGGGGGTGTATACCATCTGGTCCAGACAATTTGCTGCTCTTCAGTTTGTCAATCTGGCCTACTACATCTACCAGGTTCACCATGATTTGGTTCAGTTCATCTGATTCATCACCCTTGAAAACAGTCTATGGAAAGGATACCAACATCTTCACTTGCAAACACCGAAGCAAGGAATTAATTTAGTCTTTCCGCAATGGCCTTATCTTCCCTATGTGTCCCTTTAATCTCTTGATAATCTAATGGTCCAACCAACTCCCTTGCAGGCTTCTTGCTTCGGATATGTTTTAAAAAGTTATTATGAATTTTTGTCTCTATGGCCAGCTTCTTTTCAAATTCTCTCTTAGCCTGGATTATCAAGGTTTTATATTTATCTTGCCAATGCTTATGCTTTTTCCTGTTTTCTTCAGATGGATCCTTCTTCCAATTTTTGAAAGAAGTTTTTTTGGCTACAATAACCTCTTTTACTTCATCTTTTCACCAAGCTGGCAGTCATTTGGCCTTCCTTCCATCTTTCCTAATGAGTGGAAAACATCTGGATTGTGCTTCTAAGATGGTATTTTTAAACAATGTCCACACCTCTTATACATTCAACCTTTGTAGATGCATCTTTCAGATTTTTTTTTATCTTCCTTATTCTATAAAAGTCTCCCTTTTGAAAGTTTAGTGCTAGAGCTGTAGATTTACTTATTGCTCTCCAGAAGACATTAATTCAAATGTAATCATGTTATGATCACTATTGCCAAGTGGCCCCACCACTGTTACATCTCTCACCAAATCCTGCATTCCACTAAGAATTAAATCTAAAATAGCTTCCTCTCTTCTGGGCTCCTGAACCAATTGCTCCATGAAGCAGTCATTTATTCCATCCAGGAACATTACCTCTCTAGCAAGTCCTGATGTTATATTTACTCAGTCAATATTAGGGGGTAATTGAAATCTCCCATTATTACTAAATTGCCAAATTGATTTGCTTCCCTTATTTCTCTTAGCATTTCATCATCCATATTATCATTTTGGCCATGTAAATAGTGAACATAATGCACTTCAACCCAGATGAATTGGGAACCAAGAAAACTATCAATCTGTCGCTCCTCACCTCCTTTTCTCCCACCACCAACTACCTCTTTCCTTTGGAATGTATCTGCCACTCCAAAATAATACAGTGATTACAAAGAGACAGAGATTGTTGGCCATTTTCTTTCCTCCAAGTTTATTCAGCTGAAATGTTTTTCTCCGAAACCAGAATTCTATTAAACAACACTTGTGCAGTTCTTCATTCTTACTATCGGCAAAGGTCTGGGGTGCAAAAATATTTAGAAAACTTAGGCACCTGCCAAAAATTATCAGAAGCAAGGGAAATTTTTTCCTTGTTTTACTTCTTTTTGCATTTTTTAAACTTTGCTTGTTTGTTTTGCTTTTATTTTGAACTTTTTGTTTATGTATGGCCCCACTGAGATCCCTACCAAAAGAGTATGGCCTAAAACAAGGATATAAAGTAAGATACTAATGAACTATGAGGGTTAACACTTTATTACAAAGAGTAGTATTCATATTTTTATGTGGCTAAAACAGGGATAGGCAACTCAATTTCTTGAGTGCCACATGCCAGTCAGGTTTTCAGGATAACCACAGTAAATATGCATGAGATGAATTTGCTTATAGTGGAGACAATGCATGCAAATGCATTTCATGAATATTCAGTGTGGATATCCTGAAAGCCTCACTGGCTTGTGGCACTTATGGATCAGAGTTGCCTAACCCTGATCTAATAGGTAAAAGCAGTGTAGAGCAGAAGAATGTACTATATGTTACACAGTTCCCCAATTAGAGGTTGTTATACCTGTTTTTGCCTGATGGCAGAAATGCAAGTGACCCCCAATGGCTTTGTGGATTTTTAATTTGTATTTCAAGAGAGAAGGCATGCTTCCTTTCAGGTTTCTTAATAGTGAAGGCCAAAAGCCTTGGCTGAAGAGTCTCACAATATAGGGATGGTAACTTTAAAATGAGCATATGGGTACCCAAACATGCATGTATGGGCATGCGAGTGCACATACACTGGAATTTTTAACTGTGCGTGCAGTTGTGTGTATATGATTTTAAATATGTCTACCACACATATGTGAGTTCCTAATTTTAACAGTTACTCAAGCAAACATATTTCTCGTATCTTCTTTAGGACTTTGTTGGCTTTAACACATACAGATAAGTAGATTTTAAAACATGCTCTCATGATGGACATTCCCAATTTTACTAAGTAGTCCACCAGTTTGCCCAAACCCTCTCGATGTCATCCAGACTAATCTGGTTCAGCCTGCACTCACCCCAGTTGACCCAGACCTCTCAAGTGTCATTTTAGGCCTAAATAGATATGTATGCAGACTTACACCTCAAGAGAAGAAGTAAAAATGCGTGGCTAACAGCCCACCACATGTTGCGGCTGTATGGATTTATGCTTGGAAATTTTGTCCCTGCCCTGGAACGCCCCTGACATACCTTGTCTCCGCCACCCCTTTTTTTTTTTTTTTTTACTCTCATATGCACATAAATTGTGGCTTTTAAAATACGCATTGCTCACGCGCAACCCTCGCATATATGGACCTTTTCAGACAAACAAAGCTCTTAAAATTCACCCCACAGAATACTTTTTAGCAAACACCCAGTGGTGGATGACATATCTCTTATAGAGATTTTTGCAGTTAAGTATACTTAAGGGGATTTTTGTTCAAAGTAAGTCTTATCCATCCTTCCAGCCTATAAGAAAGGAGTAAAAGAAAAAGTTTCCAGATCAATCTGGTATTACTTAGTAGAGATGTGAATCGGAACCGGAATCAGTTCCGATTCACATCGTGAATTCTTTTTCGTGCGGCCCGATTGATTTTTTTTTTTGTTTAATCGGCTGCGCCTGAGCCGATAAACAAAAAACCCACCCCGACACTTCAAAACAGCTCCCTTAGCTTCCCCCACCCTCCCGACCCTCCCCCCCAAAAAAAAAAAAACGTTTTCAATTACCTGGTGGTCCAGTGGTGGTCCCGGGAGCGATCTCCCACACTCGGGCCATCGGCTGCCAATAATAAAAATGGCACCAATGGCCCTTTGCCCTTACCTTGTGACAGGGTATCCGTGCCATTGGCCGGCCCCTGTCACATGGTAGGAGCACTGGATGGCCCGCGCCATTTTTAAAGATGACGCCGGCCGTCCATTACTATGTGCAGCCATATACATGTGTATACGCCACTGTGCACATTTGTTTGAAAGTTATCTTCTATGGACCTGATTTTAAAAAATATTTACATGCTTAAAATTGGGTTTTACACGTGTAAATGCAGTTTATCCTTTTAAGTGGGTTTTTGAAAATTGATACAATATACATAGGATATTCATGTGCAAGAACACTTCAGGTACGTAAATGGCTGTTTTAAATTGCTACAACAGTATGTTACATTTACACACGTAACTACATACATACATAAAATATGCAGACAGGAAAATATACATGTATAAATCCAGAGGTAGAAAATGCATGCACACAATTTACTGAACACATGAATTTTACATGCATGAACTGTTCACGCATGCGTGCATGAAAAAGGACCCTGAAAAAGAAGCTAATAAGCAAACGTTTGCATTCCCTCTCTTCAACAGTTGCAGGAGTAAGAGCCAACTTTTCAAAATGTTTGGGGAATGCTAAACTCAATACATATTATCCCTCCATAGACATGGTGAAAGAGTTTGCTGAATATTGGGGATGCTCAAGCACCAAGAGTGCTGGCACCCATACGTTCCTCCATCAGTGGCTGACACACACATTCTCTCCCCACTCCCTTCCATAAACTCCTTCCCACACACATCCTCCACAACCCCTCCAACACAAAGACGTTCTCCCACTGGAAGCAGGAGCAGATATGCACCCCCCCCCCCCCACCATCTCACACGCACACACACACTTCACAAAACAAATCAGACCAAAGTTTCAAAGGAGGAGGATGCAGCCCAAAGCACTGTCAGTTTGATCATGAGCCAGCAGAATGGGGTAAGGAGAAGGAGGGGCTGCGGGAAAGCACACCTACCATAGGCCAGGAAGGCACAACATGAGCAGCAACAGGCAGCCCTCGTAAGAAGGGGAAGGGAAGAGGAAGGGGAATGGATTCATGAGTGGGCAGAATGGGAAAGGTAGAAGGAAGGAGGGGGTGGGCCAGGATGGTAGGCGGAGCCCACAGGAGGACTCATAAGGAGCGGTAAAAGCAGGGGAATCCCCCTTTTTTTTGCCAGCAGATTGGCTCAAGATATTCCCTGCCCACCCTCCTGTGGTAAGAGAGGGGGGGTCTTAGCTGAGGGGTACATAAGACTGTCACAGCGCTGGCAGGAGCGAGGGTGACCAGCCTGCATGGGCAAATGCCCTATTAAAGCAAGACAGCAGTCACTCTGGGCATTGGCGAAAGTCACAGCCACTGAAGCCTGTCAGCAGCAGAGCAGACAAGATAAGATCAAAGGTCAATCACCACTTTGACAGCAGATGGGGAGGGGTATAAGTAGCACTAGAGCTCTCTGTCTTTTATGGATTACAGATGCTTAATTATGAAGTCAAGCAATCAAGATGCAGGAAAAAAAACTTTTACAGCTTGGGGGTGGGTGTAGTCTGAGGCAGGGCTATATCAAACAAGCGCTGATCACCCCCCCTGGGGTCTATTTTCACAGATGATGCTGTTTTGTTTGAGAGTTTGTTTCTGTTATTGCTTGTGGGTGACTAAAATTGAATGTAAGCTGGGCTATGGCTCTATCCTTCCACAAGAGAAGTTTTTGCATTAACGGAAGTGTTCTTGACATCAGTCTGTGTGTGTTTCATTGTGTAGTCGAGAAGGGGGTGAGAGTGCTAATACTGGGGCTAAACTAAGAGGGCTCCTCCAGCTGCACAATGTCAGAGGAGGATTTTCTTTGGGGGATAAGAGAGGATCGAGGGTATGACAGTTACCTGCATCTATCTACTGGAGCTAAAGAATGCCTTTATCAATTGTGTGTGCTCTGTGAAGTACACCTTTCTAAACTTGTTTTGGTTTTCCTCTGTTCTCTCCTTATACTTTCCCCTCCATTCCAAGAAATTATTCTCTTCTTCAGCTTCTTCCACTCTCCATCCACACTTTCTCCATCTTCCCCCACTCCTATCCACGTCCTCCTTCCCTCACTCTCTCCTCCTTTCTTGTTCCCTCCCAGTGTTCACTCCTCTCTCCCATCTTCCCGGTATGCTCCCTCTCTCTTCATTGCTTCCTTCCAGTACAAGGCCTAGAGACAGGAGGCAACTCCAAGCCACAGGATCTCGGCTTGAGTTTTGCCAGCAGTGGCAATTGGGATTGGCCTCTGAAGATGTCAGCAGAAGCAGCTTCTCGGGTCAACCCCAGACATCGGCGGTGTTTCTTCCACCCAGGCGCAGTAGCAAAATTGTAGATACCCCGATTTTTTTTTCAGCCCTAGTAAGGGTCGTACACTACTCATCAACTTTGTATTTTGTGATAGATAGGAGGAACTACTGCCTTCAAAAATGGTTGTAGATCACATTTAAGACATCGGATCACACAAAGTCTGTTCATTTTCAGAAATAAACAATGTATAAAACTAAAAAGAACATATCTCATCAACATTTACCTTATTAGTAATTTATCACATTGATATTAGTACAGGCAAAACAGACTCTACATACCGTTTCATAGCACACAGCTCCAGCAAAATGTCTAATGATAAATCCTTCGTCATCTCTGACATTTCTATGGACAGTCAACTTAGACTTCCTGGGAATCTGTAATCACAAATCAATCATCAATCAAGGCTCTTCAAAGAAAGACTCAGTCTCAGAACCTGAAAAGAAAGGCAAGTCTCCCCAGAATAAACATTTGCCATCAGAAGTACTTCTGCAGTACAAGTTACAACCATCATTTTAACTGTTCCTTAATTGTCATGGCTATTATTCGATTAAGGAAAGCGATAATGCTACATATTAAAAACGTGTGAAAAACAAACAAAAAAAGGAATACTTTGGGACTACTAATGAAAAACTGATTTTATACCTAGTGAAGGCAATTTTCTGCCACCTCGCGGTGTGTAGAGGTGGTTCTTGTCTGGTCCTAGGCAGAATTTCTGTCAGTCTGTGGAGCAATGGTTACAGCAGGAGGACGAAGGAGAAAGCAAGACCTGCTTTCCAGCTGTGCACTGCACCATGCACCACAGCAGCAAAGACTTTTCCTATCTCTCTCCTGCTTGCCTTCTCCTACAGACTTTTTATTTCCAGTTGGGATTAGTCCCGAGGCCCCAATTCTAAAAGGGAAGCTGCTGCAGTTGAATGTTAAAAAGCCGGCATGAGACTGAGTCAGCCTCTGCTCCTCTCTCAGGTTCTACCTTCCATACAGATGCCAGGAGGAAACAAGCCACAGCAGGGCCTAAGAGGCAAGCAGATGCAGACGGTCTCATTACAGCTTGCTAACATTCAGCTGCAGTTGCTCCCCTTCCTAGAGATCTGAGGGGGAGTCCATGTGGCAGAGGTATTAATTGTGGAAGTGTTGCTGGAGGGAGAGAACAGAAGGGATATCATGTTTTTGTTTTGTTTTTTAACAAAGAGCTGATGGCTCACTGGGGAGGAGAGAAAGAGAGGGATTTTTTTCTTATATTTTTAATTGACCAACTGGTGGCTGACTGGATGAGGAGCAAAAGAGAAGGAGGAATTTTTGTTCAATAATCAACTAGTGGCTGGCTAGTAGGAAAAGGGAGGTATTTTTTTTTTCTGAGGACAATATTCTTGGCTGGCTAGGAAAAGGAAGGGTAGAGAGATTTTTTTTTTTTTTTTTTTTTATAAGAGCAATTTTCTTTTAAACAATTTCATTAAACTGCCTAGGTACCTTCTTAAAATGACACAGACCAGCTGCAGGGTTGATTCATAAGATTAAATACCAGATACAGAAAGGAGTATATCTTCCACTAAGCCTCTCTTTTTAATTTTCCCCTCCCCTGACCCCCATTATTCATCAGCATTACCACCAGTCTACGTAACCTTAGGAAGGGAGCTATCCAGTCCTTGGTATACAAAAGGTTGAGAAACACTGGTTTGTAGGGCTTGCAAGCTCATGTTCAAAGGGAAACTCCTTTTGAAGTTTCCCTTTGAAAATGTGGGTCTAGAGATGACTATCTGGGTGGCCTCACATACTGACTGCATGGCAATCCTGTGAATCTAAGCATTTAACACACATATATCAGGAGAAACAGATTTAAGGTGTCCATATTTTTAAAAAAGGGAGACAGAAGGGTAACTTGCATTACTGCACTGCATATCACACCTGTGATTTACGCAAATGTGCATTAATTGTATACCCTTAACATTAAGGAAATCCATACATACATACATACATTAAGGAAATCCATACTGTATACAGCCTGAATCAAAAACAGACAAAGTGAAAGCACGGTAGTGGAGGATCACTTTAACATAATACTTCATCCTATGGAAAGCACTGTGTGCACTGATATGAGGCCTTAGAAATTGAGTATATGTGTGTGTGTGTGTGTGTGTGTGTGTGTGTGTATCTATATATACAAAAGAATCCCCCAAAAACAAATTATTGGAGAAAAAAGAAAAAAAAGCACTTTGGCTTTCAAACAAACCATACCATAAATCTAATTTTGCATTTTAACTGAAATCAATTTATTTTTTGCAAATACATTAAAACAATAAATGTTTTCAATATTTTTTACATAAAACCAAGCATATTTATTAATCCCTTGTGATGATATATTGCTTATTTCATATAAACACCTTAACAACTTTCCAAAAACCATATCAACCTTAACCCAACTATTAATAGCCCTCAACACTATTCTACTCCTAACCTCGATCTATCCCTGAAATACTTTGCATTTCCGATCAACTGATTTCTCATCTGGTCCTAGGCAAAATTTCTGTCAGTCTGTGGAGCAATGGTTATTGCAGGAGGACGAGGAGAAAGCAAAATCAGTTGATCGGAAATGCAAAGTATTTCAGGGATAGATCGAGGTTAGGAGTAGAATAGTGTTGAGGGCTATTAATAGTTGGGTTAAGGTTGATATGGTTTTTTGAAAGTTGTTAAGGTGTTTGTATGAAATAACAAGCAATATATCATCACAAGGGCTTAACAAATATGATTGGTTTTATGTAAAAAATATTGAAAAAAGTTTATTGCAAATACCTTAAAACAATAAATAAATTGATTTCAGTTAAAATGCAAAATTAGATTTATGGTATGGTTTGTTTAAAAGCCAAAGTGCTTTTTTTCTTTTTTCTCCAATAATTTGTTTTTGGGGGATTCTTTTGTGCGCAATACGATAAAGCACAAATGAAATACATATACATTGCCTTTATTTTTGATTTCTATATGCTAAATTTGTGAGGCATTTCCTGACTGATTTTGTTTCCTCATGGTCTAGTTCTGATATCTTACCAAAACCTGTCCCTTTACATTAGTATATTAACCCAAAGATGACAATTTTCTACACTTTTTATGCACTTTCAACTGCTGAGATGGGAGTAGAGGTAGTCACTAGGGTCAATGTAGGCATGTAAAAGCCTTTTTTTTTTTTTTTTGCTGCCTTGTCATTTTTGATGGGCCCTAAAGCTAGTCTTTAAAGAATTTGAACTCTATGAGACTGCAAAATGTTCTCTCTTTCACTTTTGGTTGGACAGCTGAAAAGCAAGCAGAGCTGTTGGCACATAGCTGAACTCAGGCCTTATTATGAATATGCTAATAATTTTAACAAATTCCTCTAAATGTGGCCTTTTGTTACTATCATGAAAATTTGCATAGCTATATGTACTATTACTCAGTCATACTGTCTAGAACATTTACAGAGTAATGGCATATGCCTGTGTGAATTAAAGGCCTACTGCAAAAAGAGACAAACCATCATTATGAGAAAACCTACAGTGAGCCGGAAATGGTCTTTGTGCTTCATATGTACTTCAGATGTAAAGTGCTGGTCACTTGGCTGGGGAAGTCGGTTTTCTTCATCCAAAATATCCAGCACACCCACTAATTTTGCTTCAATCAAATCTGTTATAATCAAACAAAAATGTACAGGTTTGCAATCCTCTAAAATGGAACCAGCCCCCCAAAAAACCCAATGCTACAATATTATAGAGCAGAGAAATATACCTGGACCTAACCAAATGGAACATTCATAACACAAACAAAAACTGGCACACAATTTGGTAAATGTATAATATCTCTTTAATAAGTTAAGCAAACTTCTGAATCTTCCTGATTGGTCTGGGTTTCTTTCAGGTTTCTTTAGCTTATTAAAAAGGTTTTACACATGTACACAGTTGTGCCATTTTGTGCATACTTTTTTTTTTTTTTTTTAGCCCAGTGGCTTCCTTCTCCTTTGGGCTTCCCTGTTTTGCTGCTTTTGTGTTGTGTTAATTTTTCAGATATGTCACTGGTCTGACCCAGCATGGCATATCTTTAGTTCTTATGAATGGTTTGGAGTAAATCAATACAGCACGGCATTTGCCTGTTCAAATAGTACTAGGATTAGAGGGCACTCCATGAAACTATGAAAGTCTGATAATATCTTGTCGTTAGCTATATCACCCAAGAAAGAAGAAAAATATTTCTGGCTTTAAAGTATACTATTATTAATATGAGGTCAGTTTTTCACTGAGTTATCTATCTAAATATAAGATTACATTTCAAGAAAATTAATTTTTAGAATCCTGAACAGTTTATCTTTCTTCAGAAAAAGTCTACAATGCATAACAATAATTTAGAAAAAATGCTATGATCTCAGATCCTGATTGTATGGATATTTTTGGAAGCTCTACGGGACATTTTTCAAAATGTCCACATTGGGTACTTTTTTTTTTACCCAAGCAGCTTTGCACCAATGCTCAAAACCAAAGTATGTGCAAATGTCACCTTAAAAATTTACCACAGGTACAAAGTATAAGTGGTCATTTGCATCTGCTTTATCTACAAGCAGATGAGGAAAAGTACATACGAAGATTTGAAAATGCGATCTACACATGTTTTTCCTCCCGCCCCTCAAAAGATGTTGCCAGGAATGCCTCCTCTCAGAACACATGGATAGAGGGTAATTACCATACAACTAGCTTTTACCTGCATAAATGGCTTTGTAAACTGTATTCATAACAACTTGTAATGTAGTCTGTGATGGAGGGCATCGGTGAGTCCTTCCCTTTCTTTTTTTTAACTTTGAATTTCTCCTACTTCTTGCGACCCTTGCTCTCACTCCATAGTGTGGACTAACACTTGGTTGGGAAATTTTTTCTTGGGGTTTTTTTAGCTCAAGGTTTTTTATGGGATTGTTTTAGCCAAGTCAACCTCTATTTGGGAGATTTTCCCATGGTATTGTATTAAATAAAAGTTGAGTGGGTGTTTTTAAAATGAGCAAACTGTTCATTACTTCATTAAGAGAATAAGTTCATATTCTGCTTCACATGGTTCCAGCTGTTTCATTATATATCATACCTATACAGTCCTGATTATCCACATAATGCACTTCATTGACTCCAAGGCCTTCCTTCTGATACAGTTCTTGCTCCTAAATAAAAAGAAAGAGGATGTATTTAGATTTTTAGTTTTCATGTTTCTAAATTTGTGTCTCCTGTGTAAATTAGTGGGGATGTATATCATAGAATAGTTCTTCTGAGGGCCAATCTCAGGCTTGCCTCCCTCGTCCATTGGGACTGGTCGGGCCTGAGCGTGCTGTGCACATTCACAGGGAGTGCACTGCTATCATTGGAACAGCAGTATAACTGAGAGAAAGCATGCCCTCCCATCTTGGGCCGGCAAGGGTTTCTAGTGCTCCCCAAGCATGCCATCTGGGGTGGGGACATTTTAGATGGAGAAAAAAAAAAAGATATACACATAGATTGATTTTTGTTACAACTTGTTTTTCTTAGGCAACTTCAATTTTTGTTTTGCCAGAGGTTCCCATATAAAGCTCGTGGCATTAAAGTTATACATAGCTCAATACACGTGACAGATAAATCTTAGTACATCAACAGCTAAGAAAAGAAAAAAATAATTAAACCCATGGCGCACACATGTGGTTAATTGGGCAAGTTAACTTTTATAATGAACATAGCAATGACATAAGAAGGAATAAGGATGTCAGGGAATAAAAATAAGAACCAAAGAGATATAGGTTAAAAAAATTTTATTTTTCACTCAACCAGAAGGCTTAATAGAGCCTTTGAAAGGAGCTATCTTAAATTTTGCTGGTCTAAAGACCTCCTCAGCATGATAAGTGCACCCCTATTTCCCAGGCTGACAAAGAAACACAAAGGGGTAGAATTAGCAAAAGTTGGAAATTTGTCTGCTGTAATGTCTGTCAAAATGAATCCAATATATAAACATTTATTTTTCCTAAATGAAAAATAAAAGATTATGACATGGCAAATTATGGATGCAAAAAGTTGCCCAACCAATTGTGAGTCAGTTTGCTTCACAAGCTTTATGTTAGATATGCTTCGGTATTCATACGCAGAGAAGGCTCTTCACAGAAGTAAAATATGATGGAAAATGAAGAGATCTAGTGTGCCTAATCACTGAACAAAGCCTGCTCCAGCTCTCCTCGTGCTTGGTCCCACACCACAAAAGAGGGGATGCAACCGCACCACTGCACACCCCTCTTCCACCTGCAGTCTTAGGATTCTGGAGATGGCAGAGCAGAGCAGTGGCTTCAGGTAAATGTGGATGAGAGAGAGGTAATCAGGTCTATAACCAAAGCCATGGTGAGGAGGGATGGGAGAAAGAAGACTATTTTCTTTCTGGTTGATGGCCCAGCCACAACTATTTTTCTTGCCTCACAAATCTGCTTCATTTTTTTGAAGGGGTTAATAAACGTGGATAAAGGTGAACCGGTAGATGTAGTGTACTTGGATTTTCAGAAGGCGTTTGACAAAGTCCCTCATGAGAGGCTTCTAAGAAAACTAAAAAGTCATGGGATAGGAGGCGATGTCCTTTCATGGATTACAAACTGGTTAAAGGACAGGAAACAGAGAGTAGGATTAAATGGTCAATTTTCTCAGTGGAAAAGGGTAAACAGTGGAGTGCCTCAGGGATCTGTACTTGGACTGGTGCTTTTCAATATATTAATAAATGATCTGGAAAGGAATACGACAAGTGAGGTTGTCAAATTTGCAGATGATACAAAATTATTCAGAATAGTTAAATCACAAGCGGATTGTGATACATTGCAGGAGGACCTTGCAAGACTCGAAGATTGGGCATCCAAATGGAAGATGAAGTTTAATGTGGACAAGTGCAAGGTGTTGCATATAGGGGAAAATAACCCTTGCTGTAGTTACACACTGTTAGGTTCCATATTAGGAACTACCACACAGGAAAAAGATCTAGACATCATAGTGGATAATACTTTGAACTAGTCAGCTTAGTGTGCTGCAGCAGTCAAAAAAGCAAACAGAATGTTAGAAATTATTAGGAAGGGAATGGTTAATAAAATGGAAAATGTCATAATGCCTCTGTATCGCTCTATGGTGACCTCGAAGCTTGAATACTCTGTACAATTCTGGTCACCGCATCTCAAAAAAGATATAGTTGCAATAGAGAAGGTACAGAGAAGGGCAATCAAAATGATAAAGGGGATGGAACAGCTCCCCTATGAGGAAAGGCTGAAGAGGTTAGGGCTGTTCAGCTTAGAGAAGAGATGACTGAGGGGGGATATGATAGAGGTCTTTAAAATCATGAAAGGTCTTGAACAAGTAGATGTGAATTGGTTATTTACACTTTCGGATAATAGAAGGACTAAGGGGCACTCCATGAAGTTAGCAAGTAGCACATTTAAGACTAATCGGAGAAAATTCTTTTTCACTCAATGCACAATTAAGCTCTGTAATTTGTTTCCAGCGGATGTAGTTAGTGCAGTTAGTGTAGCTGGGTTCAAAAAAGGTTTGGATAAGTTCTTGGAAGAGAAGTACATTAACTGCTATTAATCAAGCTGACTTAGGGAATGGCCTCTGCTATTACTGGCATCAGTAGCATGGGATCTTCTTAGTGTTTGGGTACTTGCCAGGTTCTTGTGGCCTGGTTTGGCCTCTGTTGAAAACAGGATGCTGGGCTTGATGGACCTTTGGTCTGACCCAGCATGGCAATTTCTTACTTCTTATGCTCTTCTTCCTTCTCTCTAAGGCTTATGGAGATGGGAAATGATCAGCTGTTGGGCCAGATATCTGGATTCCACCAGGTCCCTACATTGCTGCATTCGCTGTGGTAGATATCAGAGTGTGGGGCCCCACCAGGAACATCCTAAAATCCCAGCGGGTTAGTATGTCTATTGGATACCTGCACATTAAGTAAAAAAGTCTTTACATCTCATCGCCTTTAACTAATTAATAAAAAGATGATTAGCAATAGAGTCAGCTCTGTAGTACAGGCTGCAGTGAGGGCAATCTGGGTTCACTGCCCCTCTCTCCTGTGGCCAATCATGCCTGAATGTGCCATAGAAGTGATGCGCTCAGGCCTGGGGAAGGCAAGGAAGATGGCTAGTGTTACTAACGGCAGCCCCTGCTAGCCAGTAAGTGTTCCTGTGGCTGCAACTCAGGGGCAGCAGCGACCCTTCAGCCTTCAAGCTGGCAAGGGTACCCCGAGTAGCCTGGGAATGCCATCTGAGAAAGGAAGGTAGGGAGAGCTTGGCAGAAATAGCAGAAGTGAGAAAAATGTGGAAAACACATACACACTCAACAAAAAATGATTATGAAAATGTTTTTGGAAAGCCCAGGGACACTTCTGCTTACAAAAGTGTCTAAGTTG
This sequence comes from Rhinatrema bivittatum, assembly GCF_901001135.1. Taxonomy (NCBI): domain Eukaryota; kingdom Metazoa; phylum Chordata; class Amphibia; order Gymnophiona; family Rhinatrematidae; genus Rhinatrema; species Rhinatrema bivittatum. Next base: position 382,382,902 of record NC_042617.1, read on the forward strand.
TGAAGGCAAATGTTAATTGCAATTTTTCTATTCATTTTCATTTTAACATTTTCATTCCTAACACTGAGCTGAACAGACACAGATTACCTTGTTTCATTACCTTAATATAATGGGTCTAAGAACATCTGTATCTGTAATAGCCTACTAGGCTCACTGCCAAATGTCTATTCATTTGACTAAGCACAGTCTAAGTCAGATATTGTATAACCAAAAGGGTGAAACGTGAACATACCAAAAAAAAAAAAAAACCCTTTCAAGAAACGCATTTAAATTAAAAGCCAGGATATTTTTCAAATTCAGAAAGGATAAAGGTTTATAGCTCCTGCCGTACAGCATAAAGTTAATAATAAAGTTCAACAAATAAAATCACAGCAATTAATGATGCCAAAGACCATGTGCTTGGCAAAACTTTTCAGAAGTACAAAAAGTCTTGTATGCCATTCACATAAGAACACAATAAATGCCATGCTGGATCAAACTAAGATCCACCAAGTCCACCATCTTGTCTCCTAGGTCAAAAGTATCCAGCATATCACAGAGCTCAATTTTCAATAGTCTGCATAAATTACCAAATGTGCATGTAAGTGGGCTCATGCTAGTTATTTTATAACTAGTGTGGTGGGAGCTCACAATCTATAAAATACTGCGTATTTCTGCCCCAAAATTATGAGCATATGTTTGTAATGCAAGATAGCACATTCTTTCTCCTCCCATCTCATAAAGTTACACACATTTTACACAAAAAATATAACAATTATAGTGGAGTGAATTTTCAAAGGAGTTAAGCATGTAACTCCAAAAGCCCATTTAAGCACATGTAACCCCATCTTTAGGTGGCTGCTGACTACTGATGAGGTCATAAAAGATTGGTGTCTCTTTGGGGCTGGAGCCAGAGCCACTCCTGGCTAGCTACTACACAATCTTTTACCCGTAAGGCCTGGATCCTTTACTGGTGGGGGGGAAACATGTCTCTTTCAAGGCCCAGAGTGCTAAGGGTAACTTTTTTTAGGCTTGTTTTCCCTGGGGCAGAGGTACATTACCTGCCTTGTATGTGCCAAAAAGAATACACTGGAGGCTTTTATTTAGTGATCAAAATAAAAGACTTTACTGGTGTATAATCAACTAAAATATGGTACAAAAGCTCAGTCCTCAACACCATAGAATTTCTCATTGCTTACAGTCTTTACTCCCTTTATCTGTGCATGGATCTCAGTTACCAGGGGAAGGAAAACATCCACCCTCCAGGACTTGGGTCAAGTGGAGTTCCCAGGTGGGCAGGGTACCCTCAGCTGAGCCAGATAACCCCTTCCAAAAAACTGGTAAAAGATATAAATGCTGTATCTGCACAGAGAATTAAAACTCTCTCTCTCTCCAGGGGTGATGACTCCAAACTGGGTGTTCTCAATGGTCTCAATTGACTCTTACTCACCGTTAGTTGGTGGCTTTTCTTTTTGTCTCTCACTGTATCGAATCCCTGATAGGAGGGATCCTCCTTAGGAACCAGCAAATCCAGATGTTCCTTAGATGTGTAGGAAGAGGGGCAGCCAAAACTTCCTCCCAGATCTTTTTTTTTTTTCAACTAAAGTCTTCTTCCCCAAACTGAGGCAAACCACCAGAAGGTCCTGGGCACCAGGTCACTGCCAGTCCTCTGTCCTCACAGAGGTGGCAAAGGAGCAGATGTTCCCTAGCCTGGGACTCAGAGTTCCTCATACCCTACAACCAGGCAGTGTCCAGGGCTCCCACCAGGCTTCCCTCAAATCAAAGTCTATGAAACATCCCAAAATGATCCCAGGATACAGTCTCTATCCATCAAGAAGTGGATGGACAGGGCAGATCCCCGACCCTGTCTCTCACAATACGGACTGGGTTTGCCCAGAGCTCTAAAAGAAGGCCCCAAAAGTCAACTTAGATAAACTGCTCCTGACACCTCCTATAACTCATAAATCAACTACCTTGCCCACAGAGCTCTCTACCGAGAGCTGCTTAAATCACCCTCAGGGAACTTACCATTCCAGCACCCTCAAAGGGAAGGAGTCGTACAGAATGGTGCCTCCCCTAACACAACCTACATTGTCTAACTGAAAAAGTAAATCAAGGCCACTACTGGCAATAAAACAGAAAGGTCCATTACACACTTAAAACCTTTTGAAAAGCAAATGTTGCTTACCTGTAACAGGTGTTCTCATAGGACAGCAGGATGTTAGTCCTCACATATGGGTGACATCACAGGATGGAGCCCAATCACGGAACACTTTTGTCAAAGTTTCTAGAACTTTGACTGGCACCTACTGGGCATACCCAGGACGGCACTAACCCTACAACCAGCAGGGGTCCCTCTTCAGTCTTGTTTAAAAGCTATAGTAAGTGCCAAAAAATAAAATAAGAAAACGTAACAAACCCAACACCACGGGGTGGCAGGCGGGTATCGTGAGGACTAACATCCTGCTGTCCTGTGAGAACACCTGTTATAGGTAAGCAACATTGGCTTTCTCACAGGACAAGCAGGATGGTAGTCCTCACATATGGGTGAGTACTGAGCTGAGGATGTCCGAGATATGCACCAAATGTACCCAAGACATGCAACAGGCAAAACAATTGGGGTGAAATTTGGTAGAGGGCATCCTGAACACTAACGGGCAGGCGGAAGGGTCTTGGTACATCAAGTTGAAAAAAGGTTGCGCAAGGCAGACTGGCCGAAGATGGAATCTTGTCTTCCAGCCTTGTTTAAACAATAATGGGCTATAAAGGTATGGAGAGAACTCCAGGTAGCAGCCCTACAAATATCAGGAAGCGGCACCGAGCGTAGGTGCGCTACTGAAGTTGCCATGGCCCTGACAGAGTATGCTTTAACACGATCTTGAAGTGGAATGCCTACTTGCTGATAACAAAAGGCTATGTAGTCCGCTAACCAGGAGAGAGTCTGCTTACCCACAGGATTCGCCAGTCTGGTGGAATGGAAAGAAACAATCAGTTGGGTGGATTTTCTATGGGTAGCTGTACGGTCTAGATAGAATGCTAGAGCCAGTTTACAGTCAAGAGTATGCAGAGCCTGTTCTCCTGGATTAGAATGGGGCCTGGGAAAGAAGGTGGGTAGTATAATGGATTGATTAATGTGAAACTCTGATACTACCTTGGGCAAAAACTTAGGGTGAGTGCGGAGTACTACCCGGTCGTGCAGAAGTTTAATGTAAGAAAGATAGGTAACTAGGGCCTATAACTCACTAACTCTGCTAACGGATATGATTGCCAAAAGAAAAATCACTTTCCAAGCGAGATATCAAAGATCACAGGATTGGAGAGGCTCGAATGGTGGTTTCATGAGCTGACCCAAAACCAGATTGAGGTCTCAAGAAGGGGCCGGAGGGTGAGTGGAGTTTTGAGGTGGAGCAAGCCCTTTAAAAAGCGTGTTACGAGGAGTTGTACTGAAATGGGTACATCCCCAACACCTTTATGGAAGTCGGCTACTGCACTGACATGCATCCTGATGGAAGAAGTTTTTAGACCTGATTCTGATAAGTGCCAGAGATAGTCCAGAAAATTTGTGGTGGAACAAGTGAAGGGATCAAGGGACAGTGAGGAACACCATGACTTAAACCTGTTCCATTTGTATAAATAAGATTTTCTCGTGAAAGGCTTCCGTGAAGCAATCAGGACATGGGAAACTGGCTCCGAAAGGTTGAGTGGCTGAAACATTAACCGTTCAACATCCAAGCAGTCAGGGACAAGGCCTGAAGATTGGGGTGTCGTAAGCACCCGTCGTTCTGAGTGATGAGAAGCAGGTCCTTCCCCAGGGGAATGTGTCTGCAAATGGAGAGGTCCTGAAGAATTAGAAACCACACTTGGAGTGGCCAGTGAGAGGCTATCAGGATCATGCTTCCCTTGTCCTGACGTAGCTTCACGAGAGTCTTTGAGAGAAGTGGAAGTGGAGGGAATGCATATAGGAGACCAGTGGCCCATGAGAGGGAGAACGCATCTCTTGGTAGTGAGTGTTGGCTGCGAGTGAGAGAGCAAAAGTTCTCTACTTTGCGGTTTTGAGGTGACACAAAGAGGTCTATGTGAGGGTAACCCCAACATTGGAATATGGAGTCCGCTACTGTGGGGTTGAGGGATCACTCGTGCGGCTGAAACGTGCGACTCAGCTTGTCTGCCAACACATTGTCCACTCCTGGCAAGTAGGTGGCCCTAAGGCACATTGAATGGGAAAGGGCCTCCGCCCATATCTGTGCAGCTTCCTGACACAGGAGGTAGGAGCCCGTTCCCCCTTGTTTGTTGATGTATCACATGGCCACTTGTTTGTCTGTCTGAATCAGGATGATCTGGTTGGAAAGACGATCCTGAAACACTTTGAGAGCATATCTGATTGCTCGGAGTTCCAGGAAATTTATTTAGTGTATGGCTTCCTCTGGAGACCAGGTGCCTTGAGTTTGCAAATTGGCAACATGTGCTCCCCAGCCGAGGTTGGAAGCATTGGTGGTAAGGGTTATTTGAGGATCCAGAGTCTGGAAAGGTAGGCCTTGGAGGAGATTGGACTGATTTTTCCACCAAGCTAGAGACTGACGAAGTGGGTTAGTGATGTGGACAATGGTTGACAGTGGTTGAGTGGATTGAGTCCATTGTGACCTTAGAGTCCACTGCATGACTCTCATAGCCAAGCGGGCCATTGGGGTAACATACACTGAGGACGCCATGTGCACCAGAAAAACAAGGAAATGGCGTACAGTTGAGCGTTGACGAGACTGTATCTGGTGTGCAAGAGAAGTGAGAGTGAGAGCTCGTTCTCAAGGCAGAAATGCCTTTGCTGTGAAGGTGTCCAAGTCTGCCCCTATGAATGACAAAGTTTGAGATGGGACTAAGCAGGATTTTGTGTAATTGATGAGAAATCTTAGAGAGATTAGAGTGTGTAAGATAAGATGTAAGGACGTCAGAGCAGCTTGCTGAGTGGGAGTCCTGATCAGGCAATCGTCGAGATAGGAGTAGCCATGAACACCTTGGGTCCTGAGGAAAGTTGCTACTACTACGAGACACTTGGTGAAAACCCATGGTGCAGATGCCAGGCCGAATGGGAGCACTCGGTATTGATAGTGCTTTTGGCCTACCAGGAATCTCAGAATTCTGCGATGAGACGGAGTTATCGCAATGTGTGTGTAAGCATCCTGGAGGTCTAGAGAGCAGAGCCAGTCCTCCCTTTGTAAAAGAGGAAGGAGGGAACCCAAGGTTACCATCTTGAACTTTTCTCGTTGGAGGTACTTGTTGAGGGCACGCAGGTACAGAATTGGACAAACGCCGCCTGACGTTTTGGGGATTAGAAAGTACCGGGAATAGAATCAGAGGCCCTGTTGGGAGTAGGGCACTGATTCCATTGCTCTGGATCAAAGGAGGAGGGAGACTTCCTGATCCAGGAGTAGCGAGTGGTCTGATGTTCCCCACGTCAGATGAGGTGGGGAATCCGGTGGGATGGAGAGAAAGTTCAGGTGATAACCTTGAGAGAGTATTGCAAGAACCCACTGGTCTGAGGTGATTGTGTGCCATATTTATTTATTTATTTATTTATTTGAAGGCTTTTATATACCGATGTTCATGTAGTAGTACATACCGCGTCGGTTTACATAGAACTAAAGTTGAAAATTACATCAAACAAGTGGGTACATATAACCGGGCTAACTTCGTAAGAACTTAGAACTTAGATAGAGCAGAGAACAAGAATTAAATTATTATAAATTATAAATAAATATCCATAATTGCAAATAATTACAAATAAAACAGTCAATAAAAAGTTAGGTTTACATCAGACTTAATAAACATAAGTTCAGCATAACGTACATCTAACAGGTGGAATCATGAGGCACAGTTATAAGATGAAATACTTACATCATCAGACATCTAGCGTAAGGGATTATGAAATGCGAGAATAAGTATAGCCCTGAGTCATGGCTCAGGGAGAGATCTTTAAGTGAAGGCTTTTGTGAAAAGCCAAGTTTTGAGCTTCTTTCTGAACATTTGACTACAAGGTTCAAGACGAAGGTCAGTGGGGAGGGCATTCCAGTGAAAGGGGCTGGCCGTCGAGAATGCATGTTTCTTGAGCAAAGACTTGGCTGGAGGTGCATATAAGGTGCCTAGGTAGCTGGTTCTGATTGGTCTTGATGATGCATGCGGACGAAGTGGGCAGCTTAGATCTAGCGAAGTTTGGGAATGAATGGTCTTGTGGGTTATGGTAAGTACTTTGAATATGATTCTGGATTTGATAGGGAGCCAGAGTAGGTTTTTTAGTATAGGAGTGATGTGTTCTCTTCTACTAGTGTTGGTCAGAATCCTGGCAGCCGAGTTCTGCAACATTTGTAGTGGTTTGGTGGTGATAGTTGGAAGGCCAATTAGTAGAGAGTTGCAGTAATCAATTTTTGAAAATAGAATTGTTTGGAGGACTGTTCTAAAGTCCTGCAAATGGAGGAGAGGTTTCAACTTTTTCAATATGTGTAGTTTGTGAAAGCATTCTTTCACAAACTACATAGCATATGTTGTTGAAATGGCACAATCGACCTCCCACTGGTACATGCGGTAGTGAAAGCTGGCTGTGCTCTCTATGAAAGAGTCAAAAACCAGATCCAGGTCCCGGCTGAGGAGCTGCCTGTGGTTTTGGCTTACGAGGTTGTCGGGACTGGGCCTTCTGGAAAGGCTTAGTGGAGCTACCTCTAGACGGAGGTGGATAGGACTTCCTTTGACGGTAGAACAACTTTTTGGAGTCCTTCCTGAATGCTTGCTTGGCTGGATATTCAGAAGGCAACAGAGAGAGTTGGCGAAGAGTCTCATGATGATCCTTGAGCTGAGCCACTGTCTGTTGGATCTGTTCACCAAACAGATTGTCCCCAATGCAAAGCAAATCGGACAATCTGTCCTGGACTTCAGGACGTAGGGCCGAAGACTTAAGCCAGGTCCATCTTCTTGCCGAAATAGCAGCTGCAGATACCCTGGAAGTGGTATCAAAGATGTCATAAGATGACCGTATTTCATGTTTTCCCGCTTCAAATCCTTTGTGAATCAGGGCTTGCAGCTGTTCCTGGAATTGCTGAGGGAGAGACCCCGCAAAGTCCTGTATTTGCCTGAATAGGACCCTGTTGTACTGGGTCATATAAAGTTGGTAAGAGGCGATCCAAGAGATAAGCATTGATCCCTGGAAGACACACTGACCAATGGCATCCAGGAATTTCTGCTCTTTGCCTGGAGGGAAGGACGAATGAGGTTTTGAGCGTGGGCCTTCTTTTGGGCAGACTCAACAACCATGGACTGGTGATCCAATTGAGGTTTTTGGAACCCTGACCAAATATGTGGTGTCTGCTTTCCGGTTGACTGGTGCCACCAAACCAGGGTGTTCCCAATTCTTCTTCAGAAGATCCAGAAGAACTTGATGGATAGGGGATAGAGGTGATTTCTTTAGGAGCATCCAGAAATTGTAGAAGCTCCATCATCTAGTGTCTATCGTCCTGTTCAGTCTGCAGTTGAAAGGAAACTAACTCAGACATTTCCTTCACAAAATTAATGAAGGACAAGTCCTCTGGAGGAGAATGTTTCCTGCTTTCGATAGGGGAGGGTGGTGATAGCAAATCATCAGTGTCCTGGGACAAACAGTCAGTCCATGGATCATAAGGTTCATCACCAGCCCCTCCAGGAACCTTAGAGGGACGGGATGAAGATATCCCCGAAGGTCCCGGTCTAGGCTCCGAAGGCCTCGAGGGAGTCATCGGAGGCATCAAAGAAGGCACCGAGGGCATCGATAGACAGATCGGCGGCACCGATGGCAGTAATGGTATCGGTGACATCAATGGTTGAGGCATCGGCAGGACTCCCGATGGAGGAAGATGGAACGGTGTTTCTCCTCCTGATGACAGAGGAATTGGAGAGGGCACCGGAACCATCGGTGTCCCCGGATCCATCGAAGGAAAAGCGGCTTGTAGCACTTCCATCCTCGAGAGTAGCGGTGCCAGTGCTACCGGAATGGGCTCGGTGGTCGGTTCGGGAATCGGCACCGGCTCCGGCATCGGAGAGATCTGGAATCTTTGCATCGCTTTGCCAATGGCCTCCTGAACCATTCTGTCTAGCTCTTCACGGAGATCTGGAGCAATCAACCCCAGTTCCAGAAGGGGAGAAGGAGGCAGAGGCGTAGCCGGAGGGACCACTGTTAAAGGCGGAGTCGAGGCTCCCATTACCCGTCTGGGTGAGGGTTGCCTCTGTGACCTGGACTCAGAAAGGGTCGATGGCTTTTCTGGTTGGGGATTCTTCGGTGGCAGCTCAGACGATGGCGAGGTCGATGATTTGCCTTCATCGATGGCCCGAGGCTTTCGGTGTCGATGCCGATGTTTCTCTCGACGATCCCCTCGGTCCTGAGGGGGAAACAGAGGTAGTCGATGTGCGAGAAGTCGTCGATGCTGGGCGGACACCAGCGGTGCCCGATACTGGCGCAACGTAGATGGTGCCAGTTCGAAGGATGTCGAAATAATAGACGGAGTCGGAGTTTGAGACCAAAAGAGAAGTTCCATCTTCTCCATTCTGGCTTTGCGACCTTTTGGTGTCATTAAGGCACATTTGGTGCAAGTCAGGACATCATGCTCACACCCTAGGCACATTACACAGACTTTATGGGGGTCTGTGATGGACATTGTGCGAATGCAGTCAGGGCACAGATGGAACTCTGAAGCCATGGCCTTTGAAAAAATGTAGCCGCGGTGCGGTCGACGGCCAGTAGGCCGCAAGGGCCAAAGTCGATGGGAGTCGACTGGAATCGGGTAAAAAACTTACCAGAGTACCGCAGAAGTAAAAACTCAATAGGGGGACCCCTGTGGGGTAGTAAAGTATGAAGTAATTCCGTGAGGAAAATTCCTGTCAGGAATCTCTGAGAGCTCCTTAACTCACATGGCTACTGCTGCACGGAAAAAAGAAGACTGAAGGGGGACCCCTGCTGGTTGCAGGGTTAGTGCCATCCTGGGCATGCCCAGTAGGTGCCAGACGAAGTTCTAGAAACTTTGACAAAAGTGTTCCGTGATTGGGCTCCATCCTGTGATGTCACCCATATGTGAGGACTACCATCCCGCTTGTCCTGTGAGAAATTCAGTTACGCATGTAGAAATAATTTTGAAAAGCCCATTTATATTCATAAAACTCTGTTTTATACACGTAAATCCTCTTGAAAATTACCTCTAGTATGTGCATGTAATAACCCTGAACTCTAAGCGGAGCCATGTGTTTTATAAAGAAAGCATGTACTCCATTTCTGGAAATACTTGTGCACAAGTTTGCTGACACTTCCGCCAATTCACACTGACCCCCCTCTCACCACTTAACCCTCCAAGCCAAAAACTTCAGACAAAAGACAAGTGAAATTTTGCATCCATGCCTTAACTAGCATGTGGAGAAGCATATGGACAAGTTTGATAATGTTTGCGCATATAGGGCTGGATTTAAAAAAAAAAACGCGTGTGAGTCCATGTGTGAGCGCTGCCCGGCGCACGCACATGGGCGAGCGCATGTTATAAAATCACGGGGGAGTAGAAATAAGCTAATTCATGCGACAACGAGATCAGGGCACCCCCAGTTCCCTCCCAGTCAGCTCCAATTTAGAAGCCGTCTGGGAGGGAACTTTCCTACCCCCCTACCCTAACCTCCCTTCCCTTTCCCCTCTCCTCCCCACCCTCTAAAACCACTTTTTTTTTTACCTTTTATTTTGCAAGATATTTCAGGGCCCGACCTGAAGTAAGTTGAACGCGCCAGCAGCTGGCCGGCACGTGAGGTTCCAGAACAGCAAGGAATGGCGCTGTCCTGGCCCGCCCCGCTCCGTCTCCCGGCCAGCCCGCCCCATTTTCAGGCCCCGGCACTTACTTGCGTCCCGGGGTTTACATGCGTGGCCGGGCCCACTTAAAGTTTGGCCTGACAGTAGTAAGACCCGGCCATGTGCATAAACCCCGGGACTTAAGTGCGCCGGGGTTTAAAAATCCAGCCGATACTGCTTAGAAAATATTAATTTGTGCACTTACTTCCAAACCTCGCCCTAGAACACCTTTCTAAACTGCCCCTTTTCTTCCCACATGAACATTTGTGTGTGACACCGCAAACACGTACATAATTGTGATGTTTCCAAAAGAGCATATATCCATGCTCAAGCTACTTACAGTGGAAGGAATCCGTGCCTGTCCTTCCAGGGTATTAGGGAGGATCAGTGGCTGTGCTACAGCAGCAGCAAGAGGATCAGCATCAGTCCTCCCTGGCCAATAGGCGGAATCAGAGGTATCCTCTGCAAAATTCGACGAGTTGAGAAGAAGGTGCTGCTGCTGCTACTGGAGAACTGGAGGGGGGTGAAGGGTTCCTCATTTGGAGTGAGGCAGCAGGAAACTCAAGAGGGAGGGAAAGAGGATTGAGAACTGAAGCCAATCTCCCCCCCCCCTCAGCAGTTTCACTCTCCACCCCTCTCCAAACTTTGAGTCCCTAGCAGTCTCGGTTTTGACCTACTCCCCCTCACCCCCCCCCCCAATCCAGAGCCCCTAGCAGCCTCACTCTCAATTTGAGACTTGGAGTTTGGGGGGGGGGGGGGAGGGGGAGGGGAAGGTAGGCCGAGAGTGAGACTGCTGGAGACTTGAGGGCAGAGAGTATGACAATTTCAGGGTGACCGGAAATAAACATTCCCAAGTATGGAGAGTGGGAAGATTTTTTATCCTTATTGGTTTTAATTATTGGGTGATGTTTGATGCGGTCTGCAGGTTTGAAATATTTTGTTTGTGTTTTGTTTGTGTTTGTAAAATTTTTAAAAATTGGTACGAGTCTAACTATTGGTACGAGTCTAATTATAGGATATTTGTTGCTGAAGTTACGCCTGCCTCTGGCCGGCGTAACTTCAGCAACAAATGTAGGGGGAAGGTTTAGATAGGGCCGGGGGGGTGGGTTAGGTAGGGAAAGGGAGGGAAAGGTGCGGGGGGGGGGGGGGTAGAAGGAAAGTTCCCTCCGAGGCCGCTCCGATTTCGGAGCGGCCTCGGAGGGAACGGGCAGTGCGCGCAGGGCTCGGTGCACGCAAGTTGCAGAAATGTGCACCCCCTTGAGCGCGCTGACCCCGGATTTTTGTTCGCGCCTGGTGCGCCTGGTGCGCGAACAAAAGTACGCGCACATGTAGATTTATAAAATCTACCCCAATATACGTTGTAAGTGATAATTTTACCTCAGAAGGCTGTACTTTGAATATCTATTTTTTCACATAAAATCTATTAGGAAAGGACCTAGGAAGGAGGTAGGGGAGCACAGGAAAGGACCTAGTATGGAGCTGAGGGGAGGGGGAGAACTTAGGATGGTGCTGGAGGAGTGGAGGACGGGACCTAGGATTTTTCATATAGGATTAAATAATTACAATATAAATTAAACCAGAAAAAGCTAGATGATATTTTATGTTTCATTCATTTGCAAAACAATGCAATATGCAAATCTTTCCAGATTTATATCACAGACACAGCACCAGAAAAACCTCACGTTTTGGACTTGAGTTTCATGCATGGGACAGTAAATTTCACTCTTTGGGATGGGGAATGGAGGAGGGGGAACGATAGGGAAAGATAGGTGATATGCCAGGGAAGAGTTAGAGGAGAGGGGGATAGGAATGTGATTATGTCGGGGGGGGGGGGGGGGTGTGGATCATGAGGTGGTAGTGTGCCTTTACTGAATCCCTTTACTTTGAATGTCACCACATGCCACTGGTGCTTTTAGGCCTGATCAGGTGGGCCATAGCTCCTTTCACTTCTGCCGCACCACACTGCAGCCTCCTGTTTCCTAGCACATATTTCCTCCTTGCTCTACATGGGCTGACTCAGCACAGCGCAGCCAGTAGCATAGCAAGAAGCAGAAGGTGGAAGCAATGCAAGATCCCGCCTTATGCCCCGTGCTGTGCTGTAGCTGATAATGGGCATGGGAAATGCTGTTTACCCACTGACCCCTGCTGGGGGACAAAAAAAACCTGCAAAAAAAAAAAAGAATGCATTTAGTACAGGGGATTCAATGAATCCCTTGAAGGTCCTGAACACACCACTGGAAGGCATGGTGGTTGGGAATTACCTAGCTCGAGTATTGGTATTCACTTTCAGTCCTCTAGGGCTGCAAACAAGTTGGGTTTTCAGGATGAAATTAATATGCATGAGTTAGATTGCATGCGTACTGCCTCAATTGTATTCAAATCTGATGCATATTTATTAGGGATATCCTGAAAACCTGACCCATTTGTGGCCCTTGAGGAATAGAAATAAATACCACTGAGATACAGCATTAGTTTTAATAAGCAGTGAAGTTCAAAATAGATATTCCAATTCAAGAAGACTTATGGTTAGGGCTTCTATTCTTAGATGCTTATAAATTTGAAATGTAGTTTATTTTCCAGTTTTTCCATCAAAAACAAGCATTTATCAGAGATTTTGCAAAACAGGGACTATTACTGGGTAACTTTTCTAACAATTAAATTCATATATTTGTGCAGCTGGCAGAAGAGATAAAAATACGTATCAAAGGCAGGCAAGGGAGGGGTGAAAGCATACTAAAGTGGGTGGTATTTTTTCTATTTATTCAATAAACATTTTATTTTTTTGCATCTGGAGACATTTACTGGTGTTAACATCTAAAAGCAGAAGCCCTGCTTATGGTAAGGAAAACTTAATGGCAGGATGTTCTATTGTTCATTTATATTTATGGGGTAAATAGAAAGTAGGTCTCAGTCAACAATAGTCTGCAGATTAACTAAACACAATCAAAGGCCCAGTCTTTCCACCATCTCTATGTGAGGGGGAATGGCTGGGCGACACCATTTTGAAAATTGGTGACTGCCAGGCCCAGAGCCTATGGCTCTCACTGGACCATCAGGGATAATTCTGAGTGAGCGGTGTCCAGGCGTCAGAGTCCCAGCCACTGGGAGTCGGATTTTTGTAATGAAGGGGAGGGGTGGAGATTGAGGGTGGAGCCTTGCACCAATGTAAAAATTTAAATTTTTACAATGGGCCACCTCTAGGGGCAGCAAGGGGAGGAGTTGTATATAGCACAGGGGTCTATGGAGACCCTCAGGGTTTTTGACTACTTTCAGGAGGGGGGGACGGGACTTATTTGGGGATATTGACCCCTTTAAGCAATAATGGCCCCAGAGTGCTGGGGCCACCATTGCACATTGTATGAGGGGCATTTACTGCTGCAATATTTTACCACGAGGAAAAATACCATGGCTTAGTGAATGAGCCCCTGCGTTTGTACTAGAGGCAATGGAGGGTAAAGTGATTTACCCAAAGTGACAAGGAGCAGCATCGGGATTTGAACCCTGGCTTCCATGGTTTGCATCCTACTTCTCTAACCACTAGGCTACTCCTATCAAAAGGACTTGCTAATCGAAGTATGCCTTGGGATGTTGATGTAGTAGTGGGTTATGCATATCTTGGTGGCACCTCCCTCAAAGGTGTGGTGGTGGTATGGGAGGAGAGGGGTTATACGCAGGGAGGGATGGCCCAGTTCAAGCTCTGAGGATAAGATTGCCTTGTTAGATCATCTAATGAAGTTGTAGCCATATCTTTGTCCAATTCTTGATGTGGCATGATGAATATGCATGCCTTCTTATGAAGAGGGGGTCAAGGTGGTCACAGCTTCCCTCAAAACAGTACCCTTAGTATTCAGTGTACTAAACAATGTCTATTTCATTTATGTAACTAATGCCATACCTTACCACAGAAAGCATTCAAAACTATTATTACTTGAGCTATTAAGGTATCCATCTATACCTAAAATCTAAATTATACAACAAAAATGTACACATCTTAAGATACAAAGCAAAACATTACATCCCAAAAGAGAAGTGCATGCTCAGTATTTGTATGTTCAGGAATAATAATGTTCTGATACCTTTTGATATCTTTGCAAGAGTACATAAAATATGTTCCATTATTAAACAGGGGCAGAAGCAGCATGTACAATGTACACCGAACACAGAATAGTTTCAAAACCCAGAGCTAGGTCAGGGCAATAGCAAGCACAAGATGCACTTGGGATAAGTATTGCATGATAAAAATAATTTGAGTTTTGCCAATACAATGAATAGTTTTACTGCAAAAAAAAAATAAAAAATAAATTGAGTCAAGACTGATGATTATATTGGAGAACTGGTGTGTTAGCCATTTAGTGCTAATGAAATGGGTCTTATGTATGATGGTTTACCTATAATTTCTCTCAGCATTAGATTCATATGCTCAATTTCAGATAAAGAGGGAAGAGGAAAGGTGGATCTTTGTAGTACACTTATTAAATAACAAACATGTAGATGCAAGACAGATGTAAATTTGTATTCCAGGCTCACACAAACAGGGCATTCTGGAATAAGAACATTTGGAAAACCAATGTATTCAGCATACCCTGTGCATATCAACGATGTAATATAGAATTCTTCCAATTTAGGCTTGTTTTTAAAATTTATATTATATTAGAAAGCATATTTAGATGCAAAAAAATGCAGTTACCTCTTTCAGAATCCTTTCATTAAAGAACTGCTGCAGCTTTTCGTTACAGTAGTTAATGCAAAACTGTTCAAAACTGTTGTGTTCAAAGTATTCTGAAAAGAGATTGCGAAAATGACTTTAATGGCAATCGAAATCAGGTCAAGCAGAACTCGGATAGCTACAGAATTTCATGAAGCTAGTAAAGTAACAAAAAAATGGCCTGGAACAAACAAAATGTTTATCTTCTAGCACGAATGTTTTTCCTACAAATCGTTAATGTATTCTGAATAGACTGAATTATGTAAAGGTCAAGGTTATTCAACCTGTTTCAATGGTTTAAAAACTAACATTTTACAACACATTAAGTTCGTACAATTACAACCTGTAAACCTGATATTTTTACAACACATATTCTGAGGTCTATCTGTAGGTTTTCTCAGAAAATATACAATAGGAATATGCAAGGTATTGAACATTGAGTGGGGCAATACTCTGATAAGGATACAACGGTATAATGGCAAGACAAAAAAATACTTTTCAAGCCCTTATCCAGAGGGGTATCTTGCTGATATCATAATTAGGCATTTACCCTCGGCCCATAAGACCCACAGAAAAAAGCAGGTTTGCTCATTTTTTAAGCTACTGGTACTTTGGATCAACTGAGGAGATGAGAGGAAAACACCTTTGAAAGCTATAAACAGAGGCTGTTTGGTAAACCTGATATCTTCAAATCTTCTGAAGGTGTGGAAAGCCCTTCCAGGAGTTGGCCTGAGTCATTTGTTTCCTCTGTGCTATTCTCAACCAGATTTTACTACAGTTTACTGGGAGAGGTGTAACCACAAACATAGGTGTTAAGAATATTGAATATATATATTTTTGTGATTAATACTTCCATACTAACAATTTTTAAATATAATACTGTACAGAATGATCCACGCTGCTGTTTTAAGATACGGTTCTGAAAGTTGTCACATTCCATTTTTCAGATAAATGGCTTATTCTATTTGGCTTTCTGAAGAAATTTGGGAGAAATTCTAAACAAAAATGTAAAAAAGCCACTTAAAGGAAAACTGGTTAAGGCCCTGATTTAGTAAAGCTTTTTTCTCATACTTTGCCTATGGGGAAAAAAAGCTTAGGGCCAGATTTTCAAAGGGTTATGTGCATAACCCCGGAGGATTTACGCGCGTAACCGGTCATACGCGCGCCAGGCCTATTTTCAAAAGGCCCGGTGATGCGCGTACACAAGCCCTGGGACGCGTGTAAGTTCCGGGGCTTGCAAAAAGGGGCGGTCTGGGAGTGGGGCGGGTAGGGGGCGTGGCTAGAGGCCTCTGCACAGCTGCTGTGCCGGCACGCACAACTTACTTCAGCCTAGTTTTGTAACAAAAAAAAGAAAACGAAAAAGGTAGGAGGGAAAGGGCGGGGGGGGGGAGGGGAAGAGAAGGTGGGGTGGGGGGGTAGGGAACAGGGGAAGGCAGCGCGGCTCGGCGTGCGCAAGGTGCGCACCGACCCCTGATTTTATAACATGCACACGCCTGCGCGCTGTTATAAAATCGGGCGTACATGTGTGCGCGCCGGGTAGCGCACACCTTTTAAAATCTACCCCTATGTAAATAAGAACCAAAAGGTATTTCCATGAAGACCAGGCTTAATTTGTTGGGGAACAGCCTGGAACGCAGTTCTTTTCAGGCTTAAGAGGTAGAATAGCCAGGGTGTTCTGGTCCAGTCCCTCCCCGTCAAGCAGTCTGCAGAGGAGAGGAGAGAAGAGAGGGTGAGCTTGAAGCAAACAGAGCAAAGAACAGCCACTCTACTCCCTAATCCAGTCACTTCCTTTCTGTTCCTCCTCCCCTCCTTTAACAGGGAACAAGAGGAGGAGGAGTGATAATGGAACAGATGCAGCATGTAGGGAGATCCCCAAAAATATGCACTCTTTTTGAGTTTGGTATCCAAACCCTGGGGTTATCGTGGTTGCCTTTTTTGGAAAATTTTTAAATGTTTTGTGCATGTGGTAATAACAGATGCCCACTGGATGGCATTTTAATGGTGTGAGCACTGTAGGTTATTATGTTAATAGGGTGTGAGGGTAATATTGTGTGTTCCCTTAAACTGTGGGTTTCACTTATTGGTTGGCCAAATGTAGGAGGTGGTATACAACTGGAAACTTTTGGCAGGTTTTTACCCTTTGGTTCCTACCCTTTCCAGAGCAAGATGGGTAAGAGGGACTTACTGGAGTAGGCAGCCTGTGGGCTGGTGGATCAAAGGACCCTTCCAGTGGGAGTGGGACCCTGTAGGAGCTGTTCCCCTCAAGAGGACAGGCCTTAGGACATGAAGGAGGAGATGTTTATTCCTCCTCCTGAGGAACTAATCAAGGGGGTCATTTATCAAAATGCGCTAAGGTTTTTTCGCATGCGTTAAGGGCTTAGCGCATGCGAAAAGCCCTGGTATCGCATGCGAAAACGTGTTTAATGCATGCGATAGCACCATATCGTATGGTGCGATGCAAATATGGAAAATAGGAGGAGTTAGGGGCGGGGAGTGGGGTAGATTTGCCTGGCTGCGAAGAGGTATCGCACAGACTTAACGCCGATTTTAACACCACCTTTTTGAATTGCATTAGGCTGTGCGATAGCAAGCGGTAAGGTTTTATCGCCTTACGCGATGTCTCCCACAAGGCCTATTTAGATGAATTGAAGCTCCCAGAGCATCCAACTAGCCTTCAGGGACGAGAGAGTAAGTGAGAGAGAGAGCGAGAGAGCGACTGGCCATGTCATCTCCCTAGATAGGTATTTGTATCCCTATAGTAGGCCCACCTAGTAACTCGACATGAGGGTTAGGTATCAGTGTAGGGGGTTAGGGGGCCCCTTTGACATTCAATGTTAGATGTACGAACAGAACAGTGGTCTCTTGTGAACATTTGATGACCCTCGGAGTGAGGAAACTCACTTCATGATGAGATTTGGGCAATGTTCTCTCCACCTAGCTTGATGGACTCTCTACCTGGGTAACAACAAGCTAGGTGGAGAGAACATTGTACAAATCTCATCTTGGAGTGAGTTTCCTCACTCCGAGGATCATGAAATGTTCACAAGAGACCACTGTTCTGTTCGTACATCTAACATTGAATCACCTCGAGTTACTAGGTGGGCCTACCATAGGGATACAAATACCTATCTAGGGAAATGACATTATGGCCAGCCAGCCTCTCTCTCTCCGCATAGGTAATTAGTGCAAATTGCGATAACATGAATATTTGCATAAACCACGCCCCTTTGGATATCGCATGCAATACTTACCGCATTTTGATAAATCCAGGCCCAAGAGATGGAATGGACTAGGAGGTAAAATGAAGAAAAGGCCAACCATTCTTCAAAGGGAAAGTGCCAGGGAACTGGAGAGTATTCCTTGAGTGCAGTAGTCTGAGGACCCTGCACTGGGAGGATGGTGGTGTGGAGTCTAGAGGGAAGGTCAATGACCAGAGGATGAGTGAGTAAATCATATTAATGGGAAGTTGCATTTGGTCCCCTTTGGATGTGAATTTTTGGTTCAAGTCCTACTGTTACTCCTTGTGACCTTGGGCAAGTCACTTTATTGCCTCAGGTACAAACTTGGGCCTGGATTTTCCTACGGCGCAGAGCTCTTTGAATCACGCGGTAACGGGGGGGTGGGGGGACGAAGCGGGAGGCGGGCCTGCGAAAGCCGGCAGCGATCGCACCACCACGGTGTTATCGCTGCCAGCTTTCACACCCAATAGCGTCATCGTAAAAGGTGGTGCTATTGGGCACGCTACTGGCAGCGATAAGGGTTCTTACCTTTTCGCAGCCAGCGATGTTTCCGCCGCGTCTGCCCCGGTGCTGCCCAGACGCCACCCCGATTTAGCTATCGCACGCGAAAAGGGACTGCAAAAGTCCCTTTTCGCTTGCGATAGGGTTAGAAAATGACCCCTTTAGATTGTAAGCCCTTTGGGGATAGGGAAATACCTACAGTACCTGAATGCAATCTGTTTTGAAATCCTGAAAAAAGTGTGAAAAGCAGAATATAAAATCTAAATAAATAAAAAATAAATAAAATATGGATATGCTAAAAGGAGAACCACACTGGATTTAGATCCAATTTAAGAGAAATTTAAGAGTTCAGACTAATTTTTAGGATTTGTCCAATGAAAATTAATCTGTCAGAAATGAGAGATGGAGGTAGAGAAATATAAGTATGTTCTGAATGTCATTTCTTATGTAATAATTCTGACTGTGGAAGCCCATGAAATTCTGATATAGTCATTGATTTAAAGTGAAACCTGCTTCACATCCATGTAAATAGTTGCTGCCTGGTTCATCCAGAAAATAAAGTTAACTGTTTGGACATTTGAAAAATGGTTCCCTTTTATCCTTACTGAACTAGTACTGAGATGAGGCATGGGATCAGAGTTCATGGGAGTTGAAGGGAGTCCCCTCTATCTAGTCAGATAAGAAAGAGGTTATTGGATACTCAGGCTGTCATTATACAGGTACACTTCACCATCTGCATGATCAATCTAAGAACCCACCAAACAAATTTGGAAGGGATGACCTTTAATCAATAGGGAAAACCCTTCCATCATTTTATGTAATCCCACCAGAGTTTACATGCAGATAAAAAAAAGACACAAAAAGAACATAAGAACATAACAACTGCCATACTGAGTCAGACCAAGGGTCCATCAAGCCCAGTATCCTGTTTCCAACAGTGGCCAATCCAAGTCACAAGTACCTGGCAAGTACCCAAACATTAAATAAATCTCAAGCTACTACTGCTTATTAATTAATTACCAGTTTATGGATTTTTCCTCAAGGAACTTATCCAAATCTTTTTTAAACCCAGTTAAACTAACTGCTGTAACCACATCCTCTGGCAATGAATTTCAGAACTTAACTATGAGCTGAGTGAAAATGAATTTTCTTCGATTAGTTTTAAATGAGCTACTTGCTAACTTCATGGAGTGCCCCCTAGTCCTATTATTTGAGAGAGTGAAAAACCAATTTACATTAACTTGCTCAAGTCCTTTCATGATTTTGTAGACTTCTATCATATACCCCTTCAGTCATCTCTTCTCCAAACTGAACAGCCCTAACCTTCCTTAGCCTTACCTCATAGGCAGCTGTTCCATGCCACTTATTTTGGCCACTTCTCTGCAATTTCTCCAGTGCAGCTATAGCTTTTGAAATGCAGTGACCAGAATTGCACACAGTATTCAAGATGTGGTCTCAGCATGGAGGCATTATGACATCCATCATTTTATTTGCCATTCCCTTCATAATAATTAATAACATTCCGTTTGCTTTCTTGATCGCCACAGCACACTGAACTGACAATTTCAATGTATTATCCACTATGACACCTAGTTCTCTTTCTTGGGTAGTAATTCCTAAGATAGAACCTAGCATTGTGTAACTACAGCAAAGGTTATTTTTCCCTACATGCATCAATTTGCACTTGTCTACATTAAATTTCTTCTGCCATTTGGAAGCCCAATCTTCCAGTCGCACAAGGTCCTCCTGCAATTCATCACAATCCACAAAAGGACATCGCCTCCTATCACATGACTTTTTAGTTTTCTTAGAAGTCTATCATATTGGGCTTTATCGAGCGCCTTCTGAAAATCCAAATACACCATTTCTACTGGTTCACCTTTGTCCACATGTTTATTCACCCTTTCAAAAAAAATGTAAGAGATTTGTGAGGCAAGACTTCCCTTGGGGAAATCCATGCTGGCTGTGTCCCATTAAACCATGTCTATCTAAATGTTTTGTAATTTTATACTTTATAACAGTTTCCACAAATTTTCCTGGCACTGAAGTCAGGCTCACTGGTCTATAATTTCCTGAATCACCCCTGGAGCCCTTTTTAAATATTGGGGTTACATTGGCCATCTTCCAATCTTCAGGTACAATGGATGATTTAAATGATAGGTTACAAATTAATTGAAATAGGTCTGAAATTTCATTTTTTAGTTTTTTCAGAACCCTGGGGTGTATACCATCCAGTCAAGGTGATTTATTACTCTTCAGTTTGTCAATCTGGTCTACCACATCTTCCAGGTTCACCGTGATTTGGTTTGGTTCATCTGAATCATCACCCTTGAAAACTGTCTCCGGAACGGGTATCTCCCCAACATCTTCTTCAGTAAACACCAAAGCAAAGAAATAATTTAATTTTTCTACAATGGCCTTAACTTCCCTAAGTGCCCCTTTAACCCCTCGATCAACTAACGGTCCAACCAACTCTCTCGTAGGCTTTCTGCTTTGAATATATTTTTAAAAGTATTTATTGTGAGTTTTTGCCTCTGTGGCCAATTTCTTTTCAAATTCTCTTAGCCTGTCTTATCAATGTCTTACATTTAACTTGCCAATGCTTATGCTTAATCCTATTGTCTTCTGATGGATCCTTTTTCCAATTTTTGAATGAAGATCTTTTGGATAAAATAGCCTCTTTCACCTCACTTTTTAGCCATACTGGCAATCATATGAACTTCCTTCCACCTTTTTTAATGTGAGGAATACATATGGACTGTGCTTCTAGGCTGTCCACGCCTGAGTTGAATTAGCAAAAGTCTGAAGCTTATGTACAACAGTGCCAGTCATCAAGGCTTTAACTCTGGCATCGGTAAGCACACAGCTTACAAGTTTAAAACTTGTGCTAATTCAACCCCTTTTTGTGTCTGCTATCCAGGGCTTAATTTCTGGAACAACCCAGAATGGTGTTCTTCCACCTTTTTTTCCAAGGACACAAGGAGACAGATTAGAGTCATCAGTGAATCAGTTCTGGTTCCCCCAGAGCAGAGCTGTTGGTGTACATCAGTTCCAGCTTCCTGAAGAAATGGAGCAGATCTGGTAGTGGCAGGATCATTTTTGGCCCCCTGGTCCCATAGAAAGCAAATCAGAGAGTGCTGGAGCTGCTTACTCAGAGACAAGAGCCTCCATATATGGCCTTGATTTTTCTGCACTTTCCTGGCACAATTGGAGTCGAGGAGAAGCCTGGTGGTTAAGAGCAGCTGGCTACAACCCAGGGAAACCACGGTTTAAATCCTGCTGTCGCTCCTTGTGAACTTGGCAAGCCACTTTACCCTCTGTTGCCTCAGGTACAAAATTAGATTGTAAGCCCTGTGGGATAGGGAAGTAGGGAAGTACCCGAATATAATTCACTTTGATGTACACTTTGAAGTGCCAAAAAGCAGAATATAAAAATCTAAATAAAATAAATAAATTGATAGGAGATGTAAGAGGGCGAAGAGACAGAAGATGAATGTCTGTCTTCCTCACTGCTTCTGCTGCTACTCTTTGTGTTCTCATGTGTGTGTGTGTTAGTAGAGAGTTCACACATAGCCCTCGCTCCTCTTTCTCACATAGGTCACACATCTGGCCTCAGCCCTACTCCCTCAGCTCCATGTCTCATGATTTAGGGCATTCATACCTGTTTTGATGCAAGCTTTTGCTTTTTAATATGATGCAACTAAGGTTCCTTGTATAATTGTATTAATTTTTTAAATTTTTTTTCACGTTTCAGCATTCTTTAATACAAATGTATATAATTAAACATTTTATTCAAAATAATGCAAATGAAACCTGGTATTATTCTGTATTTTGCTTCTGTTTTTCTTATACATGTAATTTTTCTTTTCTGCTTTTAACCTTGGACAAACATGCTCTCTATGATTCATATACTCAGATATACAAATAAATAATAAACACATTAAAAATATAATTTTACCTATATTTTAGCTAAAACGAGAGCGATATCTGGAACTCCCACTATTACACAGTTATGACATCCGCCATCACATTTTCCTATGTTATAGTAATTCTCCTAGATGGATGTTAAGCATGGTCCTGGAAATTATGAGGGTAATTTTAAAAGAGATTTCTGAGGGTAAAGTGGTGCTTTACCCACAGAAAGGGCTCTTTAGAAAATTATGCAACCAGTACACACTTAAAATTATATGCATGGAGAAATGTATTACAGGGGTGGAGTCTGGGCAGGGTTATGAACTGCATGGATATTTTTTTTTTTTAAGTATGCACATAAATTTTGTTGGCAGAACTACACATACCAAAGGGCATGTATAACACAGTGCATGTGTAGTTTTCCTGCCATAATTTTCTTGCATAAGTTCATTTTGAAAACTGGAACTGGGCATACAGCAGCCTGCATATTTATGCAGCCCATTATAAAATTACCCCCTATCTCTCTGCACATCCTGCTACAATACAAGTGAATCTGCCATAAGTGCTATTTTATAGGCCATAGCCAAAATTGGGCAATTTTCATAAAATAGTGAAATGAACTTTTTGTAGTAATGCTACAAAATTTGCTTTAAAGGAGAACCCCTTCCACTTTCTATGGACCTAGGTAGCACTTTCAGTGTTCAGCTAGTTGCATTAATTAAAGGATTCCTGCTGACTGCACAAAGAACCTGGGCCTAGTGCTGTGGCTAGCGAACAATCATAGTTCTCATGGTCCAATACCTTCACCTTGTATCTGTCTCTTTCTTTCTTTCTATGATTAAGAAGTGGTTATCAAATAAAATATTGTTTTTGAATACTACAAAGACCCAAGTTTTGATTTTAGAAAGAGCATCTACTAGTGATAAACCCATCATTCATGTCTGAGTGCTATGTGTTACCAATTCTATCACAAATCAAGTGTCTAGGAGTTATTCTGGACTCTAGACTTGCAATGTGCCCCCAAGTAAAAGCTGTGGTTAAAGCCAATTTTTTCTCTGTTTTCAAGACATTTATTTATTTATTTTTTAATCTTGAGTAATTGCAACTCTTCTTGCCTTGGGATGCCGCTATCCATCCTGCAAGCAATGTATTCTGTCTGCATATTGCAGCTTGTATTCTGTCAGATACCAGGAATAAACAACGTATTACCCCAGACTTATCTGATTTACACTGCTCCCAATTGTTGCATGAATTAAATATAAAGCAGCTTTTATTATTTTTAAGATTTTGGAAAATATCAACTCTCCATGGGTAAGTGCCCTGCTGAAAATCTATGTTCCCCAGCATCTTTTGCATTTTTCTTAATCTCGGCTTTTGGTTTTTTTCCTCCATTAAAGCAGCAGGTTTAGACAAACCTCAAAAAAGATTTTTTTTTTTTTTTTTTTATTGTTGATCAATCTATTGGAACACGTTTTCCTAAACATCTGTGTGTTTATTAAGACCTTTACAAAAAACTTCTGAAAATTTTTACAATTATCTTTTACTGTTTATATTGGTTATGACCCAGTGTTATCTGGATCTGGGTGTTTTTGTCCCGTTTTTGTTAATAAGGTTTTATGGTTTATTTTGTTTTATGATGGTGTTTTATTCTATATTCTTATGTATATACACATGTAACCCCACCTTGTTATTTGTATTTTCTACCTATTTGTTATTATGTAAACCGATATGATGTGTATTTTGATGTCGGTATAGAAAAGCTGTTAAATAAATAAATAAAATAAATAAATGTAACAGCTTTGAACTATCTCTAAGAGCTATAAAGAATTTTTAAATAAATAAATACACACATTTCTGTCAGGCTGTAGGATATCCAAAAAGTTGAGTGTTTCTTAAAAATTAGTATTTATATCAAACTTGCCTGGTAAACAATAGATCAATTATGCAAACACAAATATACACACAACTTACCAAAACCAGCAATATCTAGAACTCCAATGAAGAAGGACGAGCTCTCAAAAGGAAAGCACAGATTTACCCGGTTCACCACATGATCAAATAGGCGACTGTACACAGCTTTAGCCAACGCATCTCGGGCACTGTTTGCCTGTTCCACTTTCAGAGGTACTCTAAAGCACAAACACACAAAGCACGACATTTGGTAAAGATTCATATCTTATGCTCCATTAGGAAAATACCAATTGGGAACAATAATGAACTTTAGATATTTTGACCCACTATTTAAAACCACCTTTACATCAAATTAGGCAGAATAACCTCTGGGCTGAATTACATATTACCTGTTTTTCAGCACCACTGTGTGTATATATGTACTCACACACACACACATATATATATATACACACATACATACATATATATATATATGTGTGTGTACACATGTGTGTGTGTGTGTGTGTACACAAGCACACAGTATATATTAACTCATGGTTCACAACTGCTGCAAAACAATGAAATTTGCAGCAAGCTAGAGGGCAAAAACAACCTAAGCAAGAGGAATTTCTGTTGCTGTTTTTACCAAAGGCAGTCCCTACAGCAGAAAGGATCATAACTAATTTCAAATTAGAGAGGATCTCCGTATCGCAAGAATTAAAATTGCCTGAAACTGTGTCACCAGTAATTACCAAAGCTTATTATCTTCCATACACCGGAGTTAATCCAGAAGATTCTGTGCCACCATTGGATATTTCAGTGTTGTTGGAGTCCTCACAAGAATTAGTTATTTCAAGAAGGCGACCGTTGTTGGTCTCTTTCGCCTTTCTCATGGACAAAAATAACATTCTTAGGTATTTCTTTAGAAATAGGCATGTCCTATTTCATGGTCATAAAGTCTGGTGTTATCCAGATTTAATAAAAGCCACTCAAGCTAGAAGGAAAATATTTCTTTCAATGAAAGCTGAAGCCCTGCAAAAGGGTGCTTTATTTCAGTTGCGCTTCCCCTGTAAATGTTGTTAAAAATTTCAACAACAAAATTATGTCTTCTATGAGTCGTCTCAACTGAGGGTATTTTTGGATTCTCACATCTAAGTTGTTCCAATGTTGGTTTGGCACTATGTAATATGGAAGTGGGATCTGTTCAGAAGGTCATATTTTCAAATATTGATGGAAAAATTTGATTTTGAATTTAAATAACGCTCCATTTCTTGAGTTCCCCCCCTTTATTTTCTTCTATTGTATACAATATGCAATTTTATTAATTTCACAAAGATATTACAAATCTAAAATGTAAATTATTTTCATCTGCATTGTATGTATTTCTTAATAAGTGGATACTTGTATAATCATGTAAAACCTCATAAATAAAAAAATTAGAAAAAAAAAAAAAAAAAGAGGATCTCCATCTCACCCTATGCCCCTCACCCCTGGCTACTGATGAGGTGCTGCTCCTTAATTGAAAAAGAAATGTTATATCATCATCTTTGGGATCACTTTACGTTAAATCATTTTTGGTGGCTTTCATTTTTTAAGTTAGCTATGCTTGGCCTCCAACTGACTGCAAATTTAAATACTGCAGCTTGAAGGAGGCCGAGGCACTGTAGCTGAAACCATCCTCCATCCACACATACTGAAAATTGCTGTTTTTATCAGCTCTGATTATTAACAACAACAAAAAAAAAAAGTACAGCTGCATTGTTATTCCTACCTTGCATAACCTACTAGTACCATCATGAAGGGCGCATTAATATATGCAATTTAAATGTCATGAGAGTACATTCATATCACCTGCAAACAGACAGATACACGCCAAAGAAAATCAAACTGAAAAGGGAGGACCGTGCATACGTCCAGGAGGAAGCAGCTCTGCAACACAAAACTTGTGCTGATGAATTTTTGGAAATACACAACTCTTTTTTGTGTGGAGGATAGAAATGTATTCCATGCAAAAGGCAAAGTAAAGAATGTAGTGAAGGTGGCAAAAATATGACAAAAAGCTATAATATTTTTTTTAATCTAGTTACTTTCCTACTGTGCTAATATCCTCACAGAAACCCTACATGATCCACTGTTGTCACAATAACCACAGAAAAATATAAGTGAATTGCTATGAACTTAAACCCCTTCCAATACTATGGCCAAGCAGCTCAACCTAGCAATACATCAAATTGTTCATTCTGATGGCGGAAATGTTTACACCAGAAACGTTACAATTACACGCTGAGCGCGAGGAGAGCCTTTTCTTATTGAACAAGACACCTTTTGCTCACAGATTTGGGGGATAGGTTAGTTCACTAGATTAAGCTGGTTTACAGTAGACAGAAAAAAAAAAAAGGTAATATTGCCCTTGTACAGATCACTCGTGAGATCCCATCTTGAGCACTGCATTCGGTACCAGAGGCCACATCTTTATGACAAAATTCAAAGGCTAAAGTGGTTCAAAGAAAAGCTGTCAAGATAGTGCAGGGCCTGTAACATAAGCCTTAATGTTTCAAGGAACTAAAAATATATTCTCTGGAAGAAAAAAAAGAAACTGTATGGGGGTGGAGGTGGAGAGGAAGACATGGCATCGAAATACTTAGCAGGCTTCCATAAAGTATTACATTTTCCTTAGAAAAGGAAAGACCTTGCAATATGAAGTTGGAAGAAGGAAGGCAGTAAAGAAATAAATATTGCACTGACAGGGAGGTAATGGCAGGAATAACTTAGGTGGAAGTATCCAAAACAGTGACAAACTAAGTAAGCTTAGGAGAGATACAGAGGGTGGCCACAAGAGGAGGAGACGAGCACCTGGGCTCTGCTCTCGGCACCTCACAGAAACAAGAGTCAGCAGGAGTGCTCATAAACATGCAGTTCTTTTCCCAAGAGCAATGTGTAACCATGCATGCCTCTTCTTTCTAGCCACAGCATGAGCCCTGGAGTGTGGTAATCAAGGGGCAGCATGCAGATGCGGCATGGATAGTCAATACATTGCACACGGCACCCTCATCTGCCCCTTTCCGAGCTTCCTCATTCGAGCCCTTCCAGTCACTGCCCCAGGCTGAGTGAAACTGGGAGAGATCTTACTCATTTCTGTGTGTTGGGAGCCACAGCAGAGGAGATACTCTGGCAGCCACATGGCCAAGGTAACTAAACGGGCTGGCTGCCTGCACCACACTAACTTCTCCTGCACTTGTATATATAGAGGCAACTGGCCCCCTGTGACAAGTTAATGTCTCTCTGCCTTCTCTCTCCCTTTGTCCCAAGAAAGTGGGAAATGGGGAATTGGATTCAGACAGCAACCAACGAAGGGCCCAGCTTTTACAGAATGGGGAACAAATAATCATGGGGGTAACTTGCTGAGACGGCGTTTACTACCCTTAATCATTAAGCCTGATACTTTTGATGCAGCTCCATCATTGCTCTCTGCTTCCACGGCAGGGGGGGGGGGGGGCAGTGGAGTGTCTTCAGGGACCCGTGCTTTTCAATATATATTTATAAATGATCTGGAAAGGAATACGACAAGTGAGGTAATCAAATTTGCAGATGATGCAAAATTATTCAGAGCAGTTAAATCACAAGCGGATAGTGGTGCAGGAGGACCTTGTGAGACTGGAAAATTGGGCATTCAAATGGCAGATGAAATTTAATGTGGATAAGTGCAAGGTGATGCATATAGGGAAAAATAACCCATGCTATAGTTATACAATATTGGGTTCCATATTAGGAGCTACCACCCAGGAAAAAGATCTAGGTGTCATAGTGGATAACACATTGAAATCGTCGGTTCAGTGTGCTGCAGCAGTCAAAAAAGCAAACAGAAAGTTAGGAATTATTAGGAAGGGAATGGCTAATAAAATGGAAAATGTCATAACGCCTCTGTATCGCTCCATGGTGAGACCGCACCTTGAATACTGTGTACAATTCTGGTCGCCGCATCTCTAAAAAGATATAGTTGCAATGGAGAAGGTATAGAGAAGGGCGACCAAAATAATAAGGGGAATGGAACAGCTCCCCTATGAGGAAAGACTAAAAAGGTTAGGACTGTTCAGCTTGGAGAAGAGACGGCTGAGGGGGGATATAATAGAGGTGTTTAAAATCATGAGAGGTCTAGAGCAGGTAAATGTGAATCGGTTATTTACCTCTTTCGGATAATAGGAGGACTAGGGGGCACTCCATGAAGTTAGCATGTAGCACATTTAAAACTAATCAGAAAAAGTTCTTTTTCACTCAACGCACAATTAAGCTCTGGAATTTGTTGCCAGGGGATGTGGTTAGTGCAGTTAGTGTAGCTGGGTTTAAAAAAGGATTGGATAAGTTCTTGGAGGAGAAGTCCATTACCTGCTATTAATCAAGTTGACTTAGAAAATAGCCACTGCTATTACTAGCAACGGTAACATGAAATAGACTTAGTTTTTGGGTACTTGCCAAGTACTTATAGCCTGGATTGGCCACTGTTGGAAACAAAATGCTGGGCTTGATAGACCCTTGGTCTGACCCAGTATGGCATGTTCCTATGTTCTTATGAGGGTAACCTGCACAGTGCAGCAGATACTGGCATAAGACTGCTGGTCAGACTGGGTGGATCATTTGGTCCTTTTCTGCCATCATTTCTATGTTGCTATGGTGGGATTTTCAGAGCTTCCCTAGTTCATCTTTTGAATCTATGAGTCCCTTCCAAGTCCACGTTGCCTGCACAACATTTTATTGTTAATGTAGGTGTAACCTCACCCCGGTGTACCTGCCCTATACACTGGAGTCATAAATGAATTTATCATCTCTTTGGGGCAGGGACCCTGGCTAGCTCTAAACACTCTGTCTTTTCTCCCCAAAGTGTGGGTCCTTTGTTGGTTGGGGGTGAAGTTACCTTTCAAGGCCCCAAGTGCAAAGGGTGTCTCTTGTAAGTCCATGTACCTCTGGGAGAGAAGTATCCCATCACACTGTGGGCTCATAGTGCAAAAACCACTCCAGACACCGAGGTGGTGTCCAAATCAAAGTTTACTTTTGGATAATAAAGAGAGTAGTGGCACAATTCACTTGATTATAGTTTTCTTCTCTCAATCTGTGCAAGATATTTCCTCACAGGAATGTCAAGTACCTCCATCCTCCAGGGTGTAGAAAAGTGAAGGCTTTGGGTAGAGAAAGTACCCCTTTTTGGGTGACAGGGATCCCCTTCAACCCTGGGTTAAAACAAGTGAAAAGGTCTTGGCACAGAGAGTTGAAAATCCTCTCTCTCTCCCCAAGGGTGAAGACTCCATGTGGAGTCCTCAGTGATGACAGAAAAGTCCCATGATTTGTTTTCCTGGTATCTGGATCCCTGATGGGAGGAATCCTTCTGGAACAGCAACTCCTCATGTTCTCTTCAGGTAGGAAGGGGCAGCCAAACAGTTCCTCCTGCGTGTCTTCCCTTTTAAAAAATTTTTAACACTGGAGGGTCCTGGCACCAGGAAGGTCTTCCCTAACCTGGGCAGCCCCAAAAACAGAGTTCCCCAATCCCTGAGTCCAGGTGGTGCACCCCCTTGCCACAAACATTTTGGCCTGACTGAGGCTCTGGGTGACTCCCTCCTCCCCTCTGCTGTCAGCTAAATCCCAAATCTTGGAAGCACACAGATCGATCCAGTAAAGTGCGGCCGCGTTTACCCCGCTCCTAACTCGCGTTCTACTCACTTTCCGGCCGCGTTAGCCCTTCCTGCAATACACTATCCCCTTTAACCTACTCCTCCCGCGTCCTAAAATCCCCGAGCAACCCCTTCCGCACGCGGCATGTATATTGCATGCAAACGATCGAATTAGTCCTGGCAGGACTGCATGAAACATGATTTAACATGCACTTTTACATGTATACTAAATAGGTGTTCCAAGGGCGAAATTGGGATGTGTGCACATATTTTCGATTTTTGAAAGAATGCATATAAATCTACATGTACAAAGTTATATCTGCTCTTGAGCAGGTGTAACTTTGTGCCTGCATGTCATGGGCTGGGATCCTGTGCAAACCTGCAACTTTTCAAAGTGGTTTAATGTGCATAGACCTGCTTTGAAAATTCTAGGTAAAGTCAGCAGGTAAAAAGTACCTACAGACTCTAGCACGTGATGGTGGTAGTGCAATGGGAGGATGTGAGATGGTGGAGGTTTGGCAACCTGCAGGGTAGGGTTGGAGGAAAGGCTGGAGTTGTTTTTGGAGGATGAGAAGAGTGGATGTACAGAGACTCTGGAGGTGCTGTAGAGAAGCAGCAATTGCAGGGTAATGGGGAGGTGATGGGTGGGTAGGTGTGGAGTACCAACAGAATGCAGGAGGAAGGGAATTGGAAGACTGGCTACTTATAGGATGAAGATGTGGGCTTTGGTAAGAGGAGAAATGTAGAAGAATCGCGACCTAGAAAGGGCGTGTAGGGTGGAGAAGAGGACTAGATAAATGGTAGGCTGCAAGGAGGAGAAGGTATCAGAGTAGTGGCACAGGACAGGAGAAATGGAAGAGCAGAAGTCAACTTGGCACAAGGGAGCAGAGGAGATGTGTGTGTGTATATATGTGGGGTGGGACAGGAGGATAACCTGAGTCCTATGGCAGAGAATGGGGCTAGAGGAGAGGTGGAGGTGGTGAGATGGAGAACCAGAAGGTAGAGAGGAGAGGGGGCAGAGAGTTGTACCCATGCTTCCTATTATGTTTTTGGGGAATGGACAGACACATCAAACATATTATAATGGTTCAAGGTTTTATCTTCAAAACTGTAATAAAGGACCTACGTTATTTAAAGTTTTGCGATATGAGTACTTTCACTTGGGTATGGGCGTAGCATTACTAAGCAATCTCCTCAGCTAAGAACATCACAGCTTTCATTAATCAACATCCAATGCCACAGAACACTACTTTTAAATTCTGAATGTCTGCATTTTATTTCAATGAATGGAGTATTACACTTTTTAAAGATGTATAACACACGAGCTTTAGAAGCTGAAGAAAATTCATGTGGTCTGAAAAATTCTTATACTACAACAATATTTTTGGTCTTTAAAAAGGTAGCACAAACTACTAACACTCCATAGATTGCATGAAGAGTGCTTGTCTCCATGACCAATACAGCTACTAGAACTGCACTACATGTAATATTTACAAATCACACCACAGAAACGGATATTTCAAAAATTATTAAAAATCTTGTTTCTTTTTTTGTTTATAAAAACAATGCTAGAATCTTTAAGTTTCATACTACTTACTAGTTTTAGAAATACACATTAATCTAATCATTGTGAAAGCACGCAAATAAGTTAGGGGGATTGCACCTCGTTTCCCTGAATTTAACATCTCAACAAATAACTAAAGCTAAATACAAATCTGATTTGATTAAAATACCAGAAGCAGCTTTTTACTCTGGGAAGATAATAGTACTATTTACTTTTGCATGCAAAAGAGTTCTCTTTTGAGTGGCATAGCTAAAGAAAAATATATAATGCTGGTCCATGAAGTCACAGAATTTACAACAGATGCACCAATAAAGTCAAGTAAACCTAGGAAATCACAGTTTCTGTATAGATCTACAAGCAATATCGTCATTGCATCAAATACTGAGGTGTGTGTGTGTGTGTGCGCGCGCATGTAGCCAGCAGGGTGAGG
Source organism: Rhinatrema bivittatum (assembly GCF_901001135.1). Taxonomy (NCBI): domain Eukaryota; kingdom Metazoa; phylum Chordata; class Amphibia; order Gymnophiona; family Rhinatrematidae; genus Rhinatrema; species Rhinatrema bivittatum. The sequence continues at coordinate 382,414,620 of NC_042617.1, forward strand.
GGTGATGAGATAAGTACTGCAGGAGGGCAGGAGAATGACAAGGAGCAATTGAGATGCCCAAGGTGGGAGATAGTGAAAAAGGAAGGGAAAGACGGGGAGGGGTGAGAATAGTGGGGAAAGAGGAGGAGAGAGGGATTTGAATGAAAGAGTGTAGGGGGTGAGTGAGAGAGACAAAAAAAGAGGGGGAGGCCGATGAGAGAAGGGATGAATGAAAGGAGAGATGGAGGACAATGAGTGAGGGGGAGGAAGACAGGGGAGACGAGTGAAAGGAGGAAGGATGATGAATGAGAGGAGCAGGATAGGAGATGAGGGGGTGAAAGGGAGGGGGGACAGTGAATGGTAAAGGAAAAAAGAAAATGACAAGAGTGGGGGAGAAAAAAGGTGAGTGAGAGGGGAAAGAATGAGAGAAAAGGGAAGAGAGGAGAGGGGATGTCTTGCGGGGCTAGTGAGTAAAGCAAGGAGGCACATAGCCCCTAATGTATGTGTGTGTGTGTGTGTGTGTGTGTGTGTGTTTGTATCAAGATATACTGTAACTCCATATCTCTCAGAAATCTCAAAGTCACTTTTTACAATTACTTTCAGATTTCACAATTTATAAACAGTGGAATAAACTTGAAATATAGTATGACAGAGCATCTTTTATCAAGAAACAAAATTAAGAAAAGCATCAGAGTCCTAAGAAAGTGAAGAGAATCTTTTTTATAATTCTAGCACAGAAATATGCAACTCAGATCACTTTCTGCTTTAAGTGATAAATCTGAGAAGGGAAGACTGCTTTAATTAAGAATAACTGCTGCTAAAGCACATTAGAAAGCAATAAACCTGGATACAAAAATCTCATCTTCCAGTAAGCATCTCCTGATTGATCTTCCAGAAATAAGCACTGACAAGAATCTTATCTCCTAAATAGAGAGCAGGTAACCTTCAAGACTACTGATAATAGGAGATCAGAATAGTAATCCTCACAGTTTATGTTCACTGCACCTCCCTTCATGTAATCCAAGCCGCCATAAATGTTTGAACAGCATCTATGTAAAAAGATGAGTGGGAGTACAATATGAAAAATACTGTGGGACTCACAAAGAAACCATTCAAGCTTAAGAATTCTACTGGGACTCATTCCTAAAGACACCATGAAACTGGAAAAAAAAAACAAAAAACCCGGAAAGCTCACTGTTACTGCAGCAGCCTTGGTTAAGTCACAAAACTTAGAACCAAGCAGCCCAAATTCAAGGGAGGAGGGGAGAGGAGGGTTCATATGGACCATGGAAAAGCTTATAACATATGAGTGTTTGATGGTGAAGAAAATATGCTTCATAATAGTTACATAACAATGTATCAAATGCCAATACAACTCTCCAAAATTAATTTTATGATCTTTACCATAGATGAATGGAAAAGCAAGTATAAGAGAAAGAATTAAAACATATGATCATAAGTTCATGGACCAGTAAATTTCTAAAGTACTATGTCGTACAATGGCACCAGAAACATTTGTATGGTTGATTGTGAGACAGCCATTACATAATAGGAATAAAACTATATATGTGTACTATCAACGTTATCTGTATGTACTGCAAGGCATTCATAAAATTAGCCTCAAGTTATATCAAAGAAATTCTGGTGCAAACAATCCAAGGAGGGGACTTTGGAGGGAACATTCAAAGATCTATAGAAAATTTTATTTTATCTAGCAAAAAAAAAAAAAACAACATATATCCAGTGGCTTAAACACAGTATTAAATAGATTTAGACAGTTTAAAATAGTAAATCATTTTTGGCACCCAAATAAATGATTATCTCATATAGCAGTGGCTCTCGACCCAGTCCTTAGGACACACCCAGCCAGTATGATTTTCAGGATATCCACAATAAATATGCATGAGACACATCTGCATACAACTGAGGCAGTTCATGAAAAATGCAAGAGGACATGGTAAGACTGAGAAACTGGGCGCACAAATGGCAGATGACATTTAATATAGAGAAGTGCAATGTGATGCACATAGAGAAGAGCAATCTAAAAAAAAAATATACAATGCAAGGTTCCACATTAGGAGTCAAAATTCAGGAACAGGATCTAGGTGTCGGCATGGATAATATATTGAAATCTTCTGCTCAGTGTGCAGCAGCAGCCAAGAAAGCAAATAGAATGCTGGGAATTATTAGGAAAGGAAAGAGAATAAAACAGAGAATATCATAATGCCTCTGTATCGCTCCATGGTACAACTACATCTTGAGTACTGTGTGCAATTTTGGTCAACGTATCTCAAAAAAGATATAGCAGAATTAGAAAAGAGGATAAAACAATTCCCCTATGAGGGAAGTACGAAGACTAGGGGACATTCGATGAAGTTGCTAAGTAATGCATTTAAAACAAATAGGAGACAATTTTTTTTTTTAATTAATGCATAATTGAGCTCTGGAATTTGTTACCAGAGGACATGGTGAAAGCTGTTAGTGTAGCTGATTTTTAAAAAGGTTTGGACGAGATCCCTGAGGGAAAAGTCCATAAACCATTATTGAGGTGGACTTGGGGAAATCTAGCATGGAATCTATTTACCTTTTGGGATCCTCCACGTAATTGTGACCTGGATTGGCCATGGTTGGAAACAGGCTACTGGGCTTGATGGAACTTTGGTCTGACCCTGTATTGCAAATCTTGTTTTCTTAACTCTCTCATTCATATTCATTATGGATATCTAAAAATCCGATTTGATGGGTGTGTCCCATGCAGTGGGTTGAGAACCACTGCACTATAGAATGTTCAAAAGAGAAGTATGATGGATTTCTCATGATTTTAACAGTACAATTCTTACTCTGTAGCAAGCCCTACTGATAAAAAAAAAAAAAAAAGGTAGCAAACACTGATTTGGAGAGTTATAATGTTCTGAAATCTCTGCATTTTATAAATTTGTCTACATGTCATGGAAGCTCCCACTATAGCAGCTTCTAGTCCTGGAATTTTTTTCTGCATTTAACCAGATTTCTAGATTTGACCTTCAAAAAACTCTTATAAGTCTTAAGGCTTTAACTTGCCCCTGGATCTCTATCAGGCTGATACAGAAAAACGCGCAGGAGAGGTGGCGAGCGCCCGCTCTCCCAGCACGCGCACAGGCCACTTTCCTGGGCGTGCAATTCAGGAGGGTGGCAAATTAGGGCCCACGGTAAAAGGAGGCGCTAGGGACGCGCTAGTGTCCCTAGCGCCTCCTTTTTGACAGGAGCAGCGGCTGTCAGCGGGTTTGACAGCGACGCTTAATTTTTCCGGTGTTGGTTCTCAAACCCGCTGACAGCCACGGGTTCGGAAAATGGACGCCGGCATAATTGAGCGTCCGTCTTCCGACCCACGGGCCAATTTTTAATTTTTTTTTTTTTTTTTTTACTTTTGGGGCCTCTGACTTAATATCGCTATGATATTAAGTCGGAGGGTGTTCAGAAAAGCAGTTTTTTCTGCTTTTCTGTACACTTCCCCAGTGCCGGCTGAAATTAACGCCAGCCTTTGGGCAGGCGTTAATTTCTGAAAGTAAAATGTGCGGCTTGGCTGTACATTTTACTTTCTGTATCACGCGGGAATAACTAAAAGGGCCATCAACATGCATTTGCATGTTGCGAGCGCTATTAGTTTCGGGGGGTTTGGACGCGCGTTTTCGACGTGCTATTACCCCTTTCTGTATAAGGTGTAAAGCTAGCGCGTCGAAAACGCGTGTCCAAACCTGTATTGGCCTGTATCTAAGTTGGCTAATCAAGGCATTAGGCTCTGGCCTAATTAAGGCTGTTATAAACAGGGCTTAATTTGTAGACAAAAAGGAATTGGAGAAGAGGGCGAGATGGGTGAGGCCAGGGCCAGGTGTGAGCTGTGCAAAGAGGTAAGATCAAAGCTGGGTGTGAACTCTCTCTCTCTCTCACACATACATACTCCCAGACATTTTTCACACACTTGATACGTTCGATGAGCACTGGTAGGCGAAAGACCTCTTGAAGGTTGGGGGAAGTAGGATCACTGAGGTAAGAAGAAAGTGGATAGAGAGAATAGAGTTCTTTCCCTCCATCAGTCTTCCTCCTCCTGTGCCCAGGTGATCCCTATCCTCTATCCCCAGCTCCCCCATAAATTCCTTGTCCCCTACATCCCCATTGGTTCTAAAGCCCTTAAGTCTACCCCTCTATCCCTGGGAATCCTCAACCCTCTCCTGGAAAATCATCCTCTGCAGTAAATCTCAATCTCTCCCTCTCCCCTCCACAGCCAGTAAAATACAGGTCCTCCTCTTCAAGCCAGAATCAGCTGGCTCACCTCTGTTTTGAGATGTGGGAGCAAACTGTTCTCAGTCTACTTGGACAGGGGTATGGGGCCTGGAATTCAAAATCATGTCCTGTTTCTTTGCCTCCTTGTGGGTGGAAGGAAGGAAGCAATGCACATGCATCTCCTCACTCACTCTCTTTTCTCTCCTTTCCTCTACCTTACCCAATTCTATCCCCTCCCCTCTTTCTCCACCCCGTCCAATCACTTCACTCACAGAGACTGCCCGCCACTCTAATCATCTCACTCACATCTCAAGGTGACTAATCCCCTCACTCACACCATGCAGCACCTTTGATCCCGAGTCACTCTTTCCCCATCTCCCCCATATAACCCGCAGAGTCTCCGATACTTTTACACACTATTTTGCCCTCCCGCTTCCCATCACTCACCCTCCTTCCCTTCCCTCCGATCCCTGCACTAACTCTCGCCCCATCCAACATTCCCTTTTTACTCTCCTGTTCTTTTTACCCTCACCAGTGTGGTCACCAGAAGTGGCAGAGCCTGGGATGGTGGTGTGATTAGCAGGAAGTCCACACATCCAGGAGTGGCAGAATCTGTGGAGCTTACAGGCATTCACCCTACATATTTATTTTATTTTACTTTGGCTGTTGTCCCTCTCAATCTAAATCGTGCTGGGAAATTGCACAAAAACCAAAGCCATGTGGCCACCCTTGATTCAGGGTAAGCAGCTTCAACACGCTCTGTTCTTCTCTGTTTCCTCTAAGAGCTGGGAGGTGGCATAAATAATCCGTGCCATTACTGGCTCTATTCTGTTTCCTCAGGAGAGCCAGAATTCATATACACTGCTAGCTCTACTCTGCCTTCTTGGGTCCTAGAAAAAAGGTGGCAGAATGCAGTTCTGGGTTGTTCCATCAGAAATTAAACCCTCTGTAATGGACACAAAAAAGGGATTGAATTAGCACAAGTTTGAAAGCTGTAAACAGTAGTGCCATTCATCAAGGCCAGGGTTGAAGTCTTCACAATTGGCAACCAGGGTTGCCAACTTTTCCATAGACCAGGACTGGACACTTGAGGACCAGGGAGTGTGGGGGGGGGGGGGGGGGGGAATGGTACCCCCTCATTTGCATAAATTTTAGATCCTGCCTGTGAACTGCCTAAACAGTGTATCTATGTATCTGCAGAACCACTGGGAGCTGAGGGCTGTGCTGTGCACCACCTCCTCTCCCTATGCTATCCTATCACAGCATGGGAAAGGAGGCAGGGATAAGGCACAGCTCTCCTGCAATGGGCTCCGACCTGCCTTTCTCTTCCTTGTAAGAGGCTGTGGAGGGAGGGGAAAAAAAAAAAGGATCCACCTGCAAAACCAGACATTTAGTGTCAGGTGGGTACTTCTGACTGGACACTGTGCAGAATGCCAGTGAAAACCTGGCTGTCCGGGTCCAACACTGGACAGTTGGCAACCCTAATTGGCACACCTGCTCACAAGTTTCAAACTTGGGCTAATTCAAACCCTTTTTGTGCCTTTTCTTTTCTCTGCTTCAGTATCACCCCCCTTCCCTCTTCTGTTCCCTGCAGAACAGAGGAGAGGTGGGGGAAGGGAGGGGGGTCAAGAAGGCAGGGCCCTCGATTAGGGAGCAAAGTGGCTGCTCTCTTCTCTCTGTGTGCTCCAGACTCATCCCTCTACTTTTCCCTTCAGACGGCCTGGAGGAGAGGGGCGTGAGAAGAACACCCCCCCCTTGCTACTCTGCCTCTTAAGACTGAAAAGAAGTGCAGAACTGCATTTGTGGCCGTTTCCCCCACAAATTAAGCCCTGATCTTAAATATCCCACAGACTGAGCTGGAGTTCCCATGGCTTTGAAACTTCAATTGTTCTACCGGTCCATAAGAACAATAAATTGGACCCTGATTATAGTAGATACTATATAATTTAAGCTTTAAACCTTTTAGAAAAACCCCACACTGAACATCCCCCTAGGGGGAAGGGCTACTTAAATGTCTCCTCCTACTAGTCATTTCACCCAGGGCTTTTTACCCAAGCACACAGGAAACCAGAACATTCCTAGTCTGAGATAAATTCATTTTTTACCTCAAATTCTAAATCACAGGCCAGATTAGCCCATAACGCCATATAGCCATATAGCAAGTATGCCATCTAGTGACCCCTTAGGATTACAACTAGATAATGGCCTGCCTCACACATCAGGGCTGTTTTGCAAAACACATTTTGCATATTTGTGGTTGTTTAGGCAAGTACATCCTTTATCAAGCCTGAATGACCTAATTAAGGTAGCACATGCTTGTATTACAGTTAGATTGGACTACTACAAAGCCCTTCTTATAAGCCTTCCTAATAAATACTTCAAACGTCTACAGCTTATGCAGAATGCTGAAGCCTTGGTTGTCATGGGTAGTTCTTACACAACTAGCACATCTCCAGTTCTAGAAAAATTGACCTGATTATTTGTTAAGTATCACCTGAAACTCAAGACACTTTGTCTAATGTTTAAATCCCTGCATAACACAGGTGCTGGTTATCTGAAGAATCAGTTGTTTTACTATGTTCTCACTCAGTTGCTGCATCCCTCACAGGTGTCTCTGTTGGACAAACCTTTGTGAAAAATGCATACAGATCATTAGCACTAGGAAGCGTGCTTGCTATTGATTTGGGCCTTTTATTTGGAATTGGTTGCCTCAGGAGGCTTATTCAGTCATGGACTATCTGATCATCCACACGCAGGTTAAGGTGCATCTCTTTATGCCAAGTTTTAACTGATTATTTCTGATTAATATTTGGTTGGATTGTACCTTAATTTTTAAATTGAGTTAACTTTTTAAATTTGTTTTCTCTATTATTTTTTTTTTTATTTTCATTGTTCACCCTTGCTCTGACAGCACATTGTGCTAATGAGGAAGAAAATGACAAAAACAGATTACTCTTTTTCCAGAGCAGTAGAAATTCATTGTCAGATAGCTAGGAGGGTTGTTCCAAAAAATAGCTTTAAAAAATTAGCCTCAATATATCCTGTAAATACCTAATCTGCATTCAGTTTTAAAAGAAAGAATGCACTTATTTCCTTCTCAATGGATAATTTATTTATTTATTTATTTATAGTTTTTATATACCGGGAGTTCCTGTATACAATACATATCACTCCGGTTTACAAATAACAGTAAGAACTACTGCCGGGGGCAGTTTACATGGAACAAATCTTAATAATGCCCTGGTCATAACACTGCCCCCTAATATCCACTACTTTAGCCCAGGCCAGCACTTGTCAATATGCACACTAGGCCTGTGTCTAGGGTGGCAAAAATCTGGGGCCAGCAGGGTGGCTGAAAGTTTGCTGTCTTCCAGCTGTGCTGAATCTCACTCAGTAGAGAACAGCCCTCTGCTTCCTGATCCAGCCCCTCACTTCCCATACAGGGAATAGGAAGGGTGAGGGTTGAGCATAGAGCAGACATAGCACAGCAAATAAGAGCTATTCTGCTCCCTAATCCAGACGCACCCTCTGCTGTTATTCAAGAACAGGATTGAGAGGGGGTAAGCCTGGAATGGGATGAGTGGTGGATTAAGATTAGGGTGTGAGTTGAAAGACATATGCCACTAGCAAAGTGGATAGATACACAAGAAAGGTGGATGAATGAGGGATGAGTAGAGGTTGTATGCTGTCTGAAACTGATAAAGTGACTAATTTCAAAATGACTCTGGCTATTAGAATTGCCTCATATAACGTAGAAATGTGATGGCAAAAAAAAAAAAAAAAAAAAAGACTATGTGGCCTATCTAGTCTGCCCATCCACAGAACTGCTCAACCTACAATACCTATCATTCCTTCAAACAACCCCCGTGATTGTCCCATGTTTTCTCACCTGGATGTCAAGGACCTCAATACTCACATGAAGAGGCAGTTTCTCTTTAGGGAGACAATGAGAAATGTATCTATACATTTCTGTTCCATCAAACACATTTGGGGGAAAACAGATGAATGACTGCTAAGGAGTAAAAAATCCAAGCTATTTATTCCTCCGACTCCACGCCCACCTCCATCCCTCTTAACCCAGACCCCGTCCACCCCATAAGCAGAATGCCTCTGACTCCCCAATGGATCCATTCCTACTTCCTCCAGACTATACTTCTCTTTCTGACTTCAGGTCAATTCCCTCCCCAAGATGTGCAGAAGATCCTCCAGAGAATTAACCAATCTGTGAGTTCATGAGACCTATCCTCCCCATATTCATTTGTAATCTGAAACAAGACCTGGCGTTCATAAATGCCATCTTAACTCAAGGTTCTCTTCCTTACTCTCTTACAAAAGCAATCATCAGGCTTATCCTAAAGAAGCCTGATTCCAATCCAAAAATCATGTACAACTATTGCCCAGTTTCAAATCTTCCCTCCTTTCCAAGGTAGTAGAAAAAAGTGGTTTACCTCCAGCTCCTGGACTTCCTAGAAGAGTATAATGTCCTGCAACATCACCAATCTGGCTTCAGGAAAGGCCAAGGTATGGAATCTATCCTGTTGACCATCACCAATTGTATTCACTTACATGTTGATCAAGAGGATGACTCCCTCCTTCTCCTACATGATCTTTTAGCTGCCTTTGACACCGTTGATCATTAACTCCTGATCCAATGCTTAAGGAACATTGGCATTGAAGGCAAGGCTCTAAATTGGTTTGAATCATTGCAATCCAACAGAACCCAATCTGTCACATGGCCCAATGAATCATCCAGTCTCAGAGACCTGGACTGCCTCAGGGCTTGGTCCTCTCCCCTATCATTTTCAATAGTTACATTTAGCCCATTTGTAGCCTCATTCAGTCTTTCAATACTGAATGTCACCTATTTGCTGACTAAATATCTAACTGTGCATCAAAATGGGGCCTGGCCAAACTATTTCCATTGTAAACCTCAGTGATTGTCTTACAGCAGTAGCCCCAATGGCTTAGTGCCCACTAACTCAAGCTAAACCTCTCCTGGGACATATGGGCGTTGCCGGGCCTATGCAAAATAGGCTCGGCGCTCATAGGGCTTTTAAAATCTGCCCCTGAGTGAAAAAGAATTTTCCTCGATTTGTTTTAAATGAGCTACTTGCTAACTTCATAGAGTGCCCCCTAGTCCTATTATCTGAGAGAGTAAATAACAAATTTACTTTAATCTGTTCTAGACCTTTCATGATTTTGTACACCTCTATCATATCCCTCCCTCAGTCGTCTCTTCTCCAAACTGAACAACCCTAAATTCTTTAGCCTTTCCTCATAGGGGATCCGTTCCACGTACATGGTAGAAAATCCATGGGCCGCGCGTATGTGCGGGCGGCGCTCACAAGGGGAGGGGGGGATCTTTAGCAATTTCCTCGCAGCAACGCATTCCAGGCTTCCCCAGTTCCCTTCCATCCATACTCCCCTCCCTCTTCCCCTCTCCTCCCCACACTCTAAACCCTACCGTTTTTTAGTATTTTTCTTTGTTTTGCAACTTACTTCAGCTCCCGAGCTGAAGTAAGTTATGTGCACCAGCTGGCTGCCAGTGCGTGAGTCTCCAGGATAGCGACAATGTCGTTGTCCCGGCCCGCCCCCACCCAGAACACGCCCCCCCGGCCCGCCCCTTCGAAGAAGCCTGGAATTTGTGCACATACCAAGCTTTACGCGTATGGCTGGGGCTCCTTAAAAAATTGGCTGGGAGTGCTCAAAGCCCGGATTTTACGAGCACAGGGCGTTTAAAATCCAGGCTTTCATGTCCTCTTTTGCTTGTCCCTTTTTCATGTGACCCAACCTTTTCCTTCCAAAGGTGATGCTGTCAAGTGCATGTTTTCCTATTGTCCTTGGACCACACCACCTTTATTTTGTGTTATCTGGTTTTCTTTTTTTTTTTTTTTTTTTTCCAATTTTTTTTATTTTTGTGAGAGCCTTGAAGGCTGAACATCTAATATTTAAGAAGGACCCCTAGACTTCTCTGTCAGAAAGAAAGGTCAGATAGGGAATCCGAACACACAGGGGATGAGCCGGCTTCCAACTCAATTCATAAGATGAGGAGGAAGCTGCTGATAGGGGAGCAGGGCAGCCTATCAATGTTTGGGGGAAGGGTGGTCTGAAGCTAAATTTTTAAAACACGTTTAAAAAGCAGGGAAAAAAGAACCCTTACACAGAGGCTGTTTCCTGGCAGTCTCATTTTAAAAATGTGTGCTACAACAGAGCATCAAAAGGAGAGTAAAAGCTTCACTCACACTGATAAGATCTCACATCCCTAACTGGTGCTCCCCATGTGCTTGGGGACTGTGCACAGCTGTAAGACCCTCTATGAACAATAAATCATTTTATAATCATAAATGGCTTTACACATCTAACGTACATAGGGAACCCTATGGAATGATTTTTTATATATAGGATTAACACTCACAATTTACTGTAATCTCATAACAATTTAGTTGTCAATATTACTACTTATTAACAGCCATTAACATAATGCATACAAGTCATTTTTTATCATTTTATTAATTACATCCATTGATGTTTATAATAGCCATACAGTAATACAAAGACATGTGCAACTTAATGTACATAAATATCCAAACTTATTTAGCAGCATATACCCACTACACCATATACCCACTACATTCATTCATCCACATACACTCCCCACCCATTAAAACCCATCAATTTCCTTTTATTAGTTCACCACACGTTATTAACTTAAAGTGCTTAACATGAATTATTATTAAATCCTAAAAAAACTCTTCCACGGGAGCAGTTCACAACGTCCCACTGTATTATTGTATGGCTATTATAAACATCAATGGATGTAATTAATAAAATGATAAAAAATGACTTGTATGCATTATGTTAATAGCTGTTAATAAGTAGAAATATTAACTAAATTGTTATAAGATTACAGTAAATTGTGAGTGTTAATGCTATATATAAAAAATCATTCCATAGGGTTCCCTATGTACGTTGTGTTGTGAAGAGTAGGGAGTCCGTACTCTCTCTCAAATTGTGATTTACACAAATTTAACTGATATAAACTTTTCATGTGATACAACTTTTTTTTTAAAGACAGAAGTCTAAATTATTTTGAACCCAACAATAAACCTTTCTTTAAATGAATATAAGCAAAAAACTAATGAAATAATATTTAGTGCTATCTTTCTGGTAAAACAGGCACTAGTACTCACATGTAGGATGCAAGTTTTTTTTAAGGAACCAGAAGGCAAATCAAGCTGGTGGAGGAAAAAGGTATTGGTACTCAATACTGGCAAGTACCCCTGGGAAAAAAATGCCCTAAATATTTATATTCACTAAGCTCTTCAAACTACATAACAGAATTGCAAGATCTGACATAAAAGCAGAAACACAATGATGATCCTCAAATGGAGATGACATGCAAAAATTGTAATTCTTATTGCTGCAGAAAAGTCCATTTAAATTTATATTAAAAAAGTTATATTCCACAATTTCCAAAATAAATGTATTAAATGTAAAACATTTAACATTAACTGCAACCAATATATGTAATTATAGCAGAAAGTTGTGTGATTATCTTGTTAGTTCACAAAAAAAATATAAAGTGATCCTTTTTAGTGAAGTAATATAATACATTTCTTCACTAGCTTCTTCGTAATTACACTCCCTTCAATAGATCAAAACAAAATGAGCCAGTCAAAGTAAAAGATGAACATATATGTTCAGGCAACGTCATATTTTTTTGTTTATTATTTCTGTACATGTTTTCTCCAAAGTATCACTTGGCTTATTTTGTATCTGCTCTTTCCTCCAACTGTCTTATTCCTAGACCTCTATTTTCTGTCCAAACGTTTTGTTGGGTTTTTTTATGTTTCAGTTATAACAGTAATTATTACTGCATCGGCATTCAGAGTACTTCGCAGGCATAGAAAACTTAGGTCATAAAATTTAAAGGTCTTTTAAAACAAAGTAACAATTTGGTGCAAAAGCAAGGACCACTGAAGAATCATTTGTCATGCCCAGGGATATTCTTCCAAGGGTTGTAGCGTGGTTTAAGGTTATAAAGAATAGACTAATCCAGAGCTACAGCACTCATTTCATAGGGAAATGGGAACTATGAATCAGAGTATGCACCGAGGTAAAGCTGGCAGGGGATTACTACGGTCCTCATGACAACAAGCAAATTGGCAACCTAAATTCTCTGACGAGTCAACTATGCTACAAAATGGTTCAGTATTAAATATAGGTGTTTATTTAAAAAATATATATAAACCCATTACTACTGTATTTGATATCACTGAACAGTGAGGTAATAAAAAGAGCCCCAAACTTCTTTTATGTTTTTAGGAACTTCATAAGAGAGAATGAGGGTTAAAATATTCAGAGCAGTTTATGTAACAAAAATACATTGAAGGATTTCTTTTTTTTTTAATAAAAATGTTTTCTTTTATTTTCCTTATTGCATTGAAAGAAAAAAAACAGTTATGAGCTTACTTGATAACTGTGCCTTTAGTGCCCCCTGCTGTTGTAAGCATCACTCTAGAGGTTAAGCTGACACGTAAATCCTCCTGATCCAGTCCCAGCAGCTCGGCACAGCACTGCAGCGACTGATTAGTTTTCTTCTGCAGAGCACATCCACCTAAAGAAAAATTTGAGAAGGATGTTACAATAATACAACTTAGCAACGGATGTCTTAACAACGGGTCACTTCCCATATCAAAGCAGCAGCCACAACATTGCCCAGTTAAGTTACAGCTTCATTTCTGCATTACAGTACCAATAATTTAGGGCCTAGTTGACAGAGCTACACATCATTGGACTGACATGTAGCAGTTAATTAGTCTACTGTGAAATATGACACACACCAAACAGGCACACGTTGGCCAAATATTCAGATGCTTTTCCATGTGAACAGGATTTCAGACTTTCAGCATCCAAAAAAAAAAAAATTGTGACTGAATCAGCTGAAAGACATTCACTAACTTATTTAAAGCAATATCTTTCACACACAGTGTCAACTAACTAAGGGCCTGATTTACTAAGGCTTTTCTCCCGTTCTGCGTCTATGGGAAAAAATGCTTGGTAAATGAGGTCTAAGATCTCAGCATAAAAAATAACATTTAGGATGCTGCTTGTCCCTAGGCAAAGAAACATGCCCACACTCTTATTTCAGTTACACGACACTGCACTGATGTGGATACAAGGATTATCAAAGCTCTGTTCTGCTGAAAAATGAAGCTGAAACAAAACAAGCATCATGAGGGCTTGTTAACTAGCATGGTATGTGTTCCCTAGCTCATTTGTGAAATCAGGGAACACCAGCACATTATAACACGTAAAATCCCAAAAAAATGACAGAGAAAGAAAACTAGAGGCTGGGCATGTAGCTTGTGTTGTTCACTGATTTCAATTCAGTGAGATGACTCCCATCAGCGACCGGAGGGCAAATATTGGGCATCACTGTTTTGTTTGGTTTTTTGAGGAGTGCAGTTTTATAGTGTTGTGAAGCTGCAGATGAACTTAGTTTGTCACCTCAGGCAGAGCTGTCAGAGAGAAGCACCAGCACACTTGGGAAGAGGGGGGCTGCAGGCTTCTTTTCCTATAGACACAGAATGTGAAAAGAAAGCTTAGTAAATCAGGCCCTTAAAGTGCCACTGCATGCAGAAGCCAGCAGACCTCTCTCACAGTGTGCTGTCGGCAGTGTGCTTATGTCTTCCCCCTCCCCCTCTGGACAGCTATGTTTGAGGTGTGACTGCTACTTTGCTTCACATATCACCATGGCCTCAGTAAATCAAGTCCTAAAGGAGCTGCATAAGACCCCCATATGGTCTTCAACTTTGCTGGGGACAGTAGGGGAGGAGGTGTCAGTTTCTGGTTCTTACGTTTTTGGGTTTCCATTGATCAGAAAATACAAATTATAGATTATAAAATAACTAGCCTTTAAGCCCGTAACAACAGACTACATTTAAAAAAATGTTTTGGTCCATTTCCTTCCCACTCATTCTCCTTCCCACTCCCTCCCCCCCTCTATTCTCCCTCCCACTCCCTCTCACCTCCCCCACTCCCTTCACTCTCTCCTCCCTCCCCTCTGTCACTCCACTCACCCCCAACCCTCACTCTCCCCTCAGTCACTCCCCCTCTCTCAATCCCCTCCCCTTTCAGCTCATCTACAACCCCTTTCCTCGGATGGCGCAGACGGAAGATCTCCGGGGGGGGTGGTCCATCCCTCACGCGCGCCGCTGCTCCTGCTCCTCGCCGTCGCCACTGCTCCTCCCAGCGCCATTTTTTTCAGGCACCTCCGCTCTGACCGACGTGCTCGCCCGCGCATGTGCGGTAGGGCTGCTCTCTACTGCGCATTTGCGGCACATCGGTCAGGGCTCCCTTATCTAGTAGATATTTTTATAACAATTATGCATGTCCAGCTTCCTTATATATGTGCATAAATAGATAATTCTACCAGGCCACTAAAACTGGAAAAAAAAAGCCAGACAAGCCCTATTTCCTCAGTGTTTAAATTGTAATTCCTAACCAATTCAGAACAAGCTACAGTGTGTGTATGTCACAGGTTATTGCAAAGAGGCACATTTTCCCACTTGACATCTACCATGTGCCCCTGCCACTGAATATTTCCAGTGTATGACCATACATGCACACATACATGCATACAAAAAGACATATCCTCCCAATAAACACTCACTATAATGAAATGTGCTTACAAATTTTACCACCCACTCTTACAGAATACTTTTTTATAAAAAAAAAAAACCTCTAAAATTCAACATTCTACAATTTATTCTATAATGAACCTTTCTTTTACCATAATTCAGACATTCTTACAAATAGCAAAATCTGCCATGTATGAAATGAAAATTTCACATTTCATTTTCATGAAGTTGATAGGTTATGGTTGCACCCCTCTTTCCAATTTAGCCTATGGCAGCAGATCAATATTTTCTGAAGTTATACACTACAAGACTGATTGCAAATATGTTTGTGAGAACAGAGACTAGAAGGCCAGAAGAAGGAGCCTAAGACAAGGTCTTCGAGATTAAGCAAGAATGTATGTTCTTCTCTTCTCATCATGCCGGCACGCGCACGTTATAAAATCGCCATGTCCACGTGTGCGCGCCGGGAAGCACGCGCAGGTGGACGCACGCGGGCTTCTTTAAAAATCTACCCCTTAGTGATTAGAGCAATGGGCTGAGAACCAGAAAAACCAGAGCTCAAATCCCATTTCCCACACTGACACTACTTGTGCCCCGGGGCAAGTCGCTTTATCTCCCGTTGCCTCAACTACACACCTAAAGGAAAATTTTAAAAGCCCTACGCACGTCAAAGCCAGGAGATACACGCAGAAACAGAGCAAACACGCACCACGTGGATTTTTAAAAAGCATGGGAGTACGCACCTGTCTCCCGGTATGTACACAATTTTTTTTTTCAAAAAAAGGGGAGGGGCATGGATGTGGTATGGGCAGGGCGTGGGCGGGCCTAGATTTCTCCATGAAATCTGCACATAAGTATTTACGCACACAAACGCGCACCAGGGTCTCTTACCGTGTAACTTTACTTCTGCTATGGATAGCGGTTAAGTCCTGAATCAAAACACACTAAAGAGTTTAGCTGGGTTTTAAAGGTTGGAGCTAACAGGATAAAAGGTAGGCTAGTTAACTAGGAGGGTTAGGAAGTCCTATCCCCTGGTATCTTGGCGAACTGGGAACGAACTTGGGAGATTGGTAATTGTGTCAGCAAAAACATGTCTACTAAAATCCCCCCACTTGTGCAATCGAAGCGGCATTTGCACGGCACATGCGTGCATCCATATAAAATTGTACTCACATACAGCCTATTTTATACTGTGCCCGTGTGGCTGTTTCAAAGTTACCATTTTAGGGCCTGATTTATTAAGGCTTTTCTTCCATTCTTTGTGTACAGGGAAAATACTTAGAAAATGAGGGTCTTCATTTGTAAGCTCTTTGGGGCAGGGATTTACTGTACTTGAATTATTAATAATGCTATAAGCCAACTTGAACATTATTTGGACAGGTGGCCTAAAAATCCAAATTATTAGTTAATATTAAATTATTAATGTTAGTTTTTATTATTTCTCGGTACAGGTTTCTCTACTAGACCTGATTTTACCCCATCAAACACAGACTTGCAGTCCTGCTTTTCTTAGGGAAATAAGAATTACAAGGTTGTGTGTGTATGTTGGTAGAATGGAGGTGTGATAAGCTACGGCAGTACAGGGAATTTAGTCAAAACTGATAGCAGAAAATACTGGAGGAGAATTTGCATTCACCAGCCAGGAAGCTGCACTTGCGGTGCACTTGGACTTTCTAACATGACATTGATCCGAAACATAAGAGCTAGTCGACCCTTCAGTGGCTGCAGCAGAAGAAAGTCAAGGTTCTGAAGTGGCCATCAGTCTCCTGACCTCAACATCATTGAGCCACTTTGGGGAGAAGGCAATCATGCAATTCACACTAGACAACAAAAGATTTACAGGATCTGGAAGCTTTTTCCCAAGAGGAATGGGCAGCTTTACCACATGAGAAAATAAAGGGCTTCATTCACAAATATCCAAAAGGACTGCAAGCCATCATTGATGCCAAAGGGGGCAATACACAACATTAAGAACTAAAAGGTATGCAAGCTTTTGAACAGGACCATTTTATTATTTCCCTTACTGCTAAGGTTTGTTTAATAGTAGTGCTATTCTGTAATGCATAATAGTTTAATCTGAAACGCATTCAAAATAACAGACGTGTTTTGTTTGATCACTCATGTTTTCTTAAAATGCTACACATCTTACATCTCAACAAATTATGCAAACTTGCCATATAATTGCCGCAGATTTTTGAAAAATCTGCCACAGCAAACTGGGGGATCTGGTAATTGTAAACTGTAATGAACATATATATTTTTGGAATAGGCAGCATATAAGTGTGATAAAAAAATAAAAACAAATATAAATCAGTAAATATGATATACAGTATTTTGTGAAACACTTATAAGCTCACCTGCTTCCAGAAATAGAAATGACCTGTCGAGTACTGAAAAAATATATTTTTTTTAATAAATGATCTAAAATATTTCTGCAATTTTGCTCTGAATTTTGTGCAGTCTCTCTCTCTCTATATATATATATAGTATATATAGTAATTATATATATATATATATAGTATTTAGAAACTACTCTCTACTCCTGCCAGTTCAGTCATGTACACATTTTTTAATTCCATCTCTGAACACCTTGTACACCTTCTACCCACTCGCTCCTGATGTATTTTGGCTCCTATCCTAACACTTCGAACCACCATTCCTTCTCCCTCTTCATGCTCACCATCAATTTTCTCTTCCTTAGCATATTAAGGAGAAAATCACTTCGATCTGCCTCCTCACAGCTCAATATTTATTTCCAGAAGGCCTCAGTGTTCTCAAATTAATCATTCATTTTCAGGGGGAACAGATGACTTTGAATCAGTTCAGAGACAGATACTACAACAGGCTATTACATCAAACACTAGGAGCACGGAGAGGAGAGGATCACCTTGCTGGTGGCTGGAAAGAATCAGTAAGTGCTACTTGGAAAAAATTTTTAAACTTAAAAGTATTGGGGAGAAGTAAACTATTGGAGTATGTTATTTTGTGTGTTTGTGAGTTTTGTTTTAAATAGTCAGAAAGTCAGGAAACAAACAGAAGTTCGTGAGTTTGTATTTCTCAACCCTCCCACCCAACCCCAGCTCATCCTTTAATTTATAGGCAGGTGTCACTTTCACACTTAAAAATTGTTTTTTTTAAATCAGCTTTTTAACAAACTCAGAAATTCCCCACACCTTATATCAAGAGTTTGATCATTCCCTAGTAGTTCACTACCATATATATAGTGAATACACAAAAACATTAAAAGGAGCCAAATCGTATGCAATCCTACACCCATAGCAAACTAAAACTTAACTAGGAACTGAAAAAATTTAAGATGAAGGCAGCAGTCCAGCAGCAAGTGGAGGGCCTCCCAGTCTTTTGCATCAAGTGTCACATGTATGATTTTTTTTTATCTGCTGGTGAGAAGTTGTATGTGTGCATCCGATACAAAGAGCTCCTGTCTCTCAAAGAATGAGACCAATCTCTGGAGGCTAGAGTGGCAGACCTGGAGGAGCTGAGGCAGAGAGGTATATAGATGAGACTTTCAGGGACATAGTAGGCAAGTCCCAACTCCAGTCTGGCATCCCTGATGCTGCCTTGGAAGAGGAAGGTCTCATAATCCCAGTTTTCACCCATTTTATGTTTTCCAGGTTATTCTACCCTGTTCATTGTAAAACAAGACTTTGTCTCTGTTATTTTTTGGCTGGTTGTAATGTAAACCGAAGTGATAATTAATCTTGTTAATTGAACCTCGGTATATAAAAAGTTATAAATAAATAAATAAATAATCGGAGAGTATCAATCTGGTGCAGCAGGAAATGATCCTGTAGCAAGGACCTGCTCTCCAGGTAGTGCATTGTCCTCTTACACCAAGGATGTTTCTCCCAAGGAGGAAAGGGTTAGGTTGCCGTCATAGTTGGTGATTCGATTATTAGGAATGTAGACAAGCTGGGTGGCTGGTGGGTGTGAGGATCACCTAGAAACATGCCTAGCAGGTGAGAATGTGGCGGACCTCATTGATCACATAGATAAGATTTTAAGACAGTGCTGGGTAAGCTGTCAATGTACATGTGGGCACCAACGACATAGAAAAATGTGGGAGGGAGGTTCTGGAAGCCAAATTTAGGCTCTTAGGTAGAAAGCTGAAGTCCAGAACCTCAGAGGCAGGCAGAGCTCCGGAGTCTCAATGCGTGGATGAGACAATGATGCAGGGAAGAGGGATTCAATTTTGTAAGGAACTGAGGAACCTTTTGGGGAAGGGGGAATCTTTTCCGAAGGGAAAGGCAGCTCCTTAACTAGGGGGGAACCAGGCCTGCTGGCGCTAACCTTTAAAAAGGAGATAGAGCAGCTTTTAAACTAGAACAAAGGGGAAAGCAGACAGTCGCTCAGCAGTGCATGCTTCAGAGGGAGGTATCTTAAAGGATACTAATGAAACATTAGAGTTAGGGCAACCAATAATAAGAGGTTCCAATAATAAGAAAAGTAGTCCAAGTGCCTATAATTAAAAACTCACCTGATCTAAAAGATTCCAATTTATCCCTGTCTACTGAAAAGCAGAATATAAATACAAACAAAAAAAACTCACTTTGAAATGTATGGATGCTATTGCCAGAAGTCTAAGAAGTAAGATGGGAGAATTAGAGTGTATAGAGTGAATGACGACAGACTTAATTGGCATCTCAGAGACATGGTGGAAAGAGGATTACATTCAGGTACTGTAGGCATTTCACTGTTGCCAGAGGCCTTACAATCTAAGGGCTTGATTTACACTAAGGATTTTCTTCCATTCTATGTCTATGGGAAAAATGCTTAGTAAATGAGCCCCTAAGTTTGCACCCGAGACAATGGACAATGAAGTGACTTGGCTAAGGTCACAAGGAGTGTGTCATTGAGATTTAACTCTGGCTTCCCTGGTTTGCAACCTGCTGCTCTAACCACTAGGCTACTTCTTCACTTTGACTGAAGATGTGCTAAGACCTGAGGATGAGAAGCAAAACAGATACTGAAGCAAGTCTCTTGGGTCAAAGGAGAAGAGGTCCAGTTGGCTGGTCTTAAATCAAGTTAAGACCCTCTTCCTTTAAAAATATAGGATCTTCTGGTGGAAATCAGAACATTCTCCTCTTTGGGCAGGAGTAAGGAGGAAGCCACTGCTTGGGTACTTCCCAGGTGCTTGCAGCCTGGCTTGATCACTGTTGAAAACAGGATGCTGGATTTGATGGACCCTTGGTCTGACCCAGTATGGCAATTTCTTATGTTTTTATGTTCAACATCCATGCCATGAGGATAAGCAATAGCTGGTTTAGATGGCAGTGCCTGTCTTCCTATTGTGTAATGAGATCTGAGACATTCCCAGTGGAATAGGAGACTGACTTAACGCACTATACCACCACAATTGCTGTGCCCAGGCTGGCCCTATTGGGATTATCCTTGCCTTATCTCAAAGGAATGTAGATAGTCCTGGTGATCAGAGGAATCAGCAGAGAGAAGATCAATGCTTCAGTTTAGCACAAAAGCATTGGGACCTGATTATAGCTGCTCAGAAACATGGAGCAAAACGTGTCAAACTTTCTGTTGTTTTCTGAGGTGAACAGGTCAATCACCGGTTTTCCCCAACAAATTGACTATGATTCCTTGATTCAGGGCTGACTTGTGTCGTTGTAACACTTTGTTGAGGCAGTCTGCCAATATATTCTGGATTCCCAGGTTGCCTGGAGATGGGCTTTGTAAAGTCCTACCCACAACCAGATTTGGAAGGCATAAAATCCTGTACTTCCCTGCTTGTTTTCATAAAACATGGCCACTTGGTTGTCCCATCTGGATCAAGATTCTCTATCCTGAAAGAAGGTGAAAGAATGCCCTTAGAGCATAGCAAACAGCTCACAGCTCCAGGTGGTTGATTTATAGATTCTCCACTAGGGACCCTGGCTCCACATCACTACAGCTTGCATCCCCACCATCACCCCTTGGTGGAGGCATCTGCAGACAGTGTCATTTGATGTAGTGGAACATGCACCTTTAGAACTTTTGGATTCATCCACTTCTGAAGGGATACAAGCACCCTAGAGATCACTGATATTTGCTGAATAAAGGCTAAGAGTTGATTCCACTGGCTCTGAAGGCCCCACTGAAGATCCCACATGTGTAGAGGAGCCAAAGAAACCACATACACTGCAGCAGTCATGTGTCCGAGAAGAAACATGACCAAACTTGCTGACGCTTGGTCTTCTTGAAGGAGACATCTTACCAGGCTTCTCAGCAATGTGGCTCTTTCAAAAGGAAGAAATGCTTTCTCCACAAGCAAATCTATCCAGCCTGCTATGAAATGAATTCTTTGAGCCTGAACCAGACTTGACTTGGCAAAGATAACCAGGAAACCCAGGGACTAAGTCTTCACAAGACACTCTAGAACTCCTGATGGGGATGGACCCATCACTAGCCAATCATCCAGGTATGGGAACACACAGATTCCCTATGACAAAGCTGTGCCACCACTACCACAAGGCATTTTGTGAATATCCTCAGGGCCAGAGAGGGGAGCACACTGTATTAGTAGTGTGCATTCTTCACCTCAAACCAAAGAACTTCTGATGGGCGGGGTGAATAGGGCTGCATGCATATACATCTTTCAGTTTCAAAGCACACATCCAATCCCTGGGTTGATCAAAAGAGGGAAACATCTGGAGGAAGTTCATCTTGAAACTCTCCCTCACCAACAATTTGTTCAGTCTCCGCAAGACCTGTGTAGGTCTTATTCCCCACCCACTTTGACTTCTTTGGGGGGAGGGGGAATCAGTAAATACCTGTAATAGTATCCTTAAGCACAGTCTGAGGAGGGGACAAATTCAACTGCCTTCTTCTGCAGAATTGAGTCCACTTCCAGTTGTAGTTGGTCAGACTCAGAAGGGTCAGAGACAAAGACTGTAGTCTTGGGTCAGAAGAGAAGCATAATTGGTAACCATGCTTCAAAATTTTCTCTCTCCTTATTGTATATATTAAAAGAAGAATTTTTGGAGATTCTTACTCTATTCAAAAGGAGAAGGTACCATTGACCCTTAACAGAGCAACTGTTTGGCCAATTTATAAAAAGAGAAATTTGTCAGTAACATTACCAATGAATTATCGCCCTCTCTCTAATCTGTCCACATTGAGTACACTTCTGGAAAAGGGACTATAATCCCAGTTTTCAAAATTTCTTAATGATAATATTTTACAAACCAATCAATTGGGTTTCGGCAGAGACTCTCCTCCTTTCTATATCGAATTATTTGCTTCAAGAGTTTGATAAAAAAGAAGTCATGATTGCCCTTTTCTTAAATGTGTCATCGGCTTTTCACTCTGTTTCTCACACTTTGTTGTTGAAGGGATTAAAGGAAACAGGAATTGGAGGTGTAGTTCATGATTAGTTTAGGTCTTACTTGGGATTGTGACAACAGGTTTGTTTTTCTGGAACCCAATCAGATTGGTTTGGATTATTCTGTGGAATGCCATAAGGCTTCGTGCTCTCCGCTGGGAACATATTTCACCATTGTTGCAAGAGGTGCATTGGCTCTCAGTGAAATATAGAATTAGATTTAAGATTTTGGTCCTGATATTTAAGGCCATGAAAATCAATGGTCCAACCTTTCTATCCAAATGACTAAGCCTTTATACCCCTACTCATACTTTGCGGTCTTAGGGTAAGGATTTCTTAGTAGTTCCAACAATTAAAGCTGCTCGGTTACAAGAAACACATTCATGTGCCTTTTATATAAATGGGTCTACATTATGAAACGTATTGCAGCAATATTTGTAAACAATAGATGATATTAAAAGTCTATAGGAAGCAGTTGAAGGCCTATTTGTTTACCTTAGCATTTAAACATTCAGAAAGTAGGTAAAGTGCCATGTGGTTGATGGCTGGGAACTATTGTTTTTAATCCTGTTTTAGTTTAATGAGAAAGTGTTGTTTAAATTATGTTTTAATATGTTTAATTATATTGTATTGTTTATTTTAAATTGTGATCTGTTTAGCACAGAGTTTTGATATAGATGCAATATAAACATTTCTAAAAATAAATAAATTAGACATTACAGGAAGAAGAACTGAACCTCTCCCCGTACCAGAGAAAACAGGTCTCAAAATTGTTTTAAAAAAATCAAAGTATACAGATAAATTTTTAGAGGAGCACAAGTGCCGATAAACAAGCGTATTAAGATATGCTTAATTTTATATCGTGCGTATCATTTAAAATGTCCCTGCTGCGCGTATATGCATATTTTAATAACATGCATATTTTAATAACATGCTCGCACAAGTGACCATGGGGGGGGAGGGGGGAGAAAGAGAAAGAGAATATGAAACTTTATGTATCTCCCACTGTAAGAAGGGCACTTTCAACTCAGGGTGTTTTTGTTTGGTTTGTTTTTTTTGGGGGGGGGGGGGCCAGTGTTATAACAGTCTACAGACCCTTGTGTGCTAGGCAGACCAATGTAACACCACCACACCCCAAACAACCTACCCTGAGTTGAAAGTGTCCCTCTTACAGTAGGAGATATATAAAGTCTTATTGTCTCTCTAATAGAGGCACTCTATCTCTCTCTCCCCCCTCACATGTTCAGGACCCCACTGGCTCAAAATCTCCAGCCTTTCACCTCATCAGGACCAGCAGTAAAGTTATGCAGGTAACATGGCAAGGCGTGCCATGATTAGCCTTTGAAAAATTTGAGGTTATGCGCGTAAATCTTGGCCCCTGCCCCAGAACACCCATGCCCTGCTCCTTTTCTGCCTCCTTATTCTTGATACATACGCAGGTATGTATGCACGTTCTTCCCGGCTTCTAAAAATTTGTGTTTGCGTACGGCCCACGTTCGTGTGTATGGGGCCATTTTTGTGCAAGCAACGCTTTTAAAATCTACTTGTTAGGCTACATCTGCTGCTGAGATTTTGGCTGACACC
The DNA here is from genome assembly GCF_901001135.1 of Rhinatrema bivittatum. Classification (NCBI taxonomy): domain Eukaryota; kingdom Metazoa; phylum Chordata; class Amphibia; order Gymnophiona; family Rhinatrematidae; genus Rhinatrema; species Rhinatrema bivittatum. The sequence goes on from NC_042617.1 coordinate 382,438,419, forward strand.
TTTTCCTCTCTCAACTTCAGATGGGCAGCAGAAGATGGGAGGAACTCGATACTGAAAAGAGCAGAAGAGTTGTCTGAAAGAATGGACATTTGTAGGGAAAATACTGGCATTGGGCAGGGACCAGTTGGTCCCCCACCACAACTGAGCAATTGCAAGATGGATGGATGGATATTCTTTAATCAGAGCCACCATCTCTTGAACTTTGCAATACATAGAACACCCACAAGACAATCATGCATGTCCTCTCAGATGCTACTTGCTGACAGCCAACAAGTAATTGAGTTCCTATAGAAGTGGCCAAAGTTGTGGACACATTATCAAAAGTTTTGTAAGCAGAATATATGATGTACTTCTCACATTCCATCATGTTTGTCACCGATCAGCCGAAGCCCACCTCCTCTGGATCTGTCAAATCCTTCAGAGGCTTTAGCTTTTGCACACATTCGTGCAGATACTGCACTAAGTAGAGCTAGTGAGCTGACAACAGTACTCAGAATGGACCCCTAGAAAACCTTTTTCCCAAATATTCCAACAAATTTGAGTCCTTCCTAGGAAGCGTGCTGAGTGTTCATAAGTGCATTTATCATGTTTTAACACTGACTCCACTATTACAGAGTAGTGGGGAAGATGGACAATGCCAAAACCTGTAGAAACTTTGATCCTCTATTTTAAATCCAGTATCTGGGCCACTGGCAGGAATGATGTCGATGTCTTCCATATTGTTATATGGAGACCCAAAAGGATCTTGCGAACTGGGATAGCCACAGAATCCTCTGAAAGTTGAAGAAACTGAAGCAGCCCAAAGATATATGTTTTCAGGTCCTTTTCTTTCTGGACAATGAAGAAGGTCAGCGTCTTTGTCAGCTTATCGAAGAACCTGAAATAGCAGAGATTCTCCAGAGAAGCATGCTGAGCAAATCAGGTAGGGGATCCAAAGAAATCTCCATAGAATCTTCCTCCTCTCCCAACCATGGTGAAATGCCAAGCCATGACCCTTTAGAGAATAAGAATGACTGAGGAGAAGAAATATCTGTATGAATTCAGAATGGACAGAGTCCATATCATCCCTTTTTGATTTGAAAAGGTCTTCCCTAGAAGAGGATAATCCATCACCCCACAGTGAGGATTTACTACTAGCTCTTGAGGAGAGGCACAAACACTGGTGTGAAACTTTGGGTGGCCCTACTATGTGTGAAAATTTCCTCCATATTTGAAGGAAGAGTTTCTAATTTCCCTCTCTGGTCTCTCCAGCACTTTAGGAAACAAATTCTTCACTAGCTCTGATAGTTATGCCCCCATGTTGGAGAACCTTCTGTGTTGGAGAGATATTCTCTTCAGAAACCCAGATTAGTTTATTATCACTAGACACAAGCACTGTTCAGTGCAGAGGCATTGCTAGGTATTTAGACTTGGGCCCATGCAGTCTCCCCTTAAGATTGTGAAAATTAAATTCAACGACACAAGCAGACTCCTTCCCCACCAACCAACCCCACTCCCACTCTCCAGGAGCACAATGTTATAAAAACACAGGGCACTAGTGTTACTCAGATTCTGCTGGTCTTATGAGGACAATTTAAGAAATCAGCACAAACTATACTGGAAAAGCCAAGGGGATACACTGCACTGGTTGATCCATCCACGATCAGTTTTGTGCTGCAGTTTCTTTGTTCTACTTGGTGAGGCACTTCTTGTTTTCACACAATTATTTAACCCTCCAGCACCTCTCTCCATATAACAAAAAATAAATTGACATAGAATATACAAAAACTTAACACTGAAAATTACATAACTCTAGCAGCCATCCCATCTATGTCCTTCCCACCTTAATCTCCTACTACCCATCACCTCTAATTGACCCTTATTCATTCATACATACATTCTTTAATACAATGAAATAACCACACGCACAAATATTGGATAAAAAGGCTGCAGCTTTATTAACAATATATACAGACCCCTAGATAAAGTGGTACCTGAGCCAGTATGGCAGTTCCCAAAGACAGGGCTACACCATCATCTCCGCTGCCCGCTATAGTAACTGAGCAAGGCAGCATGGAACCTGGGCCCCCGCTGCCTTGTCCCCAAGGAAGGGGGCCCTGACCTTTGGTGTACAGAATGCCCCTGCTCTGTACCGCCTGAGGCGCCAGTTGACTGCTGACCCAGACCATGATGCCCACATGCACCATGTGTAAAATGCCCCTACCGGCCCGTGTAACCGCTTCCCCCCTTCTGTTGCAACATTAACCCTATTACACATTTCACCATCATTTATTTATTTATTTAGCCTTCCAAATGAAGATCACAATGGTTTACATCATGACATACATAAGAATTGACAAATACTATCACTTAATGTGTTCATATAACATACAGTTTAAAGATAGACATATGTTGACTAAAGTTCTCAGGAGCACATATGCTGACTAATGTTATGCAGGGATAATCTACCATTTTAACTCAATATATTGGTGGGATATAAGGGTGGTGGAAAAGAAAGTTTCGGTTTCAGTTTTATTTATTTGGGAGGGGTTAGGATGTGATGTGGTACTGAGAGTTGGAAAGTGATGTGGTACTGAGTTCACTAGTTAGGTTCTTAATGAAATTGTCCATGTAGGAGTAAGTACTGAGATCAGAAAAGTTTAAGTTGAGTTATAGGCATTTTGAAATAACCATGTTTTTAGGTCCCATTTGAGTTTGTTTCTGGAGTCAGTCGTATGGTCTCAGGTAAAGAGTTCCATAGTCTAGGGCCTGCTATGGAGAACAAACGGTCTCTTATTTTTGATAGATGCGTATTCTGTAATGATGGCACAGCTAGTAATCCTTTGTTTTGAGATCTTAATGATCTCTGTGGCTTGTATGGGTGGAACGTTACCCCAACCAGACCAGCGTTGTTACAGTATGTATTAATGTTAGGACCTTGTAATGGATTCAGGATTGCACAGGTAGCCAATGAAGAGCAATCAGTGATTGTGAGATGTGATCGAATTTCCTGGAACCTGTTAAGAGTCTAGCTGTGGCATTTTGTAATAGTTGTATTTTTCTTTTTAGAAGACAGTTAGGTACTCTGAGTAGAAGTGAGTTGCAGTAGTCTAGATTTGAAAAAATGAGGGTTTGCAGGACCATGCGGAAGTCTGTGTGAGTCAGCAATGGTTTCAGTCTATGTAGTAAGCGCAGTTTAGCATAGCCTGATTTGACTGTTTATGTACTTTTCCATTATTAGGTTCTCCTCAATCTGTATTCCTAAATCCCGCACTTGGTCGGAGGGTGTACTATTGAAGTTACCCAGGTCTAGTGTCTGTGGAGTCATTATAGGTGAATTTCTTAACTGAATGATTTCAGTTTTTTGCGTTTAGAGTTAGTTTAACTTGAATAAGTCATATGTGTTGCAAGAGTCAGTATTGTTACTTTCAACGGAGAAGGTGCGTGGTATGTACAACTGAATGTCATTGGCATATAGGTAGGTGGTGATTCCTAGATCAGATAGTAATTTACATAGGGGAAGCATGTAGATGTTGAATAGAGTTGCAGAAAGTGCTGACACCTGCCTTGATTGGGAAGGTGTCAGACAAATGGTCGCCCACTTTGACTTGGAATGTCCTTTTTGATAGGAAGGAGGTGAACCACTTTAATACATCGCTGTCAATTCTGATTTTTCTCAGCTGATGGCCTCACTGGAGTCCCGCCAGCCGGGCGCAACCAGGCCATCATGCGCGGCACATGGTTACGTGGTAGGCTCCGGGCACAGGGGCGCCGGCTTACATATTTCCAATCATAGGACTTTAGGCCGATTCTAGATCAACATACAAATTATCTTAAAATACAATATGCAAACTTTTGAAACCACAGAGGTCCCTTCTTCAGATGTCATATTAGAGTTATTATTTACATGTGAAGAACAAACCTATGAGGTTTCAGTAGCTCATGTATAACCTTTCTAGATAATACTTACAAGGGACAGAAAAGGGAGGAGGAAGTCTAGAGTAGACACTTCAGAGAACATTCAGACAACAACAACAAGGACTGAACTATACAGTCTGGGTAAACAAATAAGTGTGGGGGTAGCTTGCTTATTGCGGTGGTTACTACCCTAAACCAATTAACCCTGATACTTCACTTTGAATGCATATACATCGTTACTCTCTGCTTCAACGGCAGGGAGAAATGTGGAAAAGAGGATTTACATTCAGACAACATCCAACAAGGCATTAATCTGTGCAGTCTGGGTAATCAAGCATCGGGGTAACTTGCTTGATGCGGCGGTTACTACCCTTAACCATTAAGCCTTATGCTCACCTTTGATGCAACTCCAACATTACTCTCTGCATCAATGGCAGGGGTTGGCAGGAAATTTGACTCAAATAGTTACCAACAAGGGTCCTGAACTTGGTGGTCGATGAAACAGCCAAGTATGGGAAAATGTGTGTGGGAGCTTGCTGGGCAGACTGGATGGGCCGATTGGTCTTTTTCTGCCGTGATTTCTATGTTTCTATGTAAAACAATGGCTCTGCTGATTGGAGGGGAGGGGCTGGAAAAATAAACAGAACAGCAATTTGAAATCTGGGGCACTAGCCAATAGATTTGTGGCATAAGCTCTGTGTGCTATGGCTAGCAATGCCCCTGGTTCAGTGAAAATAAATATTTGAAACTGGGTGTCACAGTTGGCAAGGGGTGGGGATAAACTCAGTAAGGAAACATTTCTTCACAGAAAAGATGGGATCTAAGTGGAGGTGCTGGAGGTAAAAGCTGTTCTGAAATTAAAGTAGTCATGGAACAAAGCAGTGATAAATCAAGGGTAAAACCAAACCTCAAGCAGAGGCTACAGTACTCTGGTAGACAGGAGATATGGGCAGACTAAATGTGCCTTGTAATCTTTATTTGCCTTTATATTATGAGCTTCTAAGTGAATCCTTGATTCAAAATCTCAATAATGAAAGAAAAGGGTCAGCATATACACCCAGTATTTTCTAGTGCATAATCATTAATGACAGAGCTGCAATATAAAATCAATGACTAAAACTTTGGGGTCCATTTATTCTGTTCTTCAAAGTCATTGAATCTACATGATTCAAACAGTTAAGGCCATCTGTCCTAACTCACTGTGCACATACTTCTTATGCATGACAATGAAAGGATTTCCAAGTTAATTTCTTTCTGCTTCTAACATTTTCACATTTATAATCAACTGATTTAATTAACTTTTCTATAGCATTCATCCAAGCATATAATATGGTAAATAATTTCAATGCTTGTGAAAATAATGGGAGTAAAGTGAAATATGTTCAGTAAAAAAAAAAAAAAAAGTAGTCCTCTATGGAAAAGAGATTCCAGAGGAAAGTTGCAAGTAAGGAAAGCCCACTTTGATTTTATTATTTACTTTTTTACTAAATGACCTTAGGCAAGCCACTATACTTTCCTGTGCTCTGAATTTAAATTATTTGTGAAAGGGGAACTGTAACCATGTAAATTAAATCTACAGTGCAGTGTACACCGATGGCATTACCATAAATATGTTTGATAACTGTTAAGACTGCATCCCAGATGTGGACCTTAGATGATCATAGAATTATAACGCCAATCACATAGGAATCCTTACAATGTTCAGGCCTGTGATGCCCAATTCCAGGATGCAGAAAACTATTAAATCAAAATATGTTGAAAGACAGATGGACGTACCAGCTGCTTCCAAAAAATGGTTTGTTTGGATTTTCTTTATAGAGGGCTATCTGAAAATCAGAATCCAATGTGGCTAAAAGTAAGTGTGTTCTTCCACAAATCGTGTTACTTTTAGCCGCACTGAGGGAAGGCATTCCTGTGGGTGTGTTTAGGTAAGGGGAGGAAAATATTCATATAGATTGCATTTTCAACTCCATGCTTGTACTTTTCCAGCAATATTCTACCCACCGAAAAGAAAGTACAAGCGTCCACAGGTACTTATAAAAAAAAAGTAGAATACTGACAAAAGAAGCCATAAACTACAGCATGTCATAAGGCATCATTACATTCTGCATGACTGAAACGGTATATCTCTATTATGGTGTCTAACCGATGTGAAGAATGTATAAAATTTACCAAAATACAATGGTTAATAGTATTAAATAAGCATAAATAATTTATAGAGGGCAAGTACTACCTGAAAAGAATGCATTTGGGAAGCCTTCTAAGTAAAAGTGAAACACCAGGCAACAAAATGATTATGAAATTAGTAATGCTAAAAAAGCAGAGTTGCTTACCTGTAATAGGTGTTCTCCTAGAACAGCAGGATGTTAGTCCTCACATGTGGGTGACATCATCAGATGGAGACCGGCACAGAAAAGTTCTGTCAAAGTTTCTAGAACTTTGACTAGGCACACTGAGCATGCTCAGCATGCCGCTATCCATGCAGGGTCCCTCTTCAATCTCGTAATATAGAAGTCACAATAAAATAAAATAACAAACCATTAGAAACCCAACTCCATGGGGTGGAGGGTGGGTTTCCTGTTACAGGTAAGCAACTCTGCTTTCTCCTACGACAAGCAGGATAGTAGTCCTCACATGTGGGTGTATACCTAGCTACAGACTGCTCTCGTACACAGCAGTGGCACACAGCACTTAACTAGGTGCCAACAGGCACAACAAACTAGTGCTGGTGGCAACAGAGGGAGCCAGCCTGAATCCGAACAAGGGACATAAGGTCGGAAGATTTGGGTTTAATTGCTAAAAAGGTTCTGAAGGACTGACTGACCGAAATGGCTGTCATGTTGACCCTCTCCGTCCAAGCAGTAATGTGACGTGAAGATGTGGCGAGAACTCCAGGTTGCAGCCTTGCATATTTCATCCATGGGGACCACATGCAAGGGGGCCACCAAAGCTGCCATGGCCCAAATGGAATAAGTTTTGACATGGCCACCCAGCTATAGACCCGCCTGCGTGTAACAGAAAGAGATGCAGTCCACAAGCCAGTTAGACAAGGTCTGCTTGGATACAGCAACTCCCAATCTATTTTTGTCGAAAGAAGTGAAGCGTTGTGTCAACTGTCTATGGCCTGCTGTTCACTCCAGATAGAACGCTAAGGCCCTTTTGCAATCCAGGCTGTGCAGAATTCGCTCACCCCAGTGCGAACGAGGCTTAGGAAGGAAGGTTGGTAAGACAATGGACTAATTAAGATGGAAATCAGTGGGAGCTCAAGATGGCCACCGTGTGAGGAACACTGTGAAAACTCCCCTCTCCAAAGTTCTTATTTCTTGCATTATTTCCTCATCAAAATGCCTCATATGAAGCGGAAAGCCAAGTTGAGGGGCAACATTACTAGCTCCCCATTGCTTGACTTCATCAGCCCCGGATTGACGGGGTTTTTCCCAGCTACGCCACTCACGAATCCAGGTGTCTTGGTTGCTGCGGGGAATGACGCTGAGTGAACGCCGTCCCCACTGACCGAAGAAGTATCCTTAAGCCCCAATCACGCTTTCCCCTCCTCCTCACCGCAGCCTGCCCATGACCTCGGATCGCTTACCAACTTCCCTGGAGGTGAGTCTGGTAGATCTGAATTTGGAATGCATGGTGACCACTTCTGCTGGAAAATTACATCATCTGGATGATTTTGGAAACTGCTGAAGGGACAGTCATGCTATGAAGGTAACAGAAACGGCCGCTCTCCCAGCAATGGACCTAATATCGGCCCCATTAGGAGACTTGGGAGGGGGCATTGTTTTGAGTGGAGGCGGTGCAGCCTCGAACGTCTTGGGTTTGACTATGGGACTTATTAAATCCCCCGAGGTTACCTTAGAGGTAGTGTGGAAAGCTCTCATCTCTCTTGAAACCTCCATTTCCCCTCTAACTAAAGCTACCTTAGAAACTAGCCATCATGTTCTGACAAATGCAAATTTGATTTCTTCATATGGTACTAAACTGGAGGCACTGGACACTCAGCTTGTTTCAGTTGAGAAAGTCCAAAATGCTCTTGTTCAATCAAATCAGATTTCTTCTAAGAAGCTGGAAAACATTGAAAATTCTTTGCGGAATCATAATTTGAGGGTTTTAAATTTTCCTGTTATAAAATTGATTTCTTGTTCCGATTTGTTCAAGAGTTATATTTCTCATGTTCTAAAAATGCCAGCCGCAGCAATGCCAGTAATATCAAAGCCCTATTTTTTACCTAAGTCAGAAGGTGGTCCTGCTGGCAGTCTCTCAAAAGACTCCTCTTTAAATCTTACCGATTTACTTAAATCATCACACGAGACAGAGGTCTCCAATAGAGGAACCTTTTGGTATCTTTTGTTTTCTTGTTAGACAAACGCCATCCTTAGATTTTTCTTTCGCAATCTGGCGTTATTTTATGATCCTTAATCAAATATACAAGCAAAAAGGAAAACCAATGAGGAAAAATAAATCTAATATACAGGAAGTTAGTATCAGAAAAATTGTGCTCTGTATCAAATAATCCACAGGCTCTTGCTCACAATGGGCTTCAACTAGCATCATATACTTTTCCCATATATACAAAACCTAACCAAAAAGCTTTTATTTTATTGACCACTTAAGTCCTAAAACAATTTCCTAAAACTTTCTTCTAATACTTATCTTTTATCAAAACAATTTTCCTTTCTCAATTTCCAACCTCTCAAACGGGTGCTTAAAACTTAATCCCACAGATCTCCCAACACTGACAATGTTTCGGCACTATGCCTTCTTCAGGAGAACTAAATTTATCATCTATATTGACCATCCAGGCTCAAATTTAACCTAAAAATTAGGCAGAAAACACCTGGATGGTCAATATAGAGGATGGGATCAAGGAGGAGAGCTGTGCGAGATAGGCTGGTAGCAGTGGCAGAAAAAGGCTCAGTGGATTGGGAGGGGGAACCCAAGATGTCTGACGGGCTTGAGCACTCACCCCCTTCTGCCATGTGGTCCCAGCATGGCCTCTTGAGCAGGCCTCTCTAATCTCTTGCTTTGCATACTTGCTGCACCTAGTAGTGAGGGATACCCTAGGGCTGGGGCACAAGGACCACAGTTTCCAGTCCTGAAGGACCTGATAGAGAAGAGCAGGAAAATAAGAGGTCATTTTCATCTAAACATGAAGGGTGGGCAGTTTCTCCATGAGAACATAAGAACATAAGAAATTTCCATATTGGGACAGACCAAGGGTCCATCAAGCCTAGCATCCTGTTTTCAACAGTGGCCAATCCAGCCTACAAGTACTTGGCAAGTACCCAAAAACGAAATAAATCACACACTACTGATGCTAGTAATAGCAGTAGCTATTTTCTAAGTTAACTTGATTAATAGCAGGTAATGGACTTCTCCTCCAAGAACTTATCCAAACCGTTTTTAAACACAGCTACACTAACTGCACTAACCACATCCCCTGGCAACAAATTCCAGAGTTTAATTGTGCGTTGAGTGAAAAAGAATTTTCTCCGATTAGTTTTAAATGTGCTACATGCTAACTTCATGGAGTGCCCCCTAGCCCTTCTATTATCCTAAAGAGTAAATAACCAATTTCCATTTACCCGCCAATCTGACCAGCCCTACCCTCTTTAATTTTTCCTCATAGGGGAGCTGTTCCATCCCCTGTATCATTTTAGTCATCCGTCTCTGTACCTTTCTCCATCGCAACTATATCTTTGAGATGCGGCGACCAGAACTGTACACTGTTTTCAAGTTGTGGTCTTACCATAAATCGATAAAGAGGCATTATAACATCCTCCGTTTTATTCACCATTCCCTTCCTAATAATTCCTAATATTGTTTGCTTTTTTGATTGCCACAGCTCACTGAGCCGACGATTTCAAAGTATTATCCACCATGATGCCTAGATAGATCTCTTTCCTGGGCAGTAGCTCCTAATATGGAACCTAACACCCAGAGTTCATGGAAAGCCTTTTACTAGGCTTTTCAGAATTTCCATTTGAGCAGCAAGATTACTGAAAGTACCTTGGGGGTCTTTCTACCACCCTGTCTAGCTACTACGCCACAGATGTTCTACCTTAGAGTGATCTTACCACTCTGTGTGGCTGCTTTGCATCTCATGATGCTTTGGGGTCTTCATGTCACTCTTTATGCTGATTTGGCCCTCTATCACAACCTTGGCGGCTTTCATGCTGCTTATGAAGCTTTGTTCCCCCTTCATGGTGCCTTGATCTGTTCATTCCACATCTGGTGCCACTTTGCCCCTCTCGTGCAGCCTTAGGGGCATTCATGTTGTTAGTGCTCTTTGTCTCAACTTTGGAACCTTGGAGTGTTCTGGTCACTCTTGCTGCTGCTTTTATCCTTTGATGCTGGTCTTCGAGAATTCCTCCCATTTTGGTGCCACACTCACAGTCGAAGAGTTGGCATGCCTACACCCTTCTAATTAGGTCTATCCTATCAGTTTCATTAGAAATGATTTAAAACTACAATTTGAGAGCCCAAAATAGGCTGCATTGCTTCCTCGTTGAATATAATGGGGAAAGAACAAACTTTTTTTTTTTCATTTCAAACAAACCAAATGAATGACTGCAACCTACAAAATGAATAAACAAATCAAACCAATTTTTTTGCTGTGCACATGCCTAATATCTTACATCATAATAAGAGTATGTCATGCCTCATTCATTATGATGAAACATTGGAGAAAGGTCATTAAAATTTTACTACTATCCATGTAACCTGAAGGTTAGCTAATAAAAATAGTAAAATAATATAAACCAATCAAATTTCAGCAAAACAATTCTGTAGCGAAAACATTGAATCATCATCTGTTTGTTTAGTTCTTCAGCTGGGCACTTATGCTGTGATGGTGACACAGTGACACTATCCTTCATCAGAAGTGGTTACCGAGAGAAAAATTTCTCCAAAGACACCTGTCAATACAATTTTCATGCTGGCCTGGTGGTGCCACAGCAGTGCCCTACACTGCCATGAAGAGCATCTGGGTTTGATTCCCAGGTCATCTCTTGCAGTGCCCTGATCACCTGGGCTGAGGATGCTGTTAAGGTAGTGCTCACAGCCCCTGAGAAGAGGGAGTCTCAGTTTCATACAATGGCCAACACTTAGTAGTCAAATTTAGGATGCATGATTGCAGGGTTCCAGAACAAGCTCTGCTGCAAGATCTCCTCTCACCTGGACAAGGACCACCACTGCTCTGATTGGGCTATATGAGTTAGGAGACGGATATAACAGAGGGAAAATATTCTTGGATAGTTGCAAATTAAAGCTCCTAGTGCTATAGTCTAACAGAGGCTGGTTCCAATTGAGCTAGAAGCCCAAAGCAGCAGTAAGAAATTGTCATATCAACAAAAAAAACACACACATACAATTGCAACATGTGTATATAAAAGAGGATGAGGAGAAGCAGAAGAGGACATGGGGAGGGGAAAGGAATATGTGGACAAGTGACAGATTGTAGGCAACTGGGGAAAGAAACAAAAGGAAAAGATAGAAGTGTGAGAAACTGAGATGACAAACAACAAGAGATAGCAGTATGACAACACACATTTTGCAGGGTACACCCAAGCATGCATTTGTCTGGATACACAGTTATATCAAAATGCTAAAATAACATACTACCCTATCCTACAGTGAATAGAAATATATATCTATTCCTATATAGATCTATACAGTATATTGATGTGCAGTTTCAGTATTTCCCCTTTTATTTTAAACTTCCATAAACCATTGTTTGGAATACAGTGATATGATACGATACATCAAACTGATTGCTACCCTAATAAGACTACAAGAAGAAGAAAATTATCCTTTATTTTTCTTACCAGAGGTGTTGCCAGATTCCTCAAAATCAATATTTCCAAGGTGCAGTACACCAGCTACCACACGAAAAAGATCAAGTTTTTCCGCATCATCCAAACCAATCTTTCTCATAGCTATGCACATTCGGTTAAAATCTCCATGGTCATCCAATAGTGGGTCTTTCAAGGAACCTTGTTTAAGGTACTGCAAAATGACAACAAAGGGTATCTAATTCGCCAAATGATTATAAAACAAAATAAATTATAAATAAGATTATACACGGGATACATGCTTTTTTTCCATGAAGGACCTATGCAAGAGGCAGAGCATAGGAGGAATTCCTTACTGGATAGGTCCTTTTGAGAACAGCACATGATGGCAAGATCTCACACATGTACCACTTTTTGTCATCAAGCAGAATATAAAGTGGTAAAAAAATAATTTAACAGATGCCATATCATTATTTTAAGAATTTTCTTTTAACGACAAGCTTACCACGTGAAATTTAAATCCTTAAAGAGGTGAGCAAAAGAATATTTTATTGCTAGCTTCATGAGCAATCTTAAATATTTGTTTGTAGCCAAAGTATTAGCAACTGTATTTCTTTTGAGAGAGAGAGAGAGAGAGGAAGACACTGATTTCCATGCAGCCAAAAAGGGACAAAGCAAACATGCAAGATAAGTCCTCTGGGTGTTAAGATACAAAACAAATATTTGTAATACATACGCAGACTAAATGAAAACAGGCTGGAAACTGAGAAGCGTGCGGTTATCTCATACTAACAATATGACATGCATTCTACAAAGGAAAAACACTCCACAGAGCATGTCTAAGAATGCACTAAAACTAAACTCAGTGTTTGGATTTATATAAAAAGGATCACCTCATCTTCCTGATAATATAAAGGGAAAAACAAACAAAAAAAATAATTTAAGTAATTGCACTGTTCAGTTGTATCTCCTGCAATATATATGAATACAAAATAGTTAAATAATTCCACAGAGAGAATAACAGATTTCAAGTTAAAAGAATTCATTTTTCAATTAAGGCTCTACACAAACAGAAAGTAATGTAAAACAACATAAAAACTGCAGGTATCTTGGTAGAGGGTCCCCAAATCCAGTTCTAGAGAACCTCCAATAAGCCTGGGGTTTCGCATAAGCAAAGTGGACAAATTAACCTCTTTTTTGCCAGAGCAAATTAACGCAAACATATTTCATGACTATTCGTTGGGGATTGTCTTGAAAATTAGGTTTTCTTCAGGGGTCTGTAGAAGCTGAAATTTGAGAACCACAGTTCTAAGTTAACAAAATGCCCTCAAGCCTCCATTTTTTTTTTATTTTTTTTTAGGACATAGCTGCAGAGCAATACCAATGCTCTGTTCTTGCACTGTACTTATTTGTGATTGCAAGAAGCCTCAGGGGGATTCGGGTGTAAACCAAGCATAGCATTAATTATACTTAGAACTGAAACTAAGAATTATTTTCTGTGCTCAATGAGCGTCGAACGAAAAACAAAAAACAATGCTGTTAGCAACCTGCAAGTGGTAAACAAGCAACGTGTGGTTGCTAGAAAGAGCGCACCGGCGTTAGATAAGAGAATGTGTGTGCAGCGTTTTGTTTTGCTCATGGTATGTTACTTGCTGGCTGTAAGACATGTCAGTCAGCCCAGCCATGGTAATTAGATGGGGAAGTACTGCATGGTTTACTTCTTTAAACACATTTTTTCCCCAGAAAAAAAAAATGGTATCTTATGGCTGAATTTTCAAAAATGTTTATATGTATAAAATAGTTTTGTGTATGTAAATGGGTTTTTGAAAATTGCCCTGGGGGGTGACGGGGGGGGGGGGATAAATGTGTAGAAGTGATTCCACATATATTTTACGCATACAAAGAGGCATTCTGGGGCCGGAGGGAGCAAAGTTGAGGCAGAGATATAAAGCATTTACCCAAATACTTTAAATTTCTGAAAAAATGCACATAAATCTACTCAGTCACATTTACACCTACTAACAAGTAAGTGTAAATGTGTACCTATATTACAGTGTTTTCCTTGCATACCCTCTAGTTTTCTAAGCTGAATTTGCAAATTCAGGATGAAATCTGCATCTACTTTCTACACACAGACTTTAGCCCTAACAGCACTATTATAAAATTATCCTCCTAATGTATAATTTTAGTCAGGCAAGACTAATAAGATTATGTACAGCATACAATTAATCGCTTAGAAATAGAGCAGCCTACCTCAGGACTTTTGCGATTCTGCAGAATCTGCTTATCTGTTTCTTTCGATGCAAAGTACCTAGTGCAGCCACGATTTAAATACTATGTAAAGAAAAAATAAAAATACAAATATATTGTAAAGACTATATAAACTAGGCTGAATAAAATAAACAGGAATGGAACCAAATAGATGAGGTTTGAATAATCTATAAGCACAGCATTATCCATAAGCAGATGAAAGTATTATGTTCAATTAGAATGAAAGAGTGCTTTTAGAGAGAGAAAAAACAGACATGAAAACCTATGGTCCTGTAGTGTAAAACATCCCTGCCTTTGGCACATTGTTACACTAACAAACCTTTTTCTCTTAACCTCCACATCTTCTTCTCTTTTGCCCTCTAACCCTTCCAGCCTCAACTCCTCCCATACTAACAGCAGAACTGCATGATCAGGGATTCTAAAATTACTCCACGACTTATCTGCCAGGTATGAAATTTACTTGTCATATACTGCTGCCTTCTGCTCCCCCTCCCCTCGCCCCCTAGCAATGATGCGTTTTGGGGAGGGAAAGGCAGGAGAACATGGCAAGTGCACCCCACCTACCCCAATGCAGCCCTCTCACGCTACTCCTCCACCCCACCCTACCCAGATCCAGTCCTCTCTCCTCCTTCCTCCCTCCCTCTCCCCTTAAATCCTTTTTTACTCCCTTCTCCCCTCTCGCCTCCCCCTGCAGCCTTCTCTCTCTCTCCAACTTTCCCTTACTCTCAACCAACCTACTCCCTTCCTAGATCTGACATCTTGAAAAGTGGTGCAAAGCCCACATTAAAAGTATCTGCAAACTTTGTCCCAAAGTGGACAGTTTGAAATTTGCTTCCCTAATGGACTCAAAGCAGAAGTATTATCCCTATTAAACTGTTCTCAGATATGGTTCTCTGCTAAGATAGTAAGAAGTATGTCCCCTACTTAGCAAATACCAACAGTTGCTTCAACATTCATAGTTTGGATGGGAGACTCCAAGGTGGTTTTAAGTTCTTATGAAATCACATCCCAAGGTTGTTTGACCATAGATTACCATGTCCAAATCAACAGTGTTTGAAAAGAATAGAAAACTATATAAGGATATTATCACAACTTAAGGAATAAAATTGCTATCATTGAGCTATTTAAAACAAGACACACTTCTTGACAAGTCCTTTGAGCTCCACCTAGCAAACAATTCTAAAGTTATTTCTTCTGTCTCCTGCTATGAGAAATATTTATTGCCTTGTTATTTTTAATCTAAAGCAATTTTCATGGCACATGTTCTACATTCTTTTTCCAATGTTTTCTATGAACAGTCCTTTTGACCATAACACACCATTTAAGGACTTTTGAACTTTTTTGTTTGCACCTGACTGAATTTCTGTTCCCAATGTATAGATTTGTATTACTATTTTATTGCTTGTACTATTTAACATTTTTCTGTACTTTTTTTTCTACAGCTGTACTTTGCCTGTTTATAACAATTTGCGGTGTGTGCTATTTTGCATCTTTGTCATCAAAATTATTCAATGGTTTGTAGCTGTTTTCACATTCTTTCCTACATAGGTGGTGTTCAAACAAATGACTTCCCTCGAAACAGGTACTGGGATCAATTTAATTGTTTGGAGCACATTTAAATGTTTTTTCTCTGGGCATTCATTCATTGCTGCTCTCTTTAATTTTCATATGTTATAATAAATGTATTCTCTGATTTGCCAAACGTTTCTTCCCTGATCATATGTATCTTAAATCTTGTTCCTGGACTTGTTGCTTAAACATGCTTGAACATGCTTTGCTTTTGGACTTAGCCATAGGAGAAGTCCTGTGATTTTTCCCTAATGTTTGCAAATCATTACCCTCGGACCATAGACGTCAGGGCCCAGCGTTGGCTGTCTGAATCCAAACTCCCCTTTTTGCCCCTGCCGAATCGGAGAACAATTTTGCAGTTACATCAAAAGCATCAAGGCTAACTGGTTAAGAGTAGTAATCCATATCCCTTCTGTTAAGGATAGTAACTGCTCCTCCATGAAGGTTACCCCATGCACCCTTTTTCTTCATTTCCAACCTCTAGCCTTTAGGGATCCACAGTGTTGATCCCATGCCCTTTTGAATTTGTTTGTTTTCATCTTCATCGCCTCTTCTGGAAGGGCATTCCAGGCATCCACCACCCTCTGTGTGAAGAAATATTTCCCGATGTTGGTTCTCAGTCATTCTCCCTGGAACTTCATTGCGTGACCCCTACTTCTACAGTTTCCTTTCCAATCGAAAAGGTTTGAAGTTCATGCATCAGTTAGAAAACTTTCAGGTATCTGAAGGTCAGTACCATATCTCCCCTGCACCTCTCTCTTCCAGGGTTTACATATTTAGATCCTTCAGTTTCTCCTCATAAGTCTTCTGATACAGACCAGACACCATTTTGATCACCCTTCCTTGGACCACCACCGTCCTGTCTCTCCTATTTGAAATACGGTCTTCAGAACTGAACACAGTACTCAAGGTGAAGCCTCACCAAGGATCTGTACAATGTATCACCACCTCCTTTTTTCTGCTGGTTATTCCTCTCTCTATGCAGCCCAGCACTCTTGTAGTTTTAGCTATCATCTTGTCACATTGCTTCACCACCTTCAAATCACCAGACACTATCACTCTAAGGTCCCTCTCTCAGTCTGTGCACATTAATCTTTCATCACTCATCATATACATCTTTTTTGGATTACCGCACCCCAGATGCATGACTCTGCATTTCTTGGCACTGAATCCCAGCTGCCAAATCTTCAAGCACTCTTCAAGCTTTCTTAAATCACTTTTCATTCTCTCTACTCCTTCAGACATGTCCACTCTGTTGCAAATCTTAATACCATCCGCAAATAGACAAACTTTACCTTCTATCCCTTCCACAATGTCGCTCACAATAATACTGAACACAGCTGGTCCCAAAATCAATCCTTGTGGCACTCCACTTAACACCAGTCTCTCTTCAGAGTAGGTTCAATTTACCATTACAGTGTCTCCTGTCAATCAGTTTATAATCCACTCCACCACCTTGACGCCCACTCCCAAGCCTCTTATGCGGGACCGTATCAAAGGCTTTGCTAAAATCCAAATAAATCACACTGAGCACTTTTCCTTAATCCAATTTTCTAGTCACCTAATCAAATAAATCAATCAGATTTGTCTGTCAGGACCTTCCCCTGGTGAATCTATGCTGCCTCCAGTCCAGCAATTTACCAGATTGTAGACAGTTCACTATCCTTCCTTTCAGCAGTCTCCATTAATTTTCCCACCACCAAGGTGAGGATAACTGCAGCTTCCAGTCTCTTGTCTGCTATCACTCTTGTGAAGCAGGACCACCACTACTCTTCTCCAATCTTACGGCACTATTCCCGTTTCCAGGGATCTATTGAACAGGTCTTTCAGCGGACCCGCCAGCACATCTCCAAGTTTCTGTAGTATCCTGGGATGTACCACAACCGGTCCCCATGGCCTTTTGCACTTTCAGTTTTCCTAGCTCTTCCCATATATTTTCTCTTTAAACACAGTTTTGTCCACCCCATCTCCCCCAATTTATGGTCTTAACCAGCAACAGTCCTTCTCCAGAGTCTTCTTTAGTGAACACTAAACTGAAGAATTTGTTTAATATTTCTGCCAGTTCTTCATCTGTCTCTAGACATTGCTCCTTATCACCTTTCAAATTCACTATACCACTCTGGGCCTTCCTTCTTTCTCTGATATACCTGAAAAATGTTTTGTCACCTCGCTTTACCTATTTGGCAATCCTTTCTTCTGTTCAACCTTTTGCTTTCCCGATTTCTTTCTTCGCCTCCCTCAGTTTCACCAGGTATTCTTTTCCTGTGTTCCTCTTTTTGGGATCCTTTAAATTTCCTGAACACTATTCTTTTTGCCTTTATTTTTTTCAGCCACCTCCTTAAAGAACTAAATTGGTTTCTTTTTCCTCTTCCTCTGCTTTACTTTTCAAACATATAGATTTGTTGCTTCTGGTAAAGATTATGCTGACTATGGATAATTCCAACCTAGGAGCTCTGCAACCAGGGCTTCAAGTCTAGTTAGGGGTATCTTTCATCAAAGAAAATTCCTCGAGCTCAGTTCAGTAAAGCTTGCCCAAAAGACTTTGGGGTTTCACGTGTCCTATAATTTGTGGCTCTCGTCCAAACAGGCATTCAAGTTTCTATCTTCTATGCTAACAAGCAAGGAGGAACAAAATGGGACCTCCTGTGAGTATGACCTGGAGCCACATAACTGATAGACGAGGAGGCTGTCCTTGTGGAAAGACTGTGTTGGATCCAGGAATTCTTTAAATGGCCCCTGGAGAGGGAAGCAGAAGACTAGATATTCTATGGATGTAGTACTCCTATGGTAATTTTGGTTCCATCTCCTCTAACAGGGAGGTTCCTGAACTTCTGTTACAGCAAAGGGGAGCACAGCACTAGCCTCAGATATTCACATCCTACACTGGAGTTAAAGCTTTCATGTACCTGTCTTCTAATTCCTTTGGATGCAAAAACAAAAAGAAAAGAAAAGGAACCAGGATCCTTTACAGTCCTTACTGGCCAAGACAGTTAATGGTCCCCATGCCTTAGGAGACATCCACCGAGATCCTCCAGGTTGGGAGATTCCCTAAAGCTGATCAATAGGATCAGGGATTGCTTCACTATTACAACATTGGGCTCAGGAAAGGTCTTAGTTCCTTTCTCCTATTTCACATGAAGTTGCTTGAATACCTTCTATATGTCTCCGAGTATTTCGTAACCAAAGCAGTTAATTTTCTTACAACTTTGCATTGTACTTTTTTTCCTCTGGGGTTGGCTTCAATTTAAGCCTCCAATATGAATCCTGCTATACCAGGCAATCTCAGCACAGTGCTTCTGCCATTATTAAAAGCTCCTTTTGAGGCTCTGGGCTCTTTTGAGTTAAAGTGCCTGACCTAGAATGTCAATTTGATGGTGGTCACTTCAGCACAGAGTCAATGAGAACCAGGCCCTAGTAACTTTGCTTCTTTGCATTAACTTTTTGCAATGTTTTGGTTCTGCAAACATTCCTTTGTCTGCGATTGTGCCTAAATCCACGAAGGTGAACTGACACTACAATTTGAAATACAAAAACCCCGTAGCTTTCAAGCTGGAATGGGCCAAAGCCCTCAGGTAGTGCACCCATTTTTTGCTTTGTTGATAACCAATAAATATGGAATTCTTGAAGACAAGAGCTCAACTGCTCTTGGCTAATGGACTGGATCCCCTTTGTCATGCCCACTAGGGCCTTCATCTGGTGGGGCATGTCAAGGCTCACAGTATTTGAGCCAGGACAGCATTGGTAGCAAATCTGCAATGTGAGTTTTATCTTCACACATTTTCATCTCAATACTGTTTTGAAAGAAATTCTGACATGACAGTATGTTTTGGACAGTCTGTCCCACAGAGTCTCTTTGGGATGTAGAATCCATCTCCATTAAAAAAAAAAAAAAAACCAGAAAACATCAAGTTGGACTATCATTACCCAAAATATTTCCTATTGGCACTATTTAGTTTTCCTCTTTCTTTTTGTTTAAAGCAGCTTGTAGCTTGGGAATTCTATTGTGAGGGGACTGCCATCATGCTTGTCCTCAGAGAAAGTATAATGGTTTTTCGATGGACAACAAGATGTCCCATCCTCACAAAACCCTCCCGCCTCCCATTGGAATTGAACAGAGAGATCCTGCAGGGAGTTCAGGAGACTGGCTAAGGCTGCAAATGCTCAATAGGTCACTCTCTAAGCTTCTAGAGGTTTTGAAGTCAAAGTTCAAATCCAGGCTCCATCTGATGATGTTGCCCACGAGAGGATTGACATCTTGCTATCTGAGAACCAACATTACAAGTAATAACACATTTTTCCAACCAATCAATAAACAGTAAATCAATTAGTTGTATAGCTATGATTTTTCATTGTTCCATGACAATAGAAAAGCTAAGAATGCAATATCATATAGTACAGCACAGAAATGCTCTGTTACTAAAGTTACTCAGAATGTTATTAGACACTCATGAGATTATATCAGAGGTATTTAATGCTCCAGTGGATACCCCTATCTCATCACAGAACTAAAATAGAAGTTGGTATACTTTCTACTAGAATTCAGTAAATAATTAGCAGCAAAAAAAAAAAAAAAAATTAAAAAAGTCTACACAACCTGAATAAAGACTTAAACATGTATACCCTACAGAAAAAATGAGATAGAGGAGATATGACAGAGACATTTAAATTCATGCATGGTATCAATGCACTGGAAGCAGGACTCTC
Organism: Rhinatrema bivittatum; assembly: GCF_901001135.1. NCBI lineage: Eukaryota > Metazoa > Chordata > Amphibia > Gymnophiona > Rhinatrematidae > Rhinatrema > Rhinatrema bivittatum. The sequence goes on from NC_042617.1 coordinate 382,458,659, forward strand.
TCAAAGGAAAGGAGGCTCAGGAATGAGGAGGTTATGGGATATGGATCAGGTAGACTCAGGAAATATTTCTTTATGAAGAGGGTGGATACATGGAATAGCCTCCCTGAAGAGGTGATAGAAATAAGGACAGTATATGAATTCAAGAAAGCATGGAATAAACACAAGGGATCGATCTCAGAGGATGTGGCAGGGATTGTAGAACTGAACAATTGGTGTAGATGGACAGATTAGAGCAGCCAAATGTTTTATAGTAATTTTGAATGTGCAAGTATGTCAGCTCTATTATTCAGAGAATTACAAAGCTTGACAAATAATAAATGCTGCTGTTTGGCACATATATGGAAAATACCATTTAAAATGAAAAAAAGTATGAAAACTCATCTTTTTCCTTAATGTTATATTTACTCCTAGGCTCCCCCATTAGCCCTGCATGAATATAAAAATGAAGTTCTTAGCCAGAATTATTTTTTAAAATAAACACTTTTCAGCTGATAGGACTGTTACTCTCTCCTTCCAACACACAACTGTTTTGTTTATTGTTTGTCTAATAACATTTGTTTTAAAGTCCCAAAACAATTAAATTTCTAGGTATGAAACTGGTCACTACTAAATTAAGGTTTGGAGCCACATGCATTTATTCCATCTTTCTCCACGAACTGAGTAAATCATACCGAAAAGAAAATCAATCCTTTTGGGTAGTCTGTGATGCACATGAGAGGCAAGAATGTTCACACTGTAAAAAATCAAGTGTGTAATGTTCCCTCATTTTAAAATTACTCTCCTGCAAGTGTCTGGCTCACTGAGGAATAGCCTTGCTCGAAGAAACATAATTCATATCATGCATCTAGTCATGCCTCAGTTCATATGACATGTGTGTGATATGATTGGTAATTTGCTGAAATGGCTGCTTTTGAAAATGTGTGTGTGGTACCTTGCAATTTTTCTGACCCCCTAGGAAGCAAAGAGCCAATAAAAAACAATTGTAATTGATTTCAAGCTAGTCTTCTTGCTTCTGCTGTACTTTTGAAACTCTTATACAATTTAATATTTCCTCTTTAGGATTCCCCTCAAAATAAGTAAAAGAAAGATACTCAACAAAATATCTGCTTCCAGATGACATGAAAATAGAAACGTTAAAAAAAAAAAGGTTAAAATATAAATAATCAGTTAAATACCCTCTTCCAGAATACTCACCCTAAAATTATCTGGAGAGCATAAATAAAGCTTTAGTCGAATTTCTTCTGGAGCACCTGCACACAGCCTATAAAATATATGGTAATTCCTTTCATCCTGACCTTGTACGCAGATCCGAGACTTTTCTAGAAGGTAATGTGAAACAAATCCACCAACCACAGAATTCTGAGAACAAGAAAGCAAAAGAAATTTAAAAAAAACAAAAACCAAGATATTAACAATGAAGTCAATATAATTATGGGGTAATGACTGATAGAAAAATAATAGTAAATGTTTAGAAAACGTTTTTTTGGCATGTAAAACATACATACATACATAGAGAGAGAGAGAGAGAAAATACATGATGGCTGTCCATGAGATAACTGTTTATTCTAAATGATTATTTTTGAAGATGAAGGGCCTCCACTATTCATGAGTGCCAAACACAAATTAGTTAAAGAAAAGCCTTCTTACATGATTGAATACTGAGAATAAATCCTATATTTAATGGACAACTATTACGTATAATATTTTGTCAATACCATGTATAGAATTTTGTTTAAAAAATAAACTTGTTTCTTTTTATTATTTATTTAGAAAGATGTGAAACACACTGATCTGTAGCATAATATAATTTGTTTAACATTCTATAATGCCAATCAAATAAAATAATACATAAGATAAAATTCAAGCCAAAAAAAAACCAAACAAACCCATGAGCAGAACACATCTCAATGATTTTCAATACAAACAGGATAGAAAAAAATGCCCAGGTATTAACACAAATAGTAAACACCCATTCAACAAACATACTTGAGGCTACTTTCACAGAATGAAATCCATCAAATGAACATCCCAAAACTTGCAAGTGATCTCTAACTAAGGGGATCATTTATCAAAATGTGTTAGGGCATTATTGTGGGCTAGGTAGATAGTGCATACGCTGGGTGGAGAGAACATGGTACCAATCTACTTTTCTTTCACCTTTCATCCCTCCAAATCACAGTAAATCTTCACTGATGGTAACTGTGCTGTTCGTACGTATGACTGTGAATGTAAAAGTGCTCCCCAGAACCCACCCCACACCACAAATGTCACCCTGAGTTACTAGTGCCCCCCTCTTACGTTGGTATAAATAATTAACTTTTTTGTGAGCCTCTACAGAATCTCTAGCCAGCAGCCCAAAAATGTGATAAAAGCCTGTTCGGGGACTTCTCAGCTTGTGATGTGAAAATATCACAAGTGCAATAAATTTAACGTGCTTTGCAGTAAAATTTCTATGCAATACGGTACCAGTAAAATTACCCTAATCACACCCCCCTTTTTTTTTTTTTTTATCATGGATGCTATTTTTGCTACATTTATCGTGAAATGATGAATATAGGCCCAACGTAAACAGCCCATACAAATTTTTCCATGCGCGGATATAATCTGTGGTCAATATACGTTAAGAACATCTAATCTTTCTTACTGCATTCAATCAGACATCTAGTGATGCCATAACACAGAATAGAAGGCATCTCATCTTAGATCCAGAATTTCAAAATACGAAAATGTGCCATCGAAATAACTACATGAACAAATTTCATATATCCTTTGATAGCGGCAAATGAAAGTTAGATGAACCCAACAGTAGACCTCCTGAGAAAGGTGACAAACATTAGTAACAGACAGCACCTCTTCCCAAAAGAGCAACAGCTTGAGGGACCGATTTTAAATTTTGCGCGCTACCGGGCGCGCATGTTATAAAATCCAGGGTCGGCGCGTGCAATGGGGTGCACACTTGTGCACCTTGCGTGCGCCTAGCCCTAGGGGAGGCCCGATGGCTTTCCCCGTTCCCTCCAAGGCCGTTCCGAAATCGGAGCGGCCTTGGAGGGAACTTTTTTCCTGGTCCCCCCACCTTTCCCTCCCTTCCCCTATCTAACCCACCCCGCAGCCCTACCTAAATCCCCCCCCCCTACCTTGTTTTGTAGAGTTATACCTGCCTCTGGCAGGCGTAACTTGCACGCGCCGACACAGGCCGCTGTGTCGGGGCACTCGGCCCCGCCTCCGGACTGCCGCCACACCCACGGCCCCACCCCAGACCGCCCATTTCTCGAAGCCCCGGGACATACGCGCATCCCGGGGCTTGCGCGTGCCACCGAGCCTATGCAAAATAGGCTCGGTGCATGCAGGGGTAGGTTTTCGGGTGTTATGCGCATATCTTATGCACGTAACCTTTTGAAAATCTACCCCTTGGAGCACAGCAGAAATGTACAGTGCATTTACAAAGTATTCAGACCCCTTTATTTTTTCCATATTTTGTTACATTACAGCCTTATTCTAAAATGGATAATATACATTTTTCCCTCCTCAGTCTACACACAATATCCCATAAATACAGAGCAAAATCAAGTTTGTATAAATTTGTGCAAATTAATTTAAAAAAAACTGATCACATTTACATACAGTAAGTATTCAGACCCTTTAACTTAGAATTGTGCTGAGACATCTTTTCCAATGATTACAGCTTCAATTCTTGGGTATGACGCTACAATCTTGGCACACCTAGATTTTAGGATTTTCTCCTATTCTTCTCTGCAGACGCACAGCTATTTTCAGATCTCTCCAGAGATGTTCAACTGAGTTCAAGTCCAGGCTTTGGCTAGACCACTCAAGGACATTCACAGACTTCTCCTGAAGCCATTCCTGCGTTATCTTGCTATGTGCTTATGGTCACTGTCCTGTTGGAAGTTGAATCTTTGCACCAGTGTGAGGTCCAGAGCACTCTGGTGCAGGTTTACATCAAGGATCTCTCTGTACTTTAATCTGTTCATCTTTCTTTCAATCCTGACTAGTTTCCAAATTCCTGTAACTGAAAAATATCACCAAAGCATGATGCTGCCACCAACATGCTTCACCATAGGAATGGTATTTGCTAAGTGAAGAGCAGTGCCTGGTTCTCTCCAATCATGACGCTTGGCATTCAGGAGAAAGAGTTCAATCTTGGTTTCATCAATCTAGAGAATATTGTTTCTCCTGCTCAGAGTCCTTTAAGTGCCTTTTGGCAAACTCCAAATGGGCCGACGTGCCCTTTTCAGAGGCATGGCTTCCATCCAGCCACTTTACCATAAATTCCTAATTGGGGGAGTGTTGCAGAAACGGTTGTCCTGGAAGAGTCTCCCGTCTCAACAGCGGATCTCTAGAGCTCTGTCATAGTGACCATCAGTTTCTTAGTCACCTCCCTGACCAAGGCTCTTCTCCCCTGATAGCTAAATTTGGGCGGCCAGTTCTAGGAAAAGTCCTCGTTGTTTGGAACCTCTTCCATTTAAGAATGATGGAGGCCACACTGTTCCTCAGGATTTTCAATGCTGCAATTTTTTTTTATACTCTTCCCCAGATCTGTGCCTCAATACAATTTTGTCCCGAGTCCTACAGACAATTCCTTCAACTTCATGGCTTTGATTTTGCTCTGATATGCACTGTCAACTACAGGACCTTATAGAGACAGGTGGGTGCCTTTCCAAATCATGTCCAATCAACTGAATTTATTACAGATGGACTCCGATCAAGTTGGAGAAACATCTCAAGGATGAGAAACAGGATGCACCTGAGCTCAACTGAGTGTCACAACAAAGGTTCTGAATAATAATGTAAATGGGATATTTTAGTATTTAATTTTTAATTAATTTACACAAATTTCTACAAACTTGATTTCGCGTTGTCATTATGGGTTATTGTGTTTAGCTTGAGGAAGGAAAAAATGCATATTATCCATTTTAGAATAAGGCTGTAACATAACAAAATGTGGAAAAAGTGAAGAGGTCTGAATACTTTCTGAATGCACTGTATGCATTAAATACTTGGAATTTAGTACACAAATCAGAATTAACAATGACTAACTTACACACTTTAACAGCATCAAAATAACAATGATGTAAAATCTTAAATTGCATTTCACTGAACTTGAAGCTCAGTGAAGTAATTTGAGCATGAAATATTTTTAGCACAGTAACTCATTTTTACCTTATTTCAAAATAATTAAAAATTTGTATATTTAATAATTAGAAAAATGTCTTTAAGAACTAAACAGGAAGTGGAGGTTTTTGACCAATGATTATACATATTGGTATGGTCTAAGGGGTAGATTTTAAAAGGAGCGCGTGGGGTTTACATGTGCGCGTGGTACCCGGCACGCACACACGTACGCCCGATTTTATAACTTGCGCGCTCAAGTTATAAAATCGGGGGTCGGCGCGTGCAAGGGGGGTGCACAATTGTGCACCTTGCGTGCACCAAGCCCGTGCCAAGCCGCGCTGTCTTCCCCTGTTCTCTACCCCACCCCACCTTCCCTTCCCCCCTACCTTTTTCTTTTTATTCCAAAACTTACTTCAGCCCTGCCAACTGCCGGCGCACAGATCCCTGGCACAGCAGCAAAGGGCCACTATGCCAGGAGCCTCTGACCCCAGCACACGTAACCTTTTGAAAATCCGGCCCCCAGTGTTCAGTCATACTCCATTCTGAGGACTTTTTCTCCTTTTGTGAAAAGTTAGCATTTTGTGATTATAAAAGTATTTATTTTGTTAGTAAAGGTTACTTTGGTGTGGTGTTTCATCTACTCCATGCTAAGTATGCCAAGTCAAAGTTCTGGAAACTTTGATAGACGTTTTTCCCTGCTGCACTCCATCTGATGTCACCCTGCTTGCCCTTAGAGAAACAAATGTCTTTAGAAGCTTGCAGTAAACGTTTTGAGATGGAATTGTTTTATCCAGAAACGCCTAAATATACAAATTGGGAACAGGAAAAATCTTATTTTATTCTTTTAAAAAGGTTTTCTTATCCGCCCTTCTAAAAAAGGGTTTGGAGTGGGGTACAATAAAATATGAATAATTAGTGCAAAATAGACAAATAAAAAATAAAACTATTGTGCTACATGAATAATTCGCACTGGACAAACTAATCAACAAAATAATCGCTGCATTCAGGATATACAGGCTAGAACAAAAAAAAGGATTTAGGCTGATACGGGAAATGCTTTGCTGAACAGGTGTGTTTTTAATTTTTTTTTTTTTTTAATACTTTACCGTCTTCAGTGTGTCAGAGGTTGAGAGGAAAGGAGTTCTATAAAGTGGGGCCATGCATGGATAAAGAATATTCCCTGGTGACGGAGAGATGAGCAGAACAAAAGGAGGAATATCTAAGAGCTGCTGACTAGATGAAGCTAAGAGGCATGGAGGTGTATGTATTCATAGGGTAGATGCAAAACAAGGAAAACAATTACCATTATTCACAAAAGATTGTGAATAATAACAGCAGCTGTTTCATATTGTATGTGGTAGGAAAAGGACAACCAATGTTAATGACTTAAGGACTGTGGTAATATGCGGGTTCCTGTCAATAAATGGGAAGCAGAATTTTGAATTATTTGAAAAAGTCAAAAAGTGGATTGTGACAAAGCAGCAGAGACAGAATTACAGTAATCAACGCCAGAGAAGACTAAAGGTTGGAGAACAATATGAAAGTTGTGAGGCTATAAGAAAGGTTTCAAATGATCTAGTAACTTTAGTTTAAAAAATGAGGATTGGATAATTGATTTTACATGAGGGACCATTGCTAATTTAGGATCTAGGTAGAATCCCAATTCGTAGACTTTGTTAAGAGAAGGAGATAGGAATACCATTGAATGTGAAAGGCAAAGGAATAGAAAAAGGGAAGGAACAGCTTAGGGGAATGATCTCTGTTTTATTAAGGTTCAGAGATAGTTTATTTGTTAATAAGCAGTCAAATTGTTTTGAAGCAATGAGAAAAGAAATTACTAGTGTCGTACCAGGAGCTTTTAAATGGCGAAAAAAAGTTGGGTATCATCTGCAAAATGTTTGCATGATATACCTAAATATCTTAAAATCAAGCATAATGGAATTAAATGTTGAAAAGTATGGCAGACAAGGCTGAACCTTGAGACACTCCTGATTTTATGGGGTGCCAAGAAACCACAAAATGGACCAATTTTGACTTATTGAACCCAACTGAAAAGGTAGAAAGAGAACCAGGTGAGTACTGTACCAGCTGTAAATGTCCCTGAGACTAACAATAGAATAGGGCTTCAAATGCAGCTGTGAGATCTAAGAGAATCAAATATAACATTGCTACAAAGCCCGCGAGTACTTTTTACCCACAGACTCTGCACTAGTTTTCAAAGAGAAAGTATATATACACTTTCACTTTGACAACTGCTTACGGAAAAAATAATACTCAGATTTGCACCTATTTCTGCAGATACTTTTTCCAACCAAATACATGTACTTTTGAATATCTGAAAGTACATATGTCGTTTTCTCCCCCAACCTGGCTCTATACCAAAAATGCCTCCATCATGGTGTGGAACTGTTATGGCTCCAGTTCAGGCAGAGTGTAGAGAACACCACCCACAGAGTGGTGCAGTACAACAGGACAAAGCTAGGGCTGGTCTTCCGCTTAACCAGCACCCTCCTCTGCAGGTTGAGCACTTGGGTTCTGGGGGACAGCAGGTCTCTGCGACAGCAGGCCAACATGGTAAGTCTGGAGCAAGGCTTGGAGAGGCTGGTAACACCGGAGCAAGACTAGACAGGAAGAGCGTACAGGTAAGACTGGAACTGAGGCTTGGACAGGAAGAGACAAGGACAAGACAGAATATGGAACGTACAGGCCCGAAAGCAGCAATACAGGAAGCCTGTAGGGACTAGACAAGGTAAGGCCCTGAGGGCGAAGCAAGGACAGACCTAGATAGGCCACAGAGCAAAGCAAAGCCTAGACAGGCCAGAGCAAGGCAAAGAATAGGAAGGCCGGACAGCCACAAGGCAAAGCAAGAAGCAGGAAGGCCGGACAGCCACAAGGCAAAGCAAGAAGCAAGAAGGCCGGATAGCCACAAGGCAAAGCAAGAAGCAAGAAGGTCAGATAGCCACACGGCAAGGCAAGGCAAGGCAAGGATGGCCACAAGGCAAGGAAAGGAGTAAGAAGGCCCCGAGGCCATAAGGCAAGACCAGGAGCAAGAAGGCCTGGAGGCCGCAAGTCAAGAGTGGCCAGGGCAAGGAGCCAAGAAAGACTCTATGCGGAAGCATCTTGGGTATGGTAAGGCAGGGATTATGGGGGTGTATTGGAGGGAGGAGCTTGGCAAGGCAGGTGGCCAAGCTCACTCAGGGCTCCTGCAGCTAGGAAGCTGTACTACAAGCTGAACTCAATGAGTCATGAGGATATGACTGGGACAGCATAGGATGGAGCTTCGAGGAGATCCCTGCTGGTGGGGAAGCATCATGGTCAAGATATGATGAGGCTGCGTAGCCTCATATAGGATGAGCAATTTTCAAAGATTCCACTTCCATAATTTAAAACGCTGTTTTATACCTGAAAATAGCTTTGAAAATATCCCTCATTATGAGCAAAATGAGTCAAACTACCAAAATCTTCCAATACAGGAAGCAATGAGCTTCTAGCAAAAACTGAACCAATCACATTTTATCACATTGTCGCAGATTAGTTTCAAAGTGATAAAAATGTTCCATCAAACCTCAGCTTCCAAAAAAGGAACAAAGTGAAAACCACACATCATTGTTTCTCTGACTGTATGAAACTAGTGAAAAAAAAAATCTATAAACAGATATCTATACATAAATAGATTTTTTATTTTATATTCACAGGGATGGTATAAATTATATAGCAATTTAATCCATTGCAGTAATACACTAACGCAGCTTTAAAGAAGCACTACTGGCATGAATAAGTTTTAGGTACAGTGAAGTTGCTTATGAGAGATGATTTCAAGTACATATATCACATGACCAATGCGCTGGGCCTCAATGAACCTAGCAGTTACATAAAATAATGAAGTTCCCCTGTAACACAGCAGAATAAGAGCATCCTGATCATGGTGGAAAGGGCTCTCCAGAGAACTGCAGATTCAAATCCCAAAATCCCCACACAGAAGCAAACATGCTGCTGGGTGCTAATGCTAACATGAGATACCTCCCCACGCCATTGGCTTCATTTTTATTTTCATTGTATTCCTGGGGAGACACAAGCGATTGATGTGTTTACATTTTCCCCTGGCATCTGCTCCCAAAAAATATGCATAAATATGGATTTTCCAAGCTTAGTTGTACTCGTTTGTACATGTTGCTGTTTACTGTTTTGTAAATTGATATATTAAATAAGAATGATTGAATGAAAAAAAAAAATTTGATTAAATAGATAAAAATAAAGGACCCATTTTCAGCATCATTTGTCCAGCTAAATTCAGACTTAGCCAGACAAAACACAGGATTTGAACATCTCTGCTGGCTGACTGCTTCCAAGATATCCAGCTAAGTATAACTAGTTAGTCAGATAAAGCTTAGCTGGATAACTTAGAGGCATTCTGGATCAGAGTTAAGTTAGAGTTAAGAGTATAGTTTTATGTATAGTTTTGGTCTTATAGTTTTATGCATATGATTTTGGAGTGTTTACTGAAAGTTTATGCATTTTCATTGAACTCCCCTGAGATCTGTGGTTCAGAAGACTATAAATTGGTTAAATAATTAAATACATACATACATATTCAGCAGCATTGCTGTATAGCTGAATATCTCAACAAAGTTAGCTTGATGTGTTTATCCGGCTAACTTTGCTGGTCAGACAGCGGCTGAAAAGGGGCCCCAAATTGTATTAGAAAAAAAGTAAAAGTAGACCTAGGAAATAAGACATGAAAAAAAAAAAATCAAACCCAGAGTGCCAAGAAAAATACTGCAAAAAACTCAAGCTAGTACTCCTGGCTTTACAGATACCATCTCATAAAATCAAAGAGGAAACTGTGTAAGAATGAATACTACTAATTATGAACTTATGGGATATATATATTAATTTTATATTAAAAAAAAAAGGACTTGCACCTCACCTTTTCATTAAAGTGAATTTCTACAAATTTTCCAAAACGACTGCTATTATTGTTGCGAACTGTCTTGGCATTCCCAAAAGCTTCTAATAGCGGATTAGCTGTTGGAAAACAACGAAAAGGAAAAAAAGCACACATGTCATTTTACAAGTAAAATATTAAAATGACAGCAACCTATATATATGTATATATAAAAGGCTTGTGTTGGTCGGGCAGTTGGTCACACTGCCGTATCTGTCTATGGTGCCCAGACCAGTGGAAGATGCACTGTGCAAAGACAATATGCTTTTTGCAAAGCCCTGTCACACACACAGAGGCAAGCAGAAGCACGCACGCACACAGTACAGGCACAGGGACCCACATTCACACATATGCAGAGGCCCCCACGTGCACACAGAGGCAGAGGTCCCACATCCACAGACACACACACAGGTTGCTATTGACCAGTCAAATGAGCAATGCCAGGTACTGTTACTATGGGGTACATTTAAAAAAAAAAGCGCGAGCGCGTACTTTAGTTCGCGCACCAGGCGCAAACAAAAGTATGCCGGATTTCAATAGATACGCACGTAGCCGCACGTGTCTTTTAAAATCTGGGGTCGGCGCGCGCAAATTTGTACACCTTGCGCGCGCCGAGCCCTGCGCACGCTGCCCGTTCCCTCCGCCTCCCCCCACCTTTCCCTCCCTTCCCCTACCTAACCAACCCCCCAACACCTTTATCGCAAAAGTTACGCCTGCTCGAGGCAGGTGTAACTCTCGCGCGCCGGTGGCCCGCTGGCGCACCATCACCCGACCAGGGGGTTGGTCCGGAGGCCTCGGCCACGCCCCCTGGAACGCTCCCGGGCCGGCACCACGCCCCCCGGAACACCCCGAACATCGCGCCGCTCCCCGAAACGCATCCTGGGGCTTAGGCTCGGCACACGCAGGGGGGGGGTTTAAGGGTTATGCGCGTAACCCTTTTAAAATCCGCCCCTATCTGCGTAGCCCCGTCTCTCACACTCCCAAACACAGGGTCAAGCAGGTATAGGAGTACACAAGCTTGCTCAAGGTACACAAGTTCACAGGCTCACACAAGCATACTCACATACACACAGGCAGAGACACCCACACAGACAGGCACAGGAATCCACACACACATGCTGTTATAGACCAGTCTAGCCAAGCAACACTGAGCAGTTTTCGCTATTTAATAAAATCTTAAAAGTTCTTTTTTCATGGATTATTTACTGCACTATTAAATAGCCCAGATTGTTGGGGGTAGGTAGTGCAAATTAAAAATGGGAGAAAAAAAAACAAAACTAATAATGGCAAATATATTCTTACTCAAGTTTAGAAACTACAGTAATTAGGTTACAGTAAATAAAACATTTGGGGGTGAATTTTCAAAGGAGTTCCACATGTACAATTAGAATACACACATGTAAGCAGCTTATATTCGCATACATGCTATTTTATACACATCAAAATTATGCACATATTTTCAGTTTTGTGCACATATTTACCTGCACAAAATAAAGGAGTGGTCTAGGGGCATTCCAGGGCAGGATCAAGAGGTATGCATGTAAATTGCTATAAAAGATTTATGCAAATGCATTAGGGAACTTATTCACGAAATTTTGCACATGTTAATTATCTAGCACAAATGATATCGGACTCCTCTGTTTTCTGCTATAAGAGGATCTCACTGTATTGGAGATGGACTGGGTGAACTAGTGGAGGTATTGGCAAAGTGATGATTTTAATTATGTGCATATATTTAAAGATAGGTAGGAAAGATGCATGTTTTCAATGCACTGCAGGTATTCGTAAATAACCAAACATATGCATATTTTATAATCTACACTGATCAGATACGCACATGTAATAAATACTATAGTAGATCTCCATGCAGTCATAAACATGCATATATGAGGCCACACAGAGTTGTTTAAAAATTATCCTTCTTATACATAAAACATAATTTTGACAACATTGACAAGCCCAGTCACCATTCTTTCACAATGTCCTATTTGACAAATAGCCACTAAGCCACGAAACAACCTCAGGGAGAGGCTCCAAGGTACCTGCCACAGGAGGCGAGCATATCCAGGCATGGGCTGGGCTGGAAACACTTGAGACTCAGAACACTCGGAGACTCCGCTGAACCTGCACACACAGGCATGAGATCAGCAACGCAATGCTGGTCTCAAGGGTAGCCCCCCGGTCACTCGAAAGCCCTTTCAGACCTGCCACTTGGGGCTTGTGTGTCAGGATAGATGGAAGATCACTCTGGAGACAAGGATGCAGATAAAGGCACTGAAGACTTGGAACTAGATGAAGATTCAGGTTCATGAACGGAATGAGCTGTGGACTGCAACATGCCCTACACAGCCCATGGACCACACCAAATATGGGGCAAATTCTGGCTTGAAACATGGACGAAGGCTTGACACTGGAAACATGATGAAGACTCTGGAGTCCTGCACCGCTGCACGCCCTACACACAACCTGAGGGCTGGTTGCGGACCACACTGAAGGTGAAGAAGGCGCTGGACTTGAGACTTGGATGGAAACTGAGCAAGGAATTCCGAAGACCAGGATCAGGATTCAGAGACTCGGGAACTCAGGACCAGGGACAAAACCCTGGCATTCAGGAACTTGAAACCAGGGATGGGACCCCAGCATTTAAAAACAAGGGGCTTCCAGAATTTTGGCCAGCAAAGACAAGACTTGTGCCACGAGGCATCCTGCACTATCTGTGGGCTGGTTGCAGTCCACAACGCTGGCATGCCTGGAGGAGTGGATGAGAGAGAAGACTTGGAAGGAGGGACTAGGAGATGAAAGCTGGAACATCATGAACTTGAAAGGAATTGACATCAAGAACAAAAGATACAGGGACCATTGAGAGATCAGGAACATGAAACAAAGAACATAGAGGAGCTCCCACGAAGAACATGGAGACCTTTAAGGGGCAAAGAACTGGAACTCTGAAGACTCCTGGAGCGAAGAGATGGTAAAAGAACTCCAAGGAGGAAGCAACTCCATGCAAAGACCCAGAACACAAACAGAGGAGCCCTTTTATAGGGCAAGCAGGCTGGCATCAGCAGGAAGGGCCATGGAGCTTTTCCTGCCGCAGACCCTTTAAATCTTAAGGTAAGGCATGCACGCCTAATGAGGTAGCACATCACGAAGAGGAACGTCAGAAGCTATTCCAGACTACAAACATCAGAAGCAGTGTCAGCGGCACTCCAAGCTGTGCAGAAGCAGAAGGTGGCGGCGACAAGAGGCAAGTGTCCCCTCCAGCCACTGAGTCGTGTTGGGAAGCGAAAGCATCGGCCCCAGGCAAAGGAGCCATATCAGCAAGGCTGCCTGGCATTGGGAGGTGAGAAAGACCACTCACGGGAACCAACCGCAAGCAGGATTTACAAAAAAACCCCACATACAGCCTACCTAGTCTGTCCATCCACATAACTGATCAGCTTAAAAATCCCTACCACTCTCTCAGAGATCCCCTGTACTTGTCCCATGCTTTCATAAATTCAGATACCTTCCTTGTTTCTATTATTTCCACTAGAAGACTGATCTATGTATCCACTAAACTCTCTATAAAGAAATATCTCCTTAGATTACTCTTGAGTCTACCCAGTTTCACCTTCATTCAATGACTTCTCATTCCAGAATCTCTTTTCAAATGAGAGAGATCCCCTCCTGTGCATGGCTACCTCTTAGGTATTTAAATGTTTCTATCATATTTCACCTTTCTTGTAGGGTATACATCTTTAGATCTTTAAGTCTGGTCCTATATATTTTACAACGAAGATCATTGACCAGTTTAGAAGGGTCAATAGCCACCTTCTATCCTGAATTGGCCTTAGCCCATTTGCCAGACACAAGCTTCCATATTATGAAATTTGGCTCTGGATCTCCCCAACCCAAACTTTGGAGAAAAATGAAAAGCTTGTCATGTAGCTAGCTACAGTAATCTGAGATAATCCTTCCCCTCCAGTTGCCTGAGACCATGTATTCTATCTCCAGGTTGCCTAGGACCAGGCCCTCTTAATTGTGAGGACCTGCATGCTGTGCTTGCCTCCTGCCAGCAGGGGCCCTCAGAGAACCATATTACCTGCCGCTCAGTCCTCCAGGCTCTATGGCTTGGAGATCCTGCTAACAGCCATTTTCCCATCACTGCCACAGGAAATAAGCCTGCCTCTTTGTAAGCTCATTGCTTCAGCTTGGAGTCTATTCTTCTTGGGGCCTCTATTCCTGCCTTAGCCTGGAGTTTGTCCTTGTTTTGTGGCCTTTTTGCTCTGTGCTTCTAGTTTTGTATGTGGCCTTATTTTGCTTTGGTCTTCCTAATCTTGTATTTGGCCCCAGTATGGTGGCCTTCTGGTTTTGTGTATTTGTCTTTCTTGTTGTTTGTTCTTGTTCTGTTACCTTGAGTTTGGCCCTAATATTGTGGTCTTCTTATTTGTGTGCTGTGCTTTAGTATTATTTCTTGTTTGTATTGACCCTAGTTTGTGTCTTTCTGGTTCCTATCCTTGTTCATTTGTCCTGTGTCTGTCTAGTCCTAGTTCTGTTTGATCTTGTTAGTGGGCACCCTTTTATTCCTGTTTTAGTAGTAGCCAGCCCATGTCCTAGTGGGTACCTTTAAGTTACCTGTGAGATCCTCCTTAAGTCCTACAGGCTACCAAAACCTAAGGGCTCAATCTGAGGAGGTGGCGGCTGGTGTCAGCCCAGTCCTCTTCCTGTTCAAGTCTGCTGTTTTGGGTCCAGCCTTGCTCCTGTCCTGGGAGTTAAACACTGGCAAAGGTGCCCTAACGCTGACCAGCTCTTACCACTGGTGATTGCCATAGTACGCCCCAAGTGGTCACAGATAACTCAAAATTAACACTCCTATCTTGTCCATTCCAGGGGCTAGTTGCCATAATTGATCCCATGTGGCATGAGAGTGTCAGCAAATCTGTTGTGTGTCCCTGGAATATTTATAGACCAAACTGTCATGCTGAGCTGCAAACAGTTAAGATCAATACTTTAAATAACTCCACCACTTGATCACACTTAGCAAACTGTTTGGTTATCACCTTGACCACAGTATAAACTATCACCTTCTTGAATCTTTTGCCCCAAATGGTGAGTGCCACTACTATAGGAAACAGCTGGAGAAAGATGATATTCCTGGTGATCCTGGTCTTTACCCTTGTGTGTGGCCAATGGGCCATGTATCATGACCCCTGGCAGTATACCCTGAATCTTCATCCTCCTGAAAGGACAGAAAAGAGGTCTAGTTCCTTACTGGTAATGAGAGAAACCTGCTAGGTGAATACCCCATTAAAATCCCTACAGAAAGTTTTTCACATTGCCAGATCCTCCCTCAGAGAATGAGTGACTGACATGAAATGGTGACAGTGATTGATTCCCGTCATTACTGCTGCTATCCCTTGCAAGAATACCCAGTCCACTGGCACAACATAACAGACAAAATTCAGGCTGCCAATGAAAGACTGCAAGTTTGCCAGCACTACCTTTATGGCAATCATTTAGCTTTAACAACTAAATTTCATGTGGCTAGACCCCTTGTCTTCTCATGAGCTAATAGTATGCCAAATTCATTAGTGACTGCTCTGACACCCTATGCAAAGCAATCGCAAGAAGTAGATGATGCAGGACAATGAATAGGAAGTCATTCAGATAATGGATGATGTTGTTTAATCCCGTACACTAAGCAATTATTCAGTGAACAAATGACATGAACATCTCAAAATATGCACAGGAGGTAGAACAGCCCACTGGCATGGTACTTAAAGAAAACTTTACCTCAAAATCTGAACCCCAGGAGCAAGAAATTAAGAGGATGCACTGGCAACTGGCAAAATGCGAGCTCGATGTTAGTCTGTCACTAAATACCCTGACCGCATTCTCTTACTAATACTGTGTTGGAGAAAGTGGCATAATGGACAAAGTATCCCTCAACTGGGAAAAAATCCTTAACCGATGCCATCTGTGGGTAAGATAGGTTCTGTATGATTCTGAATTTACCCAGGTCTTTTTTATAAAAAAAAAAACAAACACTTTCAGGAGTGACATTTTGAAGAAAGGTTGCTCAACAAAAGATCCAGACATCCTACCCTAGCTCATCTCCATGTCCACCTTTTGGTGAACAACCTTCAAATGGTGCAGCACAGAAAGGGTGTTTTGAATAGGCCCTTGAAAAGGAAATATAACACACATACTTGAAAACCTTGGTAATCGTTTCCTTCATCTGTCTTTTCAGGCATAAAGCCAACTCCAGAATCAGTGCAGATAAACTTGTTGGGAGACGACTTACGGAAAACAGCCAAAGTACTTGAATTTGGCAGCAGTCCTGGGGGCAACCCTATTGTGTGCACTGACAGGTCAATATTCAATGACATGGCAAGCAGCAAATTTATCCCAGAAACGTTATGCGTGTAACGTGCCAAATATTCAGGGGAACTTATGCATATTCAGTGGAACTTATGCAAGTGTCCTAATGAATATATTCAGATAAAATTATTCACATAGGGATACATTTTAAAAAACAGCGCGCACGCGTACTTTTGTTCACGCACCAGGTGCAAACAAAAGTACGCCGGATTTTATAAGATACGCGTGTAGCCGCGCGTATCTTATAAAATCCGGGATCGGTGCGTGCAAGGGGATGCACATTTGTGCAACTTGCACGTGCCGAGCCCAGCGCGTGCTGCCCATTCCCTCCGAGGCCGCTCCGAAATCGGAGCGGCCTCGGAAGGAACTTTCCTTCCACCCCGGCCCGCACCTTCCCCTCCCTAACCCACCCCCCCGGCCCTATCTAACCCCCCCCCCTTACCGTTGTAAAAGTTCCGTTTGCATCCTGCAGGCGTAACTCGCGCGCGCCAGCGAGCTGCTGGCGCACCATCTCCCAAACCGAGGGCTGTTCCGAAGGCCTCGGCTGCACCCCAGGAACGTCCCCGGGCTGGCACCACCCCCCCGACACGCCCCCGGAACGCCTGGAATGTCGCGCCACCCACCTGACACGCCCCTTTAGCGAAGCCCCGGGGCTTGCGCATGCCGCCGAGCCTATGCAAAATAGGCTCGGCGCGCGCAGGGGCGTTTTAAAAGGGTTACGCGCATACCTTATGCGTGTAACCCTTTTAAAATCTACCCCATAACTTTATTCTGGTAAAATAAAGGTATAAAGCTAACTCTAATCGGTTACTTTTACTTTATTTGGGATTAGTGTATCCAAATGACTCCGAACTAAGCTTAAAACAACATATATCCTTAAAAGTTAGAGAAGGATACGCTAAACTCATGGTACTCAGAAGACTCAAACCACTGCTAACACCAAAGAACTTTCGTTCAGTCCTACAATCATTGATTTTTGCAAGCACCGACTACTGTAATGCGCTATTACTAGGCTTACCATACACCTCACTCAGACCACTACAAATCTTACAAAACACTGCTGCAAGAATTTTGACCGGTAAAAGTAAAAGAGGCCACATCACCGAAACCCTAGCAGAGTTACAATGGTTACCTGTGGAGCAGAGAATACAATACAAAACACTTTGCATCTTACACAAATTAATACATAATGAAAAAGCGGAATGGCTTAACACAGCCCTCCATGTACACGTACCAAACAGAAACCTAAGGTCAGCGAATAAAGCACTCCTTACTATCCCATCAATTAAGACAGCAAGACTAACTCAAGTAAGAGAGAGAGCACTATCCTTGGCCGGACCCACACTGTGGAACACCATGCCACTAGAGTTAAGGTTGCAAAAAGACAACAAAATCTTCAGAAAAGGCTTAAAAACTTGGCTATTCAAGCTAGCCTACCAAATAGAGAAGGAGAAACAGTGAGGCAGGCAAAGTATGAGATATGAACAAATAAAGTGTGTAGCTGTATTTCGATTTGTTTTTTACTCTACCTTCTCGTTCGTCACAAGATGAGAAGTTGACACTTATAAAAATAGATTTGTTTTTAAACTGATAGTTCCTGGACAGTATTGTATCACACCCCA
The DNA here is from genome assembly GCF_901001135.1 of Rhinatrema bivittatum. Classification (NCBI taxonomy): domain Eukaryota; kingdom Metazoa; phylum Chordata; class Amphibia; order Gymnophiona; family Rhinatrematidae; genus Rhinatrema; species Rhinatrema bivittatum. Next base: position 382,476,716 of record NC_042617.1, read on the forward strand.
ATTATATCATTGAGAAAACAATGTACCGAATCATTATGGCACGCGTGTAAATTAATGTATCTCAGCATCCTTATTTTATGTGCCTTATTGTAAACTGTTGTGACGGATCATTCCTAACGACGGTATAGAAAAGATTTAAATAAAATAAATAAATTAAATAAAATTACGACTGATTTTTCCAACCAGACTTGCACGCATAACTATGTCTGAATAGTGCTGAATATGCACGCTCACCATGTCAAATTAAGCCCTGCACCTGGAACACTTCCATTAAAACCCCTTTTTGTGAGGGGTAAATTTCGTGCTCACAAAAATATTGTGCGCACTAAATTAATGCATTTGGCTGGGGTAAATACTCCAAACTCTGTTTTTGTGCACATATCTTGAAAAGTTACACACACAAAGGCGTTGAACATTGACCTCGTTGTGCACGAGTGACTAGCACTACATTGAAAACATACCTGAAGACCTGGAAAGTATATATGTACTTAATCATAAATATTCACTGATTTAATTGAAAAACATATTCTTTATAAATATGTAGCTTGTTCATTATGAATTATAGCTATTCAAAGGTTTGCAAATTTGTAGTGTTCTAAATTTTGACCAAACCAAACATTATGTAATCCACCTTGAAGTGGCTAACCAGCCATGAAAGGAGAAATAAAAATATTAAATTTAATTAAATTGTAATAACAGCAGATGTCATTAGCTCTTGTAGATGGATCATACAGCAGGTTCAGATGACATACTGGCTCTAGAAAAGGCCAGTTCTGCTTTATTTTTATTTATTGCAACCACAGCCCTATCATCCAATATAGCCGTTATAAAAACTTTAAGGATAGGGTTAGTATAGTGCAACATAGGCCTATATTGGGAAGGATCCTCCTACCCTCACGCCCGGATTTAGGTACAGGCAATATAGGAACTGCCTCCAATGTAAAATTTTTATAGGTGCCCGAGCGTTACTGCTGATACCATGTCTCCACCCATGCCTGTTGCTACGACACTGCTGGTCTTCTCTAGCAGTGCTGACCTTGCAATAGCAGCTGCAATGGGAGAAAGAAAATTCAGCATTGGGGTCTCCTACAGCTGTCATGCACTGACAGATAGTAAATGTTGCTTACCTGTAACAGATGTTCTCACAGGACAGCAGGATGTTAGTCCTCACATATGGGTGACATCACAGGATGGAGCCCAATCACGGAACACTTTTGTCACAGTTTCTAGAACTATGACTGGCACCTACTGGGCATGCCCAGCATGGCAATAAACCTGCATCCAGCAGGGGTCCCCCTTCAGTCTTGTTTAAAGCTACAGGAAGTGCCGAAAAATAAAATAAGAAATGAACGCAACACCGCGGGGTGGCGGGCAGGTTTCGTGAGGACTAACATCCTGTTGTCCTGTGAGAATACTTGTTACAGGTAAGCAACATTTGCTTTCTCACAGGACAAGCAGGATGGTAGTCCTCACATATGGGTGAGTACCGAGCTGAGGATGTCCGAGAAATGCACCAAATGTACCCAAGATGTGCAATAGGCACAAGGACTGGGGTGGAATTTGGTAGAGGGCATCCTGAACCCTAACAGGCAAGTGGAAGGGTGTTGGTACATCAAGTTGTAAAAAGGTTGCGCAGGACAGATTGGCCGAAGAAGGAATCTTGTCTTCCGGCCTTGTCTAAGCAATAATGGGCTGGAAAGGTATGGAGAGAACCCCAGGTAGCAGCCCAGCAAATGTCATGAAGCGGCACTGAGCATAGGTGTGCTACTGAAGTCGCCATGGCCCTCAAAGAGTGTGCTTTAACACAGTCTTGAAGCGGAATGCCTGCTTGCTGATAGCAAAAGGATATGCAGTCCGCTAACCAGGAGCTTACCCACAAGCTGCCCCAATTTGATGGAATGGAAAGAGACAAACAATTGAGTGCTTTTCCTGTGGGCAGCTGTACGGTCTAGATAGAATGCTAGAGCCCGTTTACAGTCAAGGGTATGCAGAGTCTGTTCTCCCAGATTGGAGTGGGGCCTGGGAACGAAGGTAGGTAGTATAATGGATTGATTAATGTGAAACTCCGATACTACCTAAGGTAAGAACTTAGGGTGAGTGCGGAGTACTGCCCGGTAATGCAGAAGATTAGTGTAAGGCAGATAGGTAACTAGGGCCTGTAACTCACTAATTCTGCGAGCGGATGTGATTGCCAAAAGAAAAATCACTTTCCATGTGAGATAGCGAACATCACAGGATTGGAGAGGCTCTAATGGTGGTTTCATGAGCCGACCCAAAAACAGATTGAGGTCTCAAGAAGGGGCCAGAGGGCACAGTGGAGGCTTGAGGTGAAGCAAGCCATTCAGAAAACGTGTTACCAGGGATTGTACTGAAATAGGAACATCCCCGACACCTTTCTGGAAGGCAGCTACCGCACTGACATGCATCCTGATGGAAGAAGTTTTTAGACCTGATTCTGACAAGTGCCAGAGAGAGTCTAGAAACTTCGTGGTGGAACAGGTAAAAGGATCAAGGGATTGAGCAGAACACCATGATTTAAATCTGTTCCATTTGTAAAGGTAAGATTTTCTCGTGGAAGGCTTCCGTGAAGCAATCAGCCAAGCCGCACATTTTACTCTCAGAAATTAACTCCAGCCAAAGGCAGACGTTAATTTCGGCAGGCACTGGGGAAGTGTACAGAAAAGCAGAAAAAAATGCTTTTCTGTACACACTCTGACTTAATATCATAGCGATATTAAGTCGGAGGCCCCAAAAAAAATAAAATTAAAAAAAATAAATTAAAAATCTGCCTGCGGCCTGCAGGTTGGAAGATGGACGCCCAATTATGCTGGCATCTGTTTTCCGAACCCATGGCTCTCAGCGGTTTCGAGAACTGACGCCTGTAAAATTGAGCATCGGCTGTCAAACCCACTAACAGCCACCACTTCTTTTACCACAGGCCTTGATTTGCATTTTGGTTTTTCTGAATCATGCGCCCAGGAGAGTGGCCTGGGCGCTCGCCAGCTCTCCCGCGCGTTTTTCTGTATCTGCCTGAAATACTTTGCAACTCCTTTACCTTTACAAGACTTCCCTGTTAAGCTAGCCTGGTAGCTCAAAGGCAAGCACTATGCATTTCCATGCAGAAGGCTCTCCCATTCAATTTCCAGATCAAGTCTTTTACACCCAGGGTCGGCCAGGGTCAGGGATATTGCAGAGGCAGCATTCGCAGACTCTGGAGGGGTGGGAGGAGTCCATGATCACCAATAATTAGGGGAAAAATCCCCATGTACCTGTGAAGGAAGACACATGGTGCCAAATCCCAGTTTCAACTGAGTTGGAAGAAAAGGAACATAAGAGGAAGTATCGTGCCAAAAAGTAAAAAAAAAAACCGACTTCTCTACTAAAATAAAAATGATCACATATCTCAAGCAATGGGTTCATAAATTTCAATGTAGGTTTCTGCCATACTTTTGAACTTGCTTCATGAGCACGTACCTTCTACAATTCTCTCATCGATATCTTGACCTGAACCATAGGATTCAGTTAAATACCTGTGAAAAAGGGGAAAAAAATGAGAATATTACACAAGGAAAGTGTTTATTGCTATAATGAACATTACATTTAAGCAAATGCCTGCCTTTGATTAGCTTGGAAAGCAGATGAGCCTGAAAGTTAGCACAGGCGATCACAGGCCCTTCTTTTTCAATTTATATAATGACAGCTAATATTTATACCATCTCTCTCTATATATATATATATCTATAGAGGGGGTAATTTTCAAAGGAATTACGTGCATAAATGTAACATGCTATCATAGAAATTTTCAAAAGCACATTTATACTTAAAATGCACTAACAAGCATGAAACCCAGTTTTAAGTGTGTAAATCCTTTTGAAAATTACTCCAATGTTATTTATTTTCAAATAGTTTTACTGTTGGCTTTTTACTCCAGTTTAACAACATTTATAAGTGTTGGGTTACTGAACAACTCTGTATAAAATATGCAAAATATTAAATTATCCAGCTAACTTTGGAGGCATATTCAACAATGCAGCCATACTATTGAATATAGCCGGCTATCTTAATTAGTTAGCTGGCTAACTATGGCTGGTGAACACTAGGACAGCTCTTTGACTCAACCACACTTAGCTGGCTGAGTCATCTGGCTAACTGAATATTGGAGATAGGTAATTAACATAGCCAGCTTGCAACTCCTCCCAGTTATGCCCCTGACTGACCCTAACTTATCTGGCTGAATATATCCGGGTAAGCCATTTAGACTGAAAACTATTACATTAACCATCTAAATGGCTTTTGAATATGGACCTCATAGATGCCAGCAAATAAGAACTATTAGGTCACCCCCTTGATATCTGCCTAGGGAGGCCTTTCTTGTGCTGGTCTCTAATATGCTTGAATTCTCACTTTTTGGGGTCCTACCACCTCCGCTGGAACAGAAGTCTGTTCCAAGTGTCCAGCAGTCTATTAGTAAACAGCATTTTCTGATATTCCTTTTGTGCCTCCCTCACTCCAACTTAAGAATACAATCTTTTTTGTTAATAGAATGTGAGAAAATGAGTAGGAGACCCTGCTCCAAATCTGACAGCAGGAAACACAGGTGGCACCTTCAGATTTCCAAGCATACATACAATTCCTTAATAAATGATAAACAGTAAGTCTTTTTTTGCAACAAACAGTAGTATTAGGGATTTAAAAAAAAAACCAAAAAACCCAAAACTGGCAGTTTAAATAAAAATCATTACAATCCCCTTTTTACATTCAGGTTTTTATTTCATTCATGAGCATCCTTGGATTTAAGCACTCGCTCACTAGGCCTGTGCCTTTGGTGATAAACAATAGGGAGGTGGCAAAATACCCAGTCCCCACCATACTGCAGGCCTCCAATTCCATCCCTGCTCCTCTGATTTTCTGCCTCCATCACCCCCAACCCTCTAATTCTTTGCCATCACCATCATTCCAACACCTCCAATTCTCTATCACTAGTGCCCTCCCCTTCCTCCCCTGCAGTCTCAGATCTTCTTGGGAGGAGGAGGAGAAGGGAGCACTTCAGAAAATTGGAAGCCCAGTAGGAGGGAAGAGGCACAGCATCTCTACTGATAGTGCCTAGAGGCAACAGTGAGCAAAATCCGTCACTGTTCATGTGAAGCAACCAAACAACAACATAGACCAATGGGGTAATATAATACAAAAATATAAATAAAGAAAAGAGACACCCCACGCAGTTTTCTAATTACTGACTAGGATACCTTCAAAATAATGTGCCAGGGAATGTGGCAATGTTGAATGTTTATTGTGTTCTCTAAAGACAATGCCTTTTTTTTCTTATCTTCTGCTTAAATAACAGGGAATTGGAGGACACAGTAAAGCATTTCACGCTCAAAAATTTCTTTTAGAAAACCACTAAGCCATGGGGCTCGGCTGTGGATGAGAAGGGACAACAAGCCGTACTGGTAAGAGACTCTGTGAAATTGAACTGAAACACCTTTTGAAAACCAGCTGGCTAATTGCTGAGAATGGGAGGAGAAAGTGAAGAGAACACTTGATCCAGAGCTCTCGACGTCATCACCAGGGCCCAGGGCCTTTAAATCCCGAGGCACGCCGGCGCGCTGCCTAAGCCACGTGGCTCAGACCGGCTTTGACCGAAACTGAAAGAGAATAGACTGTTAGTCTACTATCTTGATGAGTCAGAAGAGGAAAGCGAGGTTTGCCACCTCCTCACCAGCAGCACCCAGAACAGGCCCCATGGACGCCCATGTAAATCGGCAGGGAATGCCAGAGATGGACAGTCTGCGAAGCATATCGGATGCTTCGCTAAGTACAGGCAATGGGCCCAACTCCTCCACAACCCCCAGGAGCTACAAAAGAAGTACTACAAGTTGAGAATGCACCAACAAACATGAACATAAGAACATAAAAATTGCCATGCTGGGTCAGACCAAGGGTTCATCAAGCCCAGCATCCTGTTTCCAACAGAGGCCAAACCAGGCCACAAGAACCTGGCAATTATCCAAACACTAAGAAGATCCCATGTTACTAATGAATTAATAGCAGTGGCTATTCCCTAAGTAAACTTGATTAATAGCCGTTAATGGACTTCTCCTCCAAGAACTTATCCAAACCTTTTTTGAACCCAGCTACACTAACTGCACTAACCACATCCTCTGGCAACAATTTTCAGAGCTTTATTGTACGTAGAGTGAAAACGAATTTTCTCCGATTAGTCCTAAATGTGCTACTTGCTAACTTCATGGAATGCCCCCTAGTCCTTCTATTATTCGAAAGTGTAAATAACCGAGTCACATCTACTCATTCAAGACCTATCATGATCTTAAAGACCTCTATCATATCCCCCTCAGCCGTCTCTTCTCCAAGCTGAACAGCCCTAACCTCTTCAGCCTTTCCTCATAGGGAAGCTGTTCCAGCCCCTTTATCATTTTCGTCGCCCTTCTCTGTACCTTCTCCTTCATAACTATATCTTTTTTGAGATGCGGCGACCAGAATTGTACACAGTATTCAAGGTATGGTCTCACCATAGAGCGATATAGAGGCATTATGACATTTTCCGTTTTATTAACCATACCCTTCCTAATAATTCCTAACATTCTGTTTGCTTTTTTGACTGCTGCAGCACACTGAGCAGATGATTTTAAAGTATTATCCACTATGATGCCTAGATCTTTTTCCTGGGTGATAGCTCCTAATATGGAACCTAACATCGTGTAACTACAGCAAGGGTTATTTTTCCCTATATGCAACACCTTGCACTTGTCCACATTAAATTTCATCTGCCATTTGGATGCCCAAACTTCCAGTCTTGCAAGGTCCTCCTGTAATGTATCACAGTCTGCTTGTGATTTAACTACTCTGAATAATTTTGTATCATCTGCAAATTTGATAACCTCACTCGTCGTATTTCTTTCCAGATCATTTATATATATATATTGAAAAGCACCAGTCCAAGTACAGATCCCTGACATCACAAGAAAGATGCAGGAAAAAAGGAAAGCTTTTCTACAGATGAAAAATGAAGTAATTGCTAGAGGAGCTAAGTTTTATCTTAGATTTCCTTGTAGATGTATAATAGTATTTCAAAATAATAGATATGTTTTCATGGAAGAGGAACAGCTGAGACAGTATCAGGACTCACACTCCTGAGAACCTCTAGAAGGAGTTGGTCATTAAGAAAGGTGTAATATCTATGCAGTTTTCTTTGTAATAAGTTTAGTATAATTTGCTTTAAAGTTTGCACTCCGAATATTCTTATAATATTCAGATAAAATATTACCTTTTCTAGCAATAATGGCATTGTGAAATATGCAAATTTTCTTTTCTGATTTTCCTATATGCATTGTTTAATGTAATATTGTTTGAAATCAATTAAAAAAAAAAAAAAAAGAACATAAGAGAAACACGGAGGAGACCAAAAGACAATCTGTCCTGAACACCAGTCAATGAATGGGCTAGGTGATTGAACCCATGGTAACCCCAGAACCACATAGTAAGGAGATTAGAGGTCTCAAAATGAAACAGTTTTGGAGTGTCAGGTACCCACTAGTAAAATTCAGGTCCACTGTGACTCACTGCACTCCCCCCTTGGTTCAACACAGTATAGGATTGTGTTGGATAGGAATTCCATGTAGACAAAATCCAGACTAATGAAATTGCCCACTTCCCTGAAGTCAATGAAGGCAAGAGTTTATGCTGATTCTCAATGGCCAATGCAAGGAGACTGAGGCCGACACACACTGGGCCATATGATTAACATAAACATCAACAAGGTCCAAAGGAATTTGCTTCTGTGATGCTGGTGATGAACGCTGATCAGACCTGGGTTTATGTGGACAATTTCTAACTGAATGTCTTAGGTGAGAACAATACAAACAAAGCCTCAACCACCTCCTGCAATCTTTTGCTTCTTGGGAAAGGCAAGTGCCAATATGGCCCAGGCTCCTCAACTGGCAGAACTGGTCTAGCCCGAAGTACTGCATAAGGTGTAAGGCTTGTGGTGTGAGGATGAAGCTCTGATTCTCATTTTCAAATATGAGCATCCAGACGTAGACACACAAGGACCAAAGCATCCAATTCTAAAGGCAGATCCCAACAGGTCAGCTTATCCTTGATCTGATCCACTAATCCATACCTAAAGACCGAAACAAGGGCCTCATTATTCCAACTGATCTCAGCTGTGACCATGTGGAATTCAATAGCATATTGCCAAACAGTACAAATCCTTTGCTTCATGTGGAAAAGAGAGGTAGAGGCCAAAATCAAACAGCCTGGGTCATCAAAAATGCATCTAAACATCATGACAAAAACATCACGGTCCAAAATCAAGGGGTCCTGTTTTTCCCCAGAGTATGGAGGCCCTGGCAAGACCCTCCCAATCAGTAGCAATATTATGTATAACGCTCGACTTATGGTCAGGAAAACAGGAGGCCTGCAGGGTAAAAATGATAGCTTGTTGATTCAGAAAGCTCTGGCAGGATTTTAGATGGCCAAAAAAATATAATGGACTTTCCATCCAAGGATCCTTAAGTGGATGCTCTACAGATACAAGAGGTGTAACAACAGAAATAGGCATTTGCTGTGACTATGACCCAGAGACCCCACAGTGAAGATTTTGAACAAAACCATTAACTTGCTCCTGCAGGCTTACCCACAATTGGTTCAGCTCTCTCAGGAGCTTAGTCTGGACAGCAAACTCAGTGGAGTCCATAATGGCCAAAGTTTGATGTGACTGTAGTCATCTGTGGGTTGCCCCAAAATAAGCAACCTAATATCTGGAGAGGCAAATCCATGCCAATATGACAGTGAAAGCTGGAGAGCTAGGTTATCTTCCACCTATTCCAACCACCTTCCTTTCAAATTGAGCCCTCAATGCAGCTGGCTGGCATGGCATTATGAACTGGATTAGCCCCCGATACTAGCGAGGAGTTTGAAGCTTGGAACAGAGTGAGGAGCTGGAGCAAACCAGGAATCCATGAACAGGAAGATCAAGCAGGAATGCTGATGGGAGAAAATGGAGATAAAGAAGTCTTCTGGTTACAGATAACAAGAATGGAGCCAAACTATGAAGATCAGGAGGTAAGACCAAGCTCTGGCAACTGACAGAGAAAAGCCTGAGTATACATGTCTAGGCAGGAAATAAGATAGCTGCTGGAGGGAGTGGGGAGTGAGGGACACAGAGCTAGGAGGTCTGGATAGATAGTTCAAGCAGCTCATAGTGCTACCTGCAGACCGGAAATGAAGTCAGCAATGGATTCTCACAATTCCCCACTCAGGTTCATCCATAAGCATTTGGAGCCCATTGCTCTGGCATGCTGCGTAAGCAAGATCTGCTTTGCTCATTGGACCTGCTCTTAATCTTCAGTGCTGAAGGAGTGAATACCTTCTTCAGCATTTCCAGTGTTCCAGTGGTCAGAGCAATCCCATGGTCTTTGAGTTTCTTCCTTGGTACCAAATTGATGGATTCATATTTCTTCTCTTACAAGCCTCATCCTGTGAGGATCTTAAAGGCCCTTGGTGACATCCTGGAGCAAATTCTACAGCAGAGACATTGTGATTCTTCACAACACACTTATATAGCAGGTCTTATGATAGTCAGTGATTAATATCATCTGCCTTCGGTCCAGTAAACTTTGAAACTGCTGGCCTGGTCAGACGACATAAAAAATATCGATAACATGTAATGTAAAGGAAAAAGAATTATGAAGTTAGACCAAGAAAAAAAAAGACCAAAAGCTCAACCAGAGGGCCTGCCAGAGGCCAGAGATAATCAGTGGCCTACTGACAGGATTCAATGAAAACAAATGATTCTCAGATTATGATTTACACATCATTCAAAGCAACACCTTGTGGCCAGATTTAAAGCAATGATACAGGATTCTGAAAGAAGACCTGATGCATGGCTTCCAGCCTCAAAGGCATTGCTGCAATCATCAGACTAGGAATAGTGGGAGGCTGGCCTGGTAGCTGCAAATGATGGCTCATGTCACCAGAATTCCAGCACTGGTCTCAATTAAGATAAAACAAAGGAGAAAAGGAAGAACTACCAGGCCAAAAAAACAAACAAACTATTTTTAGCAGTGTACCAATACCACCAAATCTTTAACCTTGCACCTAGCATTTTTATAACAAACAACATAACCACTATTTTTTTTTTATAACTACAGCATATAGAATACATGTCCCATTCAGTTTTATATTAAAATAGAATTTATGTAATCTAGCTCATGCACCTCACTGAATTTTCTTCCAATGGACGCAGAATGTGATAGAACAGCAAATCAGGTGCATTGTCAAGTGATTAGGTTGCTGGCCATTCTTTTGGAAGCATTTCTGCCCAAGGTTTATAAATTCCAACAGGCGGTGTGCAGTAATTAAGAAGATACAAAGGCAAATACAGCAAGGATGTGCTCTAGAACTCAAATTTCTCCAGTTTGGTCCCAGCATTTTTACCCATTGAAAATACTGTGCTACTTTCATTAATATATATGAAAATGTTTACACCAAAACAAGGTCTTTGATCTCTTCCCCCCCCCCCCCCCCCAATCCCCCCAAACAAATCTGTTAGAGAAAGGACAGGTTACTTTTCACAAAATAAATGATTAAGGAACAGTAGGTTTCATTAACATGAAATCTGACTTTATTAAGATAAAAGGAGATGCTGAACACTTTAGAAGAAATATTCTGGCACGAGTCCTTTTACACAGCTGGGTCCTAAGAGATTCTTTATATTTTTCCAGGATATTCATGAGTATGATATAATTTGTGAGTGTGTATAGAAGAGGAGGTATAGAAGACATAAATAATGCAGTGTAAATGGGTCATACATTTGAGACTCAGAAAATTCCATTAGAAAAAGCTTTCTACTAAACAAGCGGCAGCACCCCTTCTACTAACCACAATACAAAAAACCCTCTGCTCTTTGATTCTTTTCCTTCTTCTTTCAAGGTTAACAAGAATACCCCAGCTTGCAGACAAAGATAGCTTTTTTGCAAGCATCTGCACACCAGTCTTGTTTAAAGTCTAAAACTGTAAACCAAATATACACTGTCTAAGTAAGAATTAACCACATTATTTGTTTCTATATTTTTCCTATTGCTATTCAGCAAAATGTGCCACAAGTCATGAGCAAGGAAGATGCCCATTGAGAAAACACAACTACAAACTATTAGCAAGTAAAATAAGGAATATGTCTAAAGACAGAGGAAGTGAAAAAAAATAATCAATTAGTGCTTTGACACAAAAAAAACAGATAGATGAGCATATTTAAAAGTATGCTGGGAAATAACAGATTAATAGATATCTTTATCATACAAATCAAATAAATAAATGTAACTTCTAGTTATGAGGATTGAGTAAGCTGTGTATAAATAACTGCTGATCACAAACCTTAGGACAAATTTGGTGTTTTCTGTCTTGCCAGCTCCTGATTCTCCAGATACAATGATAGACTGGCTCATCTTCAGTACCTTCATGTCACGAAAGGCTTTATCAGCTGGGATTTAAAACAATGTTTAAAAAACAAAAAATATTAAAAATGGTACTGTACTTCTTGATCTAATCATTAGAAGGTCCATATTCAGCAGCTGTGCGGTTTTATCCGGCTAAATTTTCCTGGGTGCACACCGCTAAATATATCCGACTAACCTAAAGTTAGCTGGATAAATATATGTCTATATCCTAAAGTTAGCTGGATAAATTATCCAGCTAACTCAACTCCTCCCAGTTATGCCAATGCCCTTCCTTGCCCCAGTGGCCAGTTAGCCAGCTAACTATTTAGCGGGATAAGTGGCAGCCGCTGATCTAGGACACATATTCAACTGCCGCCACTTAGCCGGATAAGTCAAAAGTTATCTAAGTGGCACTGAACATGGACCTCTAGGTTATATGTAGCTGAAATAATTAATGCGTTAACCCATTATAACACAAGATACAGAGAAAACCTTTCAAAAAGTAGATATGCAAAAATGTAATAAAATGACTGCTTATATAGAAAAGCAGCAAAATCAAATATGCACTAATTAGATTCTACCAAATATCAACTTAACTGCTTTATGTTTCGTTATTTTTCCAGGTCTCCTCTTTTCCATACTGCTTACATTTTCATGCTTATGTTATAATGGAAACTCTTTTTAAAATCTTCTTCCATAAATTCACTATTCATTCAATAGTGATGCTTTACATATGATTAGTGCGATGCCTGTATGGGTTTGTGAAAAGGGTCAGCACAGCAGCAGCACAGCTTACTTGGGTTCACAACAGTGGGTGCAACTAAGTGGGATGAGACTCCCAAGACTTTAAAACACCATTACCTTCTTAAAATAAAAGGAAAGAAATGTTAATGACTATGCCACAGACATGCGAGTATAGTGCGTGTTCCTTTCCAAGAAATATGGCATCTTGCCACTAAAGAGCATACGGAAAGTGGCTGCTCCAAGACCAGGCATTCTGGGACATGTTCCAGGAAAGGCAGGACCTGAGAAGACAGGTGTGGCCAGTAAAGCAGCTCAGAGGGGGAAAAAAATGGCTGATTCAGACATAAGCAGCCTGAGCCAGGGCAGGAGTCCAGAAGCTGCTAGGATGGCACAATTACATGGAAGTTAAAGAGTGACAAGGGACAGCCAGGATGCCCAGAGTTTAAATTGGTAGGCTGTATCTCTGAGGGCTGGGAAACCATCTTTTGTGTGTTGGCGGTTTGGCACATCAGCATGGAAAGGGCTGCTTGTCTTTCAGGGGAACTGTGCTAGCCAGAAAGGAGGCAGCTTCAAAATAGGGATGTTTATATTGAGCTGTAGGGTAATTTGTAAAATGATAAACCTGCAGCAAAGGAAGTATTTCATCTCAGCTCTATAGTACTCTCACTTCACAGAGTCTTCACAGAGTACTAAAGAGAAACACTTTTTATGCTGAGCTGTGTTCTAGGTGAAGCACTACTGTATTTCTTTGTGCACTGATGCAGTAAGAATTTAAGGGTTAATGAAAATCCATTTATATCAGTGTTATATAATGTTTCTCACTGAGAGCAGTCAGGAATCCGCCAGCAGAGACTGGAAAACAATCTGCCGGACTGGATGCTTTATCGCATCCCACCAACAGAATTATCTAAAAATAGTCTAGTACTGCTGCATTAATTAATCACAGAGGTATCTTCAAATTCCCCTAAATTCCTAATCATGGGGGACTAAATTTCATACAGAATCACCAGACTCCAAAGCTATTGACTTCCTAGATACTGTGAGGACACTAAGATTTATAGAGGTCATCAGCTCTCACACTCGTGAGAAAAGCCACATGCTAGACCTGGAGTTCTGCAAAAGAGTCAATATCTCAGGCTAGCGGGTTGGTAGCATAGACATATCCTCACTATTGTGGACCAATAACATGCTAACCAAATTCTTCTTTAAAGAGCATCTTAAAGTAGATGGGCCCCCAAAGAAGCCTGAAAGAGATCTGAAGAACAGAGTCAAACCTCCTGAAGGCCTCAGACTACCCCCACCCCACAGTCACTTCGCTGACATCAATGACAGACCATACTGACTTGCAAAACACTAGATTAGCAAAGACCTTGGAGTAAATTAATCCACTAAAAAAAAGTCCTTTGCCTCATGTACAAATACTCTTTGTGGTACACCCCAGAACTCCACACCTATAAGCATCTTGGACAGACACTAGAACAAATATGGCACAAATCATAAAGTCATAACAGCAAACAGAAAAACAATACTTCAAAGTATTAACAGGCCTCAAACTCAACAAAAAGTCTACTTCCTACTTCAGTCCCATCTGCAGCCAAATGATCAGCAATGACTTTGCATTCTTTTTTGAGAACAAGATTAAGTGTTTCCGTCAGGATCTCCAAAACTATTTCTCCACTCCTCCGTTGGCAATCCAATTTACCCAATAACAGAAGTAGTTCTAGTTAAAACTCTGGGTGGCTTATGGACAATTTTCTGCTCCCGTGACCCATGCCCATCTAAGCTAGTGATGCTATCAGATGGAACCCTTTCAGATCAGGCTGTCAAAATTGTGAACAAATACTTCTCAGAAGGGCTGCTACCAACTGCACTTAAAAGAGCCATGGTACACTCACTAATACAAAAGTTCTCTCTTGAGCAAGATAAATTGGAAAACTTCCACCCATTATCAAACATTTCATTTTTGGGGAAAAATCAGAGAACAATCTACTGTATACCACACAACAATTGGTTGGAAGTTTAAACAGGCTCGATCCATGTCAATCTGGTTTCAGACTTGTTTATAGTACAGAAACAGTTGTTTTCAAAAGGATCCGGACAGAGGAGGATCAGAGAATAGAAGACTGATGCTGGTAAGAAAGAATGTTTGTGGGAAACTAGACTGCTGGGGATGGGGTTCTGGGGGTTGAGTGTTAGTCTGATGGGACTAACAAACGACAGACTGCTCAGGAGGAAGGGAGGAAAAATGAAAGACAATGCTGGGGAAGAGGAGGGGTTAGGAGGTTGAGATGAAAAACTGCTGAGAGACTTAAGAATGACAGTGACGGAGGAAGTGACGTCACGCTCCATGTAAGCAGTGCTTCTGAACTGCTCCTCGATCCTCTGGGGCAAATTGCTCGATTAACGGCGACAAAATAGCCTACAATCGCACCTGACAACTGCGGTGTGTCTCCTAACCGACGGAGCGATGACCACAAAAAAAAAAACGCCTGACCTCCGCAAGTTTTCCTTCACCCGCGGCGATGATCGCTCAGACCCGGGCCAATTAAAGATGGCGGCGGCGGACTCGATCCACGATACTGAGGGGGGAGAGTGATGAGCAATCGGCTGCTGAGGACCTCCTGCCTATCCGAACTGAGATGAGACGGTGGTTCGGGGAGCTTCGGCAGGACCTCAAATCATATAAATCAGAGATAGCAGCCTTGCTTGCAGAGATGAAGGAAGAAACGGCGGAGCTGGGCCGTCGGGTGGAGGAAGCAGAGCTCAGACTTGACACACAGGGAGAGAGTTGGGACGCCTTGCGGAGGGAACATGTGCTTTTACAACAATCTTATGGCTCTCTCTCAGAGAAACTAGAAGACCTCGAGAACCGTAATCGGAGGTGCAATATTCGGATTCGGGGGGTCCCAGAGTCTGAGGAGTTTAATGATTGCTTAAAAGTTGTGGAAAAAATTTCTTCATTTTTCCTTGATATGGATGCCTCGAGGGGGGAGCAATCTGATGCTGCTGCTGTTGTTAAAGTGGAAAGGGCACATCGGTCCCTGGGACCAAAAGTCAACAATAAACCTCGGGACATTGTGGTCTGTTACCACTCATACTCCCAGAAAGAGAAAATCTTCAATACTGCCAGACGTCAGAGAACATGGCAATGGGAAGGCCAGGACATAGCACTCTTTGCAGATCTCTCTGCTGCTACATTGAAAAAGAGGCAGGAGTTTCGCTGTATAACTGTGAAACTAATCAAAGCTAACATTCGATACCGCTGGCTATATCCAGGAGGGCTGGCGTTCACTGTCCAGGGCACCACTCACAGGGCCAAGTCCGTGCAGGAGGCTGCTGATCTTTTGAACGCTGCAGGATTACAGGTTGAGACCCCACAGGCCAAGCATGGGGACCAGAGCGGTTTACCAGCTCGGCGGGCACCTACATCTCGGTGGCAGAGGGCACCCAAGGGAAGACGGAGACTTCAGCGCCATTCGAGCGGGGCTGGTAATGAGGAGGCTCCTGCCTGAGTGTCCGATGGGTCTTCCTTCGTTGAATTCTGACTTTCCTCTTGTCGTGCCATGACAGCGTTACGGTTGTGGCTAGAGACTTTTTTTTTTTTTTTTATGTTTAACAATTTTTATTGGTTTTGCAAAAAAAATACAGAACAAAGAGGGTGTGTCCTGAGCCCTCCCAAGGTTAGTCAAACCAACAAACAGATACAACTTTTCTCCCCCCCGCAGGCAAGAACCCCCCCCCCCATTCCCCCCAACCCATCCCCCCCTGGAATACTGTATAGTCCATAATATTGAAGACAGACGGAGTGGCCGGGCAAATTGTCTGGATCCGCAGGCAAGTCAGAGTAAAAGGTAGCAGTCCCCACTCAGTCATTCAGCGCAAGGCTACGCGCCCGAGGAGGAAGTCGCTGAAGATAGGGATTCCAAATGCTGGAGAATAGGTAGCGCCGTCGCAGTGAACCCCGAGCCGCCATACTCTCCATGGTCATCATGGCATGTAGTTGATTCCTCCACCCCCAAAAAGATGGGGGCTCCTGGGAACGCCAAAGCAACAAAATAGTTTTCTTCCCCACCAAACTAGCTTTTTGTAATAAAAGGCGCGCACCAGGATCTCGAACTCTAATGGGGGAAATGCAACCAAATAAAAACCACATGGGGGAAAAAGGCAGGGCCACGTCCAATAAGTCTGCCAGATAGTCCGCTATTTTACGCCAAAATTTGCGGACCGACGGGCACGACCAAAAGGCATGGGACAGCGTGCCCACCGTCCCAGGACAGCGAACACAGGAAGATGAAGCAGCTATAGATGAATTATACGCCATCTGGGGAGAAATGTATGCCCGACTTAAAAATTTAAATTGCATTTCCCTAAAGTACATATTAGCTGAGATCCTGGCGATGCGCCGGAAACAGTTGCGTAAAATCAGGCTTGTAAGACAAAAGTCCCCATCCCTATTCCACCGCTCTACGAGATAGGAACAAACATCCAACCGAAGCCGGTGCTGCAAAAATTTATAATAACTAGATAAGGAAGGAGCCCTAGACTGCTCAAAGTGAAAAAGACTATCTAGTGTAGTAAACAGGGAAAGCTCCTTAGTCGCCGCCGGCAAAGTATTCACATAGTGGCGGACTTGCAAATATGGGAAAGTATGGGGAGCCCCTAAATGGTACAAGTCTCGAAAATCCGAGAACTGCATGAATTCCCCTTCACGAGTCCACAGATGTCCCAAGTGGGTAATGTCTTTGGACACCCATTCCTTAAACATAACGGACTGAGACCCCGCAGGGAAATCGACATTCCCCCTGAGGGGTAAAAAGTAAGCACATGTCGAGGGGACTTGTAAAAGCCTGGTAGTACGCAACCAAGTAAGCCTGAGAGGCTTAACTAATGCAGCCTGGGACACAATGGCGGGAAGGCGACTGGAACCCGCCTGCAGCACATAGGCCGGGGCCAGGGGATGCAAAAGAGCTTGGTCCACCGATAGGGATGTATAATGGGAGGTCCCCATCAGCCAATTACGTATAAGCCGCAAATTGCAGGCTAAATTATAACGAACAAGATCAGGCACCCCTAAACCACCCATCCCCCAAGGATTTTGTAGCCACCGTAAAGGAAGTCTAGATTTCCCGCCCCGCCATAAGAACTTGCGCAAGGAGCGCTCCAAGGCAGCCAAATCCTTGCGTTTCAAGAGCAGGGGCACATTCTGCAAGAGGTAAAGCCATTTCGGCAATATGGTCATTTTGAAAAGCGAGACACGCCCCGCAACCGAAAGGGGGAGGGACCCCCAGATTTTCAGAGTATTTTGGGTCTGATGAAGCAAACGAGGTACATTGGCTTGATATAAGTGTTCCGGATTCCCTGGCAAATGAACCCCTAAATAACGGAGGTCGTCACCCGCCCACTGTAGAGGGAAGGGGCCTACCCAGGTGTCCCTCAGGGTGCAAGGGAATGCCAATACCAAAGATTTGGACCTATTAAGTCGCAGCCCAGAAAACCCCCCAAAATCTTGAATCAATCTCAACAAAGGGGGTAGGGACGTGTGAGGTTTAGTGATGAAGACTAAGAGATCATCGGCAAAGGCAACTTGCTTAAAAATGTCATCGCCCATGCGAACGCCTCGAATCTCTCGAGACCCATTAATAGCAAGTAACAGAGGCTCTAATTGCAAAAGGAATAGGAGAGGGGAAAGAGGGCAGCCCTGTCGTGTACCCCTGCCCACCGGGAAAGGGTCCGATTGCTCCCCATTAGCCACTATACAAGCTGTCGGATCCTGCTGTTTCCATCATTTCACAGTTGTCAGGATGTATAGGCTGACTTATTTCTTTGATGTTTAGGCTACTTTGTCTACACGAAAAGCTCACCCAGGGGCAGAGTGCCATGGGGAGTGATATATGCCTTCCTCCATGAGATTCTGGACCAACATGGTTGGATTCCAGGTGGTTTGGGGAAGGGTTGGGGGAGGGGGGTTGGGGGTGGGGATGGAGAGTTTTGACCATGGTGGGGCAGGTGGGGATACGTTATGTTTTGAGTTGGAGATCTACTATCAGGGAGGGAACTTTCTCATGAGCCGGGAGGGAAGGGGTGAATACCAGTCCAATGGCTACCTTTAAATTCCTGTCGTTGAATGTGAAGGGGCTAAATACTCCGCGCAAAAGGAAGCTGTTGTTTAAAGAGCTTGATAGAATGAATGTGGATGTTGTAATGTTACAAGAGACGCATCTTAGGAAGCGATATCAAAGTCTGCTGGGACATCCCAAGTATACACATCAATACTGGGCTGCTGCTACGGTAGCTTCCAAGTACTCTGGGGTGGGAATCCTGATCCATAGAGACTTTATTTTTGAATTAAAGGAAACCCACGAGGACCCTAAGGGACGATTTCTGTTAGTGAAGATGTTAATCGGGGGGGAACTATATACTTTGGTATCACTTTATGGCCCCACTTCCAATAAAACGGATTTTTATCATTCTTTAAATCAGGTTTTGCATACCAGGGCTGAAGGCTCTTTGCTGCTGGGTGGGGATTTTAACTTGTCTCTCAACCCACGTCTTGATACATCTCAGGGGTGTAGTTCTGACTCCAAAATCGCCAGGAGAGCTTTGAAAACTTTGATGTGTTGTCATGGACTTCGGGATGTGTGGAGATGCAGGTACCCAACATCGAGAAACTATACCTTTTTCTCTGCTCCCCATACCAGTTATTCTCATATCGATATGTTTTTATGTAGTGCAAGTTTGATCCCACTAGTTAATAAGGTCGACATTGAACCAATTATGTGGTCCGATCATGCCCCTATATGGCTTACGATACAATTCCGGGACTATGATCGGGGTACTAGATTTTGGAGGCTCAATGATTCTCTTTTTGATGATCCCGCTTATGTATCTCAGGTAGAATTGGAAATCCAGGATTATCTGCAGTTCAATGATAATGGGGAAGTCAACCCGGTAGTACTCTGGGAATGCTTAAAGGCGGTTCTTAGAGGTAAATTTATTGCCCGTTCGTCCCAACTTAAGAGGCAGAGGGAGAAAGATAGGACCCAGCTCCTGATAAAGCTTAAGGAATTGGAGCGAGTCCATAAGAGTTGCGCTTCCTCAGTGGGAACTTATGCCCAAATGAACGATATCCGGACTCGTATTGCCTCCCTAGATGCGGCATTTATGGCCCATCAATTACAACTTTCTCAGCAAAAATATTTTGAGGGAGGGAACAAAGCGGGGAAGATGTTGGCTAATGTTTTAAAGGGACGTCAGGCGCAAACTACCATCATTAAGATAAAAAATAAAGAGGGGGGTATGTTGACGGACAACAAAGCTATTCGGCAGAGGTTCCACCAATTTTATTCAGAATTATATTCCATGGATAGGGATATCTGCCCTGAGGACATTGATGAATATTTAGAGGCATCTGCGGTACCTGTCCTGGACGAGTCTCAGCAGCGTATCTTGAATAAAGACATCTCGGAGCAAGAGATTTTACTTGCTATCCGATCCCTCAAACCAGGGAAATCGCCGGGACTTGATGGCTATACAGGACAATTCTATCAAACATTTGCTCCCTGTTTAGCCCCGGTATTAGTTAAATTTTTCACAGCTCTAAAAAATGGGACTCCCCTCTCAGACGCTGCTAATACTGCTGGCATTACCATACTGGCTAAACCCGGGAGGGACCCGACTGTTTGTGGCTCTTATAGGCCGATTTCCCTTATAAATATTGATTTAAAGCTCCTTGCCAAAATCTTAGCAACCAGGCTCAATAGCTTTATTGCCCAAATTATACATCCTGATCAAGCAGGGTTTATTCCCGGTCGTCAAGCTAGTGACAATGTACACAAAATCATGGATATGTTTTGGTGGGTACAAAAGCACGATATTCCAGCTGTGGCTCTCTCTGTGGATGCCGAGAAAGCCTTTGATATGGTGCACTGGCCCTATCTTTTTGCACTGCTCCGGAAATTACAGTTTGGGGACCATTTTATACAATGGATTAAACAACTATACACTAATCCCTTAGCTTGTATTAAAATAAACGGGGGTTACTCCTCTACTTTCCAGGTGAGAAGGGGCACACGGCAGGGATGTCCTCTGTCACCACTCCTGTTTGCAATCTTCTTAGAGCCATTTGCAAATTTAGTGCGGACCCACCCGGATATTAGGGGTGTAGAGGTGGGTTCCTTCTCCTCCAAATTGTCTCTTTTTGCAGACGACATACTACTTCTGGTTACAGATCCTGAAAAATCTCTGCCCCACTTGACTGCGGCCCTGGAAGGGTTTAGCCGAATCTCTGGTTTTCGCCTTAATTGGGAGAAGTCAGAGATTTTAAACATTAATGTCTCCCCTGCCTCTGAATTGAAGCTTAAGACACGGTTTTGTTTTAAGTGGGCTCAGCACAAATTAAAATATTTGGGGGTGTATATCAGTGCTTCCCTAGACCTGTTTCAATTGAACTATGGCAGATTGTGGTCTGCGATTCTCAAAGACTTGGAGGAGTGGAACAGATACAGCATATCATGGTTGGGTAGAATTGCTGCTGTCAAAATGACAGTTCTCCCTAAACTGCTGTATCTGTTTCAGACTTTACCAATCGACATATCTAGAAAACAACTTGCTCAATGGCAGAAGAAACTCATGCTATATATTTGGGGTGGTAAACGTCCCAGGATTGCTAGGCGCACCCTTTATAAGCCCCGGGCGCAGGGCGGTCTGGGAGTTCCAAACTTAGAACGATACTTTCTAGCGGCGCGTTTTAAAACGATTGTGGACTGGCATAAACGGTCCAACCCGAAGCCTTGGCTTCTATTTAGTCAACAATTAGTCGGGGAAATACCTTTATGTAGTTTGCTATGGCAGCCCAAGCATACTTGGCGTATACATGTCGAGGAGATTCTACCTCCGACTATGTTGCTAGCTCTCAAGACCTGGGCTACCAGTAAACACTTACTTCTGGGGAATAGAGAATACCACCAGTCTACTTTTCTTTATGCTAATACGGATTTTACACCTGGCTTTGAAAATCCAGCTTTTCTCCGATGGAAACAGAAAGGGATCAGCACCTGGGCCCATATTATGGGATCTGGAGGACTACTCCCTTTTTTAGATTTACAAAAGAGATATGATCTTGTGCTCTCTGACATCTTTTTATATTTGCAAATCCGTCATTTTGCACAGGCCTCTCTGCTTAGTGGGCGCACTCTGACGACACAATCTGATTTTGAAAAAATATGTCAGAAGGCAGATTTCACCATTAAACTATTGTCAGTGCTATACTCATTGCTGGGGGAAGATGCTTTTGTAAAATCTACAGTTATGTTGGCTTGGGAACATGATCTCCATGTTACTTTTTCACAACGTCAGTGGGAAAAGATTTTCAGAGGTATGGGTAAGGGGCTCATCTCATCTTCCTTAGTTGAAAATTCTTTGAAATTACTGCACAGATGGCATTATTACCCGCAACGTTTACACCGCATGCTGCCGCATATTCCGGACACATGTTGGAGGGGTTGCCAACAGGTGGGCAGCTACTTTCATATGTGGTGGGAATGTCCATCAATTCGCACACTGTGGCTGACCATAGAATCATGGATTCAGCAGCTATGCGAGGTATCTGTGGGGCTACTGCCTCAGCATGCATTATTGGGAACTGATATGATTCCGGGCAAGGAAGGTTCCAATAGACTGATCATGTATGTCTGTACAGCTACCCGGATCGAAATTGCCAGGAAATGGAAGCTGTCTCAAATACCGTCCTTGGCTGAAGTACAAGTTAAACTGAGTCATTTGTATGTTATGTCAGAGATCACTGCAAGGTTGAGGAAACAGCTTAAACTGTTTCGGGATGTTTGATCAGGATACTCCGCATGGAAGTTGCAATGTAGTGGTGCAGGGGACAGTTGAGGTATATCATGATTGCTCTCCAGCCTTGTTTGATAGGATTTGCTTGACAAGTATCTCCTTTTTATCATCTGTTACTGTACGTTTTCTTTACCGTCCTACCATTGTTCTTATGATTATCACACTCAGCATATAGGGGGGGGGGGAGGGGGGATGAGGGGGGTATCATCTAAAAAACAAATGTATTATGAGACATCTGGAATATGACAATGTCTTTATTTGATAGGTGATGTTGCGATTTCTTAAGCAATGCGATATTGTTTGTTATCTTAAGTAAGTTTATAATGTTTACAAATTTGTATTAACAAGGGGCCTCGACCCCTGTTTCCATTTGTCCTTTTTGGTTGTCAATAAAAAATATTTCAATTCAAAAGAATGACAGTGACAGGCAGCAGAATTTTATGGCTGGTAATGAGCTAAAATAAATCCATAAACAGAAATGAATATGCAGGAAATTTATTTGCATGCAAATACATCTCATGCATATTCATAGTGGATATCCTGAAAATCTAACCGGCTTGTGGCACTCGAGGATCGGAATTGCTTACCCCAGATTTAAACCTTGGCATATGACTTCAGAAAGGTTGGTTACCCCTGATCTAGTCGTTGCAATATTGCTTGCACCGATAAGACACACAGAGTTGAAGAATTCTTTTATTTTTTTGCTCAGTTTGAGTAAAACATTTTATTGAAACTATAGCTGAGTCTGTGTCATTGCAGGTGAGTACCAAAACCATACTTTATTGTGCTTGCTTTCTTTTTCTCTTAATGCAAAATTTGCAGCCAAGTAAAATCTTGAAGATCCATGAAAAAAAGTATTGTTGATGCAAGTAGTTTGTTTCCACTGACCCTTCTTCTATATTATTGAGAGGTAACTGGGAAAGACTATGTGGATATATTAGCATAGTTCAAATCTATCTCCCTCACAGACTACATTCTGTACAGTTTGCAAGTTTCTTCTCCCCCCTTGGATTCTGTCCTGTGAGGTCCTATAGAGATCTATTCTATCTTCAGTGTTCAACATACACCTCAAACCAATAGCTCAACAGATTTGGTCTTTTGACTTAAAATCCAATATCTACATGAACGACATTCAGCACCTTCTATATATGGGCCCAGACTAGTCAATACTAGAAGAAAATTAATTACATGCCTCACAGTTATCTAAGAATGGACAAAAGATAAACTACATCTGAACCTGGGCAAAACTGAAAATTATTTGGATTCAAAATAAAAGCAGGTAGGCCCCCCAAATTACAATCCTATTCAGGAACTGTGAACTCCCCTTAAAACTGCAAGTCAGGAGCTTTGATGTCCACTAACCATACGTCCCTCCTAATAAATTTGCTTGAGACAGATTTGCATACAACTAAGGCAGTATGCAGGCAAATCTATGGCATGTATATTCATTAGAAATATACTGAAAACCCAACCTGAGCTGCCCATCCCTATTCTAAAACATCTTTTCCCTTGAAACATGTCTGTTTCTTGTGTGTTAATACAATTCAAGTATTTAAATGTATCTTTCATACCTCAGAAATAAAGATTTACAAAAAAAAATAAGGTGATACCTTTTTATTGGACCATAAATTCATTTCTTGACTAGATTTCAGTTGCTATTATTCCCTTTCTTAGGTCAGAATACAGTTCAAGTGGACTAGCATGATAACCCCACTTCTTTATCATACCTCCTCTGTCTCACTTCTCTCCTCTAGGGTATACATGTTTAGATTTTTAAGTCTTGTCTCATAGGGCTTCTGATGGAGACTCTTCATCATTTTGGTATTCTTTCTCTGGACTACCCCCACTACTTTCTATATCCTTTCAGAGGTAAGGCCTCAAGAATTGGATACAATTATCCAGGATAGTTCTCACTAATGAGCCATAGAACAGCATAATCACTTTCTATTTTCTACTAGTTATAACCCTCCAAAGCAGCCTAATATCCCTCTGGCTCTGACCACAACCTTGTCACAGTCTTTCCCTGCCTTGAAATTATCAGACATAAATCATACAAGGTTTCTTTCTTGCTTCATAGTCATCAGTGCCTCATTCCATCGTGTCCTGCTCCCTTGGATTTCTGCACCCAAAGAGGGCAATTTTTGGCAGGTAAAATAAACTTTTATAAAATTGCCCTTCTTTCACCTCAATCCCACTCTCTTTCTTCCTTTGAAGCCCACTCCATCCACCTGTTTACCCCACTACCACACCAGGCAACTATTCTCTATCAACCCTCAGATAAATCCCTCTCCTCCTTTCTTACCAACTTTGATTCCTGGCTTTCCTTCTTCCCCCTTCCCTTACCCTTGATGACTTTAATCTCCATGTTGATGACCCCTCTTCTCTCTCTTATGCCTCAAAATTCCTTTCCCTAACCTCCTCATTTGATCTCAAATTCTGCTCTACTGCCCTTACCAGCATGACTATTACCTTGACCTAGTCCTTTCTTACAAATGCTGTCTCTCAGTCTCTCCACCTCATTTCTTCCTATCTCAGACCACCATCTGATAAATTTCACACTAATCCACCCTCCTCTACAGACTCGTCCAGTCATCATCTACACCTTTAGGAATCTCCAAAGCTGTTGACCCTTGTATCTTCTCCACTATTGTTTCATTTCTTCTATCCTCCACTACATTGACTGAGTCAGCCGACAAAGCAGTTTCTTCTATACTCTCTTCAGCATTCAACACTTTTGCCCTTCCCCTTACCCATCCTGTAAGGCATGCCAAACCCCAGCCTTGGCTCACCCCTAGAATTCACTACCTACATTCCTGTGCACGCTCTGCCTAGTGTCTTTGGCTAAAATCCCATGCAGATTTCATGCATTTCAAATTCATGCTGACTACCTTCCAGTCTGCTATTGCACTTGCCAAACAAGACTACTATGTCCATCTGTCAAACTCTTACAGCCAACCCTCACCGTCTCTTTGCCACACAATTCCCTTCTGAAACTTTCCTCATCTCCCTCCCACCCCTTCATTCTCTGCCCAGACTATGGCTAACCATTTCCCTAACAAGATTCTCAAAATTAGTCTTGAGTTCCAACCAAGTCACCTTTACCTCCTTTTCCCCAACATCTTTCCTCTACCCTTCCCCTAGTTTCCACCACATTCTCCTCCTTTCTTGAAGTCACAGTGGAGGAAACTGCCCATCTTCTCTCTTCCTCCAAACTCACTATTTATTCCTCTGACCCTATTTCCAACCAGCTCCTCAGCTCTATCTCCTCGATCTATCAGTCCTGTCCATCTGTGTCATCCTTGATCCATCACTCTACACTGCTACTGTTCCTGTTGCCTTCAAACATGCTGGGATCATACCTCACCTTAAAAAAAAAAACCCCTCACTGGATCTTACCTGTCCTGCCAACTATTGTCCTATTTCCCTCCTCTCTTATCTCCAAACAATTTTATTGTGCTATTCACCACCACTGTCTTGACCATCTTGCATCTCAAGTCATATTGATCCATTCTAGTTTGGTTTTTGCCCTCTACATTCAACAGAAACAGCCCTTGCCAAAGTCTCAAATGATCTGTTTATGGCCAAAGCCAAAGGCCTTTACTTGGTCATTACCCTACTTTAACTATCTGAGGCTTTTGACAGTGATGATCACTACCTACTCCTTGATACTCTGTCTTCACTTGGATTTCCTGTCTTTGTCCTGCCTTTGTTCTCTTCTCACCTCTCCCATTGCACTTTTAGTGTTTCCTCTGGCAGATCCTCCTCTACTGCCATCCCACTTTCAATTGGTGTGCCTCAGGGTTCTGTCCTGGGCCCTCTTCTCTTCTCCCTGTATACAAATTATCTTGGTACTCTGATTTTTCTCTCTTGGCTTTCAATATCTTTTTTATGATGATGACTCATATCTAGCTCTCTACCCCAGAAGTTTCATCAAAATCCAGTCCCGGAACTCAGCCTGCTTGTCTGACATTGCCGCCAGATGTCCTACGGCCACCTTAAACTCAACATGACTAAGACTGAGCTCCTTATCTTTTCCTACAAGCCCACCTCCCCTCTTCTTCCTTTGTCTATTTCTGTGGATAACATGGTCATACTCCCAGGCCCCTCAGACCACAACCTAAGTGTTATCTTTGACTCCTCTCTTCCCTTCTCTATACACATCCAAAACTCTGCTAAAATGTGCCATTTCTTTCTCTATACCAGCACCAAAATCCATTCCTTTCTCAAAACACTATCAGAACCCTTATCCATTTTCTCATCGCCTCCCACTTAAACTATTGCAACCTGCTCTTCATAGGTCTCCCAGTGAGCCATCTCTCCCCACTACAATGCATCCTAAATTCAGCTGTATGACTTATCTTTCACTAAAGTCGCTACACCAATATAATCCCTCTTCTGAAGTCAATGCATTGGCTCCCTATCCATTCCTGCATACAGTTCAAGCTCCTCTTACTCACCTACAAATGCCTTCACTCTGCAGTTCCTCATTACCTCTCCTCTCTTATCTCTCTCTACATTCCTCTTCATGCACGCCACTCAAACAAGTCACTCCTATCTACCCTTCTCCTCTATCACTAATTCCCGACTCCGTGTTTTCTACCTGGCTGCACTATGTGCTTGGAATAAACTTCCTGAACTAATGCATCATGCTTCCTCTCCCAACTTGTTTAAATCCCACCATTTTGAAGCTGCTTTTATCTTGAGCCTGTTGATTCGCCTTCAGCCTTGTTAATAATTGTCTGTTGATATGTATGCTTATCTTAATTAGATTGTATTGAGCAGGGAATGTCTCATGTGTTGTTTGTACAGTGCTGCGTATTTCAAGTAGCACTATAGAATTATTAATTAATAGTAGAAATTGTATTCCGACATTTTCATCTAAAGCTGAAAATTAAAAGAGACTTAGAACATTAAGACTTCAAGAAAAGTAGACATTTATTTAATCAACAGAAACAAAAATTTATTGAACATCTACACTGTTCTTGCAGTGAGAAAACTGAATTCTTTGTGGTTCAAATTCAGGAGTGTATACA
The DNA here is from genome assembly GCF_901001135.1 of Rhinatrema bivittatum. Lineage (NCBI taxonomy): Eukaryota > Metazoa > Chordata > Amphibia > Gymnophiona > Rhinatrematidae > Rhinatrema > Rhinatrema bivittatum. The sequence goes on from NC_042617.1 coordinate 382,503,801, forward strand.
ATGTCAAAAAAGGAAATCACAACCAAACGTCTTCTCCACAAACGCCAAACTTATTGCAATATTTGTATTATCGCTTCTTGTATGTTTATAGCAACCTTAATTTTATATACTTTTTTTAAATTAATTTTTAATTTTAAATTAATACCGCATCAGCAAGCCTGTCGGCGTGTCTCAATCAATATTTAGAGACCGCCGGGACTAATCAATCATTTGCGGTATTTTTTGGTGCCAAAATGCCTCCCCAGAAGGGTATCTCTTTCAGGATCTCACTTACTCATATATCCCAACAGTTCATTTATCAAAAAGTGGCTCACTTGCTCATGATACAAGAAACGATAATACAAATATTGCAATAAGTTTGGCGTTTGTGGAGAAGACGTTTGTGATTTCCTTTTTTGACATTGTATACACAACGTGGAAATCAATTGCTGCTCTTTTTTGTTTTTTTGTCAAATTCAGGAGTAACATAAGGAAATATTTTTCACATTTCCCAGCGTAGGTGACTGAGGACAAAACAATAACAGAATTCAAGAAAGCCTGAAATTAGCATAGAGGATTCTTATATGATATTGCATCAGGAATATGGAGACTATATGGGCCTTGTGGTCTTTGCTTACCATCATTGTCTGTTTCTATATTTTTTGTTAGACCAATGCAAAGACATTCAAATATACTGTGCATGAGATTTCAAGGACGTACAGGTCCCCCCTTCAAGCTCATCACTGAAAAATTCTCAATCCATCAGAAAGTATAATAGCCTACTAAAAATCAAATGGTTAATTTTTCTGTGTAACTTATTATTTTATAATGATGACACCATTTATCCCATTCTTAAGAAACAATGATGACATGAAGTGACACAAAGAGTGCGTGTTTTTCAGGGAGATTATAGGATTAACCTACCTATTGCATAGACATGTGGTGCCAACGTCCCAAGGGATTTCCCCTGATACTTTTTAATGGTCTCAGAGGTATAAAGTTTAGGTACATCATAGTACGGGTTCACTGCTATCAGTATGTTGGCCACATAAGTCTGTGAAGAAAGAAAACACATGAATCTCAAGCAAAAACTTGTAAATGCCGAATTCATTAAATTTGAATTCCTAACCGATATTTAACGTATACATCTCACACTTCAGAAAATGACAACACGTCTAAAAAAAACTGTACCATCTTGCTGGAAGATGGTCTCATGATAGCTAAGACAGTAACACTGAAGATATAGCCAACACTCTAAAAACACGGCCATCTCTACTGCAGTAGAGCTGCGAAATCACACAGAAGAAAAAAAAAGCCAGAACAGAGATGATAAACTCTACTGATTTTATGTCTAAAAATGCAAAATAAAGGATATCAAGCATTTTATAAATGGCACAAAGATATTCTATATGGTGGGTCTTGTAGTCACTGACAAAATCAAATTCAATTTTGACTGCTATCCATGAAAATTTTGTCCCACTGTCCCCAGTTATTTACTGCAGCGCTCACAGAGATAAAGACAAAGAACAGAATGTTAGAAATAGTTACTTTTAATTAAAAACAAAAAAAATCTGTTTATCCACGCTCATTAACTATAGCACTATGTAAACACAAGCAGCAGCTGTACTAAGTTGTAAGTGTTAACAGGCTGTGGAGTAGCAGTTTGCTACTGTACGAACTGAACATTTTTATAACATAATAGAGAGTACAATATGTGTCCTTGTCTGACAGCACAACTGACACCTCAGTTATAGCGGTGTCATAATACTGCTGTCAAGCTTCTGTGACACATCAGGTGTCTGGCTGGCATAAAACCCTGAATGTCTCTAGCTGGTTTTCTATTTAGCACTGCTGCTACTCACAGAAATGTGGGATCATCTCCTAGCGCACATGATAAAAACCAAAGACAATTAGTTCAAAAGGCTAACTAACCTATAGTCTGTTTACTATGATGTACCATCTTCTTATGCAATATATATGCCTTCATATTTTTTTCAATATTTATTTTTCATGCAGGTATATACCTTTACCTTGAATCTGGAAAAAATACTGTCTGGTTAAAAACACCTGGGATTGATTCAACGTGTCAGATTACGATATATTCCTCACACACAGAGAAGATTTAAGCCAAAGAAGGGATAAGTGGAATAATCTCATCGAGTGATTCAGTACAAGTATGTATATCCCCTCAGCCAATGAAGCACAAATGGAAGAATTACCACGGAGTTCTTTATAGAAGTTCCTATCACACCTTCCATTAAGTCACTACAAATGTGTGAACAAATTAAAAATGCAGTTTCACTAGCTAACAATTGGTAAAGAGTTTAAAGAAAGATAATTTAAACAATGCCAGCATGTGTTTAGTATTAAATAGTTAAGACTAATGTTCAGGGTTTTGAAAAATTGTATGTAGGAAAACAAGTTCTTTTTACAGTATCATTGCATATCGCAAGGATGTCACTTCTTTTTAAAGCAGCAGTGCCTCCTAGTAACAGCAAAACTTACATTTGCAGGAGAAAAGTACCTGGTAGGGAGCACAAGAAAAGAGTGTCCCCTTACTGAATCAGGAAGTTAAGAACAAACCTGAGAAAAAGGGGATCAGGAACCACAGCATCTTGCGCTCTTATCTGAATGCTTCTTGTATAATTCAGAGGCCAAATCATAAGCTAGTTGACTTTAATGTGTCATCCATCTGGTTGCTACGACCTAGGACTCTTTACAGCAAAAGATGTTGTAGCCAGCCTATCAGAATGCTACATGTTCAACTTTACCATTTTTTACTTTTTTGTTTAAAGGAACAGGGAAAATAATGTATTGGGAGGTCGGACAGGCCTAGTGCCTAAATGGCCAAAGTAATATGGTCACAAAAAAAACCCACTCACACCAACCGTGTATTCCAGTACACAACTTTGTAAACAACTTACATAATCACAACCAATGTACTGGTATGTACTATAACGCACCCAGTCACCGACAAAACTTTTGTTGGACCCTCTAATCTCGAGTAAGCATTAATGAATCCGACTCGATTATGATAAGGGGTCTCATTACTTTAATTATAAACCACATATAACTTTTGTTTTTATATTTCAAATTTCAAATTTTCTTAAAAACAAACAGTCTCGACAAATCTCTCAGCCAGTCTGGCTGAGAGATTTGTCGAGATTCAATAATGCTTACTCGAGATTAGAGGGTCCAACAAAAGTTTTGTCGGTGACAGGGTGCGCTATAGTACATAACAGTACATTGGTTGTGATTATATAAGTTGTTTACAAAGTAATATGGTGCCAGGCACACGCTGGAAGCAGGCCGAATGGAGTTTGGGGGGGGGGGGGGGATAAGTGAGCATTTGGACTGGATTTTAGTCCATTGGGTGGCCAGTGTAGTTTAATTTTAAACTTAAGATCTGAGCCGATTGGCTCTTCAGGCGCTAGGCCTCTAAGGAAAGGGAGGAGTTAGGGATTTCTACGCTGCAGCAACGATGCATTCCTTCAGTCACATTTTGTTGCTCCCGCAGTCGCTTCCCTCCTACCCGCCCTTACGTTACTTCAGTTGTTATTACGGGTTTGGTCTAGTCACAGCAGGAGGGGTTGGAGGCGGGTTGCCCGAGCTGATTGGGGGTTCCGCGTTTACTTAGTTTCTACTGAATTGACTTTGGTCATGTCTCAACTTATGGGGACAACTGGGTGCAGTTGTCTCCATAGGACTCCCTGCTGGGAGGTGGCAGGGGTCGTGATAATGAGTTTAAGTCATATAGGAACTTGCTGGCCAGGTGGCTGGTGGCGATCATCTTGCTGGGTGGTGGTGGATAGTTACTTGGAGTTCCTTAAGTTGCTGAGTTTTGGGGGCTCGGGCACCTGTTTGTTTATGTAATAAAGCTGCAGCCTGTTTGATTCCAACTTGTGTCAGTGTTTTTATTGGAGCTTTTGTAAAAGGGTAGATGCGGATGAAGTGTATGTCTTGGCTACCCATATTATTCCTTTCCCTTGCTCAGTCTCCCATGCCCTGCAAATGTACATTTTTGCAGCAGGTATGAAACGCTGCACCTTTAAGAGGCCTCTTGTTTCATTTCCATTTTACAGCTGTCACTGCTAGGGCAGATGGCAAGACTAGCTCCTTAATTTGGTCAGAATTAATTAAGTACAATTAGGCAACTTGATAGCAATATAAAAGATTAAGTCTGTCATCTGAGCCAGGAGGTGCCAAAGGAGCATTGCATTTGCTTTGTTTATAAATAATGAAGAAAAGATAAGTCTCCTTTATTGGTAACTGAGCTGTTGCCCAAATACTATACTTATCACAATATATGCTAGGTACAGTATTAATGCTGGACAGATAAAATTAGCAAACCGTGCTTATTAGTCTTATAATAGCCTCCTAACAAGCTGTGGACATAAACAAATGCACATGTGTCTAAGATTTACACCATTTATTCAAAGGTTTCTAACAGAAATCCTAAATATCCTGAAGGTTTCCAGTTCCTGTTTGAAAACATATACTGTGACATGAGAGAACCAAAGAAAACCAAAATAAAAAATTGCTGAATCATGGAATAAGTATCAGAGTCTAAGTTAAAAAAATTATACAGTCAAATGTCATTTTAAGCTCTTTTTTTTTTTTTAATCTGCCCTCGACTAACCAGCAGACTCACAGTTGTTCTACTGTTTGCATGTAACATTTGTATATGTGTGTGTTTATAGTTATACATTTAATGAACAGGGAAATAAGAAAGAAAGAATAAAGAGTATATTGCCCATTTTTTTTTTAAAAAAAGGAAAAACATTATCCAATAAATAGGTATATCAAATAAATATGCTAAGAACCCTGCCACACTGACTTGATGCAAAATGTAAGCTCCAAGTCTAATCAAAACCAACCCTCCCATTCTACCACCCATCTTCAAGGAGAGCACAATCCTAACAAAATATAAATCAATTCATGACACACGGTAGATATAACATAGAATAAACAAGGCAGGAATGCGCCTCGGCCTCTAGAACAGCACTATCCTTTAGCAAAACCAAAGAAGGGTCCAGAAATCCTGAAACAAACCTGGTTTCCTTTTCAAGTCCCACATTAATTTATCTAAACCCACAATATCCCAAATTTTTCATATCCATTCGTGGGGGGGAGTTTTTTGGGGGGTTTTTTGTAATATCTAGAAAGCACAACTCTTGCCACTAATAATAGATTTGAATTGAATAATCCATTGTCCTTGAAACATTTCCCTGAATGTTCTCAGCACACACAACTGGCATTGAAAATGATGTATCTATCCTGAAACCTCAGACACACACACATCATCCCAAAAATTCAGGGAAATAATTTTATAACAGCCTACATGCACCAAGTGCACATCGATTTCAGCCCTAATTTTCAAAGTGGACTTATAGGTGCAAATCTGCTTTGAAAATTTGCGGAACCACACACACATTTATACCCACTAGGGAGCAGGTGTGAATGTCAATGCGAACATTTACGCACACTTCCAAAAATCAAATGTACACGCATAAATGATTTCCTCATCCCATTTCCACCCCAGGAACACCTCTTTGCAGTACATGGAAAAGAACACACAAGATCGCTTTCGCACATTCTTTGACATGTAGAGGCTCCAATGAATTTTTTTTTTTAATTTGTCTACCATTCACAATCAGGGCAGCTACAGGCTGTGGGTGACAATTCAACGGTGCTCTTTAGGATTGTTCGTAGTCTAACCAGTCCTCCTACTGGAACGCCATCAAATCAGTCAGCTGCTATTGAGTATGAAGAGTTTAGCACTTTTGTGCCATCTAAAAATATATATCTTAGTCACCTTTTCTGGGATCCCAGCTGATTCTTAGATTTGCCAAAAGATGAAGTCAGAAGGGCCAATTTTAATGTGCTCTCTCAACTTGAAGTCTCCAGTGCCCTTTCAGCACTGAATGAGACTTTTTGTCCTTTGAATCCCAGTAAGATAACTATTTTAAAAGCTACTAAGGATCTCATTGCTTCATTTCTGACTATCTTGATTAATCTATCTTTATAGAAGGGACATGTTCCAAGCTCTCTTAAGTGCACCTATGTGAGACCTTTCTTAAAGACACCATAGCATGACCTTTCTTGCAAGCTTCAAGCCTTTCATTACTTAATTTGTGGCCAAGGTCATTGAGTGTACAGTTCTGAATAGCTTGCAGATTTTCTCCATGATCACCAAGTTTTGGACCCTCTACCATTCGGTTTTAGAAAATCTCTTAGTATCGAGATTCTCTTACTATCTCTGATTGATTCACTTACAAGAGGCCTTGAATCTGGTAAAAAAAGATATGTCCTTGTGGCTCTTGACATATCTTGTGCCTTCAATATCATCGATCATCAAATTTTGTTGCATTACCGTAGAGTGTGTGGAATCTCAGGGATTGTGTAGAAATGGTTCCAATCCCATTTGTCAGGTCATTTCGAACAGGCTAGGATGGGTTTGAGTTGTTCAGACTGTTATGCACAGGATACTGGTGTCCTTCAGGACTCAGCCCTGGCTGCACTTCTGTTCAATGTTTCTATGTTACCAATTTGCAGATTACTGGCTGGGCTCTGTACGAGATATTAGTTGTATGCAGATGACATACAGTTTTATATCCAGGTTGGCTCTTCATGGGGTGAAACTTCTCTTTGAAATCCTGATGTGTGTCCACTGTGAAACAGTGTTTGACTCATAACAAGTTGGTGTTAAATCTAGCTAAAACCAAAGTGTTATTTCTTCAGCATGGTAACTTCTGTGATGCCTCAGTCTATTCAAATTGGGAACATCTCGATATAGGCATCTTCGGCTGCAAAAAGCTTGGGTGTGATCAAAGACTCTGGCCATTCTTTTAATCATCAAATTAAATTGATGGCAAAATTAGGATTTTCAAGCTGTGTGTGTTATGTGGCCTGAAGCCGCTATTATCGCTTGCTGATTTTGGTTCCATTGTACAAGCCTTGACATTTCCATTAGTGGATTACTGCAATTCGCTATATTTCAATCTCTCTATATCAGCTTCATGAGCATTTTAGCTACTGCTATTAATGATTTATTGTATTTTTTCTTACTCTCATTTTATTGTAAACCGTTGTGAAGGTTTTACCGATGCGACGGTATATAAAAAACTAAAAAAACTAGAATGTTGTGGCAAGATTGATTTCTGGTCATTCCATGAGGAATCATATTTCTCCAGTGCTTAAGGACCTATATTGGTTGCCAATCCAGTCACCAGTGACTCAAGTAGCCAAATTGCTTTTCATGAATTATTTTCCCTGGGCAAATGCTCTCCTCCGAATTTATACTCCAACTCTAGCCTTGCAGTTCTCTCAGAGGGTTGCTGGATATTCCTTCTGTGCATCAGGCATACTTTGCAGAAACAAGAGAGCAAGCATTCTTTGTGGCAGCTCCAGTTCTCTGGAATACCCAACCTTATGAGTATTAGGTGGCAAGCTGTACTAAGATTTTCAAAATGCTACTTAAAACTTAGTTTGGGTTAGCTTATGACTGAGGGCTGGGCTAGTATTGGTTGAGCTGTAACTGAGTTTCATGAGTTTATGCTGTTGGTTTTTGTTTTGTTTTTAATTATGTTTTATTATTTACTACCTTGGGCCTCAATATTGGTGGCTAATAAGAGGACAATATCACCATATGTGAAAGAAAGAACCCACTAATCTGCAGTTTTGCCAAACGAGCAATAAATCTCTGATTTATTTATTCTGAGTGACAAATATTCTCATTAAAATTTTCAATTAGTAATGCACAAAATTTAAAAAAAGAAATAGGAAACTTTGGTTCTTATCTGATAATTTTTGTTCCTGTAGTACCACGGATCAGTCCAGACTCCTGGGTTTATTCATCCGTGCCAGCAGGTGGAGACAGAGAAAGTAAAACTGACACTGCTTTATATATACTGATGACACCTGCAGCTCCTCAGTACTGATCTATACCAAAGCTAAATGCATAAAAATTCCATAAAAAAAACATTTGAATATAAACTTGAGAAAAAACTTGAAAAAAACTTCTGATGTCTGTAATTTACAGACATCAGAAGCGGACAACTCTCCACCCTTCTTAATACTTGGGCAGGACTCTGGATTGATCCGTGGTACTACAGGAATGAAAATTATCAGGTAAGAACCACATTTTCCTTTCCCTGTATGTACCTGGATCAGTCCAGACTCCTGGGATGTACCAAAGCTTCCTAAACAGGGTGGAACCTGCTCGTAACACGTTTTCGCCCAAAGACCAAGACTCCCAATCTGCCACATCCAGCCAATAATGTCTTGCAAAAGCATGCAGAGACTTTCAAGTTGCCACTCTACAAATTTCTTGTGGCGATACCAAGTGAGCCTCTGCCCAAGAAGTCACCTGAGATAGAGTGGAATGAGCCCTCAAGCCTTCTGACACTGGTTTAGCCTTGAGAATGTAAGCTGAGCTAATAGCTTCCTTAAGCCATCTGGCAATGGTAGTTTTGGAAGCTTGAGACCCCTTCTTCAGACTTCTCCACAAAACAAAAAGATGATCAGACCGTCTAAATCCATTCATGACTGTAAGATAGCGAAGTAACGCTCTACGAACGTCCAGTAGCTGAAGCTCACGAGCATAAGACTCAGAGGCTGCCAAATCCAGAAAATCCGGCAGCTCAACAGACTGATTACCGTGGATGGAGGACACCACTTTTGGGAGAAAAAATGGTACCGTCCGCAAAGACACACCCCCGTCCAATATTTTAAGAAAAGGATCTCGACATGACAAAGCTTGTAACTCCGAAATTCTCCTCGCAGAGCAAATGGCTACCAAGAAAACAACCTTTAAAGTTAAATCTTTAAGAGTAGCCCTGCGGATAGCTTCAAATGGGGCCTCACACAAACCCCGAAGTACCAGAGGTTCCAAGGAGGACAACCTCTCCTCACCGGTGGACGTAAATTCTTGACTCCTTGAATAAACCGGATCACATCAGGATGAGAGGACAAGAAGTAACCATCCAGCTTTTCCCTCAAACAAGCCAAAGCTGCCACGTGAACTCCTTGACCAGGACCAAGGATGGTCTTGACCAGGCCATCCTGCAGGAAAGATAAAACGTGTGACACTGAAGCTCGCAAAGTCTGAACCCCCTTAGCCACACACCAAGGCTCGAATACTTTCCAGACTCGGACGTAAGACGACGAGGTGGACTTCCGTCTAGATTGGAGAAGGGTAGTAACCATCAGTTCCAGGTATCCTCTCAACCTTAAACGCCTTCTCTCAAAAGCCAAGCCACTAGACAAAAGCGATCTGCCTGGTCAGAAAATATGGGACCCTGTCGCAGGACGCAAGGGAGATGACTGAGTCGCAACGGGACCGCGAGGTTTATCAGATCAGCGAACCATGGATGGCGCGGCCACTCCAGGGCCACTAGCACCACCTCCCCTGGATGCCTCTCTATCCGCCGCAAGATATTTCCCACTAGTGGCCAAGGAGGGAAAACATATAGAAGAACTCCCCACGGCCAGGGAAGGACCAGAGCATCTACGGACTCTGCACCGTATTCCCTGCGTCTGCTGAAAAACCAAGGAGCCTTCGCATTGTGGCGCATTGCCATCAGATCGACTTGAGGGCAGCCCCATCCGACAACTCCCATTCTCCTGGATCGAGTAGCATGCGACTGAGATAATCTGCTTGTACATTCTCGACTCTGGCGATATGAGACACCAATATTTGGACTAAGTTCTGTTCTGCCCAAAGGATCAACTCCTGAACTTCCAGAAACACCGCATGGCTCTTGGTGCCTCCTTGTCTGTTGATGTACGCTACCGCTGTCACATTGTCCGAGAGAACTTGCACCGAACACCACGGAACTAAAGGCTGAAAGGCGAGTAAAGCCAAACACACCACCTTGGCTTCCAAGCAACTGATAGACCAAGACGCCTCTACGGTTGACCAGGTGCCCTGAGCCGCTTGACTCTGACAAACTGCCCCCCAGCCAGAGAGACTTGCATCCATAGTCAGAATCACCCAATACGGAACCTCCAAAGTTACCCCCACATGAGGTTGGTTGGGTGTGTGCAGCCACCAAGACAGACTGTCCCTGGTCGAAGGGGGGAGAGGAACAGGCTGGTGATATTTCTCCAACAACAGACTCCACTGGGCCAGAAGAGCCCTCTGAAGGGGACGCATATGAGCAAAGGCCCACGGCACCAGATCCAATGTGGAAGTCATGGAACCAGGGACCTGCAACACATCGCAAGCTCTGGGGACTCGCAACTGCGCCAAGCACTGAATCTGAGATTGTAGCTTGCGCACTCTCTCGTCCATTAGAAAGACTCTGCCTTGGCTTGTGTCGAAAAACACTCCCAGATACTCCAGAGTTTGGGACGGAACTAGGTGGCTCTTGGCCAAATTCACCACCCAGCCTAACAACCACAAGGTCCGAAGTACCGCTTGCACTGCTGTACGACAACTGGTCTCAGACTTTGCCCGAATGAGCCAATCATCTAGATAAGGATTTACGAGGACACCCAGCCGCCGTAATGCCGCCGCAACAACCACCATAACCTTGGTAAAGGTACGAGGCACCGTGGCCAATCCGAATGGGAGCGCTTGAAACTGGAAGTGCTGCCCCAAGACCATAAATCTCAGTTAGCGTTGATGGTCCTGGGAAATGGGAATGTGGAGATAAGCTTCTGTCAAATCTAATGATGCCAGAAACTTCTGGGGGCATACCGCCGCTATCACAGACTGCAACATTTCCATCCAAAAACGAGGAACTTTCAACGCCACGTTCACTCACTTCAAATCAAGAATGGGGCAAAAGGCTCCCTCCTTCTTCGGAACCAAAAAGTAAATCGAATACAGACCCATTCGAAGTTCGTCTGGAGGCACCAGAACCACGGCCCCCAAGCACTGCAACCTGTGAAAAGTTTCCCGCACCACCCTGCGCTTCTGCAGCGAGCCACAGGGGGAGATTAGGAACAGGTCGCGAACAAGCCGAGCAAATTCTAAAGCGTAACCGTCCCTTATCACACTGAGTACCCACTGATCCTGGGTGATTTTGGCCCACTCCTTGTAAAACCACGCCAGCCAACCTTCTACAAATGGAACAGCGGAGTGGGCCGGCCTCCCTTCATTGTGCCGACTTTGAACCAGAGGAGCCAGTATTGCTGGGGGCTCTGAAGGGCCGACGCCAACCACAAAAGGATTGCCCCCAGGACTGACCTCAAGATGAAAAGGACCTCTGTGTCGCTGGTGTGCTGCACAGTTGCCGAAACCTCCAAGTGTCCCGAAAATGCAGCCGTGAGGGAAAACTCCGTCTACCACGAGGCTTGTCCTCCGGTAAGCGAAGCATCTTAGTATCTCCTAATTGCTTCACGATCTAATCCAACTCCTTGCCAAATAAAAGCCAACCCTTGAACTGTAAAGATGCCAGCTGGGCCTTAGATGAAACGTCTGCGGACCAGTTACGATGCCAGAGGAGGCGCCTTGCGAAAACCGCAGCCTCTATAATGCGGGAAGACGTCCGCACCACATCATACAATGCATCTGCCACAAATGCAATGGCCGCTTCCAACTGGTCTGCCTGAGCCCCTTGTGAACCCCCAAGCATCACATCCTCCTGGGAATGCTGTACCCAGCGTAAGCATGCCCGCTGCATGAGGCTGGAACAAATAGCCGCGCGGAGACTCAAACATCCTTTTAAGATGAATCTCCAGCTTGCGATCCTGAACATCCTTCAGAGCTGTCGCCCCTGCAACTGCAATAGTCATCTTCTTTGTGACGGCGGATATAGCGGCATCCACCTTAGAGAGCACAAACAATTCCAGGACCTGCTCCGGCAAGGTATAAAGCTTGGCCATGGCCCTACCGACTTTCAAGCCTGCGTCCGGATTATCCCACTCCTGATCCACCAATCTTTTAATGGACTCATGATACGGGAACCCAGAAGGGGGGCACCGCATGCCCTTCAAAACTGGATCTGCCCCGTCCTTGCGAGAGTCATCAGGTGGAGGCTGGAGACCCAGCTCCTCCAGAAGTTGGGGATGAGAGGCGTCAATTCCTCTCTGCGGAACAACCGTAGAATTTTGGGGTCATCCCCCTCCACCGCAGGCCCAGGATCGAGATCATCACTTTGGCTGGTGTCCACCACATCCGGGTCTGCCATCCGATTACCGGAAAGCGATGCCCCTAGGCTGGAGGCATTTTCCTGTGGCACAGCAGTAGGCAAGCGCAGTACCTACTTGTGAGGCCCCCTGACCTGAGCCAGAGTGGGGCAGCGACCTGCCCGGAGATAAACCAGCCTGCGGGAGAAAAGAAGAGGGATGCTGGTCCCCCCCCCCCCCCCCCCCCCGGCTGGGCAAAACACCCTCATGCTGGGCCAAAAAAGCCTTGTGCATAAGAAACACAAATTCCGGCGAGAATGGAGCCGGGGCCCACACACTGTCCACACTCGCTGAAAAGGGGCCCCCGGGAGGCTGCCGAGTCCCCCTGTACCCCAATAGGACTTGGATGAACCGGGGAAAGAAGCGGAGGAAAATCCCCCTCAGACCCCATAAATGTTGGCCCGACTGCCGGGGGATCCAAAATGGCTGCCATTCCCGTGGTTACCGTGCCGGGCAGCTGCACGCGGACTGAACCGCTCAGAGCTGCAAGAGGAGGAGAAAAAACAACTTTCCTCAGTTTGGCAGGCACATGGAGCTCTTAGGGACCCCTCCCCCCCCCCAAAACGCAGGCTGAACACAGATTGCCGCGATTCAGCCAAGCGGGAGTCGCTCCACACGCACGTCAAGCCACCCCCCTCACCATTGCATCACCGGCGGCCTGATCAAGCAGGGAAAACAAAATAGAAAAAAACACCAAAAAAACGATGAAAAGACCTCCGAAACCACGCACAGGGGGTGGAGGGGAAGGAGAGGCGACCTAGACTGTCGTTCTTACCTGCTCCTGCGCTACCGTTTTTTGGGAGGTTTTTTTCAACTTTACTGCTCTAAAAGCAGCCTCACTGCAAATTCCTACTCCTAGCACTGAAAAGAGCTTCCAGCTCAATTCAGCAAGTGAATTAAAATAGGAGAGGAAAGTGAGGAAACAAAATAAGGAGCCAACACGTGAAAGGGAGGGATCTGGACCACCAGAAGTGTACCTCTCGGTTACCTGGGGAGCAGGCGTACAAAAGGGTCACTGACCCCCAGCCCGTCCGCCTCAACCAAACAAGAAACCCCGACCCCTGGGAGGAAGGCTCAGAGCAAAATAAAAAAGAAATATCAAAAAGAAAAATACTGGAACAAACTGCAGGTTTATGCATCAGTCACCAACTGCTGGAAACAGAGAAATACTGAGGAAATGCAGTTGGCATCAGTATATGTAAAGCAGTGTCAGTTTAACTTTCTCTGTCTCCACCTGCTGGCATGGATGAATAAACCCAGGAGTCTGGACTGATCCAGGTACGTACTGTGAAAAAAGATTTAAGGGACTGTTTTCATATTGCCAGTCAAAAATGTTCATATTCCAGTAAACCTATAGGGGTAGATTTTCAAAGGGTTACGCGCGTAACCCTTTAAACACCCTATTTTGCATAGGCTCAGTGGCGCGCACAAGCCCCAGGATGCGCGCGTGTCCCGGGGCTTTGAAAAAGGGGCGGGAAGGGGGTGGGGTCGGGGCACTGGTCCGGGGGTGGTACCGAGGCCTCCGGCACAGCAGCTGTGCCGGGGGATGGTGTATTGGTAGCTGGCCGGCAGGCGTAACTCCTTGAAATAAGGTGGGGGGGGGGAGCGAAAGAAACGCAAGTTTCCTTACCGTAAATGGTGTTTCCGTAGATAGCAGGATGAATCAGCCATGCTGTCATGGGAACTATCCATCAGGCCCGGGAGGTGGAGTTTCACTAGTGATGTCAGAGCTTTGCTCTGAAGCTGCGCGTAGTTTCCCACACTGGAAAACGACTCTCCTCAGTCTGTATTAAAGCAACGACTCTCCTCAGTCTGTATTAAAGCAAGCGTGGTTGTGAAGATGAAAATTCGACTGGACAGGGAGGTGGGTGGGTCAGCATGGCTGATTCATCCTGCTATCTACGGAAACACCATTTACGGTAAGCAAACTTGCTTTTTCCCGTCGATAGCAGGGCTGAATAAGCCATGCTATCATGGGAGTCCTAAGCTCCCCATAACGCTGTATTATGAAATATGTCTCTGGAATGAGTGAAGCGTGATGAATTTAAGTGTCAGTCGACTTAGAAGCAGCTGTAGCAAATGCCTGTAGTAGGGAACGTCCCAGTTTTGCATCATTCGTTGTTTGCTGATCTAAGCAGTAATAGGCTGTAAATGTATGAAGGGAGGCCCAGGTGGCCGCTTTACAAATGTCCAATGGTGGAACTTGCCTGAGGTGAGCTAAAGAGGCAGCCACCGCTCTTGTCTGATATGCCATGGGGCATGTAGGTAATTTTTCTTGTTGCTTGTCGTAGCAAAATTGGATGCATTGAGTGATCCAACTAGATATAGTTCGTTTTGCCACTGGAAGACCCGGCGCATTCGGGTTAAAAGAAACAAAGAGTTGAGACGGTCTTGTAGGAGACTGAGTTCGCTGTTTGTAGTACGCTAATGCTCATTTGCATTCCAACGTGTGAAGGAGTTTTTCTCTTTCTGTGGCGTGAGGTTTTGGGCAGAACGTTGGTAATTCAATGGATTGATTCAGGTGGAACGAAGAGACCATCTTTGGAAGAAAGGAAGGTTGCGGTCGCAACAGCACTTTGTGGTGGTAAAATTGGAGGTATGGACTGTAGTGCACCAGCACCTGTAATTCACTGACTCGACGAGCTGACGTGAGGGCAGTCAAGAAGACTACCTTCCATGTGAGGTACTTGACGTGAGCCAACTCTAGTGGCTCAAAATGTGACTTCATCAGTTGCTCCGGAACCAAGTTTAGGTTCCAAGGAACTGGAGGTTTAGAAATTGGAGGACGAAGATGTGAAAGGCCCCAGAGGAAACATGAAACCATCGGGTGTAGGGAAATAGGCTGTCCGTCCTATAGTCTGTGGAAGACAGCAATCGCACTCAGGTGGACGCGAACAGAAGCCATGGCCAGCCCCGACTGGTATAAAGTATGAAGATAATCAAGGAGACATGTCGGAGGACACGACAATGGGTCAAGCCGTTCGGATGCACACCAGATCGTGTAACGTTTTCATTTGAATTGATAGTTACGGCGTGTAGATGGTTTTCATGATGCAAGGATCACTTTTTGAACTGTGAGGGAGAGTCCCTGTTCTGAGAGAAGGATCCGTTCAACTTCCAAGCTGTTAGGTGTAGGGAAGAGTGGAGTGGATGAAGTAGGGTGCCTTGTTCTTGTGAGAGAAGATCTGCACAAAGTGGCAATCGAAACGATGGATTCATGGACAACTGGAGGAGATAAGTGTACCACGGTTGATGGGGCCACGCCAGCGCTATCAATATGAGCTGCGTTGCGTCTAACATGCATTTTTGTAACGTGCGTGTGATCAGTGGAATGGGAGGGAAGGCGTACATTAACAGTTCCGTCCATGGCATGAGGAACACATCCTGGGCTTGACATAGTGGGCTGGGCCACAATGAGCAAAAACAGGTCACCTTCCAATTGTGTTCGGTGGCGAACAGGTCGATTGTCAGTCGTCCCCATTTGAGGAATATGGTTTCCGCCACTTCTGGCTGAAGAACCCACTCATGTGGGTGAAATACGCAACTCAACCTGTCCGCTCGAGTGTTGGCAATCCCTGGGATATATGTGGCCTGCAAGTGAATGGAGTGTCTGCTTGCCCACGTCCAGATGATGAGGCATAGGGCCCAGGATCTCGAGCCCCCTTGTTTGTTGATGTAGAACATGGCCACTTGATTGTCGGTGTAGACCATGACCCTGTGTCCTTGAGGATGGGGTAGAAAGGTGCATAACGCATAACGTATCACCCATAACTCTAGGAGATTGATTTGGAAGCATTGTTCCTGCTGAGTCCATAGACCTTGGGTCTGAAAGTGATTGAGATGAGCCCCCCATCCTTTGCGGGAGGCGTTTGTGGTGAGGACTGCATTGTGTGGGAGGAGTGTGAAAGGTGCCCCTCTCGTCAAGGTGTGTCCTCTTAGCCACCAGTCGAGTTCTGAGGTCATGGCTTTTGTTAGCAAGAACTTACAGGTAGCCAATCATCCAGGTAGGGAAAAAGGATGATCCCCCGCTGTCAGAGGAATGCCACCACCACTGCCATGCACTTGGTAAACACTCTGGGTGCTGTCGAGAGTCCAAAGGGAAGTACTTTGTATTGAAAGTGCCAGCCATTGACTTAAAAAGAGAGGTATTGCCAGGAGGAAGGATGCATTGGAATATGAGTGTATGCATCCTTGAGAACTATGGAGCACATCCATGCTTTATGTTGGATTAGGGGCAAGATGGATTTGAGGGATACCATCTTGAACTTTTCCTTGATTATAAATTTGTTGAGGTCCTGGAGGTCCAGGATTGGGCAGAGGTCCCCGGATTACTTGGGAATTAGGAAATATGGGGAATAAAAGCCTGTGTTCTATGAGGACGATGGAAGGTGGCGGATCGCTTTCTGATGTAATAAGGCGGTCACTTCCAGTCAGGCAGGATTGGATCGGGTTCCCCTGATTGGTAGGTGAGGGAGGGGTGGGGGTTTCGGAATGGAATTCGTTACCCCCAGCGTACCACTTCCAGGACCCATTGGTCTGATGTGATGGATTCCCATTGTTGGAGGTGGGATGTGATTCCCCCTGCAAATACCTTTGGTGATGGTGGCATAGGTAGCTCTAAAAAGACTGACTGTTTGCTAGAGGATTTCGGAGCGGCCTCAGCGGGAACAGAGAAAGCCATCAGGGCTCCTCTAGGGCTTGGCGCGTGCAAGGTACACAAGTGTGCATCCCCTTGCTCGCGCCGACCCTAGATTTTATAACATGCGCATGGCAGCGCGCGCATGTTATAAAATCGGGTGTACGTTTGTGCGTGCTGGGTAACGTGCACAAATGTACCTCGCAAGCGCTCATTTAAAAATCTGCCCCATAATATCTTCCTATCAGGTTAGGGCCTCCTTGGCACAACACGGTTCTCCTCTATGTGTCTATGCAAGGGTTCTTATTTACAGGACACAGGTTAATTTATAGTTCGTACTCAGTTCATTCAACAGTCCAATATTCACATCTGATCATGCTAGGTTACTTCCAGTTCAGAGTCCAGTGTAGCCCTCAGCCATTAAGCTGCCTGAACACCTGGGCCTTTCCCAGCAACCCCTTCTTAAGCCCACCGAGATCCAATCTAGACCCTTAGGGGTATAGCAATGTCCGAGATAGCACTGGTCTAAGGCTGCCTTACTTTAAATAACTCTGTGGCCTCAATAGCAGGGCACTAGCCCTCAATGGACAAACCCCAGTTCAAGACCCACCAACTGACTTTTTTGCCTAGACACTCCCCAACCCTAAAATATTTACAAGACAGGACAAAGGCTCCACTTACTAGGGCTTTACATAACCAGGAAATCAGGCCGTTACTGCCTAAGCTACCAAAAGTACCTTCTTAAAATCAAAGGGAAATGAACTCTTATCTAATTAAAAAAAAAAAAAAGAAAGCCTAATTAGAAAATAATGAAAAAGGGGAATTTCCCATGGCATTCATATGATCATCTATTGATAAGAAATTCCCCAACATACAGCATTTTTAAGAATATAATACTTACATAAATTTTGTCCTTACTGTATCGAACTTTAATATTGTGAAGAAGAGTGGCTTCATTCAAATACATTAGAGAACCTAGAAGAGAGGATGAAAAGGTTATAGAGCATTTACTGATTCTATAAGCTGAAAACCACGATTTGCAAAAATAGAGCATCTCTGCACTTCTACCTCCTACACCGCATGAGTATACAGCCACAATTCTGTATAATAAAATCTCAGTTATTTTATTGTTAACAACATGAAATACCATGCTAAGCCAGATCAATGGTCCATCAAATGCAATATCCTGTCTACAACAGTGGCAGTCTGGGTTACTATTTTTTTCTTTTTTTTTAAGTTTTATTGTTTTATTATGAACATTGTATGATGAGGATTTTATAAATATTGCACACTGCCTCGGACAACCTTTTCAAGGCTGAGGATGTGGTTTATAAATGAGTTAAATAAAATAAAGATGCAAATAGTAAAGTCCATTCCATTGTGTTTACTCCCAAAAGTATGAAGTAGAGACAAGACCAGCTTTTGGAATATGCGACCTCTGCAATTGCAAAGAGTGTCATTGACTAGGGGTGCCATAGCTCCCTCAACAGTACTTCTTTGAAAAAAACAAACAAAAAAAAAAACTACTTCTCTCTTCCTGATACAGCCTTTGGTACCATGTTGCTGCTGCAGCCCTGAGACTGAAGAGTGGTTGCTCCTGCAGGGCCCCCCTTCCTCAGCATCTAATGAGATGACTGCAAGGTTGAAGAGCTAATACACTTGACTTCTTCATGGCTCGCAGTGCCGAAAAACTGTTTCTGCTCCTGCCGCTGTCACTTCTTTCTTCCTCCCAAAATGGTCTGAGGGGCTGAAAATTGGCTTTTGCACCCTTCGCCTTCCCACGGCCCAAAAGGCAGGAGAGTGAAGCCACAGTTGGCTCTTTTATCTAAGCACCTCCCCTTACTAAAAAAACAATGGCACGTCCATTTAAACTGGTGTGGTCGACAGGCCTCCAAATCAAACAGAACTGGACAGAGATCTGGCCAAAGACATCCCAAAGGTAGGAAGGAAGGGAGAGGTGTTGGAGGTCTATAAAATCATGAGTGCAATAGAATGGGTAAATGTAAATCGGTTATTTACTTTAAAAAAAAAAATGCAAAGATTAGGGGGCACTCTATGAAGTTAGTAGTAGCACATTCAAAACAAATGGAGAAAATTCTTTTTCACTCAACATACAATTATCTCTGGAATTCATTACCAGAGGATGTGATTAAGACAGCATAGCTGGGTTTAGAAAAAGGTTTGGACAAAGTCCTGGAGGAGAAGTCAATAAACTGTTATTAACTAAGATGACTTAAGAAATAGAAACTACTTATCACTGCGCAATAGGAGCATGGGATCTATTTTCTATTTGGGATCTTGCCAGGTACTTGTGACCTGAATTGGCCACTGTTGGATACAGGGCTTCATGGACCCTTGGTCTCAACCAGAATGTGGATTGGAGTATCCTTGCTGCCCAATCTGTAAGAATTAGAGAGATTATAGATGCCCTTCAAGGGGCTCTGTTCAGACAAATGATGAAACCTACAAAGGGAGGAGCGATACCAGAAGTGGTACTCACAAATAAGATAATATCTCTAAAGTCCGGTTAGATGCCCACCTGAGTACCAGTGATCATCAGACTGTATGGTTTGATATAATGGCAAAGAGGGAGAGAAGTCACACAAAGATCAAAGTCCTTGATTTCTAAAATACAGTCTTTGGTAAAATGGCAACTTATCTTGAGCAGGAGCTAGAAGACTGGATGGAGATGGGTAAAATGTAACAGTGGGCCAAATTAAAAGAAGCAATAAACCTTTATGTAAGAAAAATACATTTGAGTAAGAGGAAAAGAAGAACCATTATGATTCTCCAAGGAGGTGGCCGATAAAATAAAGATAAAAAGATCAGCATTCAAAAAATACAAAGGAGCTTAAAAAGAAGAACACAAAGAAGATTATCTGGTGAAGCTGAAGGAGACAAGGAAAGAAATTAGGACAGCAAAAGCTCAAGTGAAGAATGGACTGACAAAGAGATCAAGTGAGGTGACAAAACATTTTTTAGTTTTTGTTTGCATGTTTCTAACTTCTAGTCATATATTCTGTATTCACTGAGGCTCAGTTTGTGTTCTGGATATATGTGAGATATTCTGCTAGCATGAAGCTTCTATATATGGCTCTAGCAATCCTGCTTGTTCAGTTTTCCATTTAGGAGGTAAAGGGTTTGGGTATGAGTGAGGGGAGGGGAGGACCTATGAGTGAGAAAAAAGGAAGAGAGTAAAAGGAAAGAAGGGGTGAGAGAGGAAGGAAGAGGTATATGAGTGAGAAGAAGAGACAGCAAGAGTGTATAGAGGTGTGCAAGTGACAGAATATGTGCCATTCACCCAACCTGCCAGCACAAGACAGATGCAGATGCTGAGGAAGTAGGGAGGCAGGTGGTAGGGTTTCCAGGAGTGTGGCAGGCTTGCCAAATACCTAGGAATATTTTTAATGACACCCTATCTACCAT
Organism: Rhinatrema bivittatum; assembly: GCF_901001135.1. Lineage (NCBI taxonomy): Eukaryota > Metazoa > Chordata > Amphibia > Gymnophiona > Rhinatrematidae > Rhinatrema > Rhinatrema bivittatum. Next base: position 382,523,977 of record NC_042617.1, read on the forward strand.
ACCTCTGTAGGAACTGTCGCCCACCTCCCGCCTTCTGCAACATTTCAAATCACTGAAAGGGCCAGACTCCAAGGGAGGACCTTCCACACGCCCCTTCTCCCCTGCCCACTACTACCACCACTCATCAAAATGTGTGAAGATAAGTCAAGGAGACTGGGATCTGGGTACACTGCCCCAGGAGCTCTGCAGGACTGCAAGGCAGGACACTGGGCTAAACAAGGGCCAGTCTTCCGCCCCCCCCCCTGCAGGTTGAGTCCTTGGGTTCTGGGGTCCAGTAGGTCTTTGCTGCAGCAACAGTACATCATGGTGAGCTTGGACAGGCTGGACCAGGACTGAATTAGTTGGAGCAAGGCTAGACAAGCTGGAGCAGGGTTGGGCAGACTAGAGCAAGGCTGGAGCAGTTACTGGAGCAGAACACTGAGCTGGGACTGGGACTGAACACAAACACAGACAAGGGAAAACTGGGAACGACACAGACAAGGCAAGATATTGGACAGGAATTGGAATAAGATACAGGCTGGGGCAAGACAAGGTACTGGCAAGACAAGGGGTGAATATCAGGAACACGATTGGGCTGGCACAGCAAGACCAAACAGAGACAGGACTGGATAAGACAGAATAGAACAGGACAGACAAGACAAGACAGAATAAAAAAAATTGATTTATTATTTATTTATTTTTGTATACCGTGGCACGTTCGGAACATCACCTCGGTTTACATGTAACAAAAATGCAGCAACAGGCTTTACAAGCAACACATAAGGGAAATAATATAGCAACAGGCTTTACACAGTAAACACATATAGTAACAGGAACTGATTAACCAATGGAAATATGTACAAAAAAGGAAATGGTGGTAATAGCAATATTTTACCAGATCATGACAGTGTAGAGATATTGGCAGAGTCACAAGGGGTGCAATAGGATCAGTTGACAGAGAAAGGGTAAATTAATGGAGTCAGCAGGGGAAATTATTATTATTTTTTTTTAGGGGAAAGTGATGGTTATTAAAATGTTCGGGAGGGAAATATTAGGGACTTAACAAGGGAAGCGGGGGGAAGCGGCAGATGCAGATACAGGAAGGATTTGGTGGACGACAGCAGGATGGAATTTGGCATGGTGAGGGGGGATTGGGGGGGGGAAAGAGTTCAAGGGGGGAGAAGAGTAACAGGAGGAAAGCGTTCTAGGCTAATACACTGGCAGAGGCCCGAAGAAGCGAGAAGCCCAAGAAGGCAGCAAGAAGCCCCAAAGGCAGCAAGATTAGAGTCCAGAGATCACTAAGCAAGGAAAGGCTTGTATAGGTCGCAGAGCAAGATTCAAAGAGTCAGAAGGCCCAGAGGCCACAAGGTAAGGTAAGGTAAGGCCTACATAAGCCACAAGTCAAGGAGCAAGAGAGCAGAAGGCCCAAAGGCCACAAGGCAAGGTAAGGCCTAGACACCCAATGGTGATTCATCTCTCAAAACACCCTCAATTATTGAAAATCCTGTAATATGATTTTTTTTAAAAAGCCACAATGTTCTTATTTTTCTGGCTCTAAATAAAAGTCACAGCACAGAAATGTTTCTGGCAATGTGAGAACTAAGAAATGAATTCGGTACTTGAATGTAATCTACTTTGAGGTATCAATAAAGGAAGAATATAAATAAAAAATTATCTTCATTTGAAAGCCAGGTTTGAATTTTTCTATCCAGCAATAATTCAAGTTACAATGAATAATAAGGTCAAAATTGAGGATCCTGAAAAATTATTAGGTGTGGATTGTGTGCTCACAGGAGACCTATCCCCAGTGAAGGGGGAAGGTATAAGATGTTAGCCTGCCTTCTCATCGCCTGTGACAGAAGACTGATTACTTCCTCTTCAGCACTTCTACGAACAGATCCAAGTCAGGTAGTCACCATTCAAAGAATATCCTGTTTGTTACTTCCTGATGCAAGGACCACTCTTAGGGTCCTGTGCATGCAAAGACAAACACTCTACTAGAATATTTTCCTTGTGTGTCAGGTAAGTGGATCTTTGGATTAACCCATGAGACACAACCCAGTTCCATACTCTGGCTGCTTTCCAGTACAGGTTTGGGATCCTATTCCACCCTGTTTGTTCAGGTAGTACATAACTACCTTGTTTTCATTCTTAACAAGGTGAACTTTGTTGGCTGGAGATTTCTAAAAGCTTTTAGTGTGATCAGAACAGTCCTTAATCATCAAAAGGTTGGTATGTTCTCTCTTCTGCTTAAGGGCTCCTGGATGTGAAGCCAGGCCAAGAGCAAGATTCAAATGCATAAAAATAATGGCAGATGAGAATTACAAGGCCCATCTAAGTATACCCGTTTCTGATGCAATACTTCAGAGTCTATCTGATCTCAGGCTTTATCTTCACATCTTCATAGCAAAGAACTCCAAGCTTTCTTAAATTCTGCTACTGTTTTGGGATCTACGGCATTGCACCAGAAATGAAATTGGGTAGACAAGATGGGCCTAATGGTCCCTTAACAGAATCACATTTTTATTTTTTTTTTTATTTATTATTTTTATATACCGACATTCAATCTCAATCGAGATATCACACCAGTTTACATTCAGGTACTGTAGGTATTTCCCTATCCCCAGAGGGATTACAATCTAAGTTTTGTACCTGATCCATACCAACATTCTATGTTGGTATGGATCAGCAACTGTCCTTGACAATCTAGAGAACCCAGATATATGTAGTATGTTCTAAAAATAGATGATGATGCTTCCATTTACACTGATGTGGTCTACAGGCCTCCTACTCAAACAGAAGAATTGGATAGAGATCTTATCAAAGACATTCAAAAGGAGGGAAAGAAGGAAGAAGTTTGCTTATTGGAGATTTTCAACTGCCAGATGAGGGCTGGAGTATCCCTACTGCAGAATCTGCAAGAAGTAGAGAGAGAAGATGGATGCCCTTCAAGGGGCTCTGCTCAAACAAATGGTGATGAAATCCATGAGGGAAGGCGTGATACTCGATCTAGTGCTCACAAATGGAGATGTCATCTCTAATGTCTGGGTGGGTGCTCACTTAAGCACCAGTGATCATCAGACGATATATGATTGAATAACATTCATGACAGAGAGAAGTCACATAAAGACTCAAGTTTTGGATTTCACAAATACAGACTTTGATAAAAACAAATAGGGGCGTACCTTAAGGAAGAACTAAAAGGCTGGGAAAAGTTGGGTGAAGTGGAACAGCAGTGAGCCAAATTAAAATGAGCTGTTACAAAGGCAGCAAATCTTTATGTAAGAAAAGTAAACAACAGTAAGAAGAAAGAAACTGATCTGGCTCTCAAAGGTGGTGGCTGAAAAAATAAAGGCAAAAAGAATTTTGAGAAATACAAATAATCCCAAAAAGAATACAGGGAAGCTGAAGGAGATAAGGAATGAAATCAGGAAAGCAAAAAATTCAAAGTGAAAGAAAGGATTGAAAAGAAGGTAAAGCGAGATGACAATACATTTTTCTGATATATTAGAGAAAAGAGGAAAGTACAAGGTGGTATAATAAAACTGAAAGGAGACAAGGAGTAATGAGGACAAAAAGATGAAGAAATAGCAGGCATAGTAAATAAACACCAGTTTGGTGTTCACTAAAGAAGACTCTGGAGAAGGACCAATGCTGATTGACAAAAGCATGGATGGGAGTTGGGTAGATGCAACCTCATTTATAGACGAGAACATATGGAAAGAGTTAGAAAACTGTAAGTGAACAATGCCATGGGGCCAGATGGGATATACCCCAAGATATTAAGGGAACTCAGGGATGACTGGAGGGTTCATAGAAAGACCTGTTCAAGAGATCCCTGGAAATGGGAGTGGTGCCACAAGATTGGAGAAGATCAGTTGTGATCCTGCTTTGCAAAAATGGTAACAGAAAAGAGACCGGAAACTACAAGCCAATTAGCCTCATCTCAGGGGTAGGAAAATTCATGGAGACCTTGCTAAAGGAAAGGATAGTGAACTTATCTCCAATCCAGTGGGTTGCTGGACCTAAGGCAGCATGGTTTCACTAGGGAAAGATCCTGTCAGATGAATCTGATTTTTTTGATTAGATGACTACAGAATTGGATGAAGGAAGAGCATGCAATATGATTTTCTTAAATTTCAGCAAAGCTTTTGATACAGTCCCACAAAGGAGACTGACGGATAAAATGTGAAGCTTGGGAGTTGGTGCCAATGTAGTGGAGTGGATTACAAATTGGTTGACTGACAGGAGACAGCGTGTAACAGTAAATGGAACCTACACTGAAGAGAACAGTGTTAAGTGGAGTCCCTCAAGGATCAGTTCTGGCACCAATTAAGTTCAATATCTTTATGAGTGACATTGTAGAGGGGCTGGAGAAAAAGTTTATCTTTCTGCAGATCATACTAAGTTCTACAATAGAGTGGACACACTTGAAGGAGCATAGAAAATGAAAAGTGATTTAAGAAATCTTGAAGAGTGGTCAAAGGTTTGGCAGCTGGGATTCAATGCCAAGAAATGCAGTCATGCATATGGGATGAAGTAATCCAAAAGAGCTGTATGTGATGGATGGGGGTGGAGAGAGACCTTGGGATGATAGTGTATGATGATCTGAAGGCAGTGAAGCAATGTGACAAGGCAGTAGCTAAAGCCAGAGGGGATGCTGGGCTGCATAGAGACAGCAATAACCAGCAGGAAAAAGGAAGTGATAATGTTCTTGATTAGGTCTTTAGTGAGGCCTCACTTAGCATACTGTGTCCAATTCTGGAGATTTCAAAAAGAAGAGAGACAGTATAGAAGCAGACCAGAGAAAGGGGACCAAAATGATGTGCAGTCTATATTAGAAGACCTATGCGAAAAGGCTGGAAAGGAGGAAAGGAAATACAGGGAAGATATGATACAGACCTTCAGATACCTGGAAGTATTAATGATGCACAAACAACAAATCTTTTCTGTTGGAAAGGAAACTGTGCAACTAGGGCTCACTATATAAAACTCCAGGGGGATAGATTCAGAACCAACATCTGGAAATATTTCTTCACAGAGAGTGGTGGATGTTTGGAATGCCCTCCTGGAAGAGGTCATGAAGAAAAAAAAACCAATGGCATTCAAAAGGGCATGGATAAACACCTGGGATCCCTAGAGGTTAGAAGATGGAAATGAAGAAATGGAGTAACCTATGTTAAATTTAAGTGTAAAATTTCTGCATGGGGGTAACCAGCACAGAGCCGCAGTTACTGCCATTAACAAAAAAGCATGGGGGAAACCTACATGGAGTGGCAGTCACTACCATAAGCAACTTGCTGGGCAGACTGAATGGACCATTTGATCTTTATCTACCGTCATTTACTATGTTACTATGCCTTGAGCATTATTTGAAAAGGCAGGCTAATAATTCAAAACAGATTAAATTAAATTAAGAAACTGAGTGAAGGTTTCTATTTCACTCAATGGATGTCCAGCCACCACCTTAAACTTAACATGACCAAGAAGGATCTTTTTATTTTCCCCCTCCAAAACTGTTTCTCCTCTTCTCTTTTCTTCTGTCTCTGTGGATCCTCCTGGTTTTCTTGGCCCACAACCTTGGGATCTCATGCCAAGCTGCTAGTGTATAACTAGTGTATAACTGCTTGGGTTCCATTCATTTACAAGTACAATGTGATGGTAGTACCATTAATACCTGTTGGAAGCAATATGCATGCAGGCTGATACCTTTTCAGAAAGTTATCTATGTATTTTGGACCTGTTTGGAAAAATATTTAAAACTAATAAATAAAATCTTTAAATCTAACTCATCTCTCTCTAGACAGTCAGTGCAACTTCCTCAAAACAAATGGAACATTGTCATATGGTTTTCCTTCCACTATTAGTTTTGCTGCAGTCAACTTGGTAATTATAGCCAAATGATCAGACCCAAATCAGCACACACATGTTGTCAGTGTACATGTAACTCATAACAATAATACAAATTTTAATATTACTGTAATCAAAGTAATTTAAGACTGTTTCAACGAGGCCTATCCATCAGCCAAAAAAATCACATAGGGTGAATTTTGTTCAAGGAAGGCAGTATATAAATGAAACATAACAAAACGTCAGTAGGTCTTTATCTGCAAGTTTCCAAGTCATCTTTAAATTAGACTTAATCACAATGATCAAATTGGGTCCAGTACGCTCCCGACCCTAACAGCTCATGTCACATTTGAACAGAAGCTGCATTTGTAGCAAATCTCATGACAATCCATAAGAGACATTTCTGGGGAACACTTTGAACATCTCCTGAAGCTTCTGGATTGCATCTTGAATACAGACCACAAATAATCAATGTAAAATCAAAAGTAATTTTTCAAGGGAAAAAGAAGTGATGGAACCACAAAGCACAGAACCTCAAATTGTGTGTCAAGTTGAGCCCAGTGATGAAAACAGAAGTCAATGAGAGGAGTTTCCATGCAAAGTCTCAACATTTAGCTCTTGTGAGACATTAATTTTAAACCTCTATTAGCAGCTAACTTTAAAATGTATTACAGTGCAGTGTCCCACTGTGCCCTAGTTTATATAAATCTTTCCATGTACAGCAGTATAAAGTCCCTCATAGGAGGACTAGTTTATTTTCCAGTCTAAACGGTGACCAGTTTAAACATTCCTTACTTACAGTTATCTTCCACATGTTTTGTAGTGTCCTCTTCTGCAGGAAAAACTTGATTAATAGCAGCTAGAAAAGTCTGTTTAAATAGAATAAAATTGCGAAAAATTAAAAAAGTAGGAAAACAAAACATATAAATAAAAATAAAATGTCCTATGCTATCAGGTGGTAAATAAGACTTTTTTAAAAATCCAACAACAAAATAGGTAACAATCAATCTGTTTTAAAACAGAAATGCTTTCTAGTTATCAAACTTTAGTTTGCTATGCAATGTAGTGCTCATCATAGCAAAGGTGACGACCTGCTACAGCAACCTTTCCTAAAATAATCACACCTTCTGAAAAATGTGGCTCCTGGTAAATTAATAAGAAAGTAGGCTGATCTGATGATCCATGAGTGGCACTGGTTTGACGCTCAGACTTGGTTCTGCTCCTTGGGCTGGCAGAGACTGATGTGGTGGCAGTATCCATAGCCCCATCCTGCTGACTGGTTCAAGTGCACACTTGTGCCATGCTTTATAAGGAATTGCAGTCCATCTCTCTCGGTTAGGAGACTGTCACTGTATGGCAGAGTTAGTCCAGAGGAGAAAGAGGGAGTAAAATAGGAGCAAAGACTTAGGAAACTGCACATGAAGACTCATGGCACTGTAGTCTTAGCTGGGGCAGGTTCTGATTGAGCTAGAAGCCCAGAACAAGTAAAATGAATTAAATAAAAATTAACTAGAAAAAAAAAACCTCTTACCTCTATTTTTTTTTTTTTTTTTATTATGGTCAACCAACCAATGGAGAATAACTTTTGGAGTGCCCAGCTAGTAATCTGGGACATGGCAAAATAAAATCAAAGACACCACTAATCCAGAGCAAAAAGTACCGGGAATAATCTATCCTGATACACATCCAAATAACCCGGACCAGTCACCCTATACTCGGGAATAAGTATCAGAGTATTCTAAGTACTCTTAAGAATAATCTGCAGGCTCTTGCCTGCAATGGGCTTCAACCAGCATTCAGACCACTGATCACATGGTTCTCACAATTGTCGCCATTTTGAATTGGTTATGAAGTGAAGACAGCGATATTATAGATGCATGTTCCCCTGAGGCAGGCAGAAGCCAAATGTCAATGTCGGGACACTACTGAGCCAAAGCGGAAGGCAGTATAAAAGATAAGTTGCAAGTAGCTTTTTAGACATAGAGATAATTTTGGTATGAATAAAAATAAAAATAAATGTTAAGTTGTTTGGGGTAGTATAAAAAGGGAATGAGTAAATGACGTGAGAACCATGTGCTCAGTGGTATGAATGCTGGTTGAAGCCCATTGCGGGCAAGAGCTTGCAGATTATTCTTAAGAACACTTAGAATATTCTGATACTTATTCCCATGTATAGGATGATTGGTCCAGGTCATTTGGGTGTGTATCAGGATAAAATCAAATCAAATGCACACTGGATGGGGACAACTGTAGCATTGCCTATTTGCAAACCTACTTCACAATGAAACAGGAAACGTGTATTTTTCCAAAACTATCTTTTGAGGAAAAAAAGACAAACAATAGGCCTTCCTCCTTACTTTAGAAGGGCTATCCTACTCATGGCAACTTTGAATACTGACATGAATAGAAAGAATTGCTGCTTTAACAGCACCCTGGCTATCTCAGCTGCATTGTACTAATAGCAGATAGCATTAAATCCTCAGAATGTCATTTTTTGTGCAAACACCATCCCACCACCAGTATTTTGTTGCAAAGGCAGCAACACAAACCCGTCAGGGCACCAGAAAAATCACTAGGAAAGGAGGAACTCTTTTAATCATTATGATATATACCACCACATATCACTGACTTAAGGAAAAGAAACCTACAGTGCAGCACTGACAACATGCAAGTAAGATGCTGCTGTTAACATTTTGTGGCATGCCTCTTTTGTTCAGGTCTTTTATCACAGTGGTTACAGGATGGAAAAGCAGAATGCTGCTTCTGTCAGTGTACTACAGTTATCTGCTAAAGGGATGCGCACAGCCTTTGTTATACCATAAATGTTATCTGTTTTGCCACACAGAATTTCCCTCCAAATAAGGAAGGCTTCACTGCAGCCTGATTAACATATTTTAGGAATATATTGGACTTTAGAAAGTGTACTCTATCTGTATATTATATGCAGCATTTTAATTATTTTGTAAACCAGTCCGGGCAATCCTTAGAGATTGAAAGGGAGAGATACAAATGTAAAGAAACAGAAATACAAAATCTGTATTAAAAGATCTCCCACCTACCTATTTGCTGTTTGGTTTTTTTTTGTTGTTTTTTTTTTTAATGGTTTACAGAAATCAAACATTGACCATGAAATTTCACCAGATCATAGTAATGCTTTGTTTCAGCAGAGATGGGGGGCGGGGTGGAAACTTACATAAGAATTGCCCAGCTGGTTCAGAACAAAGATTTACCTAGCCAAGTGACCCATCTCAAGCATGAGCAAGCAGCAGGTGCTTAGGAAATGTGTAAGAACTGGGTCATATGGAAACCTGTCTTCCCATTCTCATACCCTTCCAGAAGGATGCACATACCTCCGGGTTATATTAAACAGTCTGTGGTTAATACAGTTCCCACAAATCTGGCTAACCTCTTCTATAATCCAGTTCTAATATTTGTCTCCCCAACATACTATGACAATGAGTTCCACAAGTTAACTAGGCACTGCATAAGAAGCATTTCCTCTACTTTGTTTTAAATCTGTCACCTGATGGGTGCGCACACCCCATACCCCCAGTTTTTATATTATGAGAAGGGGAACCTAACTTCCAAACCAATTTGTGATACTGGATTTGCATTGTGTAATTGGATGTATCGAAATTTACCCAGGATATAATAAACTGTGCAGCATAGTCCTGCTCTTAAAATATGTACATATGTTTCAATATGCACAAATATTTGCAACGCAATGAAAGTGCTTATCTTCTCTACCTATTTTATAAACATACGCGCATATATTTTACATATGAAAAAATTATAACATGCACACGTAAAAACCCCAATTTATTCGCAGAAGCAGGTATTTAAGAATATAAGATTTGCCAAAAGGTCCATCAAGGCCAGTATATTGTTTCTAACAGTGGCCAATCCAGGTCACATGTACCTAGCAGAATCCCAAAAGGTCAATAGATTCCACACTGCTTCTCCCAGGGATAAGCAATGGATTTTCCCAACTTCACCTTAATAATGGTTTATGGACTTTTTTCCAGAAACTTGTCCAAACCATTTTTAAACCCAGCTATACTAACAGCTTTTACTACATCCTCCAGCAACAAATTCCACAGTTCAATTATGTGTTAAGTAAAAAAAATATTTTCTCCTATTTGTCTTAAATGTATTTCCTACTAGCTTCATTGTGTGTCCCCTAATCTTTGTACATCTTGAAAGACTTAACAACCAATTCAAGTTTACTCTTTCCAATGAACCCATTGTTTTATAGACTTCTATCATCTCTCCTCAGCCATCTTTTTTTCAGGTGGAAGAGCCCTAACCTCTTTAGCCTTTCCTCATAGGGGAATCATTCCATCCCCTTTATCATTTTGGTCAACTTTATCTCTATCTTTTCTAATTCTGCTATATCTTTTTTGAGATGCATTAACCACAACTGCACACAATATTCAAGGTGAGGTTGCACCATGGAGCGATCCAGAGGCATGATATTTTCTGCTTTATTCTCCATTCCATTCCTAATAATTCCTAGCATACTATTGGCTTTCTTGGCCGCTGTCACACGCTAAGCAGAGGATTTCAACATATTATCCATGACGACACCTAGATCCTTTTCCTAGGAGATGACTCTCAATGTGGTACCTTGCATTGTGTAGCTATAATTGGGTTGCTCTTCCCTATGTACATCACTTGTCCACACTAAATGTCATCTACCATTTGGATGCCCAGTCTTGCAAGGTTCACTTGCAATTTCTCACAACCCTCTTACGATTTCACAATTTTGAATAATTTTGTATCAGCAGCAAATTTGATCATCTCACTCAGTGTTCCCATTTCCAAGTTATTTATAAATATATTAAATCCTAGTACAGATTCCTGGGGCACGCCACTATTCTCCTTTCTCCATTGGGAAAATTGACCATTTAGCCCTTCTCTATGTTTTCTATGATTTAACCAGTTCTCAATCCACAGCAGAGCATTGCCTCCTATCCCATTCGTGGATTTCCTAAAAAATCTCTCATGAAGTACTTTATCAAATATTTTCTGAAAATCCAGACACTCTATATCACCTTTATCCACATATGTATTCATCCCTTCAAAAGACGTAGCAGATTGGTTAGACAAGACTTCACTTGGTTAAATCCAAGTTAATTTGTCCTACTAAACTATGACTATCTACATGCTCAGTAATTTTGTTCTTTATAATAGTTTCAACCATTTTTCCTGGTACTGACATCAGGTTCAATGGACTGTAGTTTCCTGGCTCACCCTTGGAATCTTTTTTTAATAACTGGCATTATACTGGCTGTCATCCAATCTTCAGACACCGTATTTGATCTTAAATATCATTTCTGGCTTGGGTATCTCTCTTACATCTTCCTCACTGAATACCGAAGCAAAGAATTAATTTAGTCTCTCTGCTATGGCTTTGTTATCCCTAAGTGCCCCTTTTATCCCTTGATCATCTAATGGTCCACTGACTCCCTCGCAGGCTTTTTTCCTTGAATGTACCTGAAAAATATATTTAATTGAGTTTTTGCTTCCAGGGCAAGCTTCTTTTCAAATTCTCTCTTTACCTCCCTTGTTATTGCTTTGCATCTAACTTGCCAGTGCTTAGTTGTTTCCTGTTTCTTCATTTGGATCCCATTTCCATTTCTTGAAAGATGTTCTTTTAACTATTATAGCCTCTCTCACCTCACTTTTTAACCATGTTGGTAATCGTTTAGACTTCCTACCACTTTTTCAAATGTGTGGAATACACCTGGTCTGGGCTTCCAAGATGGTATTTTTAAACAACATCCATGCCTGATCTAAACTCTTAACCTCTGCATTTGCTACTTTCAGTTTTTTCCCAACCATTTTCCTCATTTTATCATAGATACCTTTTTGAAAGTTCAATGCTGTTGAAGTAGATATTTTTTTTTTATTGTCCTCCTTCCAGTTATTAAGTCAAATTTGATCATGTTGGATCACTACAGCCAAGTGGCTCCAACACAATTCTTAACAGTGAGAAACAAATATTAACTTATACAAGCTCATAAATTTAATCCAAAGTCTATTATCACTAAACGCAAACAATTCTTAATTTTGGCAAACTAATACTAACCTATATTAGCTCACAAAATTAATCCAAAGTCCTATTTCTAAACATACACAATTCATAAATCTTGCAAACAAAAAATAGCCTTAAAAGCTAACATACACAGCCAGTAATAGTTTAACCCTTTAAGAATTTTGTTTAAAGATGTTAAACGTTCTTTCCCAGCAAGTCCAACTTACCACCCAGCAGATGAAGGTTCTGCAGTCAGCACGCCCTCTAGACCAGTTGTCTGAGGCGAGCACTTTGAAAGACATACCGTATTTTTCGGTCCATAAGACACACTTTTTTTCCCCAAAGTGTGGGGGAAATGTCTGTGCGTCTTATGGAGCAAACATAAAAAAAAAAAAAAAAAAACTAACTACAACCCCCCACCCCAAGACCTGGCAAAAGTCCCTGGTGGTCCAGCGGGGGTCCGGGAGCGAACTCCTGCACTTGGGCCGTCAGCTGCCAGTAATCAAAATGGCACCAGTAGCCCCTGTGACATAGTAAGGGCAAAGGGCCATCGGTGCCATTTTGATCACTGGCAGCCAATGGTCCAAGTGCAGGAGATCGCTCCCAAACCCCCGCTGGACCACCAAGGACTTTTGGCAGGTCTTGGGGGGTAAGGAGGGTGGGGGGTTGTAGTTAATTATATTTAAGGGTTGGGATGGGGGGTTGATGGGGTTCCCACAGAACGAGAACGATAAAAGTTTTCTGATCTGGGGAATGGACTGAAATGGCCCTCCCCAGACCCAAAAATGAAATGGGGCAAAAAAAATGTTATGCACGCCCCTGATTTATTGATTTATTTAAAATCTTTTCTATACCGTCGTTCGGTCATGCATGCCCGGGAACAGAGCCGGTTTAGCACACCTTTTTTTTTTTTTTTAATTTTCCCCCTCTGAATCCTAGGTATGTCTTATGGAGCGAAAAATACAGTAGATAAACTTTGGAATCCTCTCAAGGTGCTCTCTTCAGACAAACAGTAATGGAGCCTACAAGGGGAAAAGTTATTCTGAAGCTGGTACTTACAAATGGAGACAATGTCTCTAATGTCCAGGTAGGTGCCCAGCTGAGTACCAGTGATCATCAGATGGTCTGGTCTGATATAATGGGCAAGATGCAGAAATTTTTAACTTATGAAATGTTTCATATAGTACTATAGTATTTACTGTTTGGACAGCTAGATTTTTGAAATGGTTTATACATTGGATTACCTAAAAAGTATATGCATGCATTGCAATTAATACAACATGCTGCAGCACGTTTGTTGAGTTGGGTTGGTTGTAGAGACCATATTAGCCCAGAGCTCATCAAATTACATTTGCATCCAATGACATATTGTTCCAAATTTAAAACAGTAGTACATGTTCATAAACTATTATATGCTGAAAAGACTTAATTTGGCCGTCAATAATAAAAGCGCAGCCTCCAAGAGCACAGAGATCTCAAGAAGGAAATCTTTTAAAAACACCTGTTGCATGTCAACATAGATTGTAAACTAGGGTAAGGGCTTTCTCTTATGTTGCTCCTGTCCTATGGAATGTACTACCAAAAGAACTACAGTGCTTTAATGATATTAACATTTTTAGGAAGCAGGTGAAAGCATTGTATTTTCTGAAGCTTTTAATTTAGAAATGTGTATAGTTTTATATTCATTGTTTTATACTATATTGTATTTTGATATTCTGGATGTAATTTGTACTCCGCAACAACTGACTGTAGGAGACTGCAGATTATAAAACCTTTTAAATAATAAAATAAATATAATGGAGGCGGTGCATGCAAATCTATCTCATGCATATTCATTGCAGATATGCAGAGAATTTGACTGGCTAGGTATGTCCCAAGGACTGGGTTGAGAACCACCTGACTAAACTAAAAGATATAGTAAGAACAACAGATCTTTAAGTCAGGAAAGTAAATAAAAGTAAGGAAAAACAGCATAATTTACCAAAAGGATGGCTGACAAAGAGCAAGCAAAAATATTAGCATTCAAAAAATATAAAGGATCTCAAAAACAAGAACAAAAGAAAAAAATATCTGAAAGAAACAGGTAAAGAAGACAGAATGGAAAAACCGTGTATGGAAGAAAAAATAGCTAACAAGGTAAAGCAACAAGTCAGACCAAAGTTGGAATTGTAAGAATGAGAGAAGGGGAGAAAAAAATGGGAAGAAAGATGAGAAGAAAGCAGAAATGCAAAACAAAATTTTGATATTATGGGGAAATCAGTATATAAAAATAAAATTGCCAAATACTTCTGCTTAGTGTTCACTGAAGAAGGGAATAGAAAAGGACCATTCTTGGATGTCAAAGGTACATATGGAAGTGGAGTACACACCATATCCTTTATAAAGAGGAGTGTTTGGATGGAATTAGCAAAACTAAAAGGTAGACAAAGACATGGTGCCAGATGGTATTCATCCAAGGATGTTAAGGGAATGCAGAGAAGTTATGGAGGGTCCTTTGAAAGATCTGCTCAATAAAACTTTGGTGATGGGAGTGGTCCTGTGTGACTGGAGAAGGGCAGATATTGGTGCGGAGTAGCCACCTAATGGTTAGAACGGTGGGTTGAGAACCAGGGAAAGCATTCAAATCCCACTGCTGCTGCTCCTTGTGACTTTCAGCAAGTAACTTCACCCTCCACTGCCCCAGATACAAATTTAGATTGTGAGCACTCTGGAGGACAGGGAAAATACTGTACCTGAATGTAACTCACATTGAACTACAATGAAAAAGTGTGAACTAAATCCACTAAAAATTGTCTCTCTTCATAACAGAGAGGAGGGTGTAAACTACAGTCCAGTTAGTCTGACCTCAGTGGTGGGAAAATTAATGGAGACTTCACTGAAAAAAAGGACAGCGGAATATCTACAAGTCAACGGCTCACAGGATGTAAGGCAGCATGGTTTTACCCGAAAGAGATCATGTCAAACGAATCACACTGATCTTGTTTTCTGACTGAGTGCCACAGAATTAGATTAAGGGCATGTGCTGAATGTGATTTGAATTTCAACAAAGCTTTTGATAATATCCCCCACTGGAGGCTCAAATCGAGCAACCTGGGCTGGGTCCCAAGGTGATGGGCTGGATCAGAAACTGGTTGAGTGATAGAAGACAGAGGATAGTAGTAAAAAGAATTCACTTTGAGGAGAAAAAGGTGATTAGTGGAGAACCTCAGGGTTTAGTCCTGGGGCCTATTCTCGTCAATATCTTTGTGAGGGACATTCAGAAGGAAATGTTTGCATTTTTCAGATGACACCAAGATCTGCAACAAACTGGACATTCCTGAGGGAGTAGAAGAATGACTAGTAATCTAAAAAAAGCTTGAGAAGCAATCAAATGCTTGCCAATTAAGTTTTAATGTGAAAAAATAAGAGAATCATGCATTTGGGGTACAGAAATCTGAAGGAACAGTACACATTTGGAGGTGAGGAGCTAATATACACTGACCAGGAGAGAAACCTCGGGGAGATAGTATCTGATAATCTCAAAATAGTGAAACAGTGTTTATAAGGTTATGGCTAGAGCAGAAAAAAAAAAGTGATAATGATTATGTACTGTCATTGGTAAGGCCTCACATTGAATAGTGTGTTCAGTTCTTGAGGCCATATCACAAAAAAGGACAGGCAGTCTTGAGGTGGTTCACAGAAAGGCAACCAAAATAAGGGACTACACTAAAAGCCTTATCAGATAAGACTGAAGAACCTAAATACGTATATACTAGAAGAGAGAAAAAACAGGGAGATATGACAGGGGAAATTAAGTTGCCTGAAAGGTATTAATGGTGCACAAGAAACAAACCTTTTCCAATTTAAGACAAATTATAAAATTATGGGTCATTATGAGAAGCTCCAAGGGGGAAGACTCGAACAGCATCAGGAAATATTCTTCCACAGAATGTGAGGTGGATACCTGGCATATCCTTTCTAAGGAGATGGTGGAGACAAAAATTATAATGCAATTCAAAAGAGTATGTGTTGTGTCCAGAGCAGGGGTCGGGAACCTATGGTTCGCGAGCCAGATGTGGCTCTTTTGATGGCTGCATCTGGCTCGCAGACAAATCTTTAATAAAAAAGTAAAAATCTAACATAAACCCCCACCCTCCTGACCCCCCCCCAAGACCTGCCAAAAGTCCCTGGTGGTCCAGGAGCGGTCCGGGAGCGATCTCCTGGACTTGGGCTGTCGGCTGCCAGTAGTCAAAATGGCGCCGACGGCCCTTTGCCCTCACTATGTCATTGGGGTCGACCAATGGCAGCGGTAGCTCCTGTGACATAGTAAGGGCAAAGGGCCGTCGGCTGCCAGTAATCAAAATGGCGTCGACGGTTCTTTGCCCTTTCTATGTCACAGGGGCTGCCGCTGCCACTGGTCAACCCCAGTGACATAGTGAGGGTAAAGGGCCGTCGGCACCATTTTGACTACTGGCAGCCAACAGCCCAAGTCCAGGAGATCGCTCCTGGACCACTCCTGAACCCCCGCTGGACCACCAGGGATTTTTGGCAAGTCTTGGGGGGGTCAGGAGGGTGGGGGGTTGTAGTAAATTAATTTGGCAGGTCTTGGGGGGCATCAGGAGAGTAGGGGGTTGTAGTAAATTAATTTGGCAGGTCTTGGGGGACATCAGGAGAGTAGGGGGTTGTAGTAAATTAATTTGGTAAGTCTTGGGGGGGTCAGGAGGGTGGGGGGGTTGTAGTTAGTATGGCTCTCACTGAATTACATTTTAAAATATGTGGCGTTCATGGCTCTCTCAGCCAAAAAGGTTCCCGACCCCTGGTCCAGAGGATCCATAGTGGCAAGAGAATGGAAATGAAGTACATTGGGATAAACTGCACAGAGCGACAGCTACAACCCAAAAGGGCAGTGTACAAGTGCATCAGGGCTCCAAACATGCACGAGAGTAACCTGCAAGGAGCAGCAGTTACAACCAAATATAGCAGTGGTAAGACGGCATCAGGGTTCCAAGAAAGCATGGGGAGGCCAACACAGTGATTACATGAGAGACCCAAGAAGGGAGCTGATTTTGGGCTGCATTTAGAAATTTTATATCCATGTCTACCAAAAGAGTATGAATCTCAACTGGGAAGACCGGATGGGCCATTTTGGTCTTTATCCGCCATCTTTTAATATGTCATTATATACATCTATCACAGCTCCACTCAGAAACTAATTGGGTAGATGGGCAGACTAGATGGGTCTTATGGTCTTTTTCTGCCATCATGTTTCTATCTTTCTGTTTTCTAATATCAGTTACAACCTGAGAACTATTACTCTGAATACAGTTTCTGTTTTGGTTAATAGTAAATGAC
The DNA here is from genome assembly GCF_901001135.1 of Rhinatrema bivittatum. Lineage (NCBI taxonomy): Eukaryota > Metazoa > Chordata > Amphibia > Gymnophiona > Rhinatrematidae > Rhinatrema > Rhinatrema bivittatum. The sequence goes on from NC_042617.1 coordinate 382,541,174, forward strand.
AATATATGAGGCAAAATAAACTTAGATGTGCCAGTCAATTTATAAATAAAAACAGCATAATTCTTATGTTTAATAACTCACTGGCAAAATTACAGGGCACTGTGTATGTCCAGGGTTTCAAAAATCCATTCACCTGGGATGAATGGATTTTCTCAGCTGGCATGATAGCCCCATCTACCCCTGGAGAAGCAGGAAGCATCTTTGGCCCAGATAAGGGCCTGGGATATAGCAGCAAAGAAGGAAGGAGGGCTGCAGCAGATATAAGAGAAAGGAGGAGAGTGGGAAGGGAGAGAAGAGTGTGAGAGAGCTGAAGGAAGAAGAAAGGGGGAGGAGTGGGGAGTGGCAAAAGAAAATGAGAGTAAGTGTGCTGTGGGCGTGTACTCGCCAGGGAAGAAATGCACTCGAAATGTACTCCCATTGCCCCCGGCCTCTCAAAGCAAATTCTTCGCTAGAAAGAGGACGACTTTACATTGTGAATGCATTTCATCTCTGGGAATTAAGTCCTGGAATAATTTCTGAATCTCTCTGTGTGTGTAGCAACTAATATGTTAGGTAAGCATCAGCTGAAAATCAGGAAATAGTTCGTATATTAGCTTTCATGTTTCATGTTCTATTTGTATACAAATACATCAAAAATATAGCTTCTTCTCTCACTGCAGCCCCTTCATGAAAGTATTTCCTCAGATTTGACTACTATTCATGTGTAATTAACCACAGTTACATGTACACTATGGAGCTGATTAAAATAATTGCATGCCCTAACTCCCACTAGCAAGCATGTTAAATAACATGCTGTGTACAAGACACCCCAGCATCTAAAAAAGGCTCACTGTTTAAGCAATATGCCAGTGTATTAAATGCTGACACACAGTATATGCTAAACGGGCACATACAACTCTAATGGCCTCATTATTAGAAATATATATATATAAGCCCCCAGAGGAACCAAATTTAAAGCTCTTAGTACTTTAGCTTCTGTCAGAGGCCATTAGTAAATTACTGGGGGAGGCCATGTTCTTAGCTTTCCCCGAAAGTACATCTAAAAAAAAAAAAAGCTCTTTCCACCTGCTTGATCAAAACTGAACAGTCTCCCATGCACCCAAAAAAAAAAAAAAAAAGCAGCCCTCCACCCCCAAATGAAAGCCAACAAAACCCACCCAGCCTCCCCACATCCCCATCCACTAAATCAAAACTTAAAAAAAAAATTCCTAATAGCCCATCTGACCAATCAAAACCAACAAGTCACCTGACAGCTCCCTGAATCCCTCCCTCCCACCAGATCAAAACAAGAGGCAGCCTCCCCCATTCCCCAACCTACTTGATTTAACACAAAAAGGAGTTCACAAACAGCCCCGAATGAAATAAAAATCCCCTTCTCCTCTCCCACCCTCCAATCTCATCTCCAACTCAGCTGATAAAACTGAAGACTTACCCACCTCTTAGAAGTCTGCCTCAAAGCATCCTAGGGCCGAGCCCACAGGGAACAGCATTACCTCCTGCTTTCCCAGCATCTAGTGATGGGTGGGTGGCATCACCTACCATGAGTTTCAAACTCTTACCCATTTGTCATTGGAAACCTTTAGGAGAGAGCTCAGAGTGTGTGGGAGAGGAGTGCGTCTTTTGTTTTAGATCAAGCCGTCAGTTTCTTTTGTTTTTACATCGGATGGTGCAAGGGTTTCATTTTTAATTCAATCACTTGGGTAGGAGAGTGGTTTACTTAAATGTGACTTTTTGCATAGGGCCTATCTACTAATTTTTTTCACCTATTTTTAGCGCACAAGCCCTATGCTTGGTGCACTTTTCATAACGCTCATGTACTATTCATATCAATTTACTCTATCAGTAGTATAATCAGTGATTAATACCTGCACTAAAAATGTGTACTAATTCTTGGCATTCTTTTAGTAAATTTGGCCCCCTAAGTGGTCAGGTACTGCACAGGTTATAACATTTTATCCATATAGACTGACTTTGCCTTCTTCCAGCTCAACTGAGCCAGTACTGAAATCATGGCACCATGAGCTTTTATTTCCCAACTAACCAGGACTTTTCCTTTTCTTTTAATAGGCTCTCTCACTCTCTCTTCCTGACCTGGTCACTGCAACAATGATCCTGAAGCTGGGGGTTAGGCACTAGGGCCCTAAAGATGACCACCATTCTTGACCTTGTTGATGGCTAAGACTCCATTCCCCCAAGGGCTGTGAAAACTGCCTTTGCAGCATCCCAATCCACCCCAGGATGTGGAAAACCTGATCCAGGAATTGAACCAGGGGTCCATCAGGTTGGGCCCCCATACAGATGTAATTCCTGTTACTTACTCCCAGGGTTAGCAATTTCTATGAAACAGGGATATGAGAAAATACAAACTTAAAAAAAATAAATAAAGCTAATACATTTAACTGTGCCATTTCCCTCATCCCTCCCCATATCATCTTTCATTCAATCTCTGTACCAGAGCAATGTCTCGGTACAGATTTAAAGAGAAGAGCACTCGAGCATCCCTACACAAACAGATGCGACCTTTTATCAGTCATAAGTATTTTATTTTTTAGCTCTGATGATGATCTCCTTGTACAATGAAGGCAAGAACAAATGAAAGCAGAATAAGCACATCTACTGCATCAAACATTCAAAGAGATGCCCTGTTATTTAATTCAACACAACATTATAACTCTGAGACTAAGCAGGACTCACCTTGCCTTTTTGATTCAGAGGTTCGATAGTCAACGTGTCAGGGCCAATATCTACAATATTACCCAACTGAAAACCATCAGTTGAATGCGGCGCCCAAACAGGCTTCCCCTCATCCATTTTTCCAAGGTGCTATCCACGGTTTTAACTACAAGAAAAAAAAAATGTATTGTACATCAGAGCTCTAGCAACATCACAGAACAAACTGCATTTCCATTGTAAAATATTTTGGCTTAACTTTATCATTATGAAGGATTTCAGAGGGAAAAGAATGGACAATAAAGCTGAGCAGGAGATGTGAATTGGCAGACTGGTGGGCCATATGGAATTGACTATGACCATAAGAAAACTATTAGTGTGGTGTAATTAGGTGTTCATGAGCACAAAGTGCTAATTCATTTATAATCACATGATGCCTCTGTATGATAAATGAACCATTCTTCATATTCAAATATTTCCTGGACTGCAATCATGCAATCTTTGAAAGTTCAGCTATATATTATGAGCATTTTTAAGCAGAAATAATATATAGGTATTTAGGTTTTACCCCCTTATTTCTATTCTGGCGTTCCCTCAATCACCCAGGAGTGTTCTAAGGTGTTCTGGATCTGTAAACAAATAATTTTGCCCATTTAATTTAAGTGAACATTTACAAGGGTAACAAAGGATGAATTGTCCTCCTTTTTCAATCGCTTTAGACCTTAATTCCAAAAACTTCTTTCTCCTATTCTGTGTATTTTTAACTAGATCTGGGTAGATCCATATTTTGTTTCCATAAAAAGTTTTCAATCTATTATGAAAAAAATTTTTCATAACCAGGTCTCGATCTGTAATAAAAGCGAAAGTTACAAGCATTGTACCTGTCTTACCCACAACTATCTCATCTTGTGATTTTTCCAAGAAATCTGATAGATCTAATTTAGGATCTATAATGCTTCCACCTTCTTCCCCATTATTTTTATCCTTAACTATGCTTCCCTAATTTTACTTTAACATACAGATGAATTGTAAGGAGAGATAGTATGTTTAATTGAAGATATTACTTGTTTAATTTATCTGATATTACATTTCTATCTGTAATTTTCATATTGACAAGTTATTCTTGTATATATGTTAAAATCATAAATAAAGAATTTAAAAAAAAAAAGAAAGTTCAGCTATATAAAATTAACATAAGAAAATAAGAATTGCCATGCTGGGTCAGACCGAGGTCCATCGAGCCCAGCATCCCATTTCCAACAGTAGCCAATGCAGCTCACAAGTACCTAGCAGATCCCATAAAGTAGATCTAATTCCTGATACTCGCAGGGATAGCAATAGATTTCTTTAGTCTACCTAGCTAATAATGAGTTATAGACTCTTCCTACAGGAACCTGACCAATCTTCTTTTAACCCTGCAATGCTAAGTCACCTTGCTTATGCCTTCTTGATAGTATGCTGGATGAAAAAGTACTTTCTACAATCTACTTTGAATCTGCTGGTTGTTAAGATTCATGGTATGTCCCCTTGTTTTAGCACTTTTTGAAAGGTCCTTTTTTTACTCATTCCACTTCACTTATGATTTTATAAACTTTTATCATGTTTCCCTCTCAGCCATCTTGTTTCCAAATTGAAGAACCCTAGCCTGTGTAGCCTCTCATCATAGGAGAGATGCTTCATCCTCTATCATTTTTGACGTCCTCTTCCATACCTTTTCTAGTTAGGTTGTGTCTTTCTTGAGATGAGGCAACCAGAACTGCACACAATACTCGAGGTACAATGCAGAGGTAATATGATATTTTCCATGTTATTCTTCTTTCCTTTTAAGATAATTCCTAACATTCTATTTGCTTTTTGGACTGCTGCAACACAGAGTCGAGGATTTCAATGTATTGTCTACACAAGGACTCCAAGGTCCTTTTTCTGGATAGTGACTCCCAATATAGAACCCAGCATCGTATACTGAAGTTGGATTTATTTTTCCCCATGTGCATCACTTTGCACTTTTCTACATTAAATTTCATCTGTCAGTTGCCCAGTCTCTTAGTTTCACAATGTTCTTCTACAGTTCCTCACAATAAACTGCTGTTTTAAAAACTTGGAATAATTTTGTCTCCCCAAATGTGATCACCTCACTAACTGTTCCCTTTTCCAAATCATTTATGAATGTGTTAAACAGCAAAGGTCCCAGTAAGGGATCCCTGCGGTATTCCACTAATGACCTTTCTACATCTGGAAAAAATTACCATTTACTCCTACCCTCTGTTTCTGGCCTTTTAACCAATTATAAATTCACAACTGAACACTGCCTATTATCCCATGACATTGTTATTTCCTGAATCTTTCATGGGGGACTTTGTCAAATGCCTTCCGAAAATCCAAATACACTATATCAAAAGTCTCAACTTTATCCAGGTTTATTTACACCTTCAAAAAATTCTAAAAGACAAGGTAAGGAAAGCAGGTAAGAGAAGATTTCCCCATGCTTAAACCATGCTTATTGACTCTTCTCCATTAAGCCATGTCTTTCTACCAAGCTACATGTCTTTTACCATTTTGCCTGGCTCTAATGTCAGGCTCACCCATTTCCCAGATCAATCCAGAGCCCTTTTTAAAAATCGGCTCCACCTTGGCCACCTTCCAGTCTTCAGGAATTGTGGCAATTTTAAATGATAGGTTACAGACTTCTAAGGTCAGGTTTTCATTCTTTTAAGATATCTGGGATGGATGCCATCCTGTCTCGGTGATTTGTTATTTTTTTTAGTTTGTCAATCTAATCCATTTCATCCTCCACTGTCAGATATTTATTTGCTCAGAAACCCCACCATTAAAGAATACTTGACATATGTGTATATCTCCAACATCCTCCTCCCTAAAGACAGATGCAAAGAATTCACTCAGTTTTCTGCTATTTCTTAGTCCGCACTGAGCACCCCCTTTTACCTCTTGGTCATCTAGCAACCCAAATGACTCCCTGCCAGGCTTTTTGCTTCAAATGTACTTGAAACTGTTTTTATTAGTGGCTTTTTCTCAAAGTCTCCCTTGCTCTAGCTACTATTTTACATCTAACTTCCCAGTGCTTATACTCATTTCCATCATTTGGGTCTGCTTTCCATTTTTTTGAACAATGCCACTTTAACTGCCTCCTTTACCTCACCATTAAACCCTGCTGGCAGTCATTTGGTCTTTCTTCAATCTTTTTTAAATGCAAGAAATACAATTTTATAAGCCCAGATAAAATGTATTTTTAAACAATGTCCATGTCTCGTGCAAGCTTTTAACCCTTGCAAACCTCGTTTTACTTTTTTCTAATTTCCTTATTCTATCAGTCCCCCTTTTCAAAGTTATATGCTACTGTAGTAGTTTTACTTAATATCCTCCCTCTAGTGATTTTGTCAAATTTGATTGTATTATGATCACTTTTGTTTAGTGAACCCACCAGAGTAACCCATCGTGCCAGGTCATGTGTTTCACTGAGGATGAGATCTAAAGAAGCTGCCGCTCGTGTCGCTTTTAGGACCAGCTGCTCCATGAAGCAGTCATTTATGACAGTGGTCCCCAACCCTTTCCTGGCAGCCCATCAGCCAGTCAGGTTTTCAGGATATCCACAATGAATATGCATGAGAGAAAATTTGCATGTTATGGCGGCATTGCAAATTTTCTCTCATGCATATTCATTGTGGAAATCCTGAAAACCCGACTGGCTGTTGGGCCCCAGGACAGGGTTGGGGACCACTGATTTATGGCTTCTGGAAATGAAGTTACTAGGTAGTACATTTATAACAAATAGGAGAAAATATATATAATTTTTTTTTACTCAATGCATAATTAAGCTCTGGAATTCATTGCCAGAAGATATGGTAAAAGCTATTGGTGTAGCTCAGTTTAAAAAAGTATAGGTCAAGTTCCCAAGTCTGTCCCCTCCTTCCCCCTCCCACCCCACCCCCCGAAAATTGCCAAAAACCTCATAGGTCTCCATTTTTCATAAGTCAGGCGATGCCATTTTGAAAAATGGCTGCTGCAGACCCGTAGCCTGGGTGGGGGCACTCTGGGCACTCACTGGCCCACTAAAGCTTACATTGTAAATAAGGGAGGGGGTCTGGATGGTGGGCTAGGGTAGAGGTGGGGATTCTGGCCTCCGGGGACCAGATGTTTGTACTGAAGGAAAGGGTTGGGGATGGAGGTGGGGGCAGGACTGGGTTTAAAAATATCTTAAAATGTATTTAAAAAAAAAAAAACAAACCAGCTACCTCCAGGGGCAGCAGGGGGGACAATGTGACAGGAAATCTGTAGAGACCGCTGGGGTTTTTGACAACTTTCAGAGATGCTTACTCTTTAAACGATGGCAACTCCACAGTCTTGGGACTGCCTTCACACTTTTATACCGGGCCATTTACTGCAGGGAAAAAATATCACAGCTTAGTGCAGAGCTTTCCAAAGTGTGAGTCGCAACACATTAGTGTGTCGCCTGCAGTTTGAAGGTGTGTCGCCTGGTCCCCATAGCAGCAGGGCCAGCGGAAGCAGGGAACTACAGCAGGAAGATCGGCGGGACCGTGGTGGAGCTTACCTTACAACGGCCCGAAGAAAAGGGTCACGTTCACTCCTCCTCCTTCCTGCCTGCACAGCCCCAGAAGAAAAATGTTGCCAGAGCCACGTGGGCAGGAAGAAGGAGGAGCATCTGCCATGTACAGAAGAAGGTAACCTTCCGCTCCTTTGAATCCATGGGATACGTCAGTTCCGGATGGTGAATTAATATCCAGATTTTGGAACATTAGACATATGTGGATACAGTGAATTAGCTGTAATCTTTTGAACAATTATTTGAAATATTGTTCACATCCATTTGGTGTTGGGGTATGCAGTTGGTATCTTTGAACTCCTGATAACGGATGGCCAGTGGTATATGAGACCTTATGAGACTTGTCGGCGATTTGTGCCGCTGTTTGACATCTCTATTTGGTGAAGAAATTTATTGGAGAATTATCTTGTTGAAATTGACGATGTTGTCACATTGTTGAGAGGAATAGTATGATCAACATTGTTGAGAGGAATAGTATGATCAACTTTATTCCGTTGAATTCTCTCTATTGAAGATACTTTGAAGAATGTTGTGTGTTGAGTCCATCCCTGAGGAAGCCCTCAAGATAAGGGGGTGAAACAAAGATCTTTGTAGGACTTGTGGATTTGTCTTCTAAATATTCTGTGCTTCTTGAATAAAAAGGTGATTTCAGAATATTATGTTTTTTGGATAAATTTACATAATATTTTGAATTGATTATGAATTAACAACTAATATTGTTTAAAAACATTTAGGAAAATGTAATGAGTTTGAATTACGTATGAACATGTTTTATGTGTAACGTGTGTGTGAGGGGGGTGTTTAGACAGGTGTTTAATATGTGATAGTAAAAATAAATGGTTAAAAAACTATTATAAATCATTATTTTTTCTTGTGTGTATTTACATATGTACAGAAGAAGAGCAGCGTTAATGGGTCGCAGCATATCCCACGTCGCGGTGGCCCGAGAAGATCAGGAAACCCGGTAGCAGGGCCGCTGCGGATCCCACGTCGCAGCAGCTTGAGAAGAGGAAGAAACCCGGTAGCAGGGATGCTGTGAGAATAAGAACCTGATTGTGTGTTTGAGGGAAGAAGACAGATGAAGAGAAAAGAAATAGAAAAGACCCTGTAAAAGGGAATTGGCAAAAAAACAAGAAAAGGAAGGTGGAAAAAAAAGCCTGTGACCAACTGATTAGAAAACTAAGATCAGACAGCAAAGGTAAAAATAAATTACTTTTTAGTGATTGGCATATGTTATCTTTGGGAATGTGCAAGAGTAGCACTTTCTCTATGCCGATCTAGAAATGTACAAGATTGGCATGGAGGAAGTGGAAGTCGGCAAATATTTAATACCGCGGGGCCTGCACAGAGGAGGCAGCAGAACGGGCTTCAATGCCAGTAGCAGCAATCAGCACCTCCCCAAATATCCACATGGCAGCAGTGACAGCAGTAGCAGAGGAATGAGAGAGGCTCTCAGGTTGCTGGCAAAAGAAAGAGAGGGGGGTGCAAGTGTATGAATAGGAGTCTGCCTGGGGGTGTATGTGTGTGAATGCATGGGTGCCTGACTGAGGGTGTGTCTGTGTATGAGAATGAATGGGTGTCTTCCTGGGGTTTGTATGTGTGAGAATAGGTGCCTGCCTGTATGTGGTGTATGTGTGTGTGAGAATAAATTGGTTCCTGCCTGCCTGGGGATCTCTGAGTGTGTGTGTGAGAATGAATATGTGCATGCCTGGGGAGTGGGGAGGAAGCAGTGTGAGAATGAATGGGAGCTGCCTGGGGGTCAGTGTGGGTGTAACATTATGTAATCCACAAAAATGTATGTATATATTTAAGGAAACATACATAAATGGTCGAAAAACATTTTGTTCGTTTAACCTTTATCCTCTGGTTTGCTAGTAGGCTGAATTACTGTGTCATGAAATTGTTTGTCTAAAAAGTGTGTCACCAACCTGAAAAGTTTGGAAAGCTCTGGCTTAGTGAATGACCCCCAAGTTTGTACCTCACGCTATGGAGGCTGAAGTGATTTGCAAAAGATGATATGGCGAGTCAGCAGGATTTAAGAAAAAGAACATAAGAAAATGCCATACTGGGTCAGACCAAGGGTCCATCAAGTCCAGCATCCTGTTTCCAACAGTGGCCAATCCAGGCCATAAGAACCTGGCAAGTTCCCAAACACCAAGTCTATTCCATGTTACCATTGCTAATGGCAGTGGCTATTCTCTAAGTGAACATAATAGCAGGTAATGGACTTCTCCGCCAAGAACTTATCCAATCCTTTTTTAAACACCGCTATACTGACTATACTAACCAATCCTCTGGCAACAAATTCCAGAGTTTAATTGTGCGTTGAAATTTGAACGCAGGCTTCTCTGTTCGCAGCCTGCTGCTCTAACCACTAGGCTATTCCTATTATAAGAGAGGAAACAGGAGAGAGAATAAAAATAATACAAAAAAAAAAAATCTCTGGGCAGCTGCAAAAGGTGGCAATGACACCACAGCCCAAGATGTGATAGGATCTGAACAGGCAATCCCTAAAGGAGCTTAGACGCAGCTATGGGCAAACTACAAGTGATTTAAAACCACAGAGCTGACACATAGTAACAGAGTAATAGTAAATTTCAGCATAAAAAGCCCCAAGAGGTCCATCTAGTCAGCCCAGCAAGTTTTTTTTTTCCCTTTAAAGTTTTTAAAAACATTTTTAGGGTAGTAAATGCCATTCTTTGCACATTACCCCCATATGCCTTCTCTTATGGGTAGTAACTGATGTTTCATGCAGGTTACCCCAGTTAATATAGGTTCCTCTTTTTCTTCATTTACATCTTTTAGCCACTAGAGATACAGACATATAAAATAGCTATACTACATAGGATACAGACATAAAATAGCTATACTACATACATAGTTTAAAAATTAACTCACTAAGGGGGTAGTTTACAAAAAGGATTTATGCACTTAAAACTGGATTTTACATGCATAAATGTACTTAAGGAGGTAACATACTATCATAGCAATTTTCAAAAGCCCACTTACATAACTTAAACCTATTGACAATTATATTATAGCAATTTTCAAAAGCACATTTGTGCATGTAAATCCTTTTGAAAATCACCTCCCCTGCACATAAGTGAGCTTTTGAAAATTGCTACAATATATACTATTGAATTAATAGCTTTTACACGCATAAATGCACTTTAGTTGCGTAAATGAGCTTTTGAAAATTGCTATGATATATGTTACTTTTACACAAGTAAATGCTTTTGAAAGTTACCACCCAAATTTTCTCTTTTGATCTAATTCCCAATTTTTCTTTTATCACTAAATATTTTTGTACATCTACATTCTTTAAATTAAAAGTTTTCATAAAGCTACCGTAACAAATCTATTAACAGGCAGGACCCGAAAACAGAAAGCACCATATCAGTATGGAATTTTTTTTTTTTTAAATATTATTTAACAGACTGAATTTTTTAAAAGCTTCTCCAACCCTCCCAGTGCTATGTAACTAACCCTATCATTCATCAAAAAGTGTTAATAACACATTGATAGAGAGACAGAGACAGTGACTATCTACAAGGCCCTCATAGTAGGGAAGTATTTATATCTCTATAGGAAGGCTACCTAATAGGTCGAGGTGAGGTGTTGGTGGTGGTGGTTTAGGGGCCAGTTTCACATGTACAATGAGATGTTCGAACAGCACAGTACACCTTGCTGAAGATTTAACGTCATTTGGAGTGAGGAAAGTCTCACAAAGGCGTACTGTGCTGTTCGTACATCTCACTCTATATGCGAAACTGGCCCCTACACCACCACCAACACCTCACCTCGACCTATTAGGTGGCCCTCCTATAGAGATATAAATTGGTACACGCAGTGAGGCCCCCTCCAGAGGCTCTGTCTACTCCATTCCACTCTCCCTCTCCCTTCCCAAGCCCAGAAATGGCCAAAATGCAATTCCAAAAATTTATCGTGAATTGTTTTAATGGCCATTTCGGGCATATCGCACAGGTTAACGCCAGGGGCAAAAGGTGCAGTTATTCCCGGCATTAAAACCGTGCTATAGCATGCGTTATGCTACCTCACGGTGCAATATTGCCCCTCATTTACCTAAATCCTGCCCAAACTCCTCCCCAATCCCATCCCCCCCAAAACATTTGCATTCGCACCATGCGCTACAGTGTTTTTTAAATCAATATGATGTACAAACGAATATCGGTATATAAAAGCATTTAAATAAATAAATTAAATAAATAAATTAGTGCCATAACGCATTTTGATGAATGATGCGGTAAGTAACCATAAGGCACTATGCAATTTGTAATATTACTACCGGAACACAACTGAATTCAGTATATACATTTATAAAATTCTAAATCATTAGAGATTTATTTTTTTTCATATTTACAGTCAACAAATTTTTTGACTATGTTATAAACCACTTTGGGTACAACTTTGTTCAAGGTTGGTGCTTTGTAAATGTAGTAACAAAATAGGAGGATAGAAGAAAAAGAAGAATGAGTATAGATTAGCAAAATATAACACTGGAAAACACGTGATAATGAAGAGAGAAAAGAAGGAAAACAGAAGGAGAAATGAAAAAGTAGGAGAAAGACTGAAATTTTTTGGGGAAAAAAAAACTGTACATATATAGTCCTGAAAGAAAAGTATATGCACAAAATTACTTTATCATTCTGGAGATAAAGAAGCATGATACAATTTTTTGTCACCCATAGAAACTGGACCTGAAGAAGTCATCTTCTTCATGACTAGATCTCAGAGCACAGACAATAGAATGATTTACTCTACATAAAACTCAAATGTGACTTATGAGAGCCTGAAACTTCCAGTTACATTCCACATAAAATCCAAAATATCAGATTATCCGGATCATGTGCAGCTGGGTCAGCGAAATAAATCCCTTAGAACAAGATTCAGATTCATTCTAAACTGGCAAACATCCACTATTCACTTTGGGGTAGATTTTATAACGTGCACGCGCTTCCCGGCGTACATACATGGACGCGCCAATTTTATAACATGCGCACGCCGGCGCACGCATGTTATAAAATCAGGTATCTTCACGCACATGCATGCCGGATTTTATAATCCATGTGCACACGTGCGTGCAGAGCACATGGCGGGGGGGGGGGGGGAGTGTACTTTCACAAATTCCGCACGGCGATGCAATCGAGCCTTCCCGAGTTCCCTCCCAGTCTGCTCCAATTAAGGAGCTGACTGAGAGGGAACTTCCCTAACCCCCTATCTAACCTTCCTTCCCAATCCCCTCTCCTCCCCACCCCCTAAAACTAACCTACCTTGGTTTAATTTTTTTTTATTACTTGCTGCTCCTCGGGAACAGAAGTAATTTATGCGCATCGGCCCACTGCTGGTGCGCGCTTCCCAGGGACAGCGGCTAATGGCCACTGTCCCGGCCAGCCTCTGTCCCGCCCTGTCCAGAACACGCCCCCCTCCCCCGGCCCGCCCCTTCAAAGAGGACTGGCACTTGTGCACATATCAGGGTTTAAGCGTGTGGCCGGGCCCCTTTGATAAAGCGCCCGGCGCACACAACGCCCGGCCACGTGCGCAGGATTTACGCGCACAGGCCTTCTAAAATCCGGCCGTTTTGTTTCCATGATCCACAAACCTGATTGCGCACAGAAAAACTAGAATGGAGATTTCATCCACGTTTCTATGGAACACAACTCAGTACAGCTCTTGATGATGGTGTGGTTAGTGAACATGGATATGTTTATTTTTGGATACCAGCAGCACTTGACTTTTATAATCTCATAATTTACTTTTGAAAGTCCTGCTAAATTAAGGGTTCTGTAAAACAAGCATGCCAGAAAAACCAAGCAAATCTGAATACACATAAGAAAGCTATCTAGGAGAAAGTGCAGCGCTAGGTCTAGGAAACATAAGTAGGTACAGCTACATCACAGCAGGAAATTAGTGTGTAAAATCCCTTCCTACTGAAATCTGTATTAAAAAAAAAAAAAAAATAAGACTTCATAAGAAATCCTAAGCATACCTTAATTTGTAATGAAATACCACAAATTATAAACTGAAACATTTTCTTCTTATACCACCACCCTTTTCCTTCCAAAAACATCATTCTTAAGTAATCGTTACACATACAGAATGGTTAACAAGCTGTACCGTAATGGCAACTAAGGTTCAAAACTGTTCTTAAATCATTTGCAAATCCACTTCAAGAGCATGGGCCCACACCCATTAGGAATATGCTTAACCTCTCCCACTAGTCTGGTCACCCTCAAGGAGAATTTCATGGAGAATGCAATTTCAGCAGCGGGAAGATTTTTAAGTAAATTATTACTAAACATGCCATGAACTGTAGCCAATACTTGGAAACGCCCCACATCAGCTTTCTGTGTCCCTCTTGCACCAGAGTGGGGAAAAAAGGCAACGTGGCAATGCACAGCCAGATAAACCATTTCGCATCTGTGTGCCAGTCATTAAAAAAAAAAAAATAATTCAGTTGAAAAAAAAAATTGAGTTGATTTTATAAGATATAATGCAGCTGAACACACCATAAAAAATTACATATCAGCTTAAATAGTTGAATTTGTTGAAAGGATTTTTCACCAAGTACCACCATTTGAATTTCAAATTATTAACAGGATCTATCAGATTTGGGGTTAGTGAGTTTTACTTGTAAAGGATGATCTGTTTCCTGAATGACCCTTGCTGATTCTAATTAGAGAATAGTAAAAAAACCAAGGGGTCAGCCAGCATTTTATTTATTTTAAGTTTTTCTATACCGGCATTCGCGATGAGAATCGCATCATGCTGGTTTGGTAGACACTCTAGCATACAGAAAAGTAAAAAAAAAAATCAGAGGTAACCTTTTTTTTCCCCTGTTCCCTTAAAGGATAGATAGCACAGCAAAATAGCAATACATATCCATAGCTGAAAACTTCATCACTACTCTGCTGGGAAGCGAGTCTGAAGCCAAGGAGAAGCCTGGTGGTTAGGGCAGCATGCTGAGAACCATGAAACAAGGGCTTAAATCCTGCTGCCGCTCCTTGTTTGTCCACCCTCCACTGCCTCAGGGACAAACTTGGGAGCTCATTCACTAGGCCATGTCAGGCCATTTACCACTTGGAAAATCAGTTAAATTCAGCACAAAGTCAGATTATTCGGTACAAGAAGGCATATGATTTAAAATCGGTTTCAAAAAGGTGGGTCTTTAGATGGGATTTAAACATGGCAAGAGGGAGCATGATGCTCCAGCTCAGGAAGACTATTCCAAGCACACAGTCAAGAATTGGCAATAGAGAAGGACACACATAGGAGTAACTTTCCAATGAGCGAAGTGCATGAGGAGGGGTGTAGAGAGAGATAAGAAAGGAGAGGTAGTGAGGTGCTGCAGAGTAAAGGCATTTGTAGGTAAGAGGAGCTTGAACTGTATGCGGGAGCGGATAGGGAGCCAATGCAGTGACTTCAGAAGAGGGGCTGTGTAAGCATAGCAACTTTGGCAAAAGGTAAGTTGTGCAGCTGAATTTAGGATAGATCGCAGTGGAGAGAGATGGCTTGCCAGGAGACCTGTGAAGAGCAGGTTGCAATAGTCTAAGCGGGAGGAGAGGAGAGAGTGGATAAGAGTGCTGGTAGTATGTTCAGAAAGGAAAGGACGGATTTTGGCAATGTTATAAAGAAACGAAATGTTTTAGTAGTGTTTTGGATATGTGTAGAGAAGGAGAGAGAGAGGAGTCAAAGAGGACTCCAAGGTTACGGGGCTGATGGGACCGAGACGATAACTATGTTATCCACAGAAACAGAGAAAGGAAGAAGAGGGGAGGTGGGCTTGGGGGAAAAGATAAAAGCTCCATCTTGACCATGTTGAGTTTAAGGTGGCAGTGGGACATCCAGGCAGCAATGTCAGACAAGCAGGCCGAGATCCAGGACTGGATTTCTGGTGAAATTTCTAGTGTACAAAGGTAGATCTGGAAGTCATCAGCATAAAAATGGTATTGAAAGCCATGCGAGGAAATCAGAGCACCAAGAGAATTAGAATATAGTGAGAAGAGAAGAGGGCCCAGGATGGAGCCCTGAGGCACACCAATTGATAGTGGAATGGCAGTAGAGAATGAACCACCAGAGGAAACACTAAAAGTGTGATGGGAAAGGTAAGAAGAGAACCAAGACAGGACAGAATCCCAAAATCCAAGCGAGGACAGAGTATCAAGGAGTAGGTGGTGATCAAAAGTGGCAGACAGGTCAAGAAGGATAAGAACAGAGTAAAGGACCTTTGGCTTTAGCCATAAATAGGTCATTGGAAACTTTCGCAAGGGCTGTTTCAGTAGAATTTAGAGGGCAAAAACCAGACTGGAATGGATTAAGAATGGCTTGAGATGTAAGAAAGTCAAGACAGCAGCAGTGAACAGCACGTTCAAGTAGTTTGAAGGCAAACGGGAGAAGGGATATGGGACAATAGTTGGCAGGACAGGTAGGATTCCGTGGAGTGGGGGGGAGGGTTAAGAAGTGGAATGATTACAGCACGTTTGAAGGCAGCAGGAAAAGTAGCAGTGGAGAATGATAGATTGACAATGAGACAGATAGAAGAGATGATTACAGTGGAGATGGAGCTGAGGAATCGGGTGGGGACAGGGTCAGAGAAACAAGTAGAGAGTTTGGAGGAAGAGAGAAGACGAGCAGTTTCCTCCACAGACTTCAGGAAAGGAAGAGAGAATGGCGAAGGCTAGGGGAAGGGTAGAGGAAAGAAGTGGGAGAAAGGCAGGTAAAGGTGAAATAGTTGAGAACTCAAGACTAATTTTGTGAATCTTGTCATGGAAGTAGTTAGCCATAGTCTGGGCAGAGAGAAAAGGGGAGGAGGGAGGCGAGGGAAGTTTGAAGAGGGAATTGAGAGTGTCAGATGGACATATTAGTCTTGTCTGGCAAGTGCAATAGCATACTGGAAAGTGGTCAGCATGAATTTGAAGTGTATGAAGTCTGCATGGGCACGGGATTTTAGCCAGAGACGTTCTGCAGAGCAGGTGCAGGAATGTAGGTAGCAAATTCTGGGGGTGAGCCAAGGCTAGGGTTTAGTGCACCTTACAGGACAGATAAGAAGAGGGGCAAGAATGTCTAAGGCTGAAGAGAATATAGTATAGTAAGAAGAAACTGCTTCATCAACAGATTCAGACAAAGTTGTGGAGGAAAGGAGAGATGAAACAGCAGTGGAAAAGATGCAAGGTCCTTTGCATGGACAGTGACCACCAATACAGAACCCAGCACTGTATATCTGTAGTTGGGATTATTTTAGTTTAGGTACATCACTTTGCATTTTTCCACAAGAAATTTCATCTGCCAATCAGTTACCCAGTCTCCTAAGTCTCAGAAGATCCTTCTACAGTTCCTTGCAGTCCACTGCTGTTTTAACAAATTTGAATAATGTGTCATCTGCAAATTTGATCACTTCACTCATCTTTTCCTTTTCCAGATCATTTGTGAACGTGTTAAACAGCATAGGTTCCAGTACTCCACTAATGATCTTTCTACATTTGGAAAACTGACCATTTCCTACCCTCTCTTTCCAGCCTTTTAACTAGTTTCCAATCCACTAAAGAACACTTCCTCCTATCTCATGTAATTTCCTGAGGAGTCTCTCATGGGGGACTGTGTCAAATAAGACTAAGGGTCCATCAAGCCCAACATCCTGTTTCCAACAGTGGTCAATCCAGCTTACAAGGACCTAGCAAGTACCCAAACATTAAATAGATCCGATGCTACTAAGCCCAGCTACACTAAGCACATCCTCCGGCATGCCTTCTGAAAATCCAAATACACTACATTAACTGGCTCACTTATCTATATGTTTTTTCACATCTTCAAAAAAAATTCTAAAAATACTGGTAAGACAAGATTTCCTCTTGCTAAATCCATGTTACCTCTTCCCCATTAAGCCATATCTATCCATATGGCCAGTGATTTTGTTTGCCCAGCATGGACATCAGGCTCACCAGACTATAGTTTACTGGATCACCCCTTCAGCCCTTTCTAAAAATTGGCATCACATGGACTACCTACAAGACTTCAGGAATCTTGACTGTTTTAAATGTTAAGATTCAGATTAATAGTAACAGGTTAGCAATTTCATGTTTTAGTTCTTTTATAACTCTCGGATGGAGGCCATCTAGTCCTGGTGATTTGTTACACTAATTCAGAGGTTCCCAAACTTTTCAAGGGAAAGGCCACATAGAGCATTTCAAACTATGAAGAGGGCCAGTGGAGAAGGGAACACTCCCTTTTGGATTTTGCAGCTGTAGTGGGAGTCTTTCCTTGATTTGAAGTACTGGAAAAAATGGGAGAGCAGGGAGCATGATCCCCATAAATATCAATAATATGTCTAGATTTCTCTGAAACTGGCAACTGTGCTACAACCCAGGTAACCCTGTCCCTTGCATCTGCCCCATGGTATAGATGTATATATATATATATGATATGTGTGTATGTGGATGGGTATGTGGGTGGCGGGAGGTGCTCTCCTCTCACACTCCTCCCCTCCTCCCTCCTTCACCTCCTTCTCACCTTTCACATTTACTCACCACATCCCCTCTTTCACCCCTTGTCACCTCCCTCCCTCTCATCCAATTCATCTTGACTCCTCCTCCCCACCTTCCTTCTTTCACCTCCCTCCCTCCATTCACTCTTACTCTCCCCTCCCATCCCATCCCCTTAATTCACCTTTCACTTCCCTCTCCTTAATTCTTCATTCAATTTTCCCCTCTCCTCACCCCACTTCTTCCCTTCACTCACATTCCCCTCCTATCCCTTCCCTTCATTTTTATCTCCCTACCTTCACTCACTCTTCCCTTGCCTTCCTTCCTCCCCCTCCTCCCTCTACTTCATCCCCTCTTTCTTCTCACTCACTTCCCTTTCCTTTCTCATCCCTCACCCACCTTGATCTTCACTGGTGGGACCCGGCCCCCCCCGTCAATGACTTCTTCCAGTGCTGTAGCTCCACTGTCACCAGTGGGGCCTGGCCTCCCCACCAGCACTTTCTTCCAGCATCACAACCCTGCTATTACTGCCAGGGCCTGGCCTCCCCACCAATGCCTGCTTCTAGTGCCACGGTTCTAGTGTCACTACCATGGCTTGCCTCCCTACCACTGCTTGTTTTCAGTGTCAAGGCTCCAGTGTCATTTGCAGGGCCTAGCCTCCTTACCAGTGCCTGCTTCTGTCTTTGTGCATGTCTTCTTTCAATTCTACTGGCAGGAGCTGGGAGACCCCATCAACTTTGTTACTGCCACTGCACCTGGGAGAAGAGCCAGGAGGACCCAAACAACAAAACTTTAGCTGACCAGATCTGGCCACAAAAAAAGGAAAAATATGGTGAGCCAGCTGTAGTTTGGGGACCTCTGCTTTACTTTGTCAATCTGATCTATTACATCCTCCACTGTCACAGAGATTTTATCAAGAAATTACTGGTACATACAAAGGCAGAGTCAGGAAAGATTAAATATACTATATATAATACATGCTTTTTAAGCAAATTTTCTGAAATATGCAAGTATTAAAATGAAATTTTCAAGTAAATCAATTTATTAGTTTGCTTATTTATTTAAAAATATTTTATACCACATCTCCAAAGCAGTTGGCAACAAAACATCTGACCCAACTCGGCTTTTATAGAGATTAGAAGCAATGACAATGAAAGGTCAGTTGGACTATTCCACTACAGGTTCTGGGAAGAACTTTTGCCAAAACATTTTATTTTAGGATTATAAAAAGTAAATTATGAAGCACCCATAAATGTTCCCTTTGTAGGAGCTTTTACAGGTTTAGATGTCCTGGGCCTAGTGATGTTTACCATAATGAGCATCACCTTTCAGGTCTTACCTTAGAAAATCACTCATCTTATGGTTCTCTTGGCAAACACGCAAATGGTGACACTCGTGTGATATAAAGGCATCTCGAACACCTTCATTCAGATTTATTACCAAAAGTATGTATTCTTTATCTTTTATCCACCAAAAGAAAATAATTGCAAGAGCAAGGGTACACTGGAGGGCATCCGTGCAAATTGTTTCATTGGGATTATTACATTATGATAAAAACTTTTTTGGGCCCAAGTTCTCCTGTTGTACCATTTCCCACTTTCATGAAGATGATAGCATGCTTTAGGAGAACTATCATGGAAAATGGATAATTCTTTAAAAAAAAGAAAAAAAATGTTAACACATAATAAACCAGTAGCAGTTCTTTCAAATTCTCACCAGGGATTCAATAATAAATGCCACAATGTCTAATACAGACAATCCATGCTATATTACTATATATAATCATAAGTGTCAACAGTCACAGACCATAATAATTCTAGTTTAAAAATAAGTCAAGTATCCAAAACGGGGTAGAAAACCTTTCAGAAAACTTGGGGGCCAGCCAGAATGTTTACAATCCAGGGAAAAATATTCTTTCTATAGCATTTTTTCTTTGCTTTTTTGCTCATTTTTTAAGTTACCTATTCTTGTTTTCTTTGCTTTGGCCTATTTTGCATTTTTTTGTACTCTTTTAGTTTTCCTACCACTCCCCCCCCCCCCCCCCACCCCCACCTTTCATCCCAACCTCTAGTATCTTTTCCTCCCATACCTCTCTTTTGTGTGGCCTATAGTTACTGCTCTCAAGCCTATGCATGGCCACAGGACTAGGTACTTGCTTCTTGGGCCCAAGGTCTGGCCACAGCAACAGGCACCTGGGCAACCCTGTGCCCAGGATTTTTCTACCTCTGATCCAAGATATATCCAGCAGCAGCATCCTTACAGCATATTTTTTCAGTGATGGAAAACCCAACAACCTATAGTAACCTAAATTCCAATGCACACAAAAAAAAAGAAAATAAACATTATCAGCAGTACCTTGGTTATACAGTGTAGAAAAAAAAAAAAGTGGAACGAAACTGAAATAGCATAAGTTAAAGACAAGAATATAAAAATCAATAAATCAGTTTAGCTTATACTTTCATTTAGAATCCTAAAGTACTAAACACCTTAAGCAACAGTACGTTCTGAGTAAATTTCCCAAACTCACTGCCCAGATTGTGTTACGCTTGCCGCCTGCGGGAGGCCCGCAGCGCGGCCCTCTCACCTTCCCAGACGGATCTCAGCGCTCACTTCTCCGTCGCTGGCAGCAGTCGGCTACTGGCTCTGACCTCGGGCCCCTGCCAGTGTCCCTGGTCCTGCCATGCTGCCCGGGACCTCTAGCCAGGATTCCTCCTCTGGACAGGCCTCTCCGCTTGCTCCGCGGAGAGATGCCACCGATCATGCTGAGCCCCCTCATCTTTGATCCTTTTAAAGGGCCCGTGGCGGGAACCTGGCCGCGGACCCGGATGCTGATGCCACCACTCTCAGCGTACTTAAGCTCAGGCAGCGCTCCTAAGTGTTGCCTTTGCAACAGGTCTCCTCGGTTCGCTGTTGATCGAGTGCTCTTTGCCTCTAGAGATTCGTCTTAGCCTTGTGTTCCTGATTCCTCGTTGTTCCTGTCTCTTCGTTCCTACCCTGCTCCTTGCTTTGGATTGATTTCACGGACTTCGACTTTGCTTTGCCTGACTCTGCCTTGTGACTATCTCCAAGCCTGACCACCGGTACGTCTGACCTCACCTGCCTTCTCTGTGCCTTGACCATTGCTATGCCTGACCACGCCTGCCTTCTCCGCACCCTGACCATTGCCTAAGGATAACCTTGCTACAGACTCTCTCTTGTCCACAGTTCCATGTTGCTTGCTACAGTCTTCTCTGGCCGCCAGTTTACATCTGAGTTTGACAGTGACTCCTCTGCCTCTATCCTCTGGATGTGGACTTACAAGGCTTCGGCATTCCTTTGCTCAAGCACCCTCAGTCTCTCCTTGGTCCTTGGCGCTTGGGTTCCAGTTCCGTAACCCGCCTTGGATAGACTTACGCCACCAGCTGGCTGCTGTCTCTGGGCTGAACCATCTACCTTCAATAACCTATCTCGAGGCCCCAGCACCCAAAGGCTCAACCCGAGGGGAACGTAGGCAGGTATAGGTGAAGCTCCAGTCCACTCCACCTGCTGACGGTGGGGACCCGTAGGTCCTTGCCTACGGGTTGTGTCAACCCCACCTCAGCCCAAGAATCCACCTCCAGCGTAACAGATTGGGCTTCTAGGCAAAGAATTTCTCTTCCTCTTTTTTTTTTTTTTAATTTACATATTAAACAGATTGGGGTGTCTCTGTAGGGATCCCAGCAACACTCCTTGAATGGCAAAACAGAATGCAATATCGATTTACTGCAGCTCATGCTAACAGTCTAGGAAAAAGGAGCTAGCTTCTCAACTCATTCCTTACTAATAAGGAAATGGCACTCACTGAAGAAATTAATGTTTAAGCAGAATTTACTGGACAGATAGCAAGCATCTCTCTGCCCAGCCTCTTACTAACAGCAGGATACCTTTCAGGACAAGACTGAAAAAGCATTGCAAATTTAAAACAAAAAAATCTCACTTATCTCTGAGAAAATAAACAAAACCTAAGGGGTTGTTTTTCAAAGGACCACAGGAGGAAGAAAACTGTTAGCTGCATTTGCAGGCCAAATCTGTAGGTTTTTGGGCGAAAATTCACCTGCCTCAAGCTGTTCCTAATTTGGCCAGCTAGAGTTGCAACAGATTACTTTGTGTGGCTGGGAATTAACTGCATAAATTTTAATTTAGCCAGTGAGTACTGAACATTGGGGCTAACCAGTTAAGTGAAGCACGCTCCTAGGAATGCCTCCAGCACTGCTAGTATTTTACCTAGCTAAATGTATACACCTTTTATATTTAAGCCATTTACATTTTGCTAGTCATAGAAGGACTGTTCTTAACTGGCAAGGTTTAACAGCCAACTCAATGTTTGCCAGATAAACCTTTTGAAAGCCGACCCCCAAATAAATAGTTATCAACTATATTGCACACAGAAATTAATCTAACATGGTACATGGTTACGTTATTCTTATACTCACAAGTAGCTTTGCTCCCACCCTAGGACAGTCATTACTAACTCAAGGGCTAATCCTCATCATCTGCATGTGTTTTCTGTCTGTATATTATCAGTTCTAGGCTTTGAAAATGTTTTTCAAAGAAACATTTCAACTTAATTGACTCAAACTCATCCAAGCTGAAATATTCCCCAAGGTTGTCAAGCATGAAGTAATTTCCTCCATCTTTTAGACTCACCAGGAGGATTTGTTAGTTCCCCAGTGGCACTCAGACCCCTGCTGAGCCAGTCAGAATTCCACAGTGTGGGAACAAAGGGAGCAAAAGGTTGGACCTACAAAATGTCAGCATGCACAGACTGATAAAAGCTTTGAATCACATAGGAATTTGCTTTGCATTCACTACAGCCACAGATGGCCCCAGCTAGAGCTAACTTCCATATCCCTCCAGGTCTTATGATTCACATATATTTCCAGGAGACATCGCCTTTTTCTCATTCTATTCAGAGCTGAAGAAGAGAGTATCTTCTCTCGGAAGCTAGTCAAGAAATATATTAAGTTAAATCAATAAAAAGGTATCATCTTACATATTTTTTTTTTGTTAACTTTTATTTCTATGCATTCAAGTGGACTAAAGGCCACCACACTGCTTTATCTAGGATACTGCTGGACAACAACAGGAAATGAACATCAGAGTGACTGCAACTGGCAACTGCCCAAGTCCTCAGAGACATTTCAAGTAGCAATTTCCAGCTAATTTAAGCATTAAGTAGCACCAATTACTAATTTCTAAAAAGGCTGCCAAGCTTCTTCTGTTTGGGAATTTTTAAACATATCTCAACATGAAACATCAAAACCCATCAATACACTGACTCAAACAAATTCAGTACAATTTTCAGATATCCCAAGCAAGCAACAGCTCTTCAAATCAGTATAAAAATGTTAGAATGCCCAATATACAGTAAAGAAAAATATCTCCATCAATGGTTACTCAGAGTTTTGAGCAAGAAGACTGTCATGAAGTTGGCGTCTCCAATTAGCCATTTCGTTTCCACCTTCACTACATGAAGGTGTGTGGCAGCACCCCTTACAGAAGTAGGCTTAGCATTGTAATGCAAAAAAAAAAAGTACAGCTTTATTTTCCAAGCGACATCAAGCTAGCATTGTCTCAGTAGTGGTGTAACTTCCCTCTTATTACTTAGAAGAGAGAATGGGGTCCTTCATATAGCAGAAGATACCATTGGGAAGGAACATTACTTTGAAACTTGCTTCCTCTGGGGCACCAGGCAGGAAGAGGGGCTGTGTTCAGCTGGCAGGTCCACTGGAGTGACAGCTCAGAGGAAGTGCTCAGGGCCACAGGGAAGGAGGGACCTACTGTGTTGCTATGAGGGAGGCAAAGGAGTAAGGGAACGCTGTGAATGAATATAGGACATTTTCTTCTTAACCACCAATCAATGGAGGGAATGTAGGAGAGACCTATAGAGAGAACAAAAACTGGGATGAAAATAAGTATTATAAGAAGGCACATAGACAGGGAGACTAGAGCAAGACAAAGATGAGTAAGCAAACAGAGCCTGAAATATCGAATAGCTGGAAAAGAAATGCTGTCATTTTCTGTGGAAAACTTTGACAGTTTTACTTGCTGCTACACAGAATATTTTTCAAATATTTTTCTTTTAAAGTATATCATTTGTAATGTATGTAATTGTATTATCTACCTAAAGCAGAATTATTAATTCCAGCTGCACTTCCACATCACAAACTTTACCCTCGGGTAATTAGACTGAAGAGGGATAAAGTGAACAGTGGGAAACATTTTAAACTATAGTTTGTGAATACACTTATCAGATTCAGTTCACAGCAACAACTTTTCCTGGGAATACAGGAAAATTATTCCTTAACATATGTATATGTATTTGTGTATATGTGCGTGAAGAAAGTGAATATTTAAGTTTTGTTTTTGTTTTTTTTGTTTTTTTTAGAGTGAAGGGACATATGTGATTTCAAAAGCTCATATGGAATATCTTTTTTTTTTTTTTTTAAAGGAACAGTATAAAAAAATAAAAAGTATCACAATCTACCAAGACTCCTGTTTTCTCCAGAACCAACACAGCAACTAGAATTGCACCACAAGGTCACAGAAAACAACAGCAAGGAAAATCAAATTAGGTTCCATTTGCTAAACACTAAGCTGCACTGACAACATTTCAGCTATGTACCATGTTAACATAAACCACTCAAAAGCATATTATACCACAGTAGGCAGGCACAGATGGGCAGACTGACTGGACTCAATGGTTTATCACCTGCTGAAAGTTTCTCTGTCTCCTCCCCCAACCTCCCTCCCCCCATTAATCACCCTTTAAAAACAAAGTAAAACAAAAAAAAGCCATAATCACAGTTAGAATTACAAGTCCCCTCCTGCTATTTGTTATGCAACATTACGTTTGGTTTCCTTATTAAATTGTGGGGATCTTTTTCAGGGTGGAAAAGGGAAGCCGGCATCTCTTAGGCCTGTTGGAATTACAGAAAGGGGAAATCCAAATCATTAACATCCAGGTGGTAGTCTAGAACCTGTTACTTGAATTTTGCACAATACATCAGGTTTTTCACTGATCATTTTTCTGGTATATTTCATACACAAGTTATGATTTCTAAAAAGGACAACAAACAGCCTTGTCCTGAATAGGATTTTAGACACTGCTGGAGAAGAGCAGGCTGTCGTGGTACATGTGGGCACCAACGACATAGGAAAATATGGGAGGGAGGTTCTGGAAGCCAAACTTAGACTCTTAGTAGAAAGCTTAAATCCAGAACCTCCAGGGTAGCTTTCTCTGAACTGCTCCCTGTTCCACGCGCAGGTCACCAGAGGCAGGCAGAGCTCCGGAGTTTCAATGCGTGAATGAGACGATGGTGCAAGGAAGAGGGATTCAGTTTTGTTAGGAACTGGGGAACCTTTTGGGGAAGGAGGGAGTCTCTTCCAAAGGGATGGGCTCCACCTTAACCAGGGTGGAACAAGGCCTGCTGGCGCTAACTTTTAAAAAGGAGATAGAGCAGCTTTTAAACTAGAACAAAGGGAAAACAGACAATCACTCAGCAGCACATGGTTCAGAGAGAGGTATCTTCAAAGGATACTAATGATGCATTAGAATTAGGGCATCCTGATAGTGAGTTTCCTATAATAAGAAAAGTAGTCCAAGTGCCTGTAACTAAAAACTCACCTGAGCTAAAAAATTCTAACTTATACCTATCAATTAAAAAGCAGAATGAAAATACAAACAAAAAACAAACTTTGAAATGTTTGTATGCTAATGCCAGAAGTCTAAGAAGTAAGATGGGAGAATTAGAAAGTATAGCAATGAATGATGACATAGACTTACTTGGTATCTCAGAGACAAGGTGGAAGGAGGCCAACCAATGGGACAGTGCTATACCGGGGTACAAATTATATCGCAATGACAGAGAGGAGCACCCGGGAGGAGGTGTGGCGCTTTATGTCCAGGATGGCATAGAGTCCAACAGAATAAACATCCTGCATGAGACTAAATGCACAATTGAATCTTTATGGGTAGAAATCCCTTGTGTGTTGGGGAAGACTATAGTGATAGGAGTATACTATCGTCCACCTGGTCAAGATGGTGAGACGGACAGTGAAATGCTACGAGAAATTAGAGAAGCTAACCAAATTGGTAGTGCAGTAATAACGGGAGACTTCAATTACCCAATATTGACTGGGTAAATGTATCATCGGTACATGCTAAAGTTATAACGTTCCTGGATGGAATAAATGACATTTTTATGGAGCAATTGGTTTAGGAACTGACAAGAGAAGGAGCAA
Organism: Rhinatrema bivittatum; assembly: GCF_901001135.1. NCBI lineage: Eukaryota > Metazoa > Chordata > Amphibia > Gymnophiona > Rhinatrematidae > Rhinatrema > Rhinatrema bivittatum. The sequence continues at coordinate 382,567,181 of NC_042617.1, forward strand.
TTTTAGATCTAATTCTCAGTGGAGCACATGATTTGGTGAGAGAGGTAACGGTAGTGGGGCCTCTTTACAATAGTGATCATAATATGATCAAATTTGAATTAATGACCGGAAGGGGCACAGTAAGCAAATCCACGGATCTCGTGCTAAACTTTCAAAAGGGAAACTTTGATAAAATGAGAAAAATTGTTAGGAAAAAACTGAAAGGAGTAGCTACAAAGGTAAAAAGTGTGCAAGGGGCATGGTCATTGTTAAAAAATACCATCCTAGAAGCACAGTCCAGATGTATTCCACATATTAAAAAAGGTGGAAAGAAGGCAAACCGATTACTGGCATGGTTAAAAGGGGAAGTCAAAGAAGCTATTTTAGCCAAAAGATCTTCATTCAAAAACTGGAAGAAGGATCCAACAGAAGAAAATAGGATAATGCATAAGCATTGGCAAGTTAAATGTAAGACATTGATAAGACAGGCTAAGAGAGAATTTGAAAAGAAGTTGGCCGTAGAGGCAAAAACTCACAGTAATAACTTTTTAAAATATATCCGAAGCAGAAAGCCTGTGAGGGAGTCAGTTGGACCGTTAGATGATCGAGGGTTTAAAAGGGCACTTAGAGAAGATAAGGTCAACGCGGAAAGATTAAATGATTTCTTTGCTTCGGTGTTTACTGAAGAGGATGTTGGTGAGGTACCCGTACTGGAGAAGGTTTTCATGGGTAATGATTCAGATGGACTGAACCAAATCGTGGTGAACCTAGAAGTTGTGGTAGACCTGATTGAAAAACTTAAAGAGTAGTAAATCACCTGGACCAGATGGTATACACCCCAGAGTTCTGAAGGAACTCAGAAATGAAATTTCAGACCTATTAGTAAAAATTTTACCTATCATTAAAATCATCCATTGTACCTGAAGGCTGGAGGATAGCTAATGTAACCCCAATATTTAAAAAGGGTTCCAGGGGCAATCTGGGAAACTACACACCGGTTAGCCTGACTTCAGTGCCAGGAAAAATAGTGGAAAGTGTTCTAAACATCAAAATCACAGAACATACAGAAAGACATGGTTTAATGGAACAAAGTCAGCATGGCTTTACCCAAGGCAAGTCTTGCCTCACAAATCTGCTTCACTTTTTTGAAGGAGTTAATAAACATGTGGATAAAGATAAACCAGTAGATGTAGTGTAGTTGGATTTTCAGAAAGCGTTTGACAAAGTTCCTCATGAGAGGCTTCTAGGAAAAGTAAAAAGTCATGGAATAGGTGGTGCTGTCCTTTCGTGGACTACTAATGTGGCTAAAAGACAGGAAACAGAGTAGGATTAAATGGACAATATTCTCAGTGGAAGGGAGTGGGCAGTGGAGTGCCTCAAGGATCTGTACTGGGACCCTTACTTTTCAATATATTTATAAATGATCTGGAAAGAAATACGAGTGAGGTAATAAAATTTGCAGATTATACAAAATTGTTTAGAGTAGTTAAATCACAAGCAGATTGTGTTAAATTGAAGGAAGACCTTGTGAGACTGGAAAATTGGGCACAAAATGGCAGATGAAATTTAATGTGGATAAGTGCAAGGTGATACATATAGGGAAAAATAACCCATGCTATAGTTACACAATGTTAGGTTCCATATTAGGTGCTACCACCCAAGAAAGAGATCTAGGCTTCATAGTGGATAACACATTGAAATCATCGGTTCAGAGTGCTGCGGCAGTCAAAAAAGCAAACAGAATGTTGGGAATGATTAGAAAGGGAATGGTGAATAAAACGGAAAATGTCATAATGCCTCTGTATCGCAACTCAAAAAAGATATAATTGTGATGGAGAAGGTACAAAGAAGGGCTACCAAAATGATAAGGGGAATGGAACAGCTCCCCTATGAGGAAAGGCTAAAGAGGTTAGGACTTTTCAGCTTGGAGAAGAAATGGCTGAGAGGGGATATGATAGAGGTGTTTAAAATCATGAGAGGTCTAGAACGGGTAGATGTGAATCGGTTATTTACTCTTTCAGATAATAGAAAGACTAGGGGGCACTCCATGAAGTTAGCATGTGGCACATTTAAAACTATCAGAGAAAGTTCATTTTCACTCAATGCACAATTAAACTCTGGAATTTGTTGCCAGAGGATGTGGTTAGTGCAGCTGTGTGGTTAGCTGCGTTTAAAAAAGGATTGGATAAGTTCTTGGAGGAGAAGCCCATTACCTGCTATTAATTAAGTTGACTTAGAAAATAGCCACTGCTATTACTAGCAACAGTAACATGGAATTTTAGTTTTTGGGTACTTGCCAGGTTCTTATGGCCTGAACTGGCCACTGTTGGAAACAGGCTGCTGGGCTTGATGGACCCTTGGTCTGACCCAGTATGTCATGTTCTTAATGTTTCAGTGATTTGCAAACTTGCGGTCCGATACAGTTGGAGCGCACTGTTAACCCTTAATTGAACGCGCGTATTCCACGCGCTAGCATTACCCCTTTTCAGTAAGGGGTCGAAAACGCGCGTCCAACCCCCCAAACCTAATAGCGCCCGCAACATGCAAATCCATGTTGATGGCCCTATTAGGTATTCCCGCGCGAGCCAAGCCGCACATTTTACTTTTAAGAAATTAGCGCCTACCCAAAGGTAGGCGCTAATTTCTGCCGGCGCCGGGGAAGAGCACAAAAAAGCAGTAAAAACTGCTTTTTTGTGCACCCTCCGACTTAATATCATGGTGATATTAAGTCGGAGGTCCCGAAGGGTAAAAAAAGTAAAACAAAAGAAAATAAAATTCGAAGTAGGCCCGCGGCTCGCAGGTTGAAAACCGGACGCTCAATTTTGCCGGCATCCGGTTTCCGAATCCGTGGCTGTCAGCAGGCTCGAGAACAGACGCCGGCAAAATTGAGCGTCGGCTGTCAAACCCGCTGACAGCCACCGCTCCTGTCCCTAAAGAGGCGCTAGGGACGCGCTAGTGTCCCTAGCACCTCTTTTTACCTGTTTCTACCGCCGGACCTAATTTGCATACTTTATCGCCCGCTCTCCCGTGGACTTTACTGTATCGGCCCGTTGGATAAAAAGAATGCTATAGCAGCAACACATGGGCAATGTTTCATTAAAGTACTTTGCACTTGCACCAAAGAGCACAGAAGCTGATTTTCTACATTCTTTATAATCACAAAGAAATACATTTATTGCCTAGATAAGATTTAAATATATACAGGAGACACTTACAAAATAAAATAAGATCATGCATCAGTCTGTAATAATGTAAAAAGTGAAAAGCACATATTACATTTTATCATAGGAATGTGGACCTGAGGAGCAAAGGGCAGGAACTTCCCAAGCACATCTAAACATGAGTAAAATATTGCTTGAACAGCACACTAAGTTCTACTAGCAAAGAACTCTTCCCTACCCCATTGTAACCACACAGGCCTGCACCTCCACAAAAACAGCTGTGAATGATTCTTTCTACATAAACTGCCAACATCCACCACCAAGCCATGTTTGCTTATAAAGGTCAAAAGGTAACTAAAGCAATATATATTTTTTTAATTTAAACAAAATACCATAACCTAAAAACTACCCTAGCCACTCCCTTGATTTAATTATACCAGCACGCCTCAGCATTCAAAATCTGGTCAGCAAATTCCTGGTTTTAAATAGCAAATGCTGAGCTGAATAAAATGGTAGTTAAATGTAGCAATGACTTATACATATTCTTATTTCTTTAGTATAGTTTGAACTTTCATGATTTCTGCTCAGTTTTACCCCAACATAAAATCATATTGTTTATGATGTCATACCAATATAAGACAGAAAGTAAAAAAAAAAAAAAAGACAGTTCATCTACACAATGAAAATTCTGCTTTGCTACCCTTTGATGTAGCAGAGTATACTGTTAGTTATAAAGTCATTATCTCAGCAATGATTAATTCTGAAGCATACCAGGATATGAAAAGTATTTCAAAATTTCCTTGAGCATCTGATTTGTGATAACTTGCCCAAGATTCTCTGTAACCACTGCCAAATGCTACTTTATCTAGCCCTGCATCATGTGACCATATCTGTCCTTTAATCCTAGACAAAGATTGCTGCACTAAATACAATCAAAAGTAGAAATCATAAATCCTGTTCTTGGAATCTTCTTTCTGCCATGATTTTGTTTCATGTAACATATCAGTTCATGCAGCCACAAGATTTTACCACCACTTTTTATCACTAAACGCCTCATGCAATAGCACAACACTTTGTAATGATTAGTTATGCACCCTCCATGCAGTGTGACCAGATGTCCTGCTTTATACAGGAGAGTCCTGTTTTTACACAAATTGTGTGCCCTATTTAAACAAGCACAGGATGCACAATTTTTATTTTTCAATCTTACCATACATGGAAAAAGAAATTTGACTGAATATTATACATGACATACTAGGCATATCAAGGATTTAAAAAAAGGCATGCAGATGGTATGATGAGTAGCCACCACTGGGCCAGGACCTTCCCTGCTATTGGTGGCTGAGTGCCAGAGGTTGTAATGGAATACATTTTTATTTATTTATTTATTTATTTATTTATTTAAAATCTCTTTTATACCGATAGCCGTTCGCACATCGTATCGGTTTACATAAAACAAATAACTTTTGGGCAGAGCCCTTACAAGTAACAGATGAATATAATTAACATGAAGTATGGATAATACTGATAAGCATAACAAAAAAAAAGAATTAATAAATACAACAACTATAATAAATAACAATGTACAGGATCCAGCGATACATCAAGGAAGGTCCTCCCTAACTTATCACTGGCTACCACTACAATGGAGAGGGAGGTTCAAGCTGATTATGCTGGTTTTTAAAAAGGGATTAATGGAATTGTCCCACACAGCTTCAACACGGCTTTGAAATTATACTGCCCAGCAAGGTCACTAAGATCGTCCTCACAACTACTACTGGATGTTCCATCCTCTAAAATTGTACACTTGGATGAATCCAGAGAGTGAGGGGGTTTTTTTATATACAGGGCCCAACAATATGAACATATTGCTACAACAGTTGAAAGGTGAAAATGTCTTAACAAAATTTAGAAAGATGTGGAAGTCTTTTTTGTTCAAGCAAGCTTGTAACATATAATAATGGCTATCCGAGGAGCAGATTTAGAGTACGTTCTGACATAGCAAGAGTCATTCCCTCATATTCTTTTAACCATGTACATTTGATGTTTTATTATATCATTTCAATATGTTATTCAATGTTTTGCTTGATTATTTGACCTATGTTTAACTTATGTTTCATTGTTTGACCTATGATTTCTGTTTTGTATTTTATTGAATTATGAATATTTTCTTGTAAACAGACTAGGAATGTTAATAGGAGGTTTAGAAATTTTAAATAAATAAATGAGCTCACAAAGGTTGCTCATTCCTACTGTATTTAAATAATTGAGGTCCAAGATCCACCCAATTAAATCTCCCAGAGGCTGAGAGGAAAGTAGAGGTTCTGCCGAGAATGTTACCAAATAGTTCTGTTTAACTAGCGGTATGGGACATCAGGCAAATACCAGAGACCAAATGTATTGAGTTTTTCAATAATACAATTTCTTTAATAACTGTTGAGTTCAGTATTAACAATTATAACAAGCATCTCATACAATTTAAATTAACTTCACTTGTTGAAAGGTTGAGTTCAGAATTAATCAACTATTAATGTGTAATTAAATTCTGCAGACCCTTTTCTGTATGTTCCCCATTTTGTTTGATTTTACTTTACAGGTTATTGAAAACTTTTGCCAGCTCAATAAAAATGCAACTGTAACTACTTAGCTATTATCAGTTAAGTTCTTTTAAATATTTTATACTGCTATAAAACAACTTATTTATTTTTATTTATTTAAAGCTTTTCTATACCGGTATTCATGATACAATCATATCATGCCGGTTTACAACATAAGAACATAAGAAAATGCCATACTGGGTCAGACCAAGGGTCCATCAAGCCCAGCATCCTGCTTCCAACAGTGGCCAATCCAGGCCACAAGAACCTGGCAAGTACCCAAAAACTAAATCTATTCCATGTTACCATTGCTAATGGCAGTGACTATTCTCTAGGTGAACTTAATAGCAGGTAATGGACTTCTCCTCCAAGAACTTATCTAATCCTTTTTTTAAACACAGCTATACTAACTGCACTAACCACATCCTCTGGCAACAAATTCCAGAGTTTAATTGTGCGTTGAGTAAAAAAGAACTTTCTCCGATTAGTCTTAAATGTGCCACATGCTAACTTCATGGAATGCCCCCTAGTCTTTCTATTATCCGAAAGAGTAAATAACCGAATACAAATAACAGGGGGTGCAATAACTTTGTTCTATTAACAAGTGCAGAGGAAGCAAAAAGTTACAATATAACAGGGTTGATGGAACTGGGGGAGGAAGGAGACAAGAATAGACAAGAATAATAGAGTCTTTACAGAGGTGAATTATTTACATTGTGCTGTAATGTCTCTTTGTGGATATTATGTACATTGTGCAGTAAGGTCTCTCAATGGATATTAGACTCGGGAAAGGCTTGTTTGCAGTAGGGTCTCTCTATGGATATTAGACTCGGGAAAGGCTTGTTTAAATAGCTAAGTCTTAAGCCTTTTTCTGAAAGTTAATAAGCAAGGTTCAAATCTAAGTTCAGGTGGCAAAGTATTCCAAAGAAAGGGGCCCACTGTAGAAAAGGCCCGGTCTCTGAGAGCAATATGGTGAGTAGATTTAGTTGGGAGGACAGTCAGTGATCCTTTGTAGGCTTCCCTGATGGGTCTGGATGACGTGTGTAGTGTGAGGGGGATTTGGAGGTTGAGAGGGGCTTGTGAGTGGATGGATTTATGGAGGATGGTGATGGACTTGTGTAGGATTCTGTAGTGTATTGGCAGCCAGTGAAGATTTATTAGAATGGGCGAGATGTGGTCTCTTCTTCTGGAATTTGTTTGGATTCTGGCTGCCGCATTCTGGAGCATCTGAAGTGGTTTGATGGATGAGGACGGGAGACCTAGCAAGATAGAGTTGCAATAATCTATCTTGGAGAATATTACGGATTGTAGGACTGTTCTGAAGTCATGAAAGTGTAGGAGTGGTTTCATTCTTTTGATTACTCGCAGCTTGTAGAAGCAGTTCTTGGTTGTATTGTTAATAAAAGTTTTTAGATTCAAATGTTTGTCTATTATTACCCCTAGGTCTCTTGCTTGTGTAACCATGGTGTTAACTGGTGCAATTTGTGGGGGGTTGCTGTTTTCTGGGGTGATGAGGAGGAGTTCCGTTTTGGCTGAGTTTAGAATTAGGTTTAGGTTTGCGAGGAGTTGGTTGATGTCTTGGAGGCAGGTTTCCCAGTGTTTGAGAGTTTTCGTGATAGATTCTTTGATGGGTATCAGAATTTGTACGTCGTCGGCGTATAAGAAATGTTTTAGTTGTAGGTTAGTTAACAGTTGGTAGAGGAAGAAAGTATATGTTGAATAGAGTTGGGAATAGTGAGGAACATTGAGGAACTCCTTGTGAGGAATTGTAGCGGGGGGATTCTTTATTATTGATTTTAACTTTGTAACCTCTGTTACAAAGGAATGTTTTGAACCATGTGTGAGCAGAGCCTGTTATTCCAATGTCCGAAAGGCAGTTGAGGAGGGTGGCATGGTTGACAGTGTCGAAGGCTGCCGACAAGTCCAGTAGAATTAGTAGGAAAGATTGTCCTTTGTCCAAGCCTTGCGGAACCCGTATTGTGTGGAGTGTAGTATTTCGTGATCTTCGAGGTTGTTAGAGAGTTGCGAATTGACCAGTTTTTCCAAGATCTTTGCTACAAAAGGCAGGTTGGAGATTGGGCGGAAGTTGTTTGGATTATTGGGATCCAAGTCTGGTTTCTTTAGTAGTGGTTTAAGAGAAGCAGTTTTTAGGGCATCAGGGAAGATTCCCTGTGTTAAGGAACAGTTTATAATGTCTGCTAGTGGTCTGGAGATGGTTTCGAGTATTAGCAGAAGACGTTTTGACGGTACTGGGTCGAAGGGATGGGAGGAAGGTTTCATTTTCTTTAACAGAGATTGGATCTCTAAGGCGGTGGTAGGTTCGAACGAATCCAGTGAGATTCTTTTGTTGAGGAGGTGGTAGGAGCTAGTCAGAGGTGTGGGGCTAGGTGGCAGGAGTGTTAAGAGATTAGTGATTTTACTTTGGAAGAATAGAGCTAGTTCATCAGCTTTGGATTGTGCTTGTTCGTTGGGGATAGATGATGTGTTAGGTTGTGTTAGTTCGGATACGTAGGAGAAGAGGGCTCTTGCGTCGAAGGTAAGGTCGTGAATCTTGTGAGCGTGGAAATCCCTTTTTGCCTTTAGGGTAGAGTTCCTGTAGTGGTGGAGGGCTTTGTAGGTGGAAAGTGTGCTGGGACAAGGAGTTTTGCACCATAAGTTTTCCTTTCTTCTGAGGCTTTGTTTGAGTTTCCGTAAGTCATTGGTGAACCATGGTTGTCTCTTTGGGGAATTTGGGTTGAGTGTTTTTGTTGAAAGAGGACATAATTTGTTTGCTATTTCCTCTGTGATGTTGCTCCAGGATGATAAGGCTGAGATGGGATCTGAAAGGTTTAAGTGTGGAAGTTCTTTAGCCAGGTGGAAGCTGAGGTCATCGGAAGAACAAGATCTTCTGTAGGGAAACGGAGATTGAGGGGGGTGAGGGATACGGGTTTCTGTTATTGAGAAAGTAGCTGAGATTAGTGAGTGATCCGACCAGGGGACTGGAGTGCAAACAGGAGGGGATGAGTGCGTGATGCCAGAGTTCGTGAAAATGAGGTCCAGGGTGTGGCCTGCTTTGTGGGTGGGCTTGTTGATAATCTGTTGGAAGCCCATGGCTGTGAGTGTGGAGAGTAAGGCTTCACAGTTGGTTGTGAGTGTAGTGTTGTTGACATGAAGGTTGACGTCTCCTAGGATCAAGGCGGGGGAGTCCAGGTTAATGTATTTTGCAATTAATTCTATTATGGGGGAGGCATCCGAGTTGAGGAGTCCTGGAGGGGCATGAACTAAGAGGATTTGGAGTTGGATTGTTTTGAAGAGGCCTATTTCCAATTTTGAATCCGATTTTACTGGGAGTTGGGAGACTCTCAATTCTTTTTTGGTTGCTAGAAGTAGGCCCCCTCCCCTTTTCTTTAGTCGGGGGAGGGAAAAGAAGTCATACATCTGTGTGGGGAGTTGATTTATTAGGGCTATATCTGTTGGTTTAAGCCAAGTTTCCGTTATGGCGCAGATGTCCGGTTTGGTGTCTAGGAGATAGTCATTGAGGATCAGAGTTTTCTTAGTGATGGATTGTATGTTGAAAAGAGTTAGGGAGAACAAAGCGAGACCTAGGAGCTGGCTGAGAGGGGTGATCAGGATCAGGATGAGGGTTTTGGAAGAGCGTGGATGATATTGCATTGCTGCTTTATTTGCGTTGTGGAAGCTGCGGTGAAGAATCGGGATTGGGAATCCCGGTAGCATAATGGTCTAGTTATGCGATAGAGGAAGGGATGAATGCTGGAGGAGGCTGGATGGGTGCTGGAGGAAGGCTGGATGAATGCTGGGGGAAGGCTGGAGGAATGCTGGGTGAATGCTGGAGGAAGGCTGGCTGAATGCTGGAGGAAAGCTGGATGAATGCTGGATGAGGCTGGATGAATGCTGGAGGAAAGCTGGATGAATGCTGAAGGAATGCTGGAGGAGGCTGGATGAATCCTTATCGATGGAAGGAGGTAGGTGAGCAGGCTCTCACCCCGAATGGGCCATGCGAACCTCGGCAGGGGGAAGAGGGAAGAGGTAGCTGCCGGGAACGGGTGCGCACCGAAACTTCTCTACTATAACTTCTCTACTATAATTACTTTTGTTTCTTTTTCAAAATAATTACTATTTGCACTGATTCAAGTAAGTATGCCAAATGTTTGCTTTCCCTTTTGTGTCTTCTGTAATACTTCAACTCAGTAATTATCACTCTAATATTCCTGCTAATGTTGCTGGCCAGTGTGTGTTGGTCTATTGTGCAAGAGTATGGGGCACCACTTTTTCAGATCCTACTGATGCCTTCATCCGGTTTTCTCGGGTACCTACTTCCCTGCCTTTATTGAATCATTAAGAAAGACTACCTACTCTACCACACTTTTCATCCACACTTCTACAGCAGTGTCTTGCTTAAACAATATTGTAATAATCTAGCTACTATCAAACCTAAACAAAAGGAATTGCCATCCAGGAAAATGTTTCTATGACAGCAAAAGTCAGAAAGATGCTTGGCTGCATAGGGAGTGGAATAGTAGGCAGAAAGAGAGAGATATTGCCTTGTATAGGTTTTTGGTGAGACTTCATTTGGAATACTGTGTACTAGGGATGTGAATCATTTTTCAACGATTAAAATTATCGTCGGATAATTTTAAAATCGTCATAAATCGTTAAAGAACACGATACAATAGGAATTCTAACAATTTATCGTTAAAAAATCGTTAATTGGGTTAGTGCGCACTAACCGGGAGTTAGTGCGCACTAACAGAAAATGATACAAATTGACACTTTTCAGGTCAGTTAGGAATGAATATGTATTCCTATTGGCTGGCTGCCCTCTTATTTATTGATGTTACCAAGGTTCCCACTGAGGTGATGGTTGGGGGGATGGGAAATGGAAACGGTTGGTAGCTTGACAAAAAAGTAATGTGATCAGTCAATGTGACTAGAACTTGTGCCCTATCCCTGATACCGGGAGTGTTGTGATCTTCCTGCACGCAGTGCCATATCCCTGATACTGGGAGTGTTGTGATCTTCCTGCACGCAGTGCCCTATCCCTGATACCAGGGGTGTTGTGATCTTCCTGCACTCAGTGCCATATCCCTAATACCGGGAGTGTTGTGATCTTCCTGCACACAGTGCCCTAACCCTGATACCGGGAGTGTTGTGATCTTCCTGCACGCAGTGCCCTAACCCTGATACCGGGGGTTTTGTGATCTTCCTGCACACAGCGCCCTAACCCTGATACCGGGAGTGTTGTGATCTTCCTGCACGCAGTGCCCTATCCCTGATACCGGGGGTGTTGTGATCTTCCTGCACACAATGCCCTATCCCTGATACCAGGAGTGTTGTGATCTTCCTGCACGCAGTGCCCTATCCCTGATACCGGGGGTGTTGTGATCTTCCTGCACTGAGCAGGGATACGGCACTGCGTGCAGGAAGATAACAACACTCCCAGTATCAAGGTTAGGGCACTGCATGCAGGAAGATCACAACACTCCCGGTATCAGGGATAGGGCACTGTGTGCAGGAAGATCACAACACTCCCGGTATCAGGGATAGGGCACTGTGTGCAGGAAGATCACAGCACTCCCGGTATCAGGGATAGGGCACAAGTTCTAGTCACATTGACTGATCACATTACTTTTTTTGTCAAGCTACCAACTGTTTCCATTTCCCATCCCCCATATTTTGTCAGTGGGAACCTTGGTAACATGAATAAATAAGAGGGAAGCCAATAGGAATACATATTCATTCCTAAACTGACCTTAACTGACCTGAAAAGTGTCAAATTGTATCATTTTCTGTTAGTGCGCGCTAACTCCTGTTAGCGCGCACTAATCGGAAAAACCGATTTTTTAACTAAAAAATCATGCCAAACACGATTTTCTTCTCCTGCCAGACGATTTCAATCGTTAAGACGATCGGGCACACGATTCACATCCCTACTGTGTACAATTCTGGAAACCACACCTTCAAAACAATATAAATCAGTTGGAGTTGGTCCAGAGTATGGCTACTAAAGTGGTCAATAGTCTTTGTTCTAAAGTATATGGGGACAAAGATCTAAACATGTACACCCTAAAGTAAAGGCAAGATAGGGGAGATATAATAGATACATTTAAATACCTCCAAGGTTTCCATGAACAGGAGGCAAGCCACTTTCAATAAAAAGACTCTAGAATGAGAGGGATCATGAGATGGTGTGAAAGGTGGTAAACTCAGGAGTAATCTAAGGAAATATTTCTTTATAGAGAAGATAGTTAATACATGGAACAGGTAATGGACACAAAAACAATATGTGAATTCAAAAAGTCATGGAATAAATACAGGGGATCTCTGAGGGAGTGATAGGGATTATAAAGGTGAATGGTAGTTTGGCTAATGGGCAGACTAGATAAGCCACATGGTCATTTTATTGCTGTCATGTTTCTATGTTGTTTTTTTCCACCGTTTTACCCCTTTTCAGTCACTCCCTTTTGCGGTAGGAATTTTTTTTATTCTGGTGTTAAGAAATGTATGTCTCACACTTATTCTCACTGTCCCTTCTGCTGCAGACTGTAACTGTTGCTACTCACTGTGGCAATAATTCATAGTCAGGGGAAATTTTTAAATTGTAATAGTGCTAAAATACAATTTTTCCTATTCTCTGGTTATTAGAAAGGAATCTTTTCTTTTATAAGCAATTGTTTTAGGGTGAGTTTTATTTGATTTTCTCTATTTATTTTGTTCTCCCATAGTAACTGACAGAAGATAGCGTCACAAATAGTCCATCCAGTCTGTCCAGCAAAGCTTTTAGGGTTGTAACTTCTGCTCCTGAGGATAACGAGACTCCATCACAGCCATAAAAGCAGATGAAGGTCAGTCTTCCCCCTCCAAAGTTTATTTATTCATGTTTTCTTGCGGTATAGAGAGGGCCTGGATGAACCATAGAAGAACAAGAGTGGATTACCCCTGTCCAACAGCCCTCATGAGAAAACTTGATCAAACTTTATTGAATGTAATAGCCATATAAGCTAAACCATATGTTAACTGTAAGATATGCCCAGATGGGTTATTTTAACGCATCAGTAGCTGGTTGTAAAAGCTGCTCCATACAGAAATGTTTCACCAAAAGTTGCCATAATTAACCTATTTCTTTATTTCCACCCTCTGGCTACTACAGAACCTCTATGTTTATCCCACTTTTTGAATTATGTTACCGCTCTTGCCTTCACCACCTCTGGGAGGCATTCAAGGCATCCAGCACTCTTTCTGTGAAATATTTCATCCCAAAAACAAAAAAGAAAAGTTAATTTTAAATTCTGGTATTTATATAATATGCCAACAGGCCATATAACACAGGTCAAATGGTGGTAAGTATAATCATATACTAGGCTAAAAATAAATGTCTGTGTGTATTGTGCACCAAATTTATATAAAGAGTCCACCAAGATTAAATATTTTATGCAGTCTACTAAGAAAATGCCACACTGGAGATTTAGAAAACACTGAAAATGGAGCCGATTTAAATGGTAGGTTGCATATATAGATCAACTAAACAAAGAGCAGGGACTCTCTTTATGACCATTGATTTTTCAATTAGATTTACTACCCAAACTTCCCTTAGTTATTCACAAAACTAACAAACATCCTGTTAGTCAATTTAGTGGACCGTTTTCAAATACAAATAGACTGAGAATATCCGACAAATGAGTCTGGAACCAGTTTCTATTTGCTTTTAGTATAAATTAAATTATTTAATACCAAAGAATACAATATTGTATGCAAAATATATATGTTAGTTTTATCACAATGTTGAACGATATTAATGCTTGGTTTTAAAATGTATAAAGTTGAACCAACGAACTTGAACACCTCACAATAACTCTGTTTGAATCATTTGGAACAAAAATCAAAAAGAAGGTAGTACACCTTTTACAAGTCAATATCTAAGACATACATATAGGGCTGGCCTGATAGCTCTGTAGCTATATTACATACTTCTATTCAGGAGAGATCTGAATTCAGTTCATGAGTCCGGCTTCTTTTCCTTCAGTTGACACAGGCTAAGGATAATGCATAAATGGCTTTCAAAGTCAGCTATCACACAATAGCAAACAAATTGAAGTGGCTTCAATTAGAAGGAAATGGCTGCTTTCAACAGAAATATATTACAATTTAAACAATAATTGATTATAATAAGCTACACTAAAACAAAATTGTCCTCACAAATCAATATTTAAATTAAAACAACTCTACCTTACATGATAAAAAAGGTAAGGCAGTCTCTGAATTCATTCCAATAATAAAAAAAATATATATTGTGGTTTCATAACCAAACAAATGCTGGATAATATCTAAACCACAAACACTTAAGCATTTCCTGCAACATCTTCCTTTGTTTCCCACAGTGTAGTCAAGAGGATTGTATGTGGTTTTGATTTGTAATTTCCAGAGCTATAAAGTTATAATACGTCTCTACACACAAGCATCAGGGAATCCCCTGTTCTCTTTCGATAGGAGATATACCGAAATTATATCAAATTACCACCCTATGTTATCTAGCCATTTTTTTAATCAATTAAGAGTGCCTGTGTGTGGTGGGAAAGGGTGAGGTGTGCTTCCCGGTAGCCCTGTCCACTTTATATGAAAATTAATTGCATGTGAGCTACAATATGCACTTTCCTACGCTGTCATTAATTAAACCAGGGGTCACAAATGTCTCAAAAGACAGAGCTCTTCAGGCATCAGCAGCAGTATTAGTAGTGGAAGTCAGTATGGGGCTTGTTAAGCCAGCACATGTTCACAGGCAATTTGGTGGCTCTGCTTTTCATGAGTTTCTGTAACAACCAGAAACCCTGCATGAGTAGGGATCAGGGCTGCTGCAGGGTTTGTGAGCTTGCAATGGCTCAGAGGTTCCAAACTGACTTTCATCACTAATGCTGCTGCCGCTTGCAGATCACAGTCGGGCTTTGGACCAGTCATGAGGGGAAGGGTGGGCTGAGTGTACTTCCCTCAGGAAAAGGTTGGTCCTGGCATCAGCCTGCCCTCTCTTCTCACCAGCTATCATCCAGCTTTGGCCCAAGGGACTGGGAGATGAGAGAGATGGGATGGGGATAAGAAGGAAGGGATGAAAAATAATCAATTGGGGGTTATAAAAATGGCTTGGAAAGGATCAGCTGGGAGGATGGAGAAAGGGCTAAAAGGGGTGAGAGAGAGGGGGGATGGGCTGAGAAGTTGAGAGGAGCTGGGGATGTAAGAGAGGATCAGCTGAAGGGGAGGAGCTTGAGAGAGGAAATCCTCTGGAAGGGATGGAGGTTGAGAGGAAGATTTCACTGGAGAGAGTGGAGGTTGAGATAGTGGATCAGCTGGAATGTGGGGGAGAGTAGAGTACAGTGATTGTTGGAGGGGGACAGCATCACCATTAATTTGCTTTGGTTATTCTCTGGGGTCATGTGGATTTACAAGTGCTAAAATGGGGTCAAATTATCTTAAGGTTTGGGTCACTCTGAATTAAACAAAACTTGGCAGTTGTGTAGGTTAATTTTCAGGATGGTGGCCCCAGTCAACAAATATTTCATTGACTGAGTTTCAATTCAAATTGCTTTCTCTTTTCATCTCTCTCCCTTCTCATGCAGCACTTTTGCACAAAGTTGAAACCACAGCACTTTTGTGCTCAGGGTTCCCAATTGTAAGGGTCATATGGCCTCTTTGTCACTGCCTTATATCTGAGAGAATGCAGCTTCATGAGATGTCCTAAGAACATCAGAGTTAGAAATAAATGAACTGTCCATAAATGTAACAGAGAATTCAATTGTCAATCTTTAATAGATAACATGAGCTACTGAAAATGAGATCTCTCAATCCCTGAAGAGAACACCTAACAAATCAGAGATCTTCTTCACATTACGTACACAACTCAATCTGGAAACTGAAGTGTTTCTTTGAATTTATTTTTAAATTTATAGCCTGCTGATCTATAAAACTCACGGGCTGATACTATTGGACGCGCGTTTTCCCTTACCCCTTAAGTAAGGGGCCGAAAACGCGCGTCCAACCCTCCGAACCTAATAGCACCCTCAACATGCAAATGCATGTTGTTGGCCCTATTAGGTATTCCCGTGCGATTCAGAAAACAAATGTGCAGCCAAGCCACACATTTTGCTTTCAGAAATTAGCGCCTACCCAAAGGTAGGCGCTAATTTCTTCGGGCACCGGGAAAGTGCACAGAAAAGCAGTAAAAACTGCTTTTCTGTGCACCCTCCGACTTAATATCATGGCGATATTAAGTCGGAGGACTCGAAGGATAAAAAAAGTAAAAAAAAAAAAAAGAAAAAGAAAAAAAAATTTTAAGTGGGCCGGCGGCTGTCGGGTCGAAAACCAGACGCTCAATTTTGCCGGCGTCCGGTTTCCGAGCCCGTGGCTGTCGGCGGGCTCGAGAACAGACGCCGGCAAAATTGAGCGTCGGCTGTCAAACCCGCTAACAGCCTCCGCTCCGGGCCAAAAGGAGGCACTAGGGACGCGCTAGTGTCCCTAGCGCCTCCTTTTGCCCGTTTTTACCGCCGGGCCTCATTTAAACACTGAATCGCGTGCACGGGCGAGTGGCCTGTGCGTGCGCCGGGAGAGGGGGCGTTCGCCTGCTCTCCCGCGCCTTTACTGAATCGGCCCGTCAGTGGGTTAAAATGAAACATTCATAAAAGTCAAAATAAACTGCAAAGAAACAAATAGGAAAATATTTAAAACAATTAATAGACAAAGACAGACAACTTCAAGACTGTAAGCACTATGATATCTGCCAAGACAAACCGTGATCATATAAAGCCCCTAAAAAAATCAGTTCCTGCACTCAACTGGAAAATTGAATCCTTTAGAAAATAGATAGGTCTTCAAAGATTTTCTAAAACATAAGCAGTCATTTTCTGCTTTTATTAATTCTAGGAGCTCATTCCAGAGGTTAAGCCCTATAATCCGGAACATCCTATTTCGGGTTTCCTTTAAACATAACATATTATGATGTGGGACAGCAAGGAGGTGTTTAGAACGCAGAGAATGTGAAGGACAACAGCTTGGCAAATCAGGAAAGCAATGTGGTAATAGACTATGAACTGATCTAAAGACGAGTATGAGAATCTTAAATGTAATCCAGCAACAGATAGAGAGCCAGTGTAAATAAATTAAAACTGGAGTGATATGGACATTTCTGGCATAATCTGAGATAAGTCATACAGATGAATTTTGGGAGTCCGATATAAATTGAATTACAATAATCTGTTGAGGCAAAAATAAGGGCCTGAGGGACTGTCTGAAAATCCATAGAATGTAGAAATGGTTATAAAAATTGAAGAAGATGCAATTTGAGAAAAAAATTCTGCATGATAGATTGTATTTGTGGGCGGAATGAAAAGGAAGAATCTATTTTCATGCCCAAGTAATGCATACAATTGATAGATATGGAAGAGCCCTCAAAAGCCTATTGGTACATGACTGTTGGAGATTTCAGTCCAAGAGAGAAAGATGATCTCAGTTTTACTGAAATCAAGAAGAAAATTATTTCCAGACAACCAAGATTTTATTGTAGAAAAGCACGGAGTTAAAGTAACAAAAACTGGATATCATCTGTGTATAATTTAAAACTGAAACCTAATTGAGACAAGCATAATGGAAGCATGCAAATGTTAAGCAGAATTGGGGATATAGATGACTCTTGAAGGACCCCTGTTGATAGTGAGAAGGAATTAGAATAGAAATCTTCAATGGCTACCCTATTTGATCGGTTGGGTCAAAAAAAAAAAAAAAAAAGAGGTGAACCAATCCAAGAACATTAATGTTGCACTGACCGATTGAAGATGTGTCAGCAAAATTAAGTGACTAAGGGTGTCAAAAGCAGGCAAAAGGTCTAATAAGACCAGCACATATTGACAACCTACTTCAAAACCCCTTCTTATAGTGTCAAACAGGACAAGACCAATAGCTCTATATTGTATCAGGGCAAAAGCCAAATTGACACGATCCATTGTTATAAGCAAAATAAAAACATTTTAAAATAAATAAATTGGGCATCATGTAACAGATTATCATCAACCAAGTTGTCCTGATGCTTTGGAAAATCTACCTTCTCAATGATTTTAGTCAAAAGTGGAAGGTAGGAAATTGGACCCCTCTAATTTTCGATCTAAGGACTATCATTAGATTTTTTTTTTTTTTTTAATTGGACGTACCCTCGCTTCTTTAAGACAGGCTGACAAAATCCCTGAAGTAGTGACACATGGAAAATGAACTTGATGAAATCAATATCTGTTTTTAACACCTTAATTAATGCATTTGAACAAGAATTGAAAAACAGCTGTCCTTCATAGCAGACAAGATATAACACATTTCAAGTGAGGAAGACAAATCGAAAGTACTCCATAAAGCAACTTATGCATGTTGCACAAATTGGGTAGTGGAATTTGTCTCTATGTTCTGGGTGAGCTGGACTATTTTCTACTGGAAAAATATAGCAAAGTGCTCACAAGTGGCATGTGACAAAACTGAGGGACCAAGTAGTAGAGGTTGTGCGAAAGAGTGAACTATCTGAAACAGTTTCCAAGGTCATGAAACTGTAGAAGAGATACGCTTAGAAAAATATTCTTTTTTAGCTTTATCTATAGCCTTTCAGTAAAAGGACAATCAGGTGTTATAAAAACCCAAATTTGTTATAGTATCATTTTTCTTCCACTGGCATTCAGCTCTGCAGACTATGCATTTACAAGAATGGAAGTCAGCAGTAAACCGTGGAGCATTTTTCCTTGGAAGGGAGGCTATATTAACATAGGAGAAAGTGAGTCTAAGGAGGAATGTAATGTAGATTGCCAACGATATACTAAACTTTCTGCATTTGGGTCTGGAAATGAAGTAAACATAGGTAACCAAGTGCTACAAAGTTGATCGGTTTTAATCTGTGAGCAGTGTGAAATAGGTGCATAGACCCTGTCCCTATGCAGTTGATGACCAGAGATGGATAAAACACAACGGACTGAAAAACAATCAGACCATGGATAGGTGTTCAGGAGATTGATAACGCCTTGCCCAGGTGCCAAGAATCACTGACAAAAATAAGGTCCAAAAGTATGCCCTAGTTTATGAGTAGTAGTAACAACAATTTGATACCAGCACAGGGCATTCATCACGGGAAAAAAGTAGTTGCAGCTGGAAGAGAGTGGTGTCAGCATCCACATGGATGTTAAAATCACCACATACTAACACAGTCTGCATATCAGCCTTGTAATCCATCAGAGAGTTTTAAAAACAAAAAAACCCAGAGGGGGAAGATTCAAGGAAATTCGATGAGCAGTAAGTTAAACATAAACCCCAATGAAATTCAGATTTTAAAAGAATTCTAATGGTGGTGATATATCTGTTGGCTTAACAGCTAGCTGCAAGGATATTTTAACCACAATCAAAAGCCCTCTCCCCAGTTACTGGGGCAAAACTTTGAAAATACAGTATAGCCTGGAAGGCTAAGTTGATTTAAGAGGTCCTCAGCCAAGGAGAGGAGCCAATTTTCTGTGAGGCATGGAAGATATGGAGAGTGACTTTTTTTTTTTTGACCTTTTCAAGGTTCACTATCCCTGGAATTTTCCGGCCAATATACTATTCCAAACTCATAAATTAGAACAAGATCAAATATTTCACATCTTAGACTGCAGAAAAGCACTGCTGTTTTCTTTAAGCAGAACTCAAACTTTCAGATGATCGAAACAGCTATTCGCTTCCTATGTGGACCATACAAATGTAACTAAATGTTACAAAGAAGATAATATCAAGAAGACTAACTCAGTGCATCACTTATTGTTACACCTCACAAGGCCTGAAACCACCTCAACCAATAACTTTCCATCAGATAAGAGTGGTAGCAATGTCAACAGCATTCCAAGGTAATATACCTATCCATGATATTCTTCAAGCTGCAACATGGTCTGATGCATACAGTTTATTAACACTACTGCCTATAATGAGAACTGAATGCAAATGCAAACGTCAGCAGCAGTTGTGAGGTCATATATCTTTTCTGTAACGCTAAGTGGTTGCAGGCAGCTCAGAGGCAAATGACTTTTTATATCTTCGCTAAAAAGATAAATTCATTTTTTGCTTTCATATGATGATAATCTCCCTGAGGAAGCCTGCTGGTGAAACAAAGGCCTTAGTAGGGGTATCAGGGACATTAGTCAACTCAACATGTATACTTTGCTGTAGTTTTATAAACCACCAATGTAAAGATAATGTAGTTTTATAATCCA
Organism: Rhinatrema bivittatum; assembly: GCF_901001135.1. Taxonomy (NCBI): domain Eukaryota; kingdom Metazoa; phylum Chordata; class Amphibia; order Gymnophiona; family Rhinatrematidae; genus Rhinatrema; species Rhinatrema bivittatum. Next base: position 382,587,161 of record NC_042617.1, read on the forward strand.
TCAATGTAAAGATAGTATGACCTGTAATCACACTATCTCACTAAATTTCATGTAAACCGATGTAATACTCTCAAGTGAATATCAGTATTAAAGAAAGCAAACAAATAAATAAAAATAAATAAATGTGTTTCATGGTCTGTACCTGTATAAGAACCACAAAAATGGATAGAGTTTTTAGTTTAACAAGGCAACAATCAAAAAACATATATGCACGTACTGGGGTTTTGAACATTTGTTAAAAAAATAAGGGTGTTTTCATTCATAAGTTTTATAAATTATCAAAATTAATTAAAATGATTGAAACTTACCTCACTTAAGTGGTGTGTTGGGTTATTATCATGTCTTTCTGTCTGGTGATGTGAAGATATGAACTGTTTTTTTCACCCTTTGTGGGTGGTTTGAAGGGTGGTCATATGTTTATGTAAGTATCTTTACTACAGTGAGATACCCTCAGTTATTCTATAACTGCCTATATACACACACACACACACACACACACACACACACACACATAAACATGCCATCAAAATTAGTGCATACTTTACTGAAATTCTTAATATTTGCAGAGTAGCATATGTTAACCATTAAAAGTTATAAGGCTTCATGAGAAAGTATAGTACATCCAGAATGACAAAAAAATAATACTGCTTTCCCAACTTATATCCCAGGCCCATGTTAAACTTAAATATCAGAAGTGGTATTTTTCTTATATTTTTTCAAGTATTTGAGTATCCTTTTTAAGAATTAGTACATACAATTGAACCTTATGCTCCAAATGTGACCTGAAGAAAGAATTTCTCAAACTCTCTCAAATGACTAAAGTTTCTGGGTCACCTTAGTTTTTGGTATTTTAATTTCCTCCTTTCCCATTATGATAGTATCCTTTCTGCAAAGTGATACTCAGAATTCAGCTAAATCAGGATCTAGAATAAATTTAATGCCTTCCTTTTCAGTTTCTGTATGTAATCTCACATTTATCTATATAATCCCATCTGCAACTATTGGCCATCTGTCAATTTCTGCCAGGATCTACCAACTTAATTCTCAAACATTTAAAAAAAAGTAAAAAAAAAAATCTTACCATCCCCTATAACCTTAGTATCAATACCACTTATTCTGTTCTCAGTGTCACTGCTGAATATATCAATTATAGATTACAATGAAGGTATCAGCTAGCCAGAAACCTTCACTGCCAAGCACATAAGATGTTCTTATGTTCCTAAAAGGGTGTTATGCATAAGTTAGTGACATCATTGTACAGAACAGTAGGCGTCAATTACACAATAAGAACTTTTAAACAATCCTGTTCAAATGGAAGCACAACAACCCAAATCAAATGGAAGAACCAAAAGTATGAGATAGATTTTCAACTTACTTGAAAAAGATAAAACACTGGCATTCAATGTACCCTTCCTTGAATGCCTGAAGAACTGCATATCTGGATTCAGGGCCACCAGAAAAGGTGGACGACAGGTGGCCGCCTGGCCCAGTGGGTATCACAATGCTACAGCCACTGCCAATGTCAATGTTGTGGAATGTTTGCCTGGATGAGATGCAAGATGAAACTATTTGTCTTTCAGGGAAAAGGTTAAGGCATTCTAAGTTCTTATAACCCAAAAGACAAATTGCTCCACTTCATACATATTCCATAGATTTTGGAACAACAGGGCAAGAGAACATTTATTAGTAAAATTCAAATGAGTGGTAGTGTTACAGATAGCAGCCAAAAAGAGGTGATTAATTAACTGGATTTCCTTATTAGCTTTGGACTCAATAACATGTAACCGACCTCATATGTCCTCACTATGAAAGGGGGGGGGGGGGGGGGGGACAATGGGTTTGGTTTGCCCAGAGCAGGGCTGGGGAAGATTCATTTCTAGGCCGTTCAAGTATATTGACTTGAACTTTAAAAAAAAAAAAAAAAAAATTCTCCACACAAGTAATATTTGGTGAAAAAAATGTCCTTTAAATTAAATTAGAGAGGAATGGACTCAAGGTATTTTATAAAATATGCATGCACCCATCTAAAAAGGAAATTCTGCTTCAAAAAGCTTTAACTTCTACATTAATTTTATTTAATAAAATGTATTAATCACCTTTCAGATTCAAAATGAATCACCCAAAGCAATGTACAATAGAGATGTGAATCGGAACCGGAATCCGTTCGGATTCCGGTTCCGATTCACATGTGTTTTTTTTTTTCAATCGGGCCCGATCGCGGTTTTGTTTATCGGCTGTGCCCGAGCCGATAAACAAAAAACCCACCCCGACCCTTTAAAACTAATACCTTAGCTTCCCCCACCCTCCCGACCCCCTAAAAAACTTTTTACAGGTACCTGGTGGTCCAGTGGGGGTCCCTGGAGCGATCTCCTGCTCCCGGGCCGTCGGCTGCCACTAATCAAAATGGCGCCGATGGCCCTTTGTCCTTACCATGTGACAGGGTATCCATGCCATTGGCCGGACCCTGTCACATGGTAGGAGCACTGGATGGTCGACGCCATCTTGTGCTCCTACCATGTGACAGGGGCTGACCAATGGCACCGGTAGGAGCAGGAGATCGCAGAAAAGGGTCCCACTGGCATCAGCCACTATAAAATTCTCTTCCTGGACCGGCCAGTTGCCAGGATTTCCTCCACCACAGCTCTCACTTCCCAGCCTAGACTCAACAATGCCTCTTACACTGAGTGCCAGACCCTAAATTTTAGGTGCCCAGTTGACTTGGCACCTAGTATTTTTACAGCCCTAGCTGCATTGTACCAGTGATGAAATTACACAGATTAAATGAGCCTTGAAGTCCTCATCTGCTGTCATATTCTATGGATCTGTGAAGAGACTTAGGATACCATGTATAAATTCAGTGTACCCTATTATGTGCCATAGAAAAATAATATAATCTCATCACTCCAACCAGATGGAACAAAGTAATGGAATTTAAGAGCTGATTTGTCAGAAGCAAGCAGACGACCTATGGTCCAGCCTTTCTTCCACTTACTTGTGATTAACATTTTGTGAGATTTATTTAAAATATTTATATTCGGCATTATCCTTAGTCCTAAGTGGATCACAATTAAATACATCCATAAATACACAAAACATACATTGGCCGATGACAACTTAAACTGGTACTCCATCCCCTAGTGTCAAATGTCCAGAATACCTGTGCAATGTGCAAGAGGAAATCATAAATACACTTGGCACTGGGGTGATGCACTCTGGTGCATACCCACTTGAAATTAAGTCCAGGACTCATTAGTCCTGCGTTATCTGGGCCTACTCCACATAATGCCACACAAGAATTCCCCCTGCTAGTATTACAGATAGAAGGGCCTGCCTGATATTGTCCAGGGCATCCGCTACCTATGGCTGACAGTAGTCTGTCCTTGGCCTCTTGGCTCCGCGAAAGAGCCAAGATTTATCTCTTAATATGCATGCAGGTACCAAACCTGATGTCTAAATTGTTGCTGCCTAGGACCCCACGTGCTCAAGTGGCCTTTGTTCCATGGGAGAATTTGAGGGTTTGGCTTCACCCAAGTCCCATACCAATTTCTCCAAATCTTCCCCGAAAAGGAGTCTTCTCCTTAAAAGGGAGCTTGCACAGGTATAATTTAGAAGCTGAGTCTGCAGCTCCACTGTGAAGCCTGTTGCGACCGTCGCTGCTTGAAGTCTTCACTCTGCCCTCTTTACCTATGTGGCGACTCCCTCCAGGTGTGATGGACGGCTGGCTGCCGCGGCATCTCCATGCCATCTCCTCCCCTGACCGGCTCGACGCTGCAACTCCACCATCTTGTCCTGATGCCTACGGCGCGAGCGCGTCCTGACTCTTGTACCAGCAAGGGCGCGAACCTCAGGGGCGTCCCCCTGAGATGACGTCATATGCTTCCAATATTTAAAGGTCTTTGAAAACGCTAACAAACCGAGTTAGCAAGGAAGGGATAAGGTTACGGACAAGGTTTCCCTATCCAAGCTACTCTGCCTCCTCGGACTTACCAGAGGTACCCGCTCCTCGGGGGGCCTCGCTCTTTTCTTTATTTTCAGATTACAGATAGGAACCTGTACTCGCTCCTTGAGGGCCCATGTTCCTGAACACTCTGAAGATGCTCTATTGCCTGGAAGCTATCGCTGCTACAAACAAATGTGAGTTACCATCGCTCTCTCAGAGCTTTCCCTGGAACCAGGTACTTGCTCCTCGAGGGCCTAATCCTTTCCAGCTTCCTTGAGACCTATGTGAATTTTGTCATCTAGTTCTGTTCATGAACTCTGCCTACTCTGCCTACTCACTTTCTACAGTTTCTCAACAGCTCAGCCATCCTGGGATTGTTAAAAATTGTAATCTATCATTAAAAACATCCTTTGTACCTGAAGACTGGAGGGTGGCCAAAGTAACTACAGCCTTGCCGGGCATATCAGCTCACTACTGCCACCTCTGGTGGTTTCTAATAAACTGTTTAATAAAAGAACTAATGTGTGTCTGTCTCCATTCTCAAGCCTAGCCGGTGGTCCCTCTCGGGGTATCCTCCCGGGGGCATAGTCATCTGCCATCGGCCCAGGGATCCACCCACTACTATATCAGATTCATTACAGATTGCTACTCCTTAGCAAGATGATATCTAAGACACTACAAGATTGCTGACTCCTCCCTCTCCAGGAGCCCGCTACACAGAGCCTGCTCTACAGATTGCTCCTCCTATCTGACTGCTCCTCCCATCAAGCATCAGATTGCTAACTCCACAGTCTAACTAACATCAGAGATATAACAGATGCTAACTCAAGCAGCAGATCCACAACAGATTGCTCACTCCCTAGCAGATCTCTAACAGAAGCCAAAGCAGTCTCCTGGATACCATTTTAAAGGCAACTGATCTAGAGGCTAATTTAATCAAGTCATACATTGTGTCTGCCAAAAAGGCAACTGCCAACTTTAAATGTGCTGTTTCCTGACTCTCTGGCAGCTTCTGAATCCAATGTAAAACTGCCCAATCCACAAAGCCCCTTCCAATCGAGGCTTAGACCACCATGGCCCATGCAGAGAAGGCCTGCTTAAGGACTGTTTCTATCTCCCAATCCTGAGGGTCTTTTAGCGCTGTACCTCCCTCTACAAGAACAGTAGTTGCGAGGGCCACTGCTGACACCAATGCGTCCACATTTGGGATTCATAACAATTCACTCTTCTCCTCCGCAGGAAGGGGATGTAGCTTCCCCATAACCCTGTCTCCCCTGAGTCCTCCCTGAGGGGACTCCCATTCCGCCAGTTTCATCTGTCTCAGGAAATGCAATGACCTGTAGTGGCTTGGTAACTGGTCAAACGATTGAAAACAAAGGCTAGGACTAGTCAGTTTATCAAATGGAGAAAAATCATTCAATTTCACCTGCTAGACCCAGTCCATTACACTTGGGATTATCCTGTTTCTCAGCTGCCAGAGAGAGAGAGAGGGCCCAACTCTTTTTCTATGACCTCACCTTGGTCGTAGAAGAAGAATGGTCATAAGCTCTTGCTAATAGTCTCTGTCTCCTGTACCTGCGGACAATTGTAAATGGACTATTGGAGTTCTTTCAGAGTCAGGGTATTTCCTTGACCTGGTAGAGTCTACAAGGCTGCTAGGGCAACTTCCCTAGAGGTAACTTTCTCCAGTACATCTGCCTCCCAGGTGGTGGTCTTGTGGTTGTAGGCACTTAGGGGTGGATCCCCGATTCCGAGGGACTGAAGATCCCTCTATCTTTTTTTAGATTTGTGACTCGCCTAAAACAATACACTAGGCGATGCACAAAGAACTTACAAACAGTTACAAACACACAAACGTAAATCCATAGGCATCAGAAATAGCAGTGGGAAAGACTTCATTCAAAGTCCCAATGTCTAGTAATACGCCTGTTTGAACAGCCATGTTTTCAATAGAGTTTTACACATTTTCACACCTTCAGCCAAGCACAGAGCCTCTGAAAAGGGAATTCCAGAGGATAGGAGCTGTGATGGAGAAGGCACAGTCTCTAGTGCTGCATAATCTCGCTGAGACACCAACAGAACATCAATCGGGCATTGTTGAGAGGAGCACAATTGGCGTGTAGGACAATACATATGAGGCAAGGCATTGCCTCAAGGTGACACAGAGGAGAAAATCAATTTGAAAGCAATAACAGCGATTTTATACTTGATATGTTTGGTGGTTGGAAGCCAGTGAAGGTCTATAAGTACAGGGGTGATGTGGTAGCATCTTTTACAGCTGGAAATAAGATGGGCAGCTGCATTAAGCAGTAATTGCAGCGGTTTTAAGGTCACAGTGGGTAAGCCAGTAAGGATGGAGTTACAGTAATCAATCATTGGTAAGACTGAAGCTTTTATCTCAGTTCGAAAATCTGGCTTATTATCTAAGAGATGTTTGAAACCATATAACACGCAACTTATTTAAACCAGACTTTAGGATACTTCTCACATAAGGACAAAAGGAAAGCAAGGAGTCGATGATGACACCAAGGTTCCATATGCATGAATTGAGTGAAAAGGTAGTGTATAACCACTTCCTAATGGTGGAAAGACATAAGTTAACAAGCTCCACTGTGTCTGACCAGGAAGGTTGGACATGAATGAAAAACTGTATATCAGCATAAAGCTTGTACCCTTCACAAAGGGCAGCCTAAACCTTGTACAAGGGGGCCAAATAAAGGTTAAACAGCATGGCAGACAGGGCCAAACCTTGTGGTAGCCCAGTCACAGTTTCTGATCATTGTGAGATCTTATTGTCATACTCAACATTTCCTGAGGAATCTATCATGGGTGGATTTGTCAAATGTCTTCTGAAAATACAAATACACTTTATCAACTTGTTCATCTTTATCTTCACCTTCAAAAAAAAAAATCTAAAAGATAAAAAAAGGTAAGTTTTGCCTTACCAAACACCATGTTGATTCTTCTCCATTATGCTATGCCTATCTATATCTATTTATTTATTTATTTAATGCTTTTATATACCGAAGTTCGTATGTACATCACATCGGTTTACATAGAACGGATAGAGAGGAGGAAGTGGGAAAGTGTAGGAGTAGAAATTACATTAAACAAAATAACTGGTTGAATAAATATGGTAATAAGAAGAAGATTGATATGATGAGTGATTTTGTTTTTAAGAATAGCTTCTACCATTTTACCCAGCATAGACATCAGGCTTGCCAGTCTATAGTTTCCCAGATCACCCTGAGTCCTTTTTATAGATTGTGTTATATTGGCCTCCCTCCAGCCTTCAGGTATTGTAGCTTTTATAAATGATAGGTTACAGATTACTAGCAACACGTTTGTATTTTCATGTTTGAGTTCTTTTAGGACTCTGGTGTGGATACCATCTGGTCCTGGTGATTTGTTTCTCTTTAGTTTGTCAAATTTGATCTATTAAATCCTCTATTATCATAGAGATTTTTTTTTAATTTGCTGTCATTTATTATGCACTATGCAACATAGCCTGCACTAGGACCTGTCAGTTAACCTGCCCATCAGCTTGAATTGATGCATTAGGTCCACATCTCCATTTCTCAAAACCCTTAAAGGGCAGTGCCGGAAGGAATTTATAAAATTATGAAGTAGCACACTTAAGTACTGCAACGTGCATATATTTAAAATCAATGTGAAACTCTTTGAGAGAACTATAGTTCAAATGCATTTAAACCCACAATGCCCTCCCCCCACCCCAATGCTGCTACTAAAGTACTCTAGGATAAGAGATAAGAAGGAGAAAATACAAGAGACAGCAAGTGTAATAAGAATGTGACTGATTATTCTAAAGATAAATTTAAAAACCAACATGAAACAGGTGTTTCAGGTCCATGAAGATGAGTCATCGACTATGTCCACTTACTGTAAAATGAAAACACACTTCACATTCTGGTTAGGCATATCAAACATACTGTTTAATCCAATAAAATGAGGAAGTACCAGTTACAGTGGATGGACAGCATTCGCCTATGACAGATACTCTTTCCTAGTCTTGAAATTCCAGTTATTTAGGTTCTCTGTTGTAGATTTTTTCAAAAGCACCCACCCAGTAATGAAGAATTTAAAGAAGTTAAATTAGTGACAGATCATGAGGTGTATGGTTTCAAATCTGTAAAGACTGTAAGCACTTTGTGTTGTGTTATTAACCCACCACAAAAATATCCACATTCCTGCAAAACTATTAAAAAGTAAAATATGAAAGTAGATAAGGAGTGTGTGGGACCAAATTACTTCCTATTGCAATGGAAGAGATCACACTTGATCTCAGTGTTTCCCTTCATGTCTTTACATTTAAGGATCTTCTATGCTTATGCTGTGCTTTCTTAAATTCTGTTATTGTTTTCACCTTCAGCACTTCAGCTGAGAGGTCATACTATGCATTCACACACTTGGAACTTTACATCATGAACTCTTCTCCCCACGCGTCACCTAGATAGGATTTTAGACAGTATAGGGAGGACCCGGCTGTCATGGTACATGTGGACACCAATGACAAGAAAATGTGGGAGGGAGGTTCTTGAAGCCAAATTTAGGCTCTTAGGTAGAAAGCTTAAATCCAAAACCTCCAGGGTAGCATTCTCTGAAATGCTTCCTGTTCCATGCACAGGTCCCCAGAGGCAGGCAGAGCTCCGGAGTCTCAATACTTGGATGAGACGATGGTGCAAGGAAGAGGGATTCCGTTTTGTAAGGAACTGGGGAACCTTTTCGGGAAGGGGGAGTCTCTTCCGAAGGGATTGGCTCCACCTTAACCAGGGTGGAACCAGACTGCTGGCACTAACCTTTAAAAAGCATCTTTTCAACTAGAACAAAGGGGAAAGCCAACAGTCGCTCAGCAACGCATGGTTCGGAGGGAGGTATTTTCAAAGGATACTAATGATGCATTAGAATTAGGGCATCCCGACAGTGAGGTTCCAATAATAAGAAAAGTAGTCCAAGTGCCTGTAACTAAAAACTCACCTGAGCTAAAAAATTCTAACTTATCCCTATCAATTAAAAAGCAGAATCAAAACACAAACTTTGAAATGTTTGTATGCTAATGCCAGAAGTCTAAGAAGTAAGATGGGAGAATTAGAATGTATAGCAGTGAATGATGACAGACTTAACTAGCATCTCAGAGACATGGTGGAAGGAGGACAACCAATGGGACAGTGCTATACCAGAGTACAAATTATATCGCAATGACAGAGAGGAGCACCTGGGAGGCGGTGTAGCGCTTTATGTCCAGGATGGCAGAGTCCAACAAGATATACATCCTGCATGAGACTAAATGCTAGAGGGGTTAAAGGGTCACTTAGAGAAGATAAGGCCATTGCGGAAAGATTAAATGATTTCTTTCCTTCGGTGTTTACTGAAGAGGATGTTGGAGAGGTACCTGTACCGGAGAAGGTTTTCATGGGTAATGATTCAGATGGACTGAACCAAATCACGGTGAACCTAGAAGATGTGGTAGGCCTGACTGTCAAACTGAAAAGTAGTAAATCACCTGGACCAGATGGTATACACCCCAGGGTTCTGAAGGAACTCAAAAATGAAATTTCAGACTTATTAGTAAAAATTTGTAACCTATCATTAAAATCATCCATTGTACCATGAGAGGTAAAAATCGTACCAGCAGTGGCAGAAGTTCTTAAAAGCTCAATGAAAGTGCCAGGTACAGGCTGGGCAGTAACAGTAGCAAAACAACCCAGCAAGGAGCTAAATCAGAAGAGATATAGAGTTCAAGGAGCAGGCTAGGAAGCAAAAACAAGAGTGGCAAGACACTGAGGGCCAGAACTAAGGGTACTGTTTCGTGGTAGCTGTGCACTCAGTCCTCCTACCACTAGCATGTAAATTCTGGGAAATTCAATAGAGGGAGGTTTATTTTAATGAAGACTAACTTTTCCACCAACTCTGGCACCAGCTGTGAAAGATGTGGCAAGAAGTCCCCTGCCAATTGGAATACCTGTACATTAGGAATACTGACTGTTGAGGTCAGATCTGGCCACACTGCAGCCTCATGTACCCAATATGCATACAGATCTGTGGCCATGCCCTTGGTAGTCTCTGCAAGACAACATGTGACTGAAATTTGTGCTGGTTCTCTTTTGCTGGGCAAGATAATCTCCTCTGCAGCAAATCATTACAGCTGTGGCTTGCGTCAGAGAAGCCTGTTCTGTGGTGGCCAGAGTGGGGTGGTAGATAAAAGTGAGGGAGGAAGTGGTAGCTGACAGAGTGTTGCTCATGCTGATAGTAAACAGTGGGGTACCCACCCTTTCTTGTGCTGCATTCCCCCACTGCTCCTCCGCAACTTCCATTCCCTCACATCAGCCATCAGCATTTCCTTCCAATGAATTAGACTTGCCTGGAGGGCAATACTCCCTTCCACCTGTATATCATACAGTGTGGCTAGTATATAAGTATCCTTCTCGGTGAGGGTTTCAGCCTATCTTGCACCTGATGCTACAAGGAATCCACAAACAGCAACACCTCTGGTGCCAGTCCCTGATCCTGCTGGAAACCCTCTAACTTTTTCTCCAGGATGTTAACACTGGGAATTGACCTTACCCAAGGTGGCTCTTGTGAAAAGGTGATACTTTGTGGCATACTTCCTGGCATTCTTCAGGACTTGTATAATACATAACCAACTACGATGCCCCACACCTAACTCGCTTTCAAAGACAAATCATGAAAGGCTGTCCATTGCTCCATTAATCTCTGCAGAAATATATAGATAAAATTCCAGCTTTGAGTATAAAGGCACCAGCATAACCTGTCTAATTAATGTTATCCAGGGTAGTCCATTATAATTGGTGACTAGGAAGTGCAGCAACTACTTAAATCCCTTATTTGACATCTGCAAGGGCTAGTCATCCAGGGTAATCATTTCCTGATGTACTGTTCATCTCCTTATTCTCTATGACTTACAGAGAAATGTGGTAGGCTTTTAGTTGTCACTTTTCACATATTCAATTGCTGCAGATTAAATATGTATAGGGTATAAGGATGAATCTTTCAGGTACCAACACTAGACAATGCCTTCCTACAAGCAGATAAAGTCCTCTGAAACCACCCCATCTCCTATCGATCGAGCCACCAGAACCTCTCTGAATTCCTTTGATATCCTAGAATGTAACCCAACTTCACACATTAGCTTATCTACTTCCGGTTCAGTTCCCTGCTAATCCTCACTTTTGCAAACAGCATCACATCACATTAATATCATATGTACCAACTATCCATAGAGCTTCTTCAATCTGTTCTTTGGTGAGAACTGAACAAAATATTTTGCTAGTTCCTTATATTCTACTACAATGCAAATGAATATTTGCAATCTACCTTATATCTCTATACTTGTAGTCATATACCCCACCTGTGTGTTAAATGTACCTCTACCAACTGTAAAATACGATGCAACTATATTGTAATTTTAATTATAAATCTGAACGTAATCCATCCTGAGACTATCTCAGGGAAAGGTGAAATATCAAATGTTTATAAATTCCTCCTTACCAGCTTTTGGTCTTACAATCCCACTGCTGCATATCTTTCCTTAACTGACATACCTGAAAAAGATTTTGCTATTGAATTCCCTCCTTAGCTATAACGCTGTTCCTACCTTTGCTGATCTCAATACTTTCCCTTCTTCTCTCAGCATTCTCAGATATTCCTCCATGTCTTCCCCTTTCCAAGAACCCTTGTATTTTTTAAATACCTTTATCTTTTCAGCCATCTCTTTTAAAAACTATATTGGTCTCCCTTTTCCACTTTACTAACAGGTTTATTGCCTTCACCATAGCACTTCTCAGTTATCAAACCAATGGAACCAGTAGGAAATATCTGCTTCTAATGGAAATGCATATAATAAAATGCTACCTTGCAGGGGTTTTGTTTTTACAACTATAATCTTTTCATGAAGGACAAAGACCTACATAAAACTGCAGTAAAAAAAAAAAAGGAGGTCGGTACTGCTGTTAGAAGATTTCAATCTTCCAAATGCTGACTGGAACATTTTTGTGTGTGAGAACAGAATTTGAAAAGTTCTGTATTTACTTCAAAGGGCTCTCCTCAAACAAATGATAAAAGACCCATGAGGAAGGAGGCAATACTGGACTTGGTACTTAAAAGTATCTTAAATGTCTAGGTAGGTTCTAACTTGAACTCAAGTTATCATCAGTTAGTGTGGTTTGATAGAAGAGAAAAGGTAGAGGGGGGTCACATTAAAGTTAGGATTATAACCCTCAGATAAGATGGGGAGGGGGGGGGGGAGGACTTCAAGTTAGTGCTGACAGATTGGGAATACATTTGTGAAATAGAACAATGAACAAACTAAAAGATATTCTAGATGATATTAAGCTGATTTTCTGATGACATATAAGTACCAAAACACAGTTTATTCAAATATTAGAAGTACAGATTGTAAACTTCATGGATGTGGCCTATAACTCAGGAGGAAACCCTAATTTGAAAGGTGTATGCCTAATATTTTAATTTACTTGAATGGATCATTATATCGACAAAAAAAAAAAAAATTTACAAATAGTAATGGGAACAACAAATGCTACGCCCACTAGGTATACAGATACGTGGGAATGGCATTCTTTGACCCAGTAATAGACTAAGTATGGAGAGCTTCTGTTCCATCTACCATAGAATACTTTTCATTGATTGTAGACTCTCATTCTTTAGCACCCACACAAGTAGTTTAAAGTGAGCGAAAACTCATTAATGCAGCCTGACTCTGGTTAGAATGTCCCAATCATCTAAAACCACCGATGCCAAAGATAAGGAATGCAGCAGCATCAGATCATCTCACTTATGACATTCAAGAAACCAACCTCTCCCACTCTTCCCTGCCAATTTTGATGCAAGTCTGTCCTCTAAATTTTGCCTAGGCCAACCACTATCCAACTGGATTGAGTCCTCCAGGACTGGTGGCCAGCAAGGCATGAGAACAGGGGTAGCCTCTAACATGGACAAGAAGCAAGATGTCTGACACAGGGTAAGGAGCAAAAACTAAGCAGAAATCCAGGAGGCAAGAAAAGAGAACAGCAGCGCCAAATGTAGAAGCTAAAAGTAGAAGCTGAAGAAATTGCAATTTTCTGAAAACCAAAGTAAAATGAGGACCGGAAGGTAGGACCAAGTTCTAGCAAGGACTGCTGAGACTGCCTTAATATAAGTACAGGTATAGACAAGAAAGAAGATGGCCACCAGGAGAGAAGTGAGAAACCCAGAGCTGAAAGTGGTTTACGGTGCCACCTGCAGGCTGGAGGAGCACTCAGCAACAGATCCTTGCAGGACGGACACCATTTCCCCATTAAGCATCCCTTTTAACTTTGTCAACACCCTAGAAATGTAAAAAATGTTAAAAAAAAAAGACACCCTACTTGATTTTGTAGCTTTATTTTAAGTTTAAATGCTAGTAGGAAGTGCATAATGGCCATGCTGACCACTGGATTCAGGCATTTCTTGTGTTTGCTCTGATAGATTTAGGACTGAAGACAACATTTTCCTAAAGGGCACAAATTATTAAAAAATGCTCACTTCATCAGTCATTCAATACTAACGAAATAACAGGTAGTATATAGATTCATAGGAATACTAGAAAAACTAGAATGTGTTATTTATCTGAAATTATAAGGATACAATACTGTTACTTACAATATTAATGAGCACTGTGTTAGATTACACAATTAACAGTATTCCAATGGGGAAAATATTATATATTTAAAAACACAACCATTATATCTGTCCCTCTTTGGGAAAACTTAATGAGATAGGCCTTAAGCTGGCGAGATCACTGGAGAAGTATTTATCTCATCTAGTATGGGAACGCAGTAGGTAGACAACACTTGAACAAGAATCTGTGCTGGGTCAGCCTAGTGACAATGGCAGTGCAGTGCTATGCAGGAGACCAGAGTTCAATGCTTGGGATGGGTTTAGATACTGCAAAGCCTGCATTCACCGTCTCTGGTGAGAAGACGACTCAAACGTCATTCTAGGACAACACTTAGAGGTTTGACTTAAGAGTGCACTAGTTTGTGGACAGGGATCATTGCTGCGAAGTCTGTGCTGAATTGGGAGGGGAGTATAAAAATAGGAGGGAAAAACTCAGCTGGTTGCAAATGAAGACTCATGAGTGCTGTAGCTCAAAGGAGGAGGAAACTACAAGATAAAAAAAACACTAAGGATATGTCCTGCTAACTTCACAAAAAGTGAACTATGAACTAAAGAGTTATCAAGAAAAAAAAAAAAAAAAAAACCAGGATGCAACTAGAACAAAAACTGTAAGCAGATATTTCACTATTGCTGGTATCTCCATGAATGATTCCACAAATACCTTTGACCCTGAGCAGCATTTCTATATTATGACGGTTGAAAAGTAACTAGCAACAAAGACTTCATTTATAACTGAATGCACTTACTAGAAGTCACTTCTGTACAACAGTTGTAAGAGTAAAAAGTAGAGTGAGATTCTAAGGACCTGCACTAGCATTAAAACCAGCAATGTGGGTAACAACTCTTCATCGTATTGTAAGCCACATTTTTTTTTTTTTTTACCTGGCTCTGGTCCAATAACAGTGTAAATCTGTCTCATTTGTGCAGCTATAACTACAGAGTGCTGAACTTATGACTTACAGCAAGATCCCATGAAGGTACCTCACACAGCTTCTCACACTGAGTCACTTTAAGAGCTTTGTACTCCTGAAAATTCTATTCTGTGACATCTTAAAACTTTTGCATTTTAAATTAAAAAAAAAAAAAACAAAAACACCTGCCCCACAGAGTCATATTTGGACCCTGAGCTTCCTAACACCAATGTCCACTAATGATTTCTTCTTTAAGTGCAATAAAAGCGAAACCTTACTAAAAGACTTGAGTGAAGTTAAGTTTGATGCAGAAGTAATGTAATACCTGAACTGTGCTCACAGACTGGGCTGCCAGTTTCTTTAGATTATTCTTTATAAGCAAAAATCTCAATTGTTTTACATGGCAGATTGAATGAAGCAGAAAACCTGCAATACTGAATAAAGAAATATAAAATATAAAAGAAAAAAAGTTAAATGAAGGGATATCGCTAAGGAATCTCTCCACTTGTTTTAATTTGAGAGAGGCAAAGTGACTACAATTGGGGTTTTGGGAGTAGGAAACATTTAATCCCCAATTAAAATTAGAAATGGGTAACATCTATGTAATCAGTTGCAGTAATCATAAACCCCACTTCAAACCAGGTGTTGTCCCATGACAGCCCCATTTTTTTGAAAGTATATATTTGGGGACTGGCTACTATCAACATGCACTTTGAAACAACGAAGGACTTTGTCAATATTATTTCAATTTACGGAGCTTGAATGATCCTGATCACCAATTATGACTCAACAAATCCAGTCCACAGATAAATATTCAGATTAGAGGCACCTTATATAATCCAGTGATTAATTATAAATATTGTATCCTGCTCTAATTTTAACCAAGTATTAGTCAGAAGACGCAGGAAAAACAATGTATTAATCCCACGTGTAACTTTTCACACAGGGTCCATTCCCTGTCATAACCCTATGGCCACACAGCATGCAGGAACAGTCATCTGGAGAACAGGGAAATGAGGCTGACAGTGCAGCCACAGTGACAGTGGGAGCAGCAGTAGAAAATGACTTCTAACACTGGGGACACCATATGTACACACTAAGGCATTGCCTCAGTAACCAGTCAGGTTTAACCTTATATCTGTACTATGTTAAGAGATGCTGTAATAGAATTTGACTGTCATAATTAAGTGCAAGATAAGTTTGTTATAAACAATTGCTTCAGAGGCAGCATTCACAGCCTCTAGGGGCTGGAGGGACATGATGAGAGGCCATTGTGCAACAGTGATATCTAATGTCTAGGAAGAAAAATATTCAGAGGGACAGCAGTGTTAGTCTGGTGTAGCAAAAATGACCTAGGGTAGTCTGAACAGAGACCATGGCTTCTTGACTCACTACAATTATTTATGAACTTAACTGTTATCAGATCATTCTGTCTTTTCACAGTTACCTCAGTTGTCAGTAGGCAAAACTATAATACTATTAACGCTCTCTCCACACCATGTCCTACAAATGTAATGCCTTCTCTCTGTTCTGTATATATTTTACCCATCTCTTGCACACCACTTCATGCATCTGACGAAGTGGACTCTGTTCTCAAAGGCTCATGCATTAATAAATTGGGTGGTCTACTAGATGCCACTTGATTCCTGTCATTTTTGGCTAGAAGGACTGTCACTACAATGGCTGGATTAGATGGGAGGGGGTTAATACAGTTGTGCTCGTAAATTTACATACCCCTGGCAAAATTCTTAGCATTTTAAGAAAACATGAGTGACCAAACATGTTTTCTTAAAATGCTACAAATTCCACCAGGGAAATGTAATGTTTACATTGCTGGTGTGTCTGAAGGGACTGCTCAGATTTGAGCAGTGAAGGGCAGAAAGTGTGGATTATAGATATTGATTGTTAGCAGTGGAAAAGAGGAAAAAAACAAATCTCCTCACCTAACAGTAGACGGCTTCTAAGGGTGGGGCTGATCCTAATCAATAGCAGCCAAAATAACAGGGGCAAGTGCCAGTCTCTTCAGTTTATTTCCCGTCCAGAAGGGCTCCCAAGCTAAGTATACATTACTGCCTTAAATCTCTGAAATATAGCCAAAAAGATGTGTATATTTGCCTTGTTGGTGTGTCTTTGAGAAGACTGCTCAGATTGAATTACTGAAGGGCTTAAAGTGTGGATTGTAGATATTTATTGTTAGCAGGGCTAAAAGAAATGATTAAAAAAAAAACACCTCACTTAAGAATACAGAGGATCTGGCAAAATCCCTATAATTCCATGTAACCTACAATTAGAGTAACTAATATCCACTGTTCAGAACTCTTCCATGAAAAAGGATTTGGCTCACCTTAAAGCTGAATTAGCTACAATAAAAAAAAGTATTAGCGACCACCAAAGAATCCTCACCCACTTTACAGTATTCAGGAATCATTTCCTGATTATCACAGACAACTCTGATTCCCAGGAAAAAAATGGTTTACAGTTCGCTCAGGTAGGATAAGACCTGTGACCCAAAGACACCCATTCTCCACAATTATGCAGCCCACATGTCCTCCCCCACTTCCATAGAGCATACAGAAACCCAAAAATAAATGGATAACAGTGGGCTCTAATAGAATAAGAACTGTGATGTGGAGACACCCATTCTCTCAAGTACAAAAGGCCTTCTCTGTATTTGATAATGAAAAAGATCTAGCAATGGAGATTGAAGTGTTATCTGAAAGGAAAAAAGAAGCCCAAAGCACACAGAAATTCCATAATTCAACCAAACACCATAAGAAAAAGCTCTTTGTGCTGGGTGACTCAGTCAGAGGGAACTCTTTTCGAAGGCAACACTACAGTTAAAAAACTTCCAGGATCATCAGCTGGTAGAAATGCTATTCAGATAGTCAATGCAATCAAAGAAGAAAGTAAAGACTCTGAAGTTGATATTATCATCCATTTGGGAGCCTATGACCTTGCTAGAAACATCCAAGCGGTGCGTAGAAATTTCTGAACTCTGGCGAAGCAGATTAGTCACATGGCAAAGACTATTGTCTTTTCAGAAGTGTTACCTGTTCATGGAAAGGGAAAGGAGAGGCTAAGCCATATAGATACCTTCAAGATATAACTCAAAACTTGGTTAAGGAAGAAAGTTTTGGATATATTGGGGGCTGGGGCCATGTATGGAACAGTAAAAGGCTCTATGTCAAAGATGGCTTACATATGTCTGTGGTAGGAAAAAAGATCCTAAGTGATAAATTCTAATCGTATGCCACAAGGCATTTAAACTAGAGGACAGGGGAGGCAGAAGAAAACTGGAACGTCACCCCCGACATCTCCAAGAAACAGATGAAGAAGATAACAAAAGTCAGCTGAATAAGGCACAAAAGAAGTCCAAGAAGAGCAGTAACCTGAAGGAGAGAAACTGGAAAGCTATGAGCACAAGTGCTCGTAGTCTGGGCAATAAAATCCCAGACCCGCAAGCTCTATTGGTAGAAACAGATCTGGACATTGTTGCTGTTACAGAAACATGGTTCACAGAGTCACATGACTGGAATATGGCCATCCCTGGCTATAACTTATTAAGGAAGGACGAAAGAACAAGAAAGAAGGAATAGCAGCATTTTATGTCAGAAGCAATATCCAAGCAACTGAAATGCAAGGGACATGGGGTAGGGAAGAAGCATTATAGGCTAGCTTAAAAAAGATGCTGCTACTTCTATTTACATTGGTGTGGTCTAAAGGCCTCCAAATCAGAGAGAAGAGCTTGACAGAGATCTGATCAAAGACATCAAAAAGTTGGGAAAGAAGGGAGAAGTGTTTCTCACTGGACATTTTAATCTGCCGGATGTGAATGGAGTATCCCTTCTGCAGAATCTATAAGAAGTAGAGAGATAGTGGATGCCCTCCAAGGGGCTATGCTCAAACAAATGGCAATGGATCCCTCGAGGGAGGGTGTAATTCTTGACCTAGAGCTCACAAATGGGGATAATGCCTCTAATGTCCAGATATGTGCCCACCTGGGTATAAGTGATCATCAGGCAGTATGGTCTGATATTGCGAATAAGAAACAAAGAAGTCACACAAAGACCTGAGTTTTGAATTTCAAATATACAGCTTTGACAAAATGGGGATGCACCTGGAGGACAAACTAGAAGACTGGGAGAAAATGGGTGAGGTGGGACAATAGTGAGCTTAATTAAAAGGAGCAATTATAAAGACAACAAAATCTGTATGTTGGAAAAGTAAACAAAAGCTCAAGGAAAAATAAACTTATTTGGTGCTCAAAGGAGGTGGCTGCAAAAGTAAAGGCAAAAATATCAGCATTCAGGAAGTATAAAGGATTCCAAAAAGAGGAACACAGGGAACAATACCTGGTGAAAATGAAGGAGACTAAGAAATCAGAAAAGCAAGAGGTCAAGTGAAAGAAGGGATTTCACAAGAGATAGAGAGGTGACAAAACATTTTTCAAATATATAAGAGAAAGAAGGAAAGCCCAAAGAGGTATAGGGAAATTGAAATGTGACAAGGAACAATGTGTCAAGACAAACAAGGAAATGGCGAAAATGTTAAACAAATACTTCAGTTCGGTGTTCACTAAAGAAGACCCTGGAGAAGGACTGATGCTGGTTGACAATACTGTAGAAGGGAATGGGCTAGACACAACTCCTTTTACAGAAGAGTACGTATGGGAAGAGCTAGGAAAATTGAATATGGGCCGGCTGAGTTACATCCCAGGAGATTACGAGAACTCAGAGTTGTCCTGGCGGGTCCGCTAAATGACCTGTTCAATAGATTACTGGATACGTGAGTGGTGCCACAAGATTGGAGAAGAGCATTGTGGTTGTGCTTCTTAAGAGTGGTAGCAGAGATGAGGCTGGAAACTACAGACCGGTTAGTCTCACCTTGGTGGTGGGAAAATTAATGGAGACGCTGCTAAAAGAGGATACCGAACTATCTACAATCCAGTAAGTTGCTGGACCCAAGGCAACATGGATTCACCAGAGGAAGGTCCTGTCAGACATCTGATTGATTTTTTTTTTTAGGTGACTAGAGAATTGGATCGAGGAAGAGCACTTGACGTCATCTACTTGGATTTCAGCAAAGCTTTTGATACCATCCCTCACAGGAGGCTTATGAATAAAATGAGAAGCTTCGGAGTGAGCGCCAAGTGTTGTGCTGGTGGTGGACTCTTGGCCCGAAGTGGGGTTGATGCAACCCGTAGGCCAAGCCCTATGGGGCCCCACCATCAGGAGGCGGAGCTGACTAGGAGACTGAGGCCAACTGGAGCTTCGCCAATACCAGCCCTCGTTCCCCGCAGGGTGAGTCCTTGGGTGCCAGGGCTGGCTGGTCTTAGGCAGGCCTCCGTGTGACGACTCCCAGTAGCAGTGGTGCAAGGGTTGCCGGGAACCAGCAGAGGTATCAAGGGACCGACGTAGGTCCAGACAAGGCAGGCATCCAGAGACCTGGGTGCCAACAGGAACAGGGCAGAGACAGAGGGCACCCGAGTAATAGAGGCCGAAGCCAAGAGACCAAGTCCAAGTAGATACCCAAGGTGTAGTCAAGGCAAGCTGAGGTCAGGGCAGGCAGCTGAGCAAGGCAAGGTGTGAGAGATCAGGGCAAGGGTCAAAACCAAAGAATCAGTCCTGAGCGTGGTCCAACGTAGCAAGGGTCAAAGCCAGAAAATCAGTCCTGAGCGTGGTCCATCATAGCAAGGGTCAAAGCCAAGGAAGCAATCCTGAGCACAGTCCAATGGTGTTCACTAAAGAAGACCCTGAGCACGGTCCAACGGTCCAATTTCTCCTAGCCCGTGCGTTCAGGTTGTAATATATTGAATTGATTCTCATTTTGTTTCTGTATTCATGATTATTGTTTTTGAAGTGAAAATGTTATTTTATATTTAGATGTGATACCATTGTATTTTTATTATTTTATATAATTTATAATGTTTGTTTTGGTTTTTGTCAAATTTTTTGTGTTTTATTATGTATGTTCATTTTGTATATCGCTTAGGCCTTTTGTGTTAAGCGATTAATAAATTTTTTAAATGAAATGAAAATGAAATGATAGGGTCAAAGCCAAGGAAGCAATCCTGAGCACGGTCCAACGAAGCAAGGGTCAAAGCCAAAGGTCAGTCCAGCAAGACAAGGAGGGGACCAAGGTACAGGTCAGGAACAGGAACCAGGACCGGAGTCAGGATCAGGAACCAGGAACGATGGGAAACGAGCACATGAACAAACATGGAGACCTGTTGCCAAGGCAAGGAACTAGTGGCTGAGCCCTGCCTTATATACCAGGGTCCGAGGACATCATCATCTGGGGCCACGGGCTAGTTTCCCACTGCGGCCCCTTTAAAGATCAGAGCGGTGCGCGCGCATGCGCGCCTAAGGCCAGGGCCCACAGAGGGCTGAGCGATGGTGTCTCCCCACGGCACACGCAGGGAGTCCCACCGGGAACTGGGGAGGTCCCTGGAGGGGCCAGGAACAGCCGAGGAGGCAATAGGTGCGCAGGGGCGTAGGCGACTGCCCATAGCTGCGAGCGAGGATAGTCTGTGTCTGGGAGCAGCGCTGCAAGGGTGAGTAATCCATGCCACCACCAAGGTGGTGGCATGGATTACTCACCTGGAATACTGTGTTCAGTTCTGGAGCCCTTATATCAAAAGGGATAGAAACAGGATGGAGGCAGTCCAGAGAAGGGTGACCAAAATGGTGTGGGGTCAGTATCAGAAAACCTATGAGGAGAGACTGAAGGATATGATTACGTATACCCTGGAAGAGACCTTCAGATACCTGAAAGATTTTAATGATGTACAAATGTCAAACATTTTCCATTGGAAAGAAATCAGCAGAACTAGGGGTCACGAAATTAAACTCCAGGGAGGCTGTCTCAGAATCAACTTCAGAAAATATTTCTTCACGGAGGGTGGTGGATGCCTGGAATGCCCTTCCGGAGGAGGAGGTGAAAACCAAAACAGTGAAAGAAGGGCATGGGATAAACACTATGGAACTCTAAAGGTTAAAGGATAGAATTGAAGAAAAGAGTGCCTGGAGTAACTTGCTGATGCGGCAGTTACTACCCTTAACCAATAAACCTTGATACTGCTGATGCAATGCAAACATTGCTCTCTGCTTCAACGGCAAGGCATAACTGGGAATTGGATTCAAACAGCAACCAAGGGCCCTGACTTTTACAGTGTGGGAAACTGATTACCATGGGGTAACCTAGACAGCACAGTAGATACTACCATAAGCATGCTGGGCAAACTGGATGGACCATTTGGTCCTTTTCTGCCATCATTTCTATGTAAACAAAACATCTGTTATTTTTAATGCATTTCAAATTAAACTATCATCATCACAGAATAGCACAATAATTAAACAAATCATAGCAACAAGGGAAATAATAAAATGACACTGTTCAAAAGTTTGTACAGACTTAGTTCTTAATATTGTGTATTGCCCCCTTTAGCATCAATTTATTTATTTATTTAGAGTTTTTCTATACCGGCATTCATGATACAATCACATCATGCTGGTTTACACATAACAGGGGGTGTAATAACTTTGAACTTTGAACAAGTGAAGAGAATCAATGCAGTTACAATAAAACATGGCTGTTCAACTGGGAAGAAGAAGAAACAAAGCTATAGTAACTTAAGTCAGAGGTATAATTATTTACAGTATTCTGAAGTGTCTTTCTATAGTTGATGCTGAGAATCAGTTAGGGTCTGGAAAGGCTTGTTTAAACAACCAAGTCTTAAGCCTTTTTCTGAATTCTAGAAGGCATGGTTCCTGTCTCAGATCAGGGGGAATGGAGTTCCATATCGAAGGTCCCGCTGTAGAGAAGGCCTGGTATCTAAATGATCGATAATGTGTGGATTTGGTTTGTGATACCTGTAGTGATCCTCTGTAAGCTTCTCTAATGAGTCTGGAGGAGGTAAGTTGTCTGAGCGGGATTTGTAGGTTAAGTGGAGCATGATGATGAATGGCTTTACAGATAATGGTGATGGACTTATGAATAATTCTGAAATGTACTGGCAGCCAGTGTAAGTTTTTGAGAATGGGAGTGATGTGGTCTCTTCTCCTGGTGTTAGTCAGTATTCTGGCTGCCATGTTTTGGAGCATCTGGAGAGGTTTGGTGGAGGAGGCAGGGAGACCTAATAAGATAGAATTACAATAGTCTATTTTTGAAAAAATTATTGCTTGAAGGACCATCCTGAAATCTTGAAAGTGAAGGAGTGGTTTGATTCTTTTCAGTACCTGTAGTTTATAAAAGCAGTCCTTAGTAGTTTGGTTGATGAAAGATTTTAAATTCAGACGATTGTCTATGATTACTCCTAAGTCTCATGCTTGGGTGATGAGTGAGTTGGTTGGAGGGTTCAAAGTGATATTACTAATTTCATCCAGATACTCATCCCAATCTCAGAATCCTTACAAAAAACCTTGGCTCACTGGAACAATTGTTTGCAACAGATCAATCATCTTCTCTCCAGCCTTTGCCTCATTCTTAACAACAACAAAACTGAGATCCTAATCATCAATCAAGACATCAACATCAAACTTCTAAACCCAGCTGTCCTACTCAACTCATCCACTCCCATATTAAATCACTCACCACATGTTCGAGATCTAGGTATCATGCTAGACAATCAGCTCAATTTTAAAAAATTCATAAGCACAACCACCAAAGACTGTTTTTATAAGTTACAAGTCTTAAAAAAATTGAAGCCTCTTCTTTATTTCAACGATTTTCGGATGGTCCTACAAGCCATTATTCTATCAAAAGTCGACTATTGCAATTCGCTTCTCTTTGGCCTTCCATATTCATCCATCAAACCCCTCCAAATGCTACAGAACTCTGCAGCCAGAATCCTTACCAATACGAATAAAAGAGATCACATCACCCCCATTCTCAAGCTCCTCCACTGGCTGCCTATAAGCAAAGGATCCTATATAAAGTACTCACCGTAATTCATAAATCCATTCACAATATCTCTCCTCTTCAATTATGTAACCAACTACGCCCTCACTCCTCCTCTAGACCCATCAGAGGAGCATATAAAGGCACACTCTATGTACCTTCAACAAAATCCTCGCATCATAAACGTGCCATATCTACAGCAGGCCCCATTCAATGGAATGCGCTCCCACCAGACATTCGGCTTGAGTTCTGCCACTCTTCATTCAAAAAAAAACTTAAAACCTGGCTCTTTAGCCAAGCTTTTCCAGGACCATGATCATCATTTTTTCCCCTCCAACCAGCAAGAACATATCTTCTTCACAAACCCCCATTTTCCATACCACTACCTACTTCGGTATCTAATCTCTTGCTGCAGGACACTTGAGACTTTCTCACTTATACGTTATAATTTTTATGCTCAATAAGACCTGTCAACTTAATTGTTTAAGTCTTTTTTTTTTTTTTCTCCTTTATCTTTTGGTCATCAATGTTACAACGTTATTGTTAAATTTTGAACTTATGTACACTGTTCCAAGTTTCATAACCTTGTTCTATGTAATGCCTTTTGGCAATTTTCATGTTCTGTTTCAATGTAAACCGATGTGATCTTTATTTCATATAGGAACACCGGTATATAAAAATCTAAAAATAAATAAATAAATAAATAATTTCCGTGGAGATGAGAAGGAGTTCACTCTTAGAAGAATTTAGTATCAAGTTTAGACTAGTGAGGAGGCAATTGATTTCTCGAAGGCAGTTTTCCCAATATTCAAGTGTTTTAGTAATAGATTCTTTAATGGGGATCAAAATTTGGACATTGTCAGCGTATAGGAAGTGTGTTAGTTTCAGATTGGTTAACAAGTGGCATAGGGGAAGAAGGTATATGTAAAGAGCGTGGGGGATAGGGAGGAAACCTGAGGAACTCCTAGGGAGGAGTTGTAGTGGGGGAATTCTTTATTGTGAATTCTGACCTTGTAGCCTCTGTTACTGAGGAATGATCTGAACCAAGCAAATGCAGTTCCTGTTATTCCGATGACCGACAACTGGTTGAGGAGGATGGAATGGTTAATGGTGTCAAATGCTGCTGAGAGGTCAAGGAGAATCAGTAAGAAGGATTGACCTTTATCCAGTCCCATGATGAGGTCGTCTGTCAGGGATATGAGTAGGGTTTCGGTGCTTAAAGCTTTACGGAACCCAAATTGAGTGAGGTACAGAATTTTGTGATCTTCGATGTAGTCTGATAGTTGCGCATTGACTAATTTTTCCATGGTCTTTGCTATAAACGGAAGGTTGGAGATCAGGCGGATGTTGTTGGGATCTTTAGGATCCAAATTTGTTTGTTTTTTTTAGGAGGGGTTTGAGAGAGGCCAGTTTAAGGTCATCAGGAAAAATTCCCTAAGATAGTGAACCGTTTATGTCAGCCAGTGTTTTGGAGATGGTGTCAGGAATTAGCAGGAGAAGTTTAGTTGGGATTTGGTCGAATGGATGGGAGGAAGGTTTCATTTTCTTTAGTACTGATTGGAACTCTGAAGCTGTAATGGGATCAAACGATTCAAGAGTGATGCCTTTGTTTAGGAGATGATATGTACTAGTGGGAGAGGAGGTACTAGTAGGCAGTCGCGTTAGGAGGTTGGAGATATTACTTTGGAAGAAGAGAGCCAATTCGTCAGCTTTGGATTGTGCTTGGTTGCTAGGGATATCTGCTGCATTGGTTTGTGTTAGTTTGGATACGTAGGTGAATAGGGCTTTTGCGTCGAAGATAAGGTCATGGATCTTGTGAGCGTAGAAGTCCCTTTTTGATTTTAAGGTGGAGTTCCTGTAGTGGTGGAGCGCTAGTTTATAGGCAGCGAGCGTGCTGGGGCAGGGGGCTTTGCACCATTTGCTCTCTGTTTTAAGCTCTGTTTGAGTTTTCGAAGATCATTGTTGAACCAAGGTTGTCTTTTTGAAGAGTTGGGGGTTGAGTTTTTTTGTTGATAGTGGACATAGTTTATTTGCTACAGCCTCTGTGATGTTGTTCCAGGAAAGAAGGGCTGAATTGGGATCAGAGAGGTCTATGAGTGGGAGTTTTGAAGCCAGCTGGTTGCTGAGGTCATTGGAAGAGCAGGGCCTTCTGTAGAGGAATGAGGGTTCAGGGGGGTACATGTTGCTGGATTCTGTCAGAGTGAAGGTGGCGGAGATTAATGCGTGATCTGACCAAGGGACCTGCTTGCATACAGGGTGGGATGAATGCTTGATACCAGAGTTTACAAAGATGAGGTCCAGAATGTGGCCGGCTTTATGGGTGGGTTTATTGATGATCTGCTTGAAGCCCATGGCTGAAAGGGCAGTGAGAAAAGCCTCATAGTTGGTTGAAAGTGTAGGGTTGTCTACGTGCAAATTGAAATCTCCTAGTATTATAGCCAGGGAGTCCAGATTCATGTGTGTTGCAATTATTTCAACGATGGGGGAGGCATCTGATTCCAGTAGGCCCGGTGGGGCGTTAAATAAGGAGGATTTGGAGTTGGGTTGTTTTAAAAAGGCCTATTTCTAGTTTGGAATCTGATTGTGCTGGGTGTTGTGAGAATCTCAGATCTTTTTTGGTTGCTAAAAGAATGCCCCCGTGCCTTTTTTTATGTCGGGGAAGGGAAAAGAAGTCGTAGAGCTGTGTTGGTAGTTGATTTATTAGTACAATATCCGCAGGTTTAAGCCAGGTTTCTGTGATGGCGCAGATGTCTGGTTTTGCGTCTAGGAGATAGTCACTGAGGATCAGAGATTTCTTGGTGAGGGATTGTGCATTAAATAGTGTCAGGGAGAAAAGAGCGAGGCCTAGAAGTTGGGTAATAGGTGAGATCATGATAGGGATGAGGGTTTTGTAGGTGCAATGTCGAGATTGGATAGTTGCTTTTCCTATGGTGAATAGACTGTGTTGCAGAATAGGAATTGGGAAACCCGGATGCATTGTGTCTTGCAGAAGAGGAATGTGTTGAATGTTTGAGTGCTCTGGATGAGTGCTGTACAAGGCTCTATACAAGTTGATAAGGCTGAATGCTAGGACAAGCTGGAAGGATGCTGGAATGGATGACTGCTGGAGCAAGCTTGATAAATGCTGGAATGAATGTTGGGATGAATGCTGAGACAAGCTGGATAGATGCTGGCACAGATGGCTGCTGGAACAGGTTTGAAGAGTGCTGGGATGAGTGCTGGAATGAAAAGCTGGGACAAGCAGGATGAATGTTAGAGCGTATGACTGCTGGAACGGGCTAGATGACTGCTGGAGTGGGAAAATGCTGAACAGGCTGGATGCTTGCTAGGAGAGGGAGTTGGAGACTAGAAGAAATGCTGTTAGTCTGGGGAGATCTGGTGTGGATGTTGGTGAGGGATTGATTGAGAGCAGCCGCGTGAAGAGACTGGATAAATGCTGGAAGAGGCTGGTTGAGCGCTGGAAGAGATGGCTTGCAGTCTTTTGGGATATCTGTGAATGAGGCCCTTTATTTTTTGATGAGGTAAAGTTGCCCATTCCTCTTGTAAAAAGTCTCCAGATCCTATAAATTCTTTGGTTGTCTAGCATGAACCAATATTTGAGTTCTCCCCAAAGTGGCTCAATGATGGTGATATCAAGAGACTGTGATGGCCACTACAGAACCTTCACTTTCTTCTGCTGCAGCCGCTGAAGGGTTAACTTGGCCTCATGTTTCGGATTATTGTCATGTTGGAAAGTCCAAGTGTGCCCCATGCGCAGCTTCCTGGCTGATGAATGCAAATTCTCCACTAATATTTTCTGATAAGATGCAGCATTCATCCTGCCATCAATTTTGACTAAATTCTCTGTGCCACCCCCCTCCAAAAAAAAAAAAAAAAGAGCAGAGATCCACCTCTATGCTTCATAGTAGAGATGGTGTGTTTCTCTTCCTAGCATTTATGGTTGTGACCATAAAGTAAAAAAATGTTTTCTCATCTCTCCAAATTATTTTGTTCCAGAAATTTTGAGGCTTCCCTTGGTGCTGTTTGACTTATTGTAAGCAGACTGTTTTGTGGCTTTGGTGCAGCAATGGCTTTTTTTCTGGCAGCTCTACCATGCAGCCCATTTTGTTCATGTATCTCCTTATTGTGCATGCTGAAACACCCACACCACTGTTTCACAGAAGCCTTTATTTCAGTAGAAGTTGCTTGTGGGTTTTTATTTGCATGCCAACAAATTTTCCTGGTAGCTGTGTCTGAAATCTTTCTTGATGTACCTTGGTATTAACATAACCAATAATTTTCTACTTCTTGATCAGAGTGAACAGTACTGATTGGCATTTTCAAATCTTTAGATATCTTTTAAAATCCTTTTCCTGATTTATAAAGTTCCTCACAGATCCTTTGACAGTTCTTTTGCTTTCCCCATGCTTCAGTAACCAAAGTCCATGTAGCCCTGGATGAAACACACAAGGGTTTCTCAAGAGCTAAGAAACTCATTGACTATTTATACACAGACACTAATTACAATCAAACAAGGCATAGGTATGAATTTCTACCCTTCACTGCCATCTCAACCTGTGTTTGTCAACTTGAGTAAATATTAAAAGCCCAAACATTCAAGGGTATGTAAACTTTGGAACAGGACCATTTTATTATTTCTCTTATTGCTAAGGTTTGTTTAATGATTATGTTACTCTGTGATGCATAATAGTTTTAATTTGAAACATTAAAAATAACAGATGTATTCTGTCTGATCCCTCATGTTTTCTTAAAATGCTATACATCTTTCAAATTCTGCCAAGGGTATGTAAATTTATGAACACAACTGTAAATAAAAAAATAAAATTAAAAAAAGGTAAACACCTGGTAGCTATGATGAAGGTTCATGACACCATACACCCCCCCCCCCCAGAGGGGCCAGTTCTAATTCAAAGAAACCCAGAAGAGCTCAAGTGAGTTACCTGGAAAACAAATTAGTTATGAAAGAATGTTATAAATTGGAACCACAACATTACAAGAGGAAGAGCTGTTAAAGAAAAATATTTTTATTATTTGTGATAGTTGTGGGTGGATCCTTGGGCCGGTGGCAGATGACCACGCCCTCGGGGGAAGATCCCGAGAGGGACCACCAGTCAGGCTCAGAGTTGGGAGACAGACACACACAAGTTCTTTTATTAAACAGTTTTTGAGAACCACCAGAGGTGGCAGTAGTGAGCTGGAAGTGCCCGGCTGGGCTCAGGCACTGAAACAGCGATCCCAGGAAGGCAGAGCTGTAGAGAAACTAAGATAGTGAGTAGGCAGAGTATGTAGAGTTCAGGAACAGAACCTTGATGGTAACACTCACACTGTAGTCTCTTAGAATAGCCCAGGAGCTGGAATGAAATAGGCCCTCAAGGCGCGAGTACCTGGTTCCAGGGAAAGCTCTGAGAGAGCGATGGTAACTCACTGGTGTTGTAGGCAGCGGTGACTTCCTGGCAGACGTTATATTCAGTAGCAGGTCCGGGAACGTGGGCCCTGAGGAGCGAGTACCGGATCCAGACTGCGACCTGAAAAGTAAAAGAGATAGCGAGGCCCTCGAGGAGCGGGTACCCCAGATAAAGTCCGAGGAGGCAGAGTAGCAAGGTATGCAGAAAGCAAATCCCATCCGTAGCGATACCTGGAGGCAGCTAGGTAGGAAACCCTTTGCTAACTCGGTTAGCGAAATGAAAGACCTTTAAATATCCGATGATGACGTCATCTCAGGGGGACGCCCCTGAGGTTCGCGCCACTACTGGTACTTGAGTCGGGGCGGGGCCGCGCGCCCTTAGGCCTCAGGAGAACATGGCAGAAGGCAGCGTCTAGCCGGTCCGGGGACACCGGAGGAGGTCGGCAAGATGACGCTGCGGCAGCCAAACTTCCATCAACCCAAGAGGGAGTCGCCAAAGAGGTAAGGAGGGCGGAGTGGAGACGTCGGGTAGCGACTGTTGCAAGAAATATTCCTCTATACAAACTGTTCTTCCCCTTTTCTCCATCCATATTCCACTTTAAGGGTCACAGCATTCCTGTTGCTTGTGATGCAAGAAATTTAGGAGTAACGCTGGATTCCAACCTCTCATTGCTTCCACAGATCAGGCCCAATTGTTAAGTCATCATTTTATAAGTTACAAATGCAAAGTCAACTCAAATTACTGTTAGCTTGCTGATTGCCTGCCTCTCAGAACTAAGACCATTGTCTATAAGTGTCCCAGGTGGCAGAGGAGAGTTCATTGAGGGTACAGCTGGTGGCCATATCCTGCTACAGGGGCCGCATTAATAAAAATTAAGGGGGTCCAAGTAACCGCACACCCTGATGTGGTGTGCTTTCTACAACAAGTGAAGCATATTCGGCCACCCTTCAGACCGATTTTTCCTAAGTGGGATCTTACCTGGTTCTTAAAGCATTAATAGGAGCAGCCTTTGATCCCTTGAGGCAAGCATCCATCAAGGATCTCATGTTAAAAAAAAACAAACTGCCTCTCTCCCTGCCTTCTCATGCAGGGAACTCTAATTAGTGATCTCACCTCACTCAGTCACCTTCAGACCAGTGCTCTCCGTCCTTCCAAAAGTGGTGTCTCCATTCCACCTGAATCAGGTGGATTCTCTGCCAGCATTCAAGAAGAACTAATGGTGACCATCTTTACCTAGTGGATGTGCGCCATGAGATATATCATGAAAAGGGGAAGTGGCTTCAAAGACCAAGCTAGCGAGATGATTCAAGGAGGCCATCTCCTTGGCATATATACTCAACGACAGGCAAGTGCCAGGGGAGCTTCATGCACACTGAGTGACAGCGCAGGCATCTTCCTAGGCAGGAGTGTCCCCAGGAGAAATCTGCAGGGCCACAACATGGTCATCCTGCATTCACTTTCCAAACACTATAGGCTAGACATACAGACAAAGGAAGAGACAACCTTCGGGTCCAGGGTTCTTAAGAAAGCCCTGTTTTCTACCTGCCCGGCCTAGGGTGTAGCTTTTGTATCTCCCAAGCATAATGGACTGAACTAGCAGGTGAAAAGGAAGATTATCAGGTAAGAACAATTTTCTTTCCTCAAGTCCTGCTAGACTAGTACAGGCCCCACCCAAGAATAAAGGGGTCATAAGCAGACATGCCTGAGGCATCCATCTCCCTCTCTCTCTTCCCTCTCCACCCTCTCCTAAGAAAGAGAATGACCTTAAAATTATTTTTTTAAGAGAGAAAAGAAAAGAAATGTGACACAAAAAAAAAAAAAGGTCCTTTTCAGTTGCAACTACTGGCAAGGGCCTACGACTACTCCCCTTTTATGGTCAAAGTGAGGTCATGCAAAAAGGAATGGGCTCTCTGCATCAGGAAGCTCAGCAAACAGGTAATCCCAAGTGTAATGGACTGGTGTAGCAGGACTTAGGGATCAGGTAAGAACAATGTTTTACTTGTTTTCTTACTCATGCCTAATCTATACCTGAATTAAAAATAATCATCCAATTAATAACCAAATGAACTGTACCGCTGACTTTGCTGTAGAGCAATTAAGCACACCTAGTGTGCATCAGTACTCCACCTGCAACTCTTACTCACACGCCTAGGTGTGCATACTTAGTAAATATATTACAACATCCACCTGCTCATGTCTTATGGCGTAAATAATAAGGTTAACACCACATTTCAGACATTGATACTGCTTGTTATGTACATCCTCAACAGCCCCACTCCCAACACCCACAGTATTTGGAGAAAAGAGTAGATTGGGACAGATTAAAAACCAAGCACTCAACTCTTTTGTGGTCAACGTTTGGTGGTGCACATCATTCTACAATACTGGAGTATCAGATCCCATTCTCCCAAATTATTAACTGAGAAAGCAGCTTTTAAAAAGGTTTTTAGTTACAAGAACAACTTTGCTGCTTATGCTCCAATCTACTTAAACAGCAACAATACACAACTTTCTAAAAACTTAAGAAAATAAGTTTCTTTCCACTACTTTTCCAGCAATAACAGATCGACTCAGTAAATAGAAGCCTGTCCCACGATAGTAGACTGGATTAGAAATTGGTTTACCAATAGATACAGAAGATAGCGGTAAATGGAAGTCACTATGAGGAGAGAAAGATTAATGGAGTGCCTCAGGAATCTGTTATGGGGCTGGTTCTGCTCAATATCTTTGTGAGCAATACTGCAGAGGAGCTAGAAGGGAAAGTTTGTATTTTTGCAGATAACACTAAGATACACAACACGGTAGACACCCCTGAAGTAATAGAGAGAAGAACAAGTGATCTAAGGAAGCATGAAGAATAGTTAGAAGCTTGGCAGTTAAGATTAAATGCCAAAAAAGTGCTGAATCATGCATTTTGGGTGCAAAAATACAAAGAAGCTATATGTGATTGGTGATGATAAATTGAACATGGACTGGGAGAGCGACCTTAAGGTGACAGTATCTGATGATCTGAAGGTAGCGAAGTAGCGTGACAAGGTGGTGACTAAGGCCAGAGGGATACTAAAATGCATAGAGGCATAATTAGAAAGAAAAAGGAGATAAGGCTCTAGGTCTCACCTGGAGACTGTTTCTCAAAAAGGATAAGGAGAAGAAGCGGTCCAGAGAAAGGCAATCAAAATGACATGAGAAGACTTATGAGAGGTGACTTGAAGACAGAGATTATAAATCCTAGAGGAGATATGTGGGAGATATGATTCAGGCTTTTAAATATCTGAAAGGTTAAAAATGCACAAGAGATAAACCTTCTCCAATGGAGAGAAAGCTACAGAACTAGGGGTCACAATGTGAGACTTCAAAGGAGTAAACTCAGGATCATCATCAGCACATATTTTTCCATAGGAAGGGTGAAGGAGATGGAGACAAATAGTGATGGAATCCAAGAATGTATGGGATAAACAGAGGATCCCAAGGAGCAAGAAGATAGAAATGAAATCTAGGAGTAAACATGTGGTAACTTTTCTTAATGTGGTAACCCGCAGGAAGCAGCAGTCACAACCCTGAACAAAGTGCTGAGGGGGTTAACGTGTATGGAGTCACTATTAAAAAGCTGAATACTTTGCTGGGCAGTCTGGATGGCCCATTTGGTCTTTATCTGCCATCGTTTACAATATTATCAGCCCATATTAATGCTAGAAAGTAAATAGAATCAGCAAAATTAACATGTTACATTTGCAAGCTCGTGGCCTACCCTCCCCCCAAGCTAGCTCACTTACCTTGTGCCACCTAGCCATGCCAGCACCACCGCTCCAAGCAGCCAGAAACATCACCACTTCTCACGGAGAAAGATGCCTCCACCATTGACTGCCAGGCCCTTCCTTAAGCTTGGGCAGGCAAAGCACTTGCTGGCATTCCCCAGATGACATCCCATGGCCAAGTATTTAAACCCCAGCCATGCAACACTATAGTGCTTCAGCTGTGGGTCAACTATCTTCAGGATAGTGCGAGTTGCTGCTCCAGCATTCCAGTTCCTGTTCCAGTCTTGCTTTCATCCTCCAGCCTTGCCTCCATGCCTCCAGCCTGCTTAGCATGTCTTCAGCATTCTCCAACCTGCCCTCGCCTCCTCAGCCTTGCCCAGCCTGCCTTGTTCTCCTCAACCTGCTCTCTGTCCTCTTCAGCTTCCACATTCCTACTCTTGGACAGATTTCTGGTAATTGATCTTAGCCTGCATTCTTGATATTTCTCTGCCTGCTGCCTACCATGGACCACAACATCCTAATTAGTATTTTTAAAAAGTGATGCTAGCTACAGTATACTTACAAAATCACATTACAGTAAGGTGAATTCAAGCTTGGTTTACATTCAAACTATGAAACCAGCATCTCTTAAAGAAAACTTTGTGCACATAAAAATGAAAACTATAAAAGTAATCTCACTTAATGCACAATGGGATTTACTGATGAACTCAAATCTTTAAATATAATTGACCTTCATATTGCATGGGTCAGACATGAAAAATGTCAAGTTTCTGAGAACCCTTAATGTGCAATTGTATAATCATTGGTCAAATGGTGAGTACCTCTATGTCCATATTGTGAGCCAATAATTCATTTTTAAAAATATTTTTCTTTGCATATAAAAATCATAAGATGAAACACAAGCCAAACTTAGCTTACGCTTATTCATCATCAGGAACAAAAACAGCTTTTCAGAGTGTCGGTGCAAAAGGCAACTCATGTCATCCTTTATGCGAACCTCGACATTGCAATGTTTCATAACAGGGTCCTTTCTCAGGAGTGTGTATTAATCTTACATCTCCATATTCGAATACCCGGTTTCTGTAAGGTCTCTCCCGGTTGTATACACTGCTTAGCCAGCTGGAGGCACTGTGCATTAAGTGAGATTTCTTGTATAGTGTGATATTTTTTTTTTCACTTTTGGGTTCTCATTGTGCATAAAAATGAAAAAGCAGACTATTTTATTTATCTGGTTTTATAACTTGCATCACCATACAATTATGCCCAAAGTGGCTAGACAGGCACAGAGTGAACAAAGAGGCACTTATAGCAGCACAACTGTCACCATTGTGCAGCGTTCACTCTATGTACAACTGTCTATCACTTTTATCTCATGCCTCACCAGATTTATCTCATTTCAGTGCATAAGGTCAGTCATTCCTGTCATGCTGCAGTCATGCAGCTCCTGCCTGCCCAACTGTTTTGCTGCCAGCTGTTCTCCCAAGTCTTAGTCTCTAAGAAACGAGATACATGGCAGAGGTGTTAGATGTTGGATTAAGTATAGGATCTTGTGTGATCTTCTATTTAAGATGGTACAGAACCAATGAGGAAGATGATTTGGAGAAGGAATATAATTCCATCAGAAAATAAGAAATTGCCATGCTGAGTCAGACCAAGGGTCCATCAAGCCCAGCATCCTGTTTCCAACAGAGGCCAAACCAGGCTACAAGAACCTGGCAAGTACCCAAACACTAAGAAGATCCCATGCTACTGATGCCAGTAATAGCAAAGGCCATTCCCTAAGTCAACTTGATTAATAGAAGTTAATGGACTTCTCCTCCATAAGTATTCAACCTTCTATAATTGACAGATAGGATATAGCCTTAGCAGTGTGGGAAGAATGGATGGGCCAATGAGATTTAGGGTTTTTTTGCTATCATCTATGTTTAAAGGCTTTACAACATTTACATAAAGCAACTTTACTGAACAGTCAATCATCATTACAACAAAAAGCTCACAAGAGAGTCTATTACACAGTTCCACCTACAAGTCCCCTTTAATTAAGAAAAGACCAACCGTTCTTAAAAACATTGATCAGTATACAGTTGTGATCATCCACTGCTGAATAGCAAACAGTTGAATTATGAAGCAAAGTCAGTATAAATTTTTCATACAGTACAGAATCAATCCCACCTTTTGACAAGATAGAAATGGAGGATTCCTCGTGCTTTTGTCAATGAACTCCCATGTCCCTATTTATCTATGCCAGAGCACAATTATCCACACATGTAACTCAACAGAGGAAATGTACAAGCCCTGCTTTTCATTCATTTATTAAAATAAAACATGATTCATCTCTGATAATTCATCACATCTTTTGAAGTGTCAGCAGGAAGAGACATATATACACATGCCTTACACAAGAGTTAAAATAAAAGACAGGAACCGGTTTTTCCCCACTGCACTTGCTCTGTGGTGTCACCTACATGACAGAGCAGAGAATATGCAAATCAAAGCTCTTTCAGCTGTGCCAGGGATCGTTTACCTTTATGCTCCACTCCATATTACCAAAACAAATGACCTTTGCTTTATAGGGACATAAAAATTTGTCAACTTGCCAGCTTATGTTTTCTGGTTCAGCTCCATTCACTTCAGTGTTAATGGGTGTGAACTACATTTTACTCATCCTTCTTCAACTAAGTTCAGTAAATGCTTAAATTAAAGAAGAAGCACCAAAGAGGAACCTCAACATCCAGCTTTCCTGTTTCCTGTCTCTATATCCAGGAGAATGGAGTACAAAGGAGAAAGATGACAAAAACTGTCCTGGATAAGGAGTAATATCCTACAGATGGTCGTTTTCAATGGCTGTGAGAGCTGGGACACATCCTTGGAAGTATGGACAGAAAATCAGGCAGACTAGATAAACTAATTGGACTTTTTTGACCCTCAACTACTATGTTATTCCTAAAGGACAGTCTTATATGTGAGTCTCATTTCTATTTTCTCCAAATAAATGTTATCCTTTATATATTTAACTGACTAGCTGTCAATTTATCAAAGGTATCTCACTTGAAATTGTTAAAAGTCCTGAAAGGTATTTTGCTGTTTCTTTGTTCTCTCCATCCTTCCCCTTTCTAATCCATCCTCCTCATTTGCTCTCTTCTTCTTCTTACAGTTGCATTAAAAATAGTGCTGCAACACACCAGTGGTATAGTGCAAGTAGTCACAGGAGGGGTTGGGCAGAAAGTGATTATCCCATGTGCTGCTGCTCCTGCCTCCTCCCACAAGCTGAGAGTTAATAAGCAGCAGGAGAAAACAAACAGACAGAGGAGAGAAGCATTTCCCAATCACCATCTCTTGAGATTGCCAGCATGCACCAGTTCTACTTTCAGAATGACCAAAGGGCCAGGAAAACTGACAGCATGCTTGAACAAGCAAGGAGCTTGCCACAAAATGCCCTGCAACACATTCCTCGGCAAATCTGTGTCTCAGAAAAACCTCTTCTCCCCCAAGATCTCTTTCAGATGCTAAAGCTACACTCAAATTTTTCAAATGAACTAGAATCAAAGCAATACTAGTAACACACAAAAACCAGGAAGAGCAGCCACTAACCAAAACTCTACAATCCATTGTGTTGCTAATCCATAGTGTAACTAGCTTGACATTATTTTTCAAAACCACTAAAAAAATTTAACAAAAGGTTAAATAAATCTTTATAAGTAATAAGAAAACTATAAAAAAAATCAAAAGCAACTTTAAGTGAGATGAAGATTTATATAAAGCTAGGTAAATAATGCTCTAAACACAGCTGTGAAGATTAATCCCAGCACTAGCCAAAGTTTAAACAAGTTGGAGAAGTGTACACTTCTGGCATAACACAAAAAGTGCATTTTATGGTTTTATATTTTATTCACTAGTTTCTCCCAGTCCCCCTCCAACCACATACATATTCACTCACTCATTCCTCTCATCAATTCATGGATAGTACAGCTCTCCTGTCATATCTATTGGGGTCCTTGCCCTGGACAAGTTTAGCTGAAATTTGGCAGCATGCTCTCCAACCACCTTTCCAGTAAAATGCATCCATGGAGAGGACCCTGACATGTACTGATGGACAGACAAGACATCAGTGATCAGTGCTTTGTAATGATGGAATGTGCTGAAAAAGCAATTTTACGTGACAAAAAAAAATCATAAACAAAACCACCAAACTCAGAAAAGAATACTCTAAAAGCAACTCAAGAAGGCAGTTTTGGATTGATTAATTATTCTGGGGTTTCTATGTAGCCTAGAGTCACCCATGCTATCGAATCCCACTGATCAGAGATGATCTTTCCTAGCACTATACTAAAACACCAGCATTTAAGATTCTACAAATAAACGTACATGCCCTATTTCAAAGCAAACAAAGTTTTGGCTACTTTTTCAAAAACGATTGACGGCTGGCTCAGTAGTTTAAAGCAGCAATTCTCAATCCAGTCCTCAGGACACAATCAGGAAGTTAAGTTTTCAGGATAACCACAATGAATATGTATGATAGATTTGCATACAATGGAAATAGCGCATGCAAATCACTCATGCATATTCATCATGGGTGTCCAGAAAAATCAACTGGCTCAGTGTATACCCACCTGATTAGAGAACGTAAGAACATTAAAACTTGTCATACTGGGTCAGACCAAGGGTCCTTTTTGTAATAGTGGCCAATCTAGAATGGAAATACCTGGCAGGATGCCAAGGGATAGCTAGATTCCAAGCAGCTTATCCAAAGAATAAGCAGCGCAACTCCACCTTAATAATAGTTTATGGACTTTCCTTCCAAGAAATCATTCAAACCATTTTTAAACACAGCTACACTAATAGCTTTCACCATACGCTTTGGCAATGAGTCCCACAGCTTAATTATGCATTGAGTAAAAAAGTATTCACTCTTATTAATTTTAAATGTATTAAATGTATTATCTAGTAACTTCATTGAATGTCTCCTGGTCTTCATATTTTTTGAAAGAGTAAATAAATGATTTAATGTTTACGTGTTCCGTTCCACTCATTTTATAAATCTCCATCAAGTTAGCATGGGGCACATCTCCATCAAGTTAGCATGGGGCACATTTAAAACTAATCGGAGAAAGTTCTTTTTTACTCAACGCACAATTAAACTCTGGAATTTGTTGCCAGAGGATGTGGTTAGTGCAGTTAGTATAGCTGTGTTTAAAAAAGGATTGGATAAGTTCTTGGAGGAGAAGTCCATTACCTGCTATTTAGTTCACTTAGAGAATAGCCACCTCCATTAGCAATGGTAACATGGAATAGACTTAGTTTTTGGGTACTTGCCAGGTTCTTATGGCCTGGATTGGCCACTGTTGGAAACAGGATGCTGGACTTGATGGACCCTTGGTCTGACCGAGTATGGCATTTTCTTATGTTCTTATCTCCCCTTAGCTTTCTCTTCTCCAAGCTGAAGAGTCCTAACCTCTTTAGCCTTTCCTCACAGGGGAATCATTCCATCCTCTTTAACATTTTGGTTGCCATTCTATGTACCTTTTCTAATTCTGCTATATCTTTTTTAAGATGTGCTGACCAGAACTGCACACAATACTCAGGATAAGGTTGCACCATGGAGTGATATAGAGGAATTATGATATTCTGTTTTATTCTCCTTAGCTAATAATCTCTAGCATTCTATTTGCTTTCTTGGCTGCTACTCCACACTGACAGAAGATTTCAATGCATTATCAACTATGAAACCTAAGATTCTTTTTCTGAATATTGACTCCTAATGTGGAACCTTGCTTTGTGTAGCTATAATTTGAGCTACTCTTCCTTAAGTGCATCACTTTATACTTGTCCATATTAAATTTGTCATTTGTATGCCCAATCTCCCAGTTTTGCAAGGTCCTCTTGCAATTTCTCACAATCCTCTTGTGATTTAACTTTGAAAAATGTTGTGTCATCGGCAAATGTGATCAGCTTACTTGTTCTTCCCATTTCCAGGTCATTTATAAATATATTAAAAAGCAGTGGTCCCAAAACAGATCCCTGGGACCTCTACTCTTCCCTGACTCCATTGAGAAAATTTACCATTAGGCCTACTCTTTGTTTTCTATCTTTAACCAGTTGGCAATTCAAATTAGGTCACTACCCCCTATCCCATGACATTTTAATTTCCTAAGAAATCTCTTATCAGAGAGTTTGTCAAATTATTTCTGGAAATCTAGATACAATATATCAACGGGCTCACATTTATCCACATAATTATTTATACCCTCAAATATATATAGCAAATTGGTGAAGCAAGACTTCCCATGGCTAAATCCATGTTGACTTTGCCTCATTAAACTATGCCTATCTATATGTTCAGCCATTTTGTTCTTTATGATAGTTTCTACCATTTTGCCTGGCACAGACATCAGACTCACTGGTCTGTAGTTTCCTATATCACCCCTTGATCCCCCTTTAAAAAAAAAGGGGCATTACATTGGCAAACCCTACATCTTCAGGTACTATACACAATGTTACTGATAGTTACAAATTTCCAATAGCAGGTCTGCATTTCATTTCTCAATTCTTTCAGCACTATGGGATGTATACCATCAGATCCAGGTGATTTGCTACTCTTTAGTTCATCGGTTTGCCCTAGTGCATCTTCAAGGTTCACTGAGATTTGTTTCATTTTCTCTGAATCATCACTTTTGAATATCATTCCTGGCATAGGTATCTCTCTTCATCTTCCTCAGTGAATACCGAAGCAAATTAATTTAGTCTCTCTGCTTGGCTTTGTCATCCCTAAGTGCCCCTTTTACCCCTTGATCATCTAATGGTCCAACTGACTCCCTTGCAGGCTTTTTACCTCAAATGTATCTGAAAATGTTTTTATTATGAATTTTTGCTTCCACAGCAATCTTCTTTTCAAATTCTCTCTTTGCCTTCCTTATCAATGCTTTGCCAGTGCCTATGCTGTTTCCCTCATTCATATCTCTTTTCCATTTCTTGAAAAATGTTCTTTTAGCTATTATAGCCTCTTTCACCCCACCTTTTAACCATGCTGGTAGTCATTTAGATATCCTACCACCTTTTTTAATGCATGGAATACATCTGGTCTGAGCTTCCAAGATGGTATTTTTAAATAACATCCATACCTGATCTAAACACTTAACCTTTGCAGTTGTTCCTTTAAGTTTTTTCCTATCCATTTTCCTCTTTTTATTATAATCACCTTTTTGAAAGTTAAATGCTGTTGTAGTAGGTTTGGGTTTGTTTTTTTTTTTATTGCCCTCCCTCCAAATATTAAGTCAAATTTCATCATGTTGTGATCACTATTTCCAAATGGTTCCAAACTTAATTCTTGCACCAAATCCTGTGATTCACTAAAGACTAGGTCTAAAATAGTTTCCTCTCGTGTTGGTTCTTCTAACACTTGCTCCATGAAGCAGTCATATATTTCATCTAGGAAATTTACCTCTCTAGAATGTTCTGATATGACATTCACCCAGTCAATGTTGAGTTAATTGAAATCACCCATTATTAATGTGCTGCTGATTTTGTTGGCTTCCCTAATTTTTTTTTTAGCAATTCATAATCTGTTTGTTCATTCTGGCCAGGTAGATGGTTAAACATCCCCACTGCTATATTATTCCCTTTTTCACCTGGAATTTCTATTCATAAAGATTCAACGTTGCATTTTGTTTCCTGCAGTATTTTTTATCCTGTTTGACTCAATGTACTCCTTCACATATAGTGCCAGCCCTCCAATTTGATCCATCCTATCATTTTGATATAATTTGTACCCTGGTATCACAGTGCCCAATTGGTTATCCTCCTTCTACCAGGTCTCTGAAGAGCCAATTATATCTACTTCATCCAATGCTATAAACGCTAACTCTCCCATCGTAGTTTCTAGACTTGTAGAATTTGTATACAGACATTTCAAAGTATGTTTTTTGTTTGTATTAACAAAATCAGTTGACAAGGGTAATATGAAATCTTTCTGCTCTTTACTTAAAGACACCTGGCCCACTTTGGCATTTATTACCTTTCTACTGGGATGCCCTAATTTCCCTGTTCTCTTAGTATCCTTCAAAGATACATCATTCTGAACACGTGCTTCAAAGCAATTGTCAGCTTTCCCCCATCATCTAGTTTAAAAGCTGCATTATCTCCTTTTTAAAGGTTAGTGCCAGCAGCCTGGCTCCATTCTGGTTACGGATGTGCATTCATTTTGTTACTTTTCTTTTTAGTGTGCATTAATTCGAATTAGTGCTCACTAATGTGATTGTGTGTGCACGAAAACAAAAACAAAACTGAAAAAAGCCAAATAAAAATGAAATGAACCAAAAAAAACCCACCCACAAATTTTCTGGCTGCACATCCCTAACATATATCATGAT
Organism: Rhinatrema bivittatum; assembly: GCF_901001135.1. NCBI lineage: Eukaryota > Metazoa > Chordata > Amphibia > Gymnophiona > Rhinatrematidae > Rhinatrema > Rhinatrema bivittatum. The sequence goes on from NC_042617.1 coordinate 382,628,129, forward strand.
TTCTTTCGACTTGTGCATTTGTTAAATGTTTTAAATGCCAATAACAAAAAATGGAAATAATTCAGTTTCCTTTCCTGGATACAGTTGGAAGTTCATTCCTTTCTACCAATATTCTCTTTTTGGTCTAAATAAAGTAGTATATATCTATATAGCCATCACTTATCTGATATTTTGCTCAGTCTGCCAAGGAAAGGAAAGATTTTCAGAGATCATTCATGATATGAAAATATGAAGCTGCATGAGTTTTGACAAGTACAGCTGTTCATGAACATATTACTACTTTACTTTGCTCCCTCCCTTGGCTACCAATCCACTGAAGGATTAAGTACAAAATAGCAATGCTAATCCATAAACTTTTGAATTTAAACACTTCTCTGTGGGCTAAACCTATGCATCGTAGATTTGGTCCTTTTCTGCCATCATTTCTATGTTTCTATGTTATGCTTCTATAAAACTCATACCCATGCTCTTAGCTCTGTGCAGTGATAGCTGTGGGAGATACATTCCATCCTCTCTGCTTATCTTGCGGAGGAGACTCATGAAAAGTCCTTTTCTGTCACAGGCCCTATTTTTTGTAACGGTCTCCCGGATTCTGTACAGATGCCCGAGGACAGCCAGTCCTTTAGAAAAGCATTAAAGACATGGCTTTGTTCCAGAATGTTAACAGATAGATGGACACATTGCAGAGTCCAGGATTTTTTTTATAGTCCAGATTTGCAGCAGTGTGAATTGTTTGAAGACAGACATAAAAACACATTACAAAAAAAAGAACAGCATGGCAACTTCAGTAGGCAAATGTTTCTCAACCTCTATATCAGAGTATTAAAAAGGAATTTCAGAACTACATAAAAACGCAAAACATTTGAAATTAAAACGATCAAACACTTTGAAGCAAATACAAAAGGACTTAACAAGGACATTGACTCTTTCACCCATTATTGGATACAGAACATCTGAACTGTAAAGATTTCTATCAGTCACCTGTCATCCCTTCATCCCCGCTACCCCTGCTTTTTTTTTTTTTTTACTAAGCTGTTATGGCATGTGCAGACAGCCTACAATCTAGCTGTCTCTGTATTATTTAAACCCAGTGTAACTGTGCTGTTTATTCACTGATCTGATAACGGAAGCTTATCAAAGGCTAACCACAGACGTATCAAATATTTTACAATAAAAAGATACCACCTACATTACAACTTAACATGACAGCCACAACACTTAGGCTCAGGGGTGGAACTATAATTAATATTTTTCATAGTCATATCTTCACATTACATAGTTATTAGCAAGCATTTTGAGAGAATAATGGGTAGGTAGTGCTAAGATTTTGAAAACATATCTTGGTTGAGCATTTAGCATATCATTCTGAAAGAGAAAATATTTCAAAAGATTTTTTTAATTTTTCCAAAATTTCCAGTTTTTCCACTTCTGGCCTACTGCGGGGGGCAAGAGGGAAAAAAGAAAAACAGGTTTTTTTTCTGGATTTCACATCACTCTTTTCTCCGTTGTCTTCCATTACATAGCCTGGCTGAGGCTCAAAGGAAGTCCCAGTCATCATGCAATGGCAATGTTAAGTGGCCGGAGTTAGGGAGCATAATTGCAGGGTTCTGGAAGAAGCACTGGTGAATGGCCCCTACCCGAGAACTGTTACTGCAATGTGAGTTGGAAGGGGAAAAATCTCCAGGTAGATGAGAAAGCAGAGTTGCTTATCTGTAAGAGGTGTTCTCAGAGGACAGCGGGATATTAGCCCTCACACATAGGTGACCTCATCGGATGGAGCCTGGTCCAGAACTTTGATCTCAAAGATTCTAGAATTTTCAAAAATATCCTACTGAGCATGTGCAGCTGTAGTTATCACCCTGCCCTCTAGGCAGAATCCTAGGAAGTGGTGAAAACCAAAACAGTGAAAGAATTCAAAAGGGCTTGGGATAAATACTGTGGATCCCTAAAGGCTGGAAATGAAGAAAAGAGCACATAGAGTAACTTGATGGTGCAGCAGTTATTACCCTTAACCAATAAGCCTTGATACTGTTGATATAATTCCATCATTGTTCCCTACTTCAACGGCAGGGGGGAAAAGGGGAATTGGAGTCATTAAGAAACTGAGGGCCTTGACTTTTATGGCCTGGGGAAACAAACATGGAGTTACTTGCTGATGCAGCAGTTACTACCCTTAACCAATAAGCCTTGATACTATTGATGCAATTCCATCATTGCTCTCTGCTTCAACGGCAAGGCATAACAGGGAATTGGATTCAATAGCAAACAATGAAGACTAGTGTGGGAAACTGATAAAGCACAGGGGTAACAGGGAATTGAATTCGAATAGCAACCAATGAGGGCCCTGACCTCTTATGATCCTGGAAATAGATAAGCAAGGGGCAACCTACACAGCACAGCAGATACTACCATAAGTTTGCTGGGCCGAATGGATGGACATTTGGTCCTTTTCTGCCATCATTTCTATGTTTCTATGTTATGCTTCTATAAAACTCACACAAGGAGAAACCAATTCCTGGGGGGGGGGGCAGGTGGGTTTCGTGAATACTAACATCCTGCTGTCCTTGGAGAACACTTGTTACAGGTAAGCAATTCTGCTTTATCCAACAACTAGCAGGATGGTAGTCCTCACACATAGGTGAATCTCAAGCTATAGGCTGTCCGAGCAGGACAAAGCAGGAAACCGTCCAATGCTGAAAGCACCAACTCTCTCCCTTTTGCCTGTGAGGCAGCTGACCCACAAAGGGGTCTAGGCAGGAAAAGAGTTGGGTCCTACAAAGAGAAAACCATAGAAAAGACAGACACAAAACCCCGATGTGTAGCAGAGGTGCCTAAGGCAGGGGAATAATGTGAGTGCCAGCAAAAAACATACTCCGCATCACAGAAAACATTACAAGAAGGGTTTCTGATCAGTAAACCCTGATGACAGTAGTGTTTAGAGAAGGAGCTTGAGTCTATTCAGTCACCGCCCCCGTTCACTGTTGTAAGTGACCCACAATTTATTCGACGGTGTTTAAGCAGAGTACAAAGCCATCACCTTTAGGGGAATCCCTAAACTCAGGGACCTCAGAGGATGCCCTGGATACAGCAGCGAAAACAGACGGAGTGTTTATGGCCACACACCATCGATCTAAGAGGGATATTAGCCCCCGCTTCCTCAGAAGCACCCAAAGACGAAGCAGTACAACTAGCCCTTAACTACATCAACAGCATATACCCCTTGACCAAAACTCATTTAGAAGCCTTCCCATCCACAGCTGGGTCACCTCTTGGACAGGTGACTGCCACAGTTGAATTAGGAATGACCATACAGCAATTGCTTTCACTGCTACATGTTGTCATAATACTGCATAGCGGCATCAATACCCTGCAGGACTAGCATGATGTATTGGACTTTTGCTATGCCTTTGCCTACCATGCATATGCTTTTCTTTCGACGATTTGGATCTTCCATCGCTGCAGCTATGCCCAGGATGCCCGGACTGAAAATTATGGTCAACTCTTCATCTGCAGTGCAAGATTAAGTAACTACTATATGTCAGCACTTAATGATCGACATGCATGAGCTTCCCCATGAATCAGATGGGCAGGGAAAAACAGTGGGCTTAGCCAAGGACGGGTAAGATTTCTTCACCTAAGGCTAGCTTAGGATATAAGGGACAACCTAAGACAGGCACCCACAGCTCCGCCCATATGTGAAGGGTTTCTAGGCGTAACCCTTCAAGAGGGGGGGATGTATGTATGCACTGACTTACTGAGACACTTCTTTCTGCTGTATTCCTATACACTAGTTTTAGACAAAGAAAGCAGAGGACCCTGGCTACGTGCTGGAATGCAGCGGGCCAACACCCCAGACCCATTAGCTGATTGGTCTAATACATTCTCAAATCAGATGTACTGCACTTATCTAGAAACAACACTCTGAATATGCTCTGATTGGTCAGTATGAAGGGTATATAATGTTATACACATTGCTGTAACAATTGGGTAACTAGGTGTTTTTACAATTGTATAGACCTATGTTACTCCCCAGAACAAACTATTTCCTCGTGCTTTGTTCCGGTCCCTGTCCCTATCCCTTTGTCTTTCCCTAATAAAGTCTCAAGTTACATACTGCTGCAGTACTTTCTTTAGAATAAACATTTTGTCTAGAACCTCATGGATACAGGAAAAAGTCTAGAGATGTAAACAAAAGAAGGTCTCTTAGACAAAGACCACACAGTTTTCTTCAGTGTTACAAGACAACCTAAAAACGAAATGGGGCCCGAGAACTCCCCAGAAAGAAACTGCGGTCCACTAACATCCAAAAGCAGAATGTCTCTGCAGAAATGAGCCCATGTTTGACTAATAGGCATAATGGGCAGAAAACTCAACCAACGCTTGGAAGAATAATCAGCAACAACGGCAGGGTCTGTGACAGACCCTACGTGACAAAGCACCAGACATAGTTAACCAGGAGGACAGCATCAAGAGTTTCAGGGGATGAAAGGAAATCCCTGAATGGGATCGCTAGCCCAAACCCCCGAGCAGAGAGATACGTTAGGCCTGAAGCTCATCCACACTGCACCTTGTCGGGGCAGGCCTATCCATCCTATGTACAGGATAGTTCAAGTGAGCAGGAAGACCCTCTGGGCAACCTAGTGATGTGAGAAAAGCTAAAGGCAGTATTGGCTGGAGCCAAGCGAAAATATAGGGAAAAAGTGGTGTTTCTTTCCCTGCAAGTATTACACAAATCCATTAGCCTTTCCTCCCCTCCCCAGACACTCGGAAGGAGCAAAGAACACAAGGAGAAGACCGCTGGACTGCCGGGGTAAGCACAAGTCACTAGGCTGTATAACTCAACCCCAAGCTAATAATTCACTGCCAGTTCCAATAAGGAGTTACCCACCGAGACAGAGTCCTCAGCCTGCATGGAACAGCTGAAGCTGAGAGTAAATTCCACAGGGAAGAAACACTCCACTAAGAGACAGGAAGCCAGGGTGCTGCAACTGCAAACTCCTATCGAACAGGATTTCTTCACCGGCCTGGAAACTCTAAAGGTACCAGGTCAGGGGCGATCTTGGAACAGACTGCCCCGAACCTGGCTTAAACATTAATACCTCAGCCATGATAGCATATACTTCTCCCAAGCAAGCACACGGTCCAGTAAATGGAACAATCATTTAATGATCCAGAACTCCCCTTGTCCGCAGGCTATCCCTAAAATGGGGAAGTATAGCATGCAAGCCATTGCAACCAAAAAGCAGTACCTCTGTTGCGGGGTCCCTCAACCCCCAACTCCCTCAGCCATGGATATGGCGATAGGATGAAAAGCATACTCGCCAATTAGATGGATTAGAACCCTCCTATCAAAAAACACCCACTGAACTCAGCAGGTATCAAAGGTGACTCCTGAACGAGAGAAACCCCTAATCTTCACTAGGGAGCTACTCCAGAAAGGCTCCCTTGTGAAATACACCTGCTATGCCTTAGGACGACCTAAGAACAGCACTATCACTCGAATGGCTCTCGGATCCCACGAGGAACCGAGAGCGAACACCAGTCAAAAGCTGTGTCATGCCTTCTCCAGGAAATGTAGAATGAGGGACATCCCTTGCAGGGTTGGACAACCAGGCGTCCAGAGAGGAACCCATAAGAGTTGCTCTAGAACCCAGTCAAATCCCCTCTTCCTGAAGGGACAGGAAAGCAACAGGAGTCGGGGCCTCCCAATCCTGAAAAACCTGTCAACTCTCCAGAGACACAATCAATGATCTCGGAGGTTCAGAAGCGACCAATCTGCCACTAGCAGCCACCCTCGGAAGAGGAAGGCCACCACAGTAATCAACGAATGGGCCCCAGCAAAAATGGTCAGGTGACTGCCACTGTCCCCTGGCCCTAGCCTACAAGGAGATGCACAGATTCAAAGAATTGAGGCTCCGGTTCAAACCTGCCAGGGACAGAGCCCCAGGGGCTTCCCCATCAAGGGGATTTTTGACATGGAAGGGGGGGAGGGGGTCAAAAGACATATTCCTCTTCTAAGGAGGGAGAAGACTCCCGACACTACCCTCCTGGTGTCTACTCCCCTTAGGGTTCGACCAGGAAAACCATTCTAGGTCAGTCCTGTTGTGCTCTCCACGAGGAAAACACATACAGTAGAGGGCCACTGGAGAATAGAGCCCTCCGCTGTAAAAGCACGCTGACCAGTACTCATTCAGTGGTATTCCATCCTATGGATGGCGGCACACCTATGACTGCACTCGCCATGCTTGTGAGTAGAATCACATGGCATAGCAAGGACTGAGCACCACTTGCTAGAGTCGGTGGCTGCACACAGCCAAAAGGCAAATTACAGAGTGTGTGATGACACCTTCCTCACCAGTGCTCCCCAGCACTTTGTGGTGCAGAATTGATGCGACGATGGCAGAACTCTGGCAAGCTGACAACTGTATAAACAGGAAGAATGCTGCCTGCCATCACCTGAGGCGCTTGGAGTAGATGCTTTGCTGTACCTGACCGTGCATGCTGCACTCCACTATCACAGTAACTCACAGTAGAGTGCATAGGAACAATGTGACAACAGCATCCCAGTTCCACTGGGGCTCTGGGTATGGCATGGTGGTGGGTGGCGCTCTGTGGCCTTGCCACCTCCAGTACCTAATGCTCCAAGAGGCTGGATAAACTCTTGAATTGTGTCGGGAATGGCTCACCACCGTTTTCCTCATGGAACAACAGCGGTGAAGTCCATGGCAATCAACAGTGCCCATGGTGCTCTGCGGTCATGTCCTGCGGCATCCAACCGTGACAGCACCCGCAGGGCCCATATCGCTTTTGAGCTCACCAACGCTGGATCACATCAGCTCGACAATATATAGAGCTATCCCCAGCGCCACAGGCACCCTCTGACCTCAACAGCCTGGTGCCCCCAATAGGGACCCCAGTACCCGAAGGCATCGTTGGACTGGTAGTATGGTAGTGGGGCTCTGCAACCCCAACATGCTCCATCGGTGCCCAGAGGAACCGGTTTACTGCCAACACTATCGAATGTTCCCCTCGGCTCATCTATCCATCCTAGGATGTCAATGCTGCGAGTTTGATGGCATCCCTCGACAGCAGCTATGGCTGACTATAGCCTTGCTAGCGTTCATTAACACCAATGGTGCATGAATCCAGGCGGGGCCTCCAATGCCCACTGATCTCAGCAGCTCAGGGCCTCTGAGATCATCTGCATCCATGGTGCCCAATAGGCCAGTGATGGGACAGAACAATGCTCATCAGTGCACCATCAGGACACCGCCGAGGGCACCTCGATGCCTAGACATACCAGGGTACCTTAAGTAAATGGCGACTCCGGCGCTCAGTCTGTTCAAGGTCGAAATCCCTCTCAATCGAGGGCTTCAGTGGCACTAGAGGGCTCGACACTGTCGAAAGCAGCAATGAAAGGCATCATTGGCCACCACTCCTGATGGCCTCCATGGCAGCCCCACACCTCGATTGCAGAGGCCATGCACTGCAATGGCCCTGACAGCGGTCACAGCATCGAGGCCATGCACCTTGATGGCATCGGGAGGTGGCAACTCTCGTTCCTCGACAAGATAGAGGATATCAATGCACTAGAGGTTGGTGCCACTATGCCACCTTGAGGTCCACAGATGCCCTCGGCACAGAAGGCCCTTATGGCATCGAGGGCAATCACACACCCCAATGGCATCAAAGTTGACCATGGCACACAATGGCAATCCTAGACCCAGACATCGATGCATCAGATCAAAGGTGTGCTGGTCACAGATGTGCACGGGCAATCATTACTAGGAATAGTACCGAAGGTGCGGTAGCAAGCTGCTTGCCCAGGCTCCTGCTCACCCTCTCTCACAAGGAGACTACACTGCCATCACCGGCAAGCAGGAGGGGAGGTTAGTCATCCAGGGCTCCTGCCCATGGAGACTAGTACCTTTGAATGTTGGGAGGATGAGCTCTTCCCCCCACATGAACAGTGTGGTCCTCAATCTCTGTACTGTCTGAACCTCCATCAATACCAATCGATTGGTGAAACGACAAGGAACTTCTGCCCGGATAGAACTCAGACAGGTCCCCAGGCTTAGTGGCCTACATGGATCACCCACGGACTATATTCAGTCAGTCCTGCCAGGACCTGACAAAAGTACAAAAATAGACACAGCAAGGAGAGGGCACAGAACCTAAACTGTCGATGCAGTATTTTTTTTATTTTTCTTCTCTTTAAAGAATAGAAATAAACTCTGCCAGACTGCACAATGACTAAAGCCCACCATGCGGCTGGCAGACAGAAGAAAGAAGAAAAAAAAGGAAAAGAAATAAAACTACCATAAGGTAAAGGAAAGAAAACTGCAGCTCTAGAAAAAAATCACTTACAAAAACTGTGAGGGGAGCGCAAAGCTGAATATCATGAGTCACACGGTTCCCTCGACCACACAGCTCCACAGAAAAAAAATAGACTGAGGGACTCTTCCTAGGAGGCAGGGTGATAACTACAGCTTCACATGCTCAGAAGGACATGTGAAATTTCTAGATTCTTTGAGATCAAAGTTCTGTGCTGGGCTTCATACGATGATGTCACCCATGTGCAAAAACTACCATCCTGCTTGTCCTCTGAGAAGAGAGACTCTTGGTTACATTATTCTTGCCTGATAATTTTCTTTCCTCGAGTCCTGCTAAACTAGTTCATTACACCTGGAATTTCCCCATTCCTCAGCTGCCAGAGACAGAGAGAACACCCCTTCCTGACTTCATTCTGCCATAATAAGGGGAGTCAGAGCATCCAGACAATAAACCAACTCTGCCTATCGTATTGTTCTATCTAATCTCTTTTTTTCAGTTCCTCAAGGTTAATACCACCCTAGAGGGGAAGTCAGAGTGTGTAGAGAAACAAAAAGAGAAAACAAGAGTGGCTCCTCACAATTATCCCTCATGTCCACTGTCTTTCTGGATGGGGTTAGACTGGTCTAGCAGGACACAAGGAAAGAAAATGTAACTCTTTTCTCCTGCTAGACTAATCCAATACACTTGGGATATACAAAAGCTACCCACTAGAGAGGGAGGAGGAAGATATAGCTGCTTTGAACACCCTAAACCTAAATGCCATTTTCTCCTTTGCCTGAATATCTAGCCTGTAATGCTTGGAGAATGAGTGCAGGGGGAAACTGTAAATGTATTTGGGATAGGGGACATGCACTCTGATACATACCCCCTTAAAATCATTTCCAGATCTGGATCCACTCTGAATATCTTGATAGGCATCGACCGCCTGGTATTATTGTTGGGGGCGACTGATAGGTGGGTGTGTTCTTGGTCTTTTGGCCCCCCAAAAGTACTAGGACCTACTTCTTGTCCCTTGAGCTACCCAAGTTTCTGATGCTATGGTTTTATACTTATATAATCTACCCCAAGGGATCCTGCCAGGTATTTGTTACCTGGACTGGCCACTGTTGTAAACAAGATACTGGGCTTGATGAACCAGTATGGCAAATCTTATGCTCATGAGATTGTGTTGTGTCCCATCCAAACATGCAATAAAGCTGACTTTCTATGTGAAAATTCCCCTCTTTTGATGAAAGTCTCAAAGACCAAAATGTTGGCATATAGCATTAAATACTAGGCACACAGCCAAATTTTCTGGATTTTAGGAAGAAGATAAAAAGTGTGACAGCTTGACTAGTTCTTTTCATAATTTGAATTTAAAACTATATGAAGACCTGGTGAGTTAAAATGTATCTTGGTCTGTTTGCTTCATACTCTTTAATACCTTTTAACATATCAGTGCATGCACTTTTACTCACTGCGAAAACTATGTGGATTCAGTAACAGCACATAAATACTGTTTGCTGCTAAGACAAATACGCACATGCTCATTGTGAGCATGAGAGATGGCTCTGAGATGGGGCAGGAAAAGGTTGGGGAAGCAAGTGAACATACGTACCTGACTTTTTTTACCCATCATTTTTGATAGGCACTTATTTACTATTTTATTTTTTATTTTAACTTGATATCCCACCTTTACAAACCAAAAGTCCAAGGTGGGCTGCAATCAAAGCCAGCAAATATACCATAATTAAACACAGAAAAAAATAAGATTCATCAAAGTGAAAAATAATAAAAATGGTATATAAACACAAAAAATCTCCAGTTACTTTTACCTGCAGAGAGAACAGACTGTTCTGAGGTCAAGTTTCCACACATATATCTATAGAAAAAACATCAAAGGCAAAACTTAATAAATTAATCCCCTTTAGTACCGATTTATTATAGGGCGTATAAGACGACTGGGCATATAAGATGACCCCCAACTTTTCCAGTTAAAATATAGAGTTTGGGATATACTCGCCGTATAAGACTACCCTTCTGTGTCACTACATAACCATACTGTATATGGTACCCAGTATACAACAACCAGCCAATCACGGCAAGCAATGTACCTTACCGGCGATTGGCTGGTTGTTGTATACAAATCCTGCTTGGATTAGACAGCTCTCCCTGTCTCCAAGACTATCAGAGCGGTAATGCATCCCTCTGGCCCACCCTTGTATCCTATTAACGGTACCTCCTTCTCTGCCTCTCAGATCTCGCTCCTGAGGACTGCAGTGAAGCGGCGCAGACGTGCATGTGCGAGATCTGAGAGGCAGAGAAGGAGGTACCAGTAATAGAGATGTGAATCGGAATCGGAACCGGAATCGGTTCTGATTCCGGTTCCGATTCACATCGTGGGTTTTTTTTCGTCCGGCCCGATCAGGGTTTTTTTTTTTTTTTTGTTGTTTTTTTTTAAATCGGCTGCGCCCGAGCCAACAAACAAAAAACCCACCCCGACCCTTTAAAACTAATCCCTCAGCTTCCCCCACCCTCCTGACCCCTCCAACACCTGCCAAATTAAATACAACCCCCACCCTCCTGACCCCTCCAAAACCTGCCAAATTAAATAGAACCCCCCGCCCTCCTGACCCCTCCAAAACCTGCCAAATTAATTAAATACAATCCCCCACCCTCCTGACCCCTCCAAGACCTGCCAAAAGTCCCTGGTGGTCCAGCGAAGGTCCAGGAGCAGTCCGAGAGCGATCTCCTGGACTTGGGCCGTCAGCTGCCAGCAATCAAAATGGCGCTGATGGCCCTTTGCCCTTACAATGTCACTGGGGTCGACCAATGGCAGCGGTAGCTCCTGTGACATAGTAAGGGCAAAGGGCCGTCGGCTGCCAGTTAGATTTTTATTTTTTTTTTTATATTCGCTCCATAAGACGTAGACATTTTTCCCCCCACTTTTGGGGGAAAAAAGTGCATCTTATGGAGCGAAAAATATGGTAATTATTCGGCCTATAAGACGACCCCCGGCGTATAAGACGACCCCTGACTTTTGAGAAGATTTTCAGGGGTTAAAAACTCGTCTTATACGCCGGAAAATACGGTAATTCAGCTAATCTAAGCTCAAACTGTGAGCATGGCACAGATGGACTCAAACCCTAACACTCTGGTTTAGAAAGTTCTGAACGGCAGCTGTTTATTTATTTGGAGCCTCTTACATTCTGCTAACTGTAGCCTGATAACTTGTCCATCAGCTTACTGAATATTGGCCTCGTACTTTTTTTTTTTTTAACTTATGGTCTAAACTTTGTTTGGACTTGCTATTTCTTCTGAACACAGAGTGATGTGTTATCTCTCTTTAAAGCAGAACATAATCGACATGCAAATTACGTTACCTGGCCGTACATACTGCTGGAACCATTGTTTATAAAGTGTTCATCTAGGATACGGTTTAAATCACACTCCAGGAAATGGCACATAAAAAAAGGAATTCACAGGCCTAACATGGTGAGCAAGTGATGGACTCTGATTTGTGCTTCCATAGCATTTAAATGCCAATTCCAAAGCCATCATATAATTACACTGTTCAAACACAATAACCCTTCTGGCTCCTGGATTAATTGCCCCTGTGCTTGGTTCTGAACTACCGGTAGTTATTCTGGCCTCACTCCTCATGCTGTTCACAATGGGAAACGAATACCAGAAAAAATTAGTGTATCATATATTCAAGTTTAATAAGTGAACTCCAAGCTTCTATTCAAAATAATTTTATTTATTTAATCAATTTTATTGTCCATCCTTCCACAAATGTCCACAACGAATCATAAGAACATTCATAACACAAACACTATAACATACAAAACATAACCATAAAAAGCTAATAACCTAGACTCAATGTTTTAATATCCCTTCTAAATGTCTTCAAAGCTCCCTCTTGATGTAATCTTACACAGTATTCCACAACCGTGGAACCTCACAGGAGAACACATGGGCTCGACCCTTGCCTGTTTTATATAATGTACCAATGGAATTTTCAAATATCCTGCTGACTGAGACCAAAGTGCATGAATTGGCTGGTACAACATCAGATTACATGTATTTATTTATTGCCATATAACCCAGGCCCATGCTATTTTGAGTCTTAAAAGCCATGATTAAAGCTTTAAACAACATCAGCTGGTACACAGACAGCCAATGCAATCTGCTTAAAATAGAGGAAACATTCTCTGATCCCAACTTTTACCAAAACCTTTGCTGCAAGCACTTCATGTTCTGCTTGGACAACCCTAGGTACAGGGAATTGCAATAGCCAAGACATGACATAAGCATTGCATACACAATATTCACAAAATCCTCTGGTGTAAAATATTTCTGGATTTTTCACAATTAATATAGCACATAAAACCACATTTTGGTCATGGCAGCCACTTGGGCCTTCCATAGGCACAGCTAAATTTAACCCATTATAAAGCACCAGAAGGCATTCAGTCAATCAAGCTACTGACCTGACTGACATAACCTCTTCATCCTCTCTCTCCTTGTAATGTCATCGCACTCAGTGGAAGAGTAGTTGCAATGGTGATGAACTCTGGGTCCTCAAGTACTGGAAACAGATCTGGTTTTCCAGCTAGCCAAACTATGCAAATTAAGCTGGTTCTTGGAACAAATGTGTGCAAATATATTTTATGAATGTTTATCACAAGAATCCTGAAAGCCTGACCCGTTTTTGTGGAACTTGAGGATCAGAATTCGCCACTCCTGAGCAGTTCGATCATTCTACCAAGGGCTGGAAGAAATGTTTCCCCTGAACCATTTATTATGCTATTATTACACGGCACCAGAGAATGTTATATTTGTCAGAGCTTGGCAAGTTGACATGCCGCAGCAAGTACTATATAAGAATCTGTTTGCAAGATCATGTACCAAATGTGGACACATTAACACTTGTAATCAGCACCAAACACCAGCACATCTTAACCTACATTATTAAGTACTAACAAAGGAACTAGCTCAGAGATGAAATTATTTACCTGCTTAGAACTATTTCAATAATGTGCCACTGGGAATTCTTTACACCATGGAATGAAGATGAAATGACTGTAAAAACTTAAAACAGCTACATGTGATTCTGGAATTCAGCTTACTACTCCAGTGGTTTACTATCACATATCTGAGACATGTACAAAAACCAACTAAAATATGTCAAAGAAATAGAAAAGCTGCCAATTCTTTTCATAATTTTTTCAGTATTTGTATGTTTAAATCCCTAACATCAATATTTGTCTTGATTAAACAGTCCTGGTCAATGATTCCATGTACATTTATTTCCTACATAGAAACTGTTTTGCCTACAGTATCTTCTGCTCCCTCTTTCTAAGTTTTTGTTATATGTTCAGCAAGTATAATATCAAACTATTAAATCAAGAATAAGCTGCAGCTTGTGTAACTGATAGGCAGTGGGACACTTAATACATCAAAGTTGTATTCTGTTATGTGACTTCAGGAGACTAACTTTATAGTGTAAATGCAGCTCACCACAATGTTTAAAAGGACACTGCCAGGTTTTTTGACACAACTGGCAATTGGTTACTACTGAAACAGCAAAAAATATGCAAACTAAACAACCAAGACTCAATTGCAGTTCTTCAGAATAGGGCCAACTGATGCAATGAATTTCATCTCTCTACTGATGCAAAGAGTAAAATGAAGGTAAATCTGGAAATTCAAGCACCAGGCATAAAATAATGAGTTTCCTTTATTTTCCAGAATATGCACAGCAAAGACAGCAAACCAAACTACTGTAAATCATTTGACTTACAAATAAAATCTGATCACTTTTGCAAGCTGTTTCATTTTGGTTTTCTTCTTTGCTGAAGGGGGAAAAATACGGAAATAGTAGCAATAGGTGTGGCTGCCCTGCTGAGCATCACTAATATTGTAAAACTGAAAACAAATGTTAGCCACTGGAATATGGCATAACTACTGAATAAGGATCAGGTTTTATTTACCTTAAGAAGTTCAACTATTTAGTAAACAAAACAGTATATTTAAGGCTGGACAACTAGAAACACTATACAATCACTGGGCCTCAAGCTCTCAACAATTAGATGGTTTCTTTTCTATTGTAGCTCTTGCTCTGCTTATGACATGGGATTAAGGCATTTATAAAATATTGATATTTCTACTAAATTTGCCCTCATGCATGAAATGCATTAGGTGAGTCACACTGCATTTAACTAGACAATTAGTACATGTCACTACTGAAGCACAGCTTGGCTGAGCTAGAAACCTATGTACAACAAATCAAGTTCACCATCCATATTTTCCAGCGTAAAATTCCTGGTGAATCAGCAAAGGAGGTCTGAAATCTAAAGCTTCAATCATTTTGTGCTTCAGAATGAAAAACTACTGTCAGCAACTTCTCCCAGGAGAAGAAGTTATCAGCCACAGGAAGCCATCAAACACTTAGAGGGAGATATGATAGAGACATTTGAATACCTTAAAAGGTATAAATAATGCACAAGAAGCAAATATTGTTCAATGGAAAGGAAGCTCTAAGAGTACATGAGAAGGTCATGAAGGACTAAAGAGTAATAAAAGTTCAAAAAAGCACAGGATAAGCAGGCTTAGTTGTGAGGAAGAGAAGCTACAGCTAGAGATCACATGGGGTCTGCAGTATTGCAAAAGAAAATGAATTGGGCAGACTAGATGAAAATGACAGTCCTGAACTGCTTCAGGTTTCAAGTTTCTATGACCTGTGACATTTCAAAGCCTTCAGTGTGTTTCCATGTACCTTACAAAAAATTTGTTTAAATGGAGCAGAAACAAATGAAGCCAATACTTGAATTTCAAGATGATACGACACTGGCTCTCTGCAACCCTTCGAATACCAATTTGCTCATTGTTTCCCTACAATATTTTCTCGTCTCATTCCTGGCGATCCTGGTATGTCTCAAAACAATCTTAGTTCTTATCTTTAGTCACGTTTTGGAATAAAATGTGTGCAACTTTTACTATTACAAAAAAACCCGCCTGATTCTGCCCTGCAAGAGTTCACACCAGACACGAATCAGTGCAATGCCTGCACGAGACTTTGGTGAGGGTCAGCTCATGACACTGGTCCTCTAATTGTATGTAATGAGCCTATTAAATCTGGGGGGGGGGGGGCTGTGAAAATCATCTTGCTAAACTGAAACAAAAATGGATCGTCTGATGCCAATCATTGGAGCTGGAATAGCTTAATATATGTGTTGTATGGAGTCTTTTTTTATGAATGAATCCTGTGTATGTCATTTGATTGGCTAGTATTTTAAAAGGTCTTTTTTTCTGGACTCTGATGGGTTTATAAAGAATTAAGATTTAACTGGCCATTTTTAAGGCCCTTTAGCCAATAAATAAGCTCTTCTAAGCTGTTCATCTTTTAAAAGCTATTCTCTGCAACCCCATCATGGAGCTTTTGTGTCAAGATCTGTAGAGGTTTGGCCACTTATTTATTTATGCATGCTGGTTTGTTTGGTTTTTTTCAAAAAGAACTGAGCCAGTATGACACAAAAAGTTTTGTACAAGCTTCCTTCCTTAAAGTCTGAAGAGTTCAAATGCTATTTTTGTATTTCAGAAAAGCCCTAAAGCTACCAGACTGGCAAAATGTTGGCCACGTCAGCTTTGGTTTCACCATTTATTTATTTTATTTATTTTATTAAGGCTTTTATATACAGACTTTCTTGATACAAATCAAATCAATTCGGTTTACAATGAACTAAGCAGAGTATACAATTAACCAATCAACAAGAGATACGGAGCATACAGTTACATTATAACAAGGAAGCCTTAACTTGGAGTAGGAAAATAAAGAAGGGGTGAACGGAGCAATAAATATATAAATAAAATGAAATAAAATATAATAAATACTATATACAGAAGAGGGGGCAAGGGGCCAACCTCTCTTTAGTGGATATTATGCATGAAAAATTTGGAGAGTTTTGTTTACAGAGATGTGTGGTGTACAATTCTAGATCAGGCAATGGAGTTTGTGGTGGGGAAGGCTTGGCTGAACAGCCATGTCTTTAGTTTCTTTTTAAAAGTTGTTAGACAAGTCTCCAGTCTGAGGTCCGGAGGCATGGCGTTCCATATGGAAGGGCCTGAGGTAGAAAAAGACCGGTCTCTGAGGTTTGCGTGGTGCACTAATTTGATTGTAGGAACGTGTAAAGATCCCTTGTAAGCATCCCTTAAAGGCCTGGCTGTCGAGTGCAGTCTGAGAGGATGAGACAGGTCAAGCGGGGTTTGATGGTGGATATTTTTATGAATGATTGTGAGAGATTTATGGAGGATCCGGAAATTTACTGGGAGCCAGTGGAGATCTTTTAGAATGGGAGAAATATGCTCTCTCCGATTGGTATTTGTCAAAATCCTTGCCGCTGCATTTTGTAGCAGCTGGAGCGGTTTAATGGTAGAGGCTGGAAGACCATGCAGAATGGAGTTACAATAGTCGATCTTGGAGAACAGAATGGCTTGGAGGACGGATCTGAAATCGTAGTGGAATAGGAGCGGTTTGAGTTTTTTTGAGTACTTGTAACTTGTAAAAGCACTCCTTAGTAGTGTGTTTTATAAAATGCTTTAGGTTCAGGTGACTGTCGATTAAGACTCCAAGATCTCTGGCGTGTGATATATGTGGAATATTTTGTGATTGGAGAAGTATGGGACTACCTTCTGGAGTAATTAGCAAGAGTTCGGGTTTAGAAGTGTTGAGCACAAGGTTGAGGCTGGATAAGTAGTGGTTTATAGTTTGTAGATGAGAGTTCCATAACCTGAGTGTTGAGTCCAATGATTTGGATATAGGGATTAAAATTTGAAGGTCATCTGCGTAAATATAAAATTTGAGTTTGAGGTTTGAAAGTAGGTGGCAGAGGGGGAGAATGTAGATATTAAACAGGGTGGGTGATAGGGAGGAGCCCTGGGGGACGCCAAAAGGAGCATTAGTGTGAGGTGATTCCATGTTTTTAATTTTTACCTTATAGCCTCTATTACTGAGGAAAGATTCGAACCATCTGAGGGCTGAACCTGTAATTCCTATGTCTGAGAGTCGGTTTAGGAGGATGTTGTGATTTACCGTATCAAAAGCCGCAGAGATGTCGAGGAGAGCTAAGAGAAATGACTGTCCTTTATCAAAACCAATATATAGTTGATCCAGGAGGGCGGTGAGGAGGGTTTCCGTATTGTGTTCTTTTCGGAAACCATATTGTGACGTGTGAAGTATATTGTGGTCTTCTAGGTAATTTGAAAGTTGCTTATTTACAATTTTCTCCATGATCTTAGATACAAATGGGAGATTTGATATGGGACGGTAATTGTTGAGGTCTTCCGGGTCCAGGTTGGATTTTTTGAGTATGGGTTTGAGCGTGGCCAATTTGAGCGCGTCCGGGAATGTTCCTTGTGTAAGGGAACAATTGATGATATCAGCTAGATATTTGGATATGTATTCTGGAATGAGAATCAGTAACTTGGAGGGTATTTGGTCCAGCGGGTGGTTCGAAGGTTTCATTCTTTTTATCAGCGATTCTACCTCTAAAGTGTGGGTCGAATCAAAGGAGTCCAATCTTATGTCTAAGTTTGGTAGGAGAACTGTGTCCGGAAGAGTAGGATTTGTGTTGACAGGTAATCTAGCCAGGGTATTGGTGATTTTATTTTGAAAGAATAAGGCCAGGTCATTGGCCTTTGATTGAGCTGTATCGTCAGGGATATTAGGAAGAGCCGTTTTGGTAAGTTCCGAAACATAGGAGAAGAGGGCCCTCGCATCATATAGCATATATTTAATCTCCTATGGTCAGCCTCCACAGAAGTTTGCGAATTACTGCATTCATTAATTCTGTACAATAGCTGAGTACTACTGGAATATTTTTTATTATTAATTTTACCCATAAGACAAATATATTGGTATACACACAAACTTAGAATTTGAGCATGAAAATTTATTAAGGAGGTTTTTTTTAGACCAATGATAGAAAGTTTGCTGCATAGAAAATCTACATTTAGTTATCACAGATCTTTTCCTCCTTTACTTAAAAAAAACAAAACAAAACACATTTTCTGTGTTAGTATGCTGGTAAGGGTTTTTTTGTACAATGAATATTCATACAATTATATTTACTTGTACTGTGTCTAAAAAAGGTTTACATTTAACAGATTTGATTGCTCTGAAGATGAGCCCTGTTTGTGCCCCTCACAAATTATTAATGCATCCCTGATATAGAATAATTTATATTGTATATTGCCTTCCTCCCCCAAAAGAAACACAAATTCATGTCTCACCGAATGTCAATGGATTTGAAGGGATCTAATCTTCAACTTGTTTTGAGAGAGAAATTTAATGAGCTAGTGATAGTGCTTTTTACACCCCTAATGAGAGTGGGATAGGTGGCTGGCAGTACAAGGTACATTTAGATTTGCTTTAATATGTCGTATTTTATACATTTAATGATATGTAAATGCATGTTATTCTGATGTATAAAACCGTACCCCCTTAAAAATCATTATAAGCATAGGTGGAGCTAATAAAATGGTGTGGCTGGTGGTCTCAAACCATCTAAGATGAGAAAGGTTTATATAGAAAGATCAAGTGATCAAGCTTCCAAAAGCCATCAAACAACATTTATACCCTTTAATGACCAAAGTCTTTGCAACCTCCCTGGCAAAAAGAGTTCTGTAGGCTTCAAAGCACAATAACTTCTTTAGTATTTATGTTTATCCATAAAAATCAGACATCCATTTTTTCAGCACCAGGCCTTTTTGTTGATGCAAAGCGTTTGTGGCTGCCAGGTTCTATTTACTCACAACCGCGGAACTAAGCATTCCCCCCCTCCCCCAGTAATAATACTGCAGGTCAACAGAGATTACAGGTCACTTAAGATTGTACAGGAAAGTCATCACCCATTCCTGAAACCTTCATTTTGCAAAGTTTCAGGTAATATAAACTTGTGGGAGGATGCCTTGTTGTACTGACACTTCAGGAGTGTGTGGGCTTCCTATTTCTACTTGATGGGTTGATCTGGTCAGCAGCAGCTGGCGGAGTAGTGCTACTAGCATAACATGCATTGTGATTCAACAGGGCATCCTTCTGTTATAATATGAGTAAATGGTTAAAACCATTAAAAATAATCAGAATAAAAACAGGGACTCGATGCCACTGTTTGTTTAAACTGTAAACGGAGTAAACATTTGCTACTGTAACTGCTGCTTTAAATGTGTCTTTTCATCTCAGCCAAAACAAGTAATACACACTCTCTCAGATCAAGTTCTGGCATCCATCGCAGTCACACAACAAATAAAACAATATCCAGGGCGCTCTGTCTGAGAACCTTTCTGCTCTTTTATGATAAATTACCTTACGTATTACTTTGACAACACATGTAAAAAAAAATGTCATGCCAATAAAGATATGTGAATCAGAGAATCTAATAGCTAGCTTGAAGGGAAAAAAAATTAAGGTAGCTTTTCTAAATCTCGCTTTTGATTCTGGGGTTCCTGTGCCAATCATTCACTAAGAAACAGAAAATGGGGTTCTGGTGTCGTCCTGAATCAAAACATTGTTGACAGTAGAACTGGGCATTTGAACTCTCAAGGAACAGAAGTGGACTCTGCAGGTCCTGGACCATGATCACAACTATCCAAAGATGAAGCTGTGGGACCTCCGCAGATGTTTACGGTCCATTAAAGCTATGCAACCCGCACACAGTCCAACACCAATAGAACTCTGCACCGTGGAACAGCTCCAGAAGAATAAAACGCAGCACTGGTGCTCTTAAGCCCGGGGCCCTCTGTACAGCTCACTTACTGACCCCTCGCCCTCGCCGGCCTGGGCACGCAAGCCCTGGGGCGGGGAGGGAGACGGAGGAGCCGGCGGGCGGAGTATTAAGGGTGCAGCGGCGGCCCGACTGAGACTCACCGAAGGCGTCCGGTCCGCCCTGCTGTCGCTCGTGCGGTTGTTGGGCGGGCAGTGGAGGAGGCTGCGCCTGTGACGACTCGGACTTCAGGCTGGCGCGAGGTTGCGGCGGCGGCTCTCCGGCTTCTGTCTTCCCGGCTCCCAGAGCAGAGTCCAGGAGAGGGGGGGGGGGGGAACGCCGGTGACGTCAGCGCCGCGAGAGCCCGAGACCGCGTGAGCGGGCGCGCGGAGGAAAAAGAGGGCGGGAGGGAGAAGGGAACAAGCTCGCGCGCGGCGCTCAGGCGTCCACCTGTGGCTGTGTGTGAGAGCGGGCGGCGGCCACCTGGCTGCGAAATCGGCAGCGTCCCGCGGGACTTCCTGCTTTCTGTTTTCCACCCGCTGTAGAGCATGCTCCTTGAGATTTTGTACTTTAATGTTGCGGCATCCATGGTTCGTTTAATTTGAGCCTCCCTTTTATAATGTATTTTAATACTGATTTCACGTGGGAAACCCACAACTGCAATCACCACACTGCTCTGGGAGACGGGTTGGGGGGGGCTGAAAGACTTGTAGGACACGAGCCACTTGCGGCTCTGAAACGTGTCCTCTGTTTTAACAGCTCAGAAGGGCTCGCCTTTGGCCAAGGAAGCAGAACTTGGAAGAGGAGCGGCGGACGGCCATGCGCTTCCTGAGACGGGAGACGAGATGGCGATAACACCCCCACCCCCAGGGCACGGGTCACATCATCAGTGGGAGTCGCGTTGTAGTCTGGCCATTGTTTGTAAGTTCAAATACTGTGGAAAGGAGAAAGGGAGCAGCGTTTCCACAAGAATGGGAACGATAATGTTCCTAGGAGGCTGGCCTCCCACCTTTTCCCCCCACAGAAGTAGGGGGAGGATGGATGAATGGTGGGGGGTATTCGAGTCAAACACTCTTTGAGCTGGCATTTAGCATCCTAGGCAAATTTTACACGTGTGCAACTGCGACCCTGCCTTATCACACACTCAGGCCAATACAGTAAAGTGCCCTCAGGCTGCGCACACTGTTAGCCCCCATTTGGCCACACTATTTCAACCCCCCCGAAAATAATAGCACTCGCAACATGCAAATGCATGGTAATGGCCCCATTAGTCATTCACACATGATACAGAAAGTAAAATGTGCAGCAGAGCCACAAATTTTACTTTCAGAAATTAACACCTGCCAAACGGGCCAATCCAGTAAGGAGCAGCAGGAAGAGCTAAGTTAGTGCAGGGCACACCCACGTTTGCCGCACGCACAGTCCTGCTCACCTACCGCTCGATACTGTATTTATTTATTTATTTAGCATTTTTTTATATTTATATTTTATATTTTTTTTATATTTTATAAGCTATTTATTTAAATAGCTTGCAAATGCAAGCCGCGTCCAAGAAGCGCCTGTGACGCGGTAGGCCCGCGCCACCCATTTTAGTGTATAGGCACTTAATACAGCGCCTATACAATATCCTGGGTGTGCTGGTACCTGTCATTTCAAATGACATTTGAAATGATAGGCACCATGAAAGTGGATCCCAACTTTAACCCATGAAAACTTACTTTTTGTTGCTTTCAGCCTCTTCCCTTCTCTGCCGTCCTCCGAAGGGGGCAGCTGGTGGCAAAAGCGGCTCGCAGTGGTCTCCCCCGCCAAGTCCCGGTTCAGCCCTCATCTGGAGATTGTGAAGTCTGGTAAGAGCCCACTGTTCTGGGCCCTCTCCAGTCACGGAGTGAGTGGAGCGAAGCGAAGGGAAGCGTACTTTCATTGGCTTGAGCACCAGTCAATTTGGGCGCTCAAGCCAATGAAAGCACATGGACAGGCATGCGTGACGCACGCCATGACATCACGTCCGCCCATCCATGTGCTTACATTGGCTTGGGCGCTCCAGCCAATGAAAGCACATGGACGGGCGGGCGTGACATCACCCGCCCGTGTGCTTCATTGGCTTGAGCACCCAAATTGACGGGCACTCAAGCCAATGTAAGCACATGGACGGGCGGGCGTGTGTCACGCACACCCGTCCATGTGCTTTCATTGGCTTGAGCGCCCAAATTGACGGGTGCTCAAGCCAATGAAAGTACGCTTCGCTTTGCTCGCGCCATGACTGGAGAGGGCCCAGAACAGTGGGCTCTTAGGTTTCCTTTTGGGGGAAAGTTTACCGTCTACCCTTACCCCTGCCTCTAACGCAGGGGTAGGGGTAGGCGGTAAATTAGCAGGTTAAACGCGCGGCAAAACTGCAGGGTAAAAAAGCGATAGTCGGGGTGCGCATTACTGTATGGGAGGGAATAGCTAATTCGATCGTTTACATGTAATATATATGCCGCGGGCGGAAGGGGTTACCCGGTGACTTAAAGAGGCGGTAAGAGTAGGTTAAAGGGGATAGTGTATCGCGGGTTGGACTAACGCAGCCGAAAAGTGAGTAGAAAGCGGGTTAGGAGCAGGGTAACCGCGGCCGCACTTTACTGTATTGACCTGAATGTGTGTACCTGAGGCAACAAAGAGTAAATTGATTTGTCTAAGGTCACAAAGAGCAGCAGTGGGATTTGAACCCTGGCTTCAAGCCTGCTGCTCTAACCACTAGGTTACTCCTCAGCCAGCTTTTTGGCTGTGCGGTCACTCAGGGTGCCATCTACTAGGGGGTGGCATGTTCCCTCACAATGTGGATGATGAAGAGTTGTGTACTGTCCTTCCAGTTCTGCCCTCAGAGCTGAAGAGCTCAACCCCAGCATGAAGAGTAGTTGCTGCTCCTGCTGCCCCTCTCCCCCTTAGGGCAATCCTTGGTTTGGGGGAGGGGGGCAGAGTTGGGGGTGCTGGGCAGGGCCAGTCAAGTGGGGCAATCATGAGGACAAAAAAAAAAGGCCAATGCTGTTGCACTGTTGTGATATAGCTTGCAAAGGCCAAAGCTATTTTTCCACTATGGTCAAGGAAGTAAACCATCATGTTGCTTGTACTAACCCCTCCCCTCATAAAATCTTTGTGAGGGGAAGATTCCATGCTCATAGGGAACCCCATGGTATGATGAGATGTTGGGGAAAAGGGAGCAAAGGACCACAAGTGGAACAGAGTGTTAAGAGCTGAGCCAGTTTCTGGGGATAGCCTGTAAGTAATGCCAAAGATCTGCTACAATCTAGCTTCAAGGTGGCCCACAGAGCCAAAGAAAATCTGTTGCATTGCCCTCACTCCCCCAGCCCACCTGTGCAGTTTAGTTTACAAATCAGCTGCTTAAACCATACCTGTGAGAGAACCAGGGAGGAGGAGAGATATTAGAAGAGAGAGGGCCTTCAGCACTGCTCTTTTGCTGCCCACCAGTTTGGGATTCAGGGAGGGGGGGATGGGAGGAGGAGGGTGGAAAGTGGAGGGGGGTTAGAGTGTGAGGGAAGGGTGGATAGAAGGTGAGGGGTGTTAGAGATGCTAGTGAAATCAGTATTTTTCACAGGTGAGGGGGGCACAGATTTCAGTTTTTCCATAGGGTTCAGCTGCCAACAGAGCCTAGAGCCTGCCTTGTTGGCAGACCCAGCATAATAAGCCTTCCCTTTATGCTGACATTCCCTGTGGGGGGGGGGGGGGTTCTTTATAACTGAAAGAAGACTATTATGCTTAAAATTCAGGATAGCTCTTAGTCCAGCTAAGTGAAAGCTCCAGATTTGATGAACAATAACTTTTAGATCTACATAAGTTCAGAACTAGGCCCAGACCGGGTGAACCTATAACTGTCCCACTGTGAAAGATGGATAGGAGGGGGTTGTGCACAAATCACTGCTGGCACAAGATGAAGGCTGCCAGCAGCATGGTGGAAACTTCCAGACATACTAACTCACACCCTGCTTGGATATAAAACTTATTGCACAGCCAGATGAGCACTTTTATGGGGCTAGACAATAAACCGTCTTATATTTTGAGCATCAGAGACTTCTCCTTAAAATGTTTGGGATATTTATTTGGGTATTACTGTGGTGATGTAATGACTGAGTTCCCTTTTGGTAACAAATGTGAAGATACCAGCTGTGCTAGCACAGTGGCCAGGACACACGCAGGGATTCTCTAGCAAGGCGGAGTGGTTTCAGTTAAAGCCAGAGGTCACAGGCTAGCTAGGACACATTTCCTGACACAGGAAGTTGGGACTCTAAACATTTATTGAAATGTCAAAAGGGGAATTGCTGGACAGAAAGGGATGCACCCGGCAAATGCATCTACTTCCCTAAGAAGATTTGTCATGTGACCCACCTAGCCAAAAATAGTGAATTAATTTATATTGTAGAAAACAGGGTATTGGTTTCTGATTAAACTATGCTTCAGGTTTACAGGCCTAATGTGTTTTTGTATAAACTTTAATTATTTTTTCTTTTAACTATGGTAGTCTAATTACTATTCGTACTTTGAAAGTAGTCATAGATGAAATAGTATGGTAGCTGTGTTAGTCTGCCTGAGTGCACGGAAATAAATCCAACCAGTTAAAAATTACTATAAGGTGATATCTTGTTATTGGACTACCTTACCACATTTCTTGACTAACTTTCAGAACTTAACCACTCCCTTTCTCGGGTCCCAAAGTGAATGGGCTGGAGATGACATCCTAGTACAAATGAGGGCGGCTGCGGTCAGCAGTAATTAAAAAAAAAAGAAAAGATGTGCCAGGTCCCAAGCAAGCTGTGGCCTCAACCCAAGGAGAGGGTGGGAGTGGCCCGGCAGAAAATCATATAAAACACTAGACATTTGGATCTGTTTTTCAATTACCAAAGCAACTGCTTATGTGCATGTATGACTCCTCATACACTTGCATAAACAGATTTCAAGAAATGGGTAAATGTCTTAATATAAGCTCTTTGCTCACCCGTTTGTTATGTTTTATTTTATTTTTTTTTTATATGTTTCTGATATTTTTAAATTTTTTAGTTGAATCAAAGGTGATCAGGCACCACGAAGAGAAGGGTTCACAAGTACAAATAAGGCATATTAATATGCAGATTATGTGTGTATTTGAAACTCAGTATTATATAGAGGGAAAAGCTAAATTATCAATGCCTAAAACCAACAAGAGCTGGGATACTGTATATCAGCAATTGGACACATCAACATCAATACACAAGAGACTTAATCGTGTTCTTGATTATTCTTCATGTCAGCTGGACATTTTTAGGTACACAGGGGTCTTGGTTACACTATTTTCATTACTTTTCATTTTATTCACACAGTATAAAGATTCTCATAAAATAGAAAAATTTTCAGCCAAATAAATTTGAGAACTGTGATTACACATAATTGGTTTTAGTGACTGATAAAAGAAATTCCAACATCTTTATGAGTTCATATATATATATATATATATATTCAAATCAGTTAAAAAAAAACTTGTGTAAAGTACTCGTTTTCTTTCAGTCCACATATTAAAATGTTTAATTTGTACTTGTGAACCCTTCTTTTCATGCTTCCTGATCACCTTTGAATCAACATTATATAGTTGGTGATTCATCTGTTTAATTACTTATTTGTATTGTATACTTAACATTTATCCATTTTTGTTTTGCTTTAAATTATGATACAATTACTGGGTTAAGAACAAAAGTTGTAATATTCTGGACCCTTTATGGTCTTTCTACTTCTTTTCTGGGCTGCAATCCTGAGGTGGGAATATTTAGCTTAATGACAGCTCCTTCACCCTGCCTTTTGCCTGGTACCAGGGATAAATGTCACCTTATACCAGTCAAGGCTTTAAGCCTGGCCTGATGCTCCAGAGATATTCTGATGTGTTGCAGTATGTAAGAGGAAGATTCTGGACCTAGGCTAGTCACTTGCTTGTCAGCCAGTTAGGGCTCAGCGTGCTGACAGCTCCTTAAAAAAGCCTGCAGCTTTTAATCTATGGGACTTTGGCATTTTACTTGATAGTGGACTTGATCTAAGGATAGGGTTTTTACTGGCAACCCGAGAAGGCAATGCTGGGAAGCTGCAAAGGATCCACAGGCGATGCAGAGTTAAGAAACGGGCAGGGGACATTTATTTATTCTCCAGGTGGCAAGTAGACACACCCTTGGAAGGTCCCATTGGTTCAGCAAAGGGCATGCCTCGAACGGTGATAGTATGTAAGAAGAGCAACAGAGGTACACCGTTGTTGGTAAAACAGATGTCTGGGATATGACTTCTGTTTATCAGGTCTTGTTCCTGGCTCTGCATCCAACACTGCAGCCCTGCGCTGGCATTTCTATTCCATGCCTCTCTCGTGGTTGCCTAATCCTGCGCTCCAGTGTTACTACTGCATGCAGAATGCCTCCCTAAGCTAGGCCTGCTTCCTCCAGCCTTGGCTCAGACATCAACTGACCATCCAGCCTTTTCAAGTATGCTAGCAACCAGATATACCCTGAAAAATCTAAATTGAGCTGCAGTTTGTTTCTCAGATGGGAGGTGCATGATGTGTATCTTTTGTGCTTATCATGCGAGAGAGCACAGACAACTTCAAATGAAAGCTTAAGTAACCCAAGCTGTAAGATGATGTTTCCTATGGATTTAATTTAAAAAAAAAGCCATTGACATGCATAAAGTGCACTTACACGTGAATATCCTATGGACAATTCAATGGCAAATATTGTAGCCGTTTTCAAAAGCCTGCTTACATGGGTAATGTGCATTTACACATGCAAAACTCAATTTTAAGCATGTAAATAGTTTTTGTTTTGTTTTGGGTTTTTTTTTAACATCAGACCCTAAATTAACTCAGGCATCTGCAGGGCTGGAACTGATTTCATTGTGTATGGAGCCAAGCTGAAAAGGGAAGGTCATAACAGAAAGAAGAACATCACAAGCAAGGTGCTGAGGTTAGGAGACTAACCAGTGTTAATGTCTGATCCAGCTCTGACTTTTTACACTTAACCTGCAATTTTAAAAACTAAACAGATTGTTGCAAAGTCTGCAAGAACCTTTCACTGTGAACTTTGCACCAATTCTAAAAGGGAGAAAAATGCACTTTTGAAAATTGCCTAAGGTGAAAAAAGTGCATACAGAGATTTGTACCTCCTTTTTCCTGCAGATAATATTTTCTTGAAAAACACTCCCGGCTTTGAAAATGCAAAACTACGTCTGTTGTTGCCTCTCCTGCCTAACACCATATCTGATGCCACCTGCTTTACCCATGGGTAAAATTACCAGTGTGGGTGATCATCGTGCCTCCTTTTCATTGTATGCAGGGTAAACAGTTTCTAGATAGCCCTTTTACCCTGGTTTTGAACTTTTGGAAAATTGCCCTGTTACTGTTCAGGTTTATAGGCCTCTTCAGTGTTTACAGTAATATACTTAAAAGTCTTCTATGTTAAACTTATGGGGTTATGTAACCTTGAAAGATACAAATATATTTTTCTTCTATAATTTAATGATTAGTGTGAATACAAAATTGCATATTCCTCCCTTGAAACTCTCTGGTTTCCTTCAATACTGTCATTTTCTTCCTAACAACTAGCTAAGAGTTAGAATGCACCCAAAAAATGTGGGATCTGGATAAAGTACAGAAAATAACTTTTTGCTCAATAAGGTACTGAATATAAGACTATTCTATAAGTCTGGCAGCAGACCTTCTATCATTCCAGAAAAAATTGAAAACCTGGCTGTTTCTGGAGGCCTTTTGGCCCTGGAACATAGATCTTGGGCCCCTTACCAATAGGATGGTGTTTCTTTCCATGTTATTGTTGTTTTGGGGTTTCATTTCTTCTTCATTCTTATACTCCTACTTGTTCCATGTAAGTTGATAAGTTGGCCTCTGAACTTCTTTTATTTTGTAACTTGCTTTGAGCTCACTTTCCGGAAGCAGGGCCGGTGCAACCCACAGTGCAAGCCGTACACTTGCACAGGGCAGCGGCCTGGAGGGAGCAGTGGCTTGAGCGCCGTATCCGAGATGAGCGAGCCGCTGGCATCGCTGTGCAGCATTTCCCAACCCATTATGCGGCAAAGAAGAGGAAGAGCTGTAGGGCTATGCGGCGGAACCCAACCCATCATGCACCAAAGAGGAGGAGGAGCCCCACGGCAAAGAAGAGGGAAGTGCAGGGCCGCACGGTGGTTCCTAACCCACTAGGTGGCAAAGATGAGGAGGAACTGCAAGGCCATGTGGTGAGGATGAGTGAGCTGCAGGGTCATGCAGCGAAGATGAGGAGAAGCTGCAGGACCATGTGATTTCCAACCTGCTAGGCAGCCAGAAGGAAAAAAAAGCCACAAGGCAGCTTCCAACCTGAGCCGCGCAGAAGTGGAGGGTTGGGGCTGCTGGAAGAGGCTTTGGTGTATATATGAGCAGGAGGGAAACTGTGTGTCTGAGAGGAAGTGGACCATGTGTAGGTGTCTGATTATATATGTGTGAGAGGAGGCATGCATGTGTATTTGAGCATGTGTATGAAAGAGAGCACTGAGACAGATGCAAGCCCTAGGGATGTCTAAATAGTAAGTTCTTTTTGAGCAGTACATTTTTCAGTTTATATCAGGAAAGGTTGAGGTATCAAAGCATAGAGTGTTCTCTTTGCGTGTTTGTCTGAGCATGTGTGCGAGTCTGAGTATGTATATGTGAGAAAGAGGGATCTTATGTGTATGTAAGAGGTAA
Source organism: Rhinatrema bivittatum (assembly GCF_901001135.1). Classification (NCBI taxonomy): domain Eukaryota; kingdom Metazoa; phylum Chordata; class Amphibia; order Gymnophiona; family Rhinatrematidae; genus Rhinatrema; species Rhinatrema bivittatum. The sequence continues at coordinate 382,656,929 of NC_042617.1, forward strand.
CATGTGCGAGCATGTGTGTGAATCAGAATGTGTGAGAGAGGGAGCATGTGCATGTGAGCATGTGTAAGTAAGAGGGAGCATGTGCGTTTATGAGGGCGAGAACATATGTATGTCTGTATCTGTATAGATATATATCTATGAGAGAGGGGAGAAAGTTTATGCATCCCTCTCGCTAATCCATGACAATCTCAGAGTGACTGGAAATCAAAAGCTTCCAGGTAGTGAGAATGTGAATTATTTTATCCTTATTAGTTTTAATTTTTGAATGCTGTTTGTCTTCTGTTTTGAAATATTTTATTGATATTTGAGAAATTAAAAACAAATTGCTTATGAGTTTTTAATTATTGGATCTTTCATCCACCAGCTATTTTGAAATATTCTTTTTATTAGTATGTTTATACTGTTATGATTAATATATTTATTATATTTTAATTGTAATTTACTCATGGCTTTCTGAGGGTTAAGACCACATCTAACACGCATTACAACAATCCTAATGCCATATGGATTCCAAGTGTCTATTTGGTAGGGTTTTCTGGTTGGCACTAAAGAAGTGCATGCAAATACTTGTGATATTTTTTTTTTACCTCAGAAGACTATACTTTGAATATTCTTTTTCATGTAAAATCTATTATAAATGCATAATTTTTTAACCCTGTATGTGGAGAGAACAAGAGGCAGAGTATGCAAGCATGTAAGTTTTGCCTAGAGCAAATACTCTTGCATCAGCAATGGGTTCTGGGGGAGGGGTGACAGTTTTTAAAGTGTTGTGGCTCCAGTTCAGGTGGAGCTTAGGGGACACCAATTCCAGAGTGGTGCGGGATGGCATGACAAGGCTGGAGAAAAGCTAAGGCATCCAGTAAGGCTGGAGCAAGGCTTGGTCTGTTAGGTACGGAGTGCAGGCAATGCTGGAGCCAGGGCTTGGTTGGAAACAGCGTGGAGGTAAGACTGGAACTCTGGAACAGCGTGGAGGTAAGAATGGAACTCTGGAACAGTGTGCAAGAAAAGACTGAAAATCAAACTTTGGAACAGAATACAGGTAAGACTGGAACTCTGGAACAGAGTGCAGGCAAGACTGGGACTCAGGCTTGACCAGGAAAAGACTAAGACAGGGCAAGACAAGGACAATACAGAACATGTAACATAAAGCCTGAAGGCAGCAATATAGGAAGTCCACGAGGGGCAAGACAGGGAGAGGCCTAAAGAGGTCACAGAGCTAAGCAAGTCCTGGATAGACCAGAGATCAGGAATAGGCCAAGAAGGCTGAAAAGCAAGGAAGGCCTAGATAGGCCAGAGTGCAGGAAGGCTGGATAGCCACAAGATAAGGCAAGGCAAGCCAAGGCTGTAATCAGAAGGCCCAGAGGCCATAGGGCAAGGTAAGACAAGGCTGAGGTCAGAAGGCCCAAAGGGCATAAGACAAGAAGAGGAAAGGCTAGGTAGGCTGCAAAGCAAATGGGGCTAAGGGAGGGAGCCAAGAGAGATTTGATGCAGAAGCACTGAGGCAAGGGACTGACAGGGTTAAGTAGGGCTGGAGTCTGGGTGTGGTGCAGGTAGGAAAGAGGAGTTTGGCCAGCCTGCAGAATATGCTCACTGGGATCCCCTGGTGGAGGGGAGGCTGCACAGCAGCTGAAACCATAAGAAAGTTTAGGTTGCTGTTACGCCCCTGCCCACACTTCATGCAGACAGGGCCTTACCTCCGTGGCCTGGCCTGATCCCAACATTTTTCCTCGTGGCTCAGAGGCCGCAGCTGAAGCTGGGGCCTCATCTGAAGTGACCAATGCAGGGTGCTCCCGCTGCCCGGCCACCGCTGATTCCTCCGTTCTTCGCGGCCTGGAGCCACTGCCCACGCCATCTTCGGCAGGCCTGGAGGCCTGCTCCTCAATGGCATGGATGCTGCCGACATCATCTGTCTCTGGGCCCTCCTCCTGTGCGGCTGAGACACCACTGACAGCCGACTCCTTCCTGCTTCAGCATCTGCAGGGCTGCTGTCCAGGGTCCTGCAGACTTCCTCTGACTGCTCCTCCTAAGGGGCAGGCCGGCGGCTTTCCCCCATTCTTATGGGGCCAGCCAGGCGTGGTCCTCCCAGGGAGTTGCCTCTTCAGCCCTATAAGAGGGCCCTGCTTCATTCCAGCTTTGTCTTCTCATCAGCTCAGATGCTCCTGAAGACATCTCTTCATCTGGTGGCCTGTTCCTGAGTTCGGATCCTGATGTTTGTTCCGAGAATGGATGTCCGTGAGTCCAGCTCCCGATGCCTGCTGTGAGTCCAGACGTCCGTGAGCTCAGTTCCTGTGGTCCGGCCCAAGTCCGAACGTCCATGAATCCAGTTCCTGTGGTCCGGCCCAAGTCCGGATGTCTGTGAGTCCTGATCCAGATGTCTGTTCCCAGTCCTGCAGTCCAATTCAAGTCCTGCAGTCTGTTCTGGAAGTTCCACATTCCAAGGTTCTGTTCCAAGTCTTGCAGTCCATCCTAGGATGTTCCAGTCCTGATGTCTGATGATCCAAGATGTCTTGATGGTCCTCGATGTCTTGATGTTCCAAGTTCCATCTTGTTCTCGGTCCTAATGCACCAGGAGGTGGAATCCGTGCCTCTGGGAATTCCCCTTGCTTTTATCTAGAGTTCCCATACTCCAAGGTTTTATCTGACTTCCTAGTTATGACCCCGGAGGATCCTAGGGGTTTCCACTAACCTGGCTATGAGACTACCTGAGCCAGTCCCGATCTCCTCATGGTCCGCGACCATCCATCCGGCTGTGTAGGGCGCGAAGGTGACAGTGTGGTCCGCAACTAGCCCCACATGCTATGTAGGGCACCTGAGGGTCTCGCTCACCCTTCTTGTTTCCTGTCTGCATTCCCACCTGTGTCTTGTTCCTCGCCTGAGACTTCAGTGTGGTCCGCGACCAGCCCCACCATGCTGTGTAGGGCGCCTGAGGGACTCACCTTCCTTGTTCTACATCTCTACATTCCAAATTCCACATTCCACATCTTCAGCTCTACGTTCCACGTTCCAAGTCTTCAGCTCTACGTTCCAAGTCTTCAGCTCTACATCTCTACGTTCCAAGTTCCAAGTTCTAGCCAGAGTCCTACTTCATAGCCTGTGTTCCTAGCTCCGTCCAGCTCTGCTCCTGTGATGCCCATTCCCACACACACACCTCACCACGGGTGCTACTCATGTCATGATCTGAGCCGCCCTGTGGCCAAAGGGTTACGCTCTCCCAAGAGCCAAGTGATGCGCACCAAGCCCACACCATCGGCCCCTGAAGGCTGTGCTTGCAACAGTTGCTGGAAGAAACTGGGCTTTTTTTGGCTGGCCCAAGTCAGAGACTGAATGAAGTAGGGATGGGGGTGGTGGAGGCAACACAATAATTGTTCTCACAGGGCAGCAAAAAAGCTAGCATTAGCCCTGGCTGGAAGAGCATGTAATAAATAAAACAATAATGATGATGATGATGAAGTAGGTGTTAAAGCACAGCTGACTCAGGAAGGGTGGCAGCATATCCTAGTCCTGATTTGCATTCTTTCCTAGAGCTATAACTATTAATACTTACAAGCAATGTAACCCCAATATTTAAAAAGAGCTCCAGGGGCGATCCGGGAAACTATAGATCAGTGAGCCTGACTTCAGTGCTGGGAAAAATAGTGGAAACTATTCTAAAGATCAAAATCATAGAGCATACAGAAAGACATGGTTTAATGGAACACAGTCAACATGGATTTACCCAAGGGAAGTCTTCCCTAACAAATCTTCTTTTTTTTTTGAAGGGGTTAATAAACATGTGGATAAAGGTGAACCGGTAGATTTAGTGTATTTGGATTTTTAGAAGGTGTTTGACAAAGTCCCTCATGAGAGGCTTCTTTTTTTTTTTGTGTGTGTAACCTATGTCTAAGATATGATGGCCGTATGTTGTATTTGGTGGTCCGTGGGCTCCTCCCATGAACCACCGTACTTATCCCTCGGGCCGGGCCCTCCTTGCAGTTCCCTGACATCGACAGGCTGCTCCACTCTTCAACAAGGTGGGTCGCCATGCCCCGACATGGCAGGATGCCGACAAGCACTCCCACGGCAGGATGCCGCCAATTGCACCTGGTCTCATGCCTCCTAAGGTGCGCGCACCTGATGTCATTCACTTTAAAGGGCCCACGGCAGGAAAGGCCTGGAGGCGCCCTTTATGAGATCATGCCTCTGACCTATAAAAGGCCACTGTGGACGCTCCTCCAGTGCCTTCGCAACAGGTCTCCCTACTTCTGAGTAGAGCGTGTTGTCAGCATTCCCTGTCTTCAGTCCCAGAATTTCAGTGTCTTCATTCTTCTGTTCCAGTACCTTGTTCTTTAGATCAATGTCTTTATTCTCCATTTCCAGTGGTTCTTGTCTTGTCCATCAGTCCTGGTGGTCATTTCTTCAGTTCTGCTCCTTGCCTTCCTGCCCTGCCTATCCATTTTGCCTTCCCTTTGGACAGATACCCGATATTGACCTTGGCCTGACTTCTGGATTCTCCTGGACCTTCTTGAACACCATCTGCCTCCAACCTCTGTCTACTTTCGGATTCACCTGACCTGTCTCTATTCCAATCCAACAACTCAAAGGATCTCTACCTTCGAAAGAGGCCCACCTAAAAACTGCCAGCCCTGGCACCCAAAGGTTCAACCCAAGGGAAACGTGGGCTGGTAAAGGTGAAGTTCCAGTTGGGCCTCTGCCTCATCCAGGTCCGCCTGCTGATGGTGGGGACCTGCAGGGTTCTTCCCTGCAGGTTGCGTCAACTCTACCTCAGTCCAAGGGTCCACGATTGCAACACCATATGAATTTATATAAAAATGTTGGCATTTGGTTCCACAGTGAGAATTATGAATTTTTGCAGATTATTGTTTTTACTTTTAAGGTTCCTTTTTTGATATGGTTAAAATTTCATAACAAATAAAAATAAAAACAAAATTGCATAAAAGGGGCTGTGATTCCAAATCACCTACCACTTAATCAGGTTTAGCAAGGTCTTTACTTGTTTGTAGAAAAATACATATAAAGATTTGTAAATGTCATGTATGCATGTACTTTAACTCCCCCTTCCAACAACCATGGTGGCGCCATATTGGGAGGCAAAAAATGGTGATTGATGATGAAATGGAGCCTCTGCTAGACTGAAATAATTCCTTCAATAAATTATAATGTAATGCTTAAAATATAACACATTACCTAATTATGGGCCTCATTTACTAAAAGGCAAATTTTAAAAGCCCAGTGTGCTTCAAAACCAGGAGATATGTGCACAAGACGGGCCAGTGCATGCTGAGCAGATTTTAAAAGCTGCCCACATACATACGTATCCTCCCATTGCATGTACAAGTCAAAAGTTTTTTTTCCTAATATCTTTGTTTCTTTTCTTATTATATAACAATATCAGACAGCTCTGTCATGTTTACATGTCAATTTCACATACAGAAAACACAACTTGTATAATAACATAGTAAGATGGATGGTTATGTTACCTCCACAAAACCCTGCCCCTTCTCCCCCCCCCCCCCCCCCCATACCCACCCCTACCACCTCTATCTCCAATTTGGACTACTACAGCCTCGGCCTGCTATACCATCCCTTGGCAAGAGTACTCACTATCTGAAAATCTAGTAAATAACCCTATCCCTACCACCCCTTGTAATTGCTATTCCTATTGGGGTAGATTTTCAGACGAGCGCGAACAGCCTACTTTTGTTTGCGCTCCAGGCGCAAACAAAAGTACGCTGGATTTTAGTAGATACGCGCGTAGTCGCGCGTATCGGCTAAAATCCTGGATCGGCGCGCGCAAGGCTATCGATTTCGTATAGCCTGCGCGCGCCGAGCCGCGCAGCCTACCCCCGTTCCCTCCTAGGCCGCTCCGAAATCGGAGCGGCCTAGAAGGGAACTTTCCTTTGCCCTCCCCTCACCTTCCCCTCCCTTCCCCTACCTAACCCACCCGCCCGGCCCTGTCTAAACCCCCATCCTACCTTTGTCGGGGGATTTACGCCTCCCGGAGGGAGGCGTAAATCCCCGCGCGCCAGCGGGCCTCCTGCGCGCCGGGCCGCGACCTGGGGGCGGGTACGGAGGGCGCGGCCCCGCCCCCGGGCCGTAGCCATGCCCCCGTACCCGCCCCCAAAACGCTGCCGACACGCCCCCGCAACGCCGCGCGCTCCGGCCCCGCCCCCCGACACGCCCACTCCGAAAACCCCGGGACTTACGCGAGTCCCGGGGTTCTGCGCGCGCCGGTGAGCCTATGTAAAATAGGCTCACCGGCGCGCAGGGCCCTGCTCGCGTAAATCCGCCCGGTTTTGGGCGGATTTACGCGAGCAGGGCTCTGAAAATCCGCCCCTCTTTGTAGGTTCATAGTATCCCTCTAACCTTATCCTAATTTATCTTTCATTTCAAATTTGAGAATGCCATAGATTTACGTAATTCCCTAGGTACCATAGAGAAAAATGGGTTCCAAACCTCTAAAAATAGTCTTTTGGAGTTTTTCTTTGATGGATCTATGGATTTATAGTCCAGCATATTTCCCTTCCACAGTGTCACTGAGGATCCTGTCTCAGCTACCCAGGTGGACATAATACATTTTTTCACTAATAAACTAGACAAACAATAACAGTTTCTGAGCCTTATTGGCCTCAATCCCTTCCCCTTTTATACCTAATAGGCAGACTGCTGCTGACCACACTAAATGACTTTCAACAGCGAGTTTAGAATTGGGGCTCAATACCATAATAAACAATGCAGAAATGTGGCCTTTGCTTCTTTACATTTCAGATATTGGACAGAAGAAGTGACGTGGGCCAGAAGTATATTTTGTGAAACATTTTAAATTGCATTTCCTTAAGTGCCATGCTCTCTGTAGATTTATTAATAGACCAAATACCTGCCAGTGTCTCCTTTCCTGTGATATGGTCACCCCACACCTCTGCCATAGCATCCAATAAATGATATGAGGTAATGGAATGAAGATATTTATACGCCATAGACAGTTATTTTCCTCGCTTTCCCCAAATGTAGAAATCTCTGAAAAGCACCTGAGATGTAGTCTCTCAACTTATTCTTCAAAAGACTAGTAATGTAACTCTGCACTTTAAGATATGTGAGAACGTTTTTAGAACAAAACCTCCAATGCTCTATACAATATGATAATGAGTGTACCTTCCCTGATTGTAAACCATAAAAAGATTGTATCGTGTTGAGAGCCTTGGCCTCCAAAGTCCTAAATATGACAGTTTCCCCGGCCTCAAACTGTGGATTCCCTGAAAGAGGGATGCAAGGAGAAATGTCCCATGAAAGTCGAAATAATGACCTAAAGAATTTTCAGAACCGTCTGATTGTCCCAAAATATAATGCCTCCACCTTCCTGGTCGGCAGTTTACACTCCATTGCCTCAGGCAATTAATCACAAAGCTTCTTCATTCGCTATAATTCTCTCAGGGTCATAATCCCAGTGCTTCACTGGTACAGTGATGCTATAATGTTTATACGGCTTCCAGTGGATGAGACGTGCTGCCTCATTATGCCTTTCTATTAGGGATGTGAATCGTTTTATCGTCCGATAATTTTAATATCGTCTTAAACCGTTATGGAACACAATACAATAGAGATTCTAACGATTTATCGTTATAAATCGTTAGAATCGTGAGCCGGCACACTAAAACCCCCTAAAACCCACCCCCGACCCTTTAAATTAAATCCCCCACCCTCCCGAACCCCCCCCCAAATGAGTTAAATAACCTGCGGGTCCAGCGGCGGTCCGGAACGGCAGCGGTCCGGAACGGGCTCCTGCTCCTGAATCTTGTCGTCTTCAGCCGGCGCCATTTTCCAAAATGGCGCCGAAAAATGGCGGCGGCCATAGACGAACACGATTGGACGGCAGGAGGTCCTTCCGGACCCCCGCTGGACTTTTGGCAAGTCTCGTGGGGGTCAGGAGGCCCCCCACAAGCTGGCCAAAAGTTCCTGGAGGTCCAGCGGGGGTCAGGGAGCGATTTCCCGCCGCGAATCGTTTTCGTACGGAAAATGGCGCCGGCAGGAGATCGACTGCAGGAGGTTATTCAGCGAGGCGCCGGAACCCTCGCTGAACGACCTCCTGCAGTCGATCTCCTGCCGGCGCCATTTTCCGTACGAAAACGATTCGCGGCGGGAAATCGCTCCCTGACCCCCGCTGGACCTCCAGGAACTTTTGGCCAGCTTGTGGGGGGCCTCCTGACCCCCACGAGACTTGCCAAAAGTCCAGCGGGGGTCCGGAAGGACCTCCTGCCATCCAATCGTGTTCGTCTATGGCCACCGCCATTTTTCGGCGCCATTTTGGAAAATGGCGCCGGCTGAAGACAACAAGATTCAGGAGCAGGAGCCCGTTCCGGACCGCTGCCGTTCCGGACCGCCGCTGGACCCGCAGGTTATTTAACTCATTTGGGGGGGGTTCGGGAGGGTGGGGGATTTAATTTAAAGGGTCGGGGGTGGGTTTTAGGGGGTTTTAATGTGCCGGTTTTGCGATTTTTAGATTTTTCACGATTTTTCACGATATTTTACCCCCCCAAACGGCAACAATACGATTCCCTCCCCCTCCCAGCCGAAATCGATCGTTAAGACGATCGAGGACACGATTCACATCCCTACTTTCTATATACAGGCCTTCTGACTTCAGCACTTGATATCTATTGAAAAGGTGTAACTGTTTTAACAGAATCGCATTTATCTGTTTTACTGTTGTTGTTTTTTAATGTTAGCTGTGAACTATCTACTATCCTGCGCTGCAATTATCAATCTTACCTTCAGGGCTAAGCTCACCTATCCTTAACCATTCCTGAGTTAGATTTTATCCACCTGGGGTTTCTGAAGTAACTTTCTGTATTTCCAACTATATTTGTGCTTTTGCCAATTGTTTTCCTTGTCTGCTAGTCAGATTCTTTCAAGAATTTTTTTCTCTTGCAAGTTTTATTGCTTCTTTCCCCTCATGGGCTGGTAGATATTTTAAAACTACTGATAAATAGAATTTCTATTAATTAAAATCATATACATTGTTTGGGAAATTGTAAACAAATAAAATATTTCAAAACAGCACATATATCAAATAACACCCAATAATTAAAACTAATAAGGATTTTAAAAAGCCCCTGCTGTCCATGCATGGGAGCTCTTGATTTCCAGTCACCCTGATGTTGTCAAGGATTAGGTTATCCTCTCTCTCACACACATACTCACATGTCCATTCTCTCTCACACATACACTATCACATACATACACATTCATGCTCTTATACCCACCATAACCTCTCGCTCTCACAGAAACTGACACACTCTCAGGGTGTAAGACACTCTCTCCCTCTCCACACACTCCCCCCCACACACTCTTACTCCCCTGGATTTTCTCATACACACTCATGATTTCACTCTCACTGGCTCCCTCACACATACAAACACAGGCAAGCTCCCAGTCATTCCAGCCCTTCTCTGTACCGCTTCCATCTTGTCTTTGTCTCTTTGTAGATACGGTCTCCAGAACTGAACACAGTACTCCAGGTGAGGCCTCACCAAGGACCTGTACAAGAGGATAATCACTTCCCTTTTCTTACTTGATATTCCTCTCTCTATGCAGCCCAGCATTCTTCTGGCTTTTGCTATCGCCTTGTCGCATTGTTTCGCAGACTTCATATCATTAGACACTATCACCCCAAGGTCTCTCTCCTGCTCCGTGCACATCAGCCTTCCCCCCCCCATCGAATACAGTTCATTCGGATTTCCACTCCCCATATGATGACTTTGCACTTCTTGGCATTGAATCTCAGCTGCCATATCTTCAACCACTATCCCTAATCAAAGAATCCACACCTTGGACAGTGGGGGACATTGAAGTGCTAGTCAGGGTTCCTGCCCTGAAGAATATAAATAACTTTTTGGCCTCACCCATGCTGGATCTGCACACCGGGGTAGGGTTACATAAAAAAAATATTTTGTTGTGAGAAGGAAGACCTGAATAATACCAGTAGATGGGGGATTAGAGCCAGGAAAACATTAAAAATATCCTAGTGTTGAGATGTCTTTGTATTTGCAAGCCTAGCCTTAAGGTCCCTGAAGTAAGTCTTCTACTCCCTGACACCCATGCTAAAGGAACCCCAGGGAGCCCCATGAGTTGCATACTAGTCCAGCAGCTCACAGATGTGCCCCCGTGTCCAGTCCAAGTGTGCTTATACAAAATTGGTGCCCAATGTTATCCAAGGGCTTTGTAGACCTTGTGGGAAGTGTGTGAATTTGACCTTGTCAATTGCATGCCTTCATGTTGCTGCAGTGATTTGGAGACCAAAGGTAGCTGCTATCTTCTTTTGGTATGCAAGGAAAGCATGTGTAGAGCCATGGAAGTGGAGTTTTGTGGGCATGCTGAGAAGGCCATTTACAGTGTGATTGGAGACCAGCCATTCAGGAGTTGAGTGATGCGGAGTATTGCTGGTGAAGAGCATGTGCCTTTTCAACGCTGATGAGACCATTTTGGTGTGGTATAAGGAGAAGACTGAGTAGTACTCAGTTTTGTCAGCAAGTCTAATTCCTCAATCTGCCAATTGCCATGGTACAGAAGTCACAAGACCAGCCTAATTGGGCCAGGAGTCAGAGGATTGGACTCATCGTGAAGGGGGACAATATGGACAGAGTGAAGTGCCCAAATTATTGTCACCTTCAGAACTCAACCCCAATACATCAGAGGTGTATGGCCTGCATTGCTCATTTGGGTTTGATCAACTTATTACAATTCAGCAAGTTTCTCAATAAACTCTTATTTTTGGAACACCACAGCCTGTTGGTGAGGTGCTATCTTTATTTGCAAACCACAAGAGAGTCCTGAGGCCTAAGGGTCCTGAAACAAATCTTCCCCACCGCTAGAGGAACCCCAGGGAGCCCTGTACAATGTTCCTCTAATTCTTTGCTGATGTACCTCACAGGAGGACACAAATGTTTTGCAAATGAGCAGCTGGGGCAGAAGGGGAGAGATGGTCCCCTCCCTCTCCCTTACTTCCCAACATCCTTTCCCCTCCCTATTGCTCAGTTGCAGAAGTATGAAGTGGAGATGTCTGTGACTATCTGGCTAATCATTTTTTTTATAGGCCTACCTTCCAGAAACTTATTTAGTTGAGTTTAAACAAGGTCTGCACTACTAGACGACCACAATCTCTATCAACACATTCCACAGCCCAGCTGCTCACCGACAAACAATACCTTTTAAATTTTGATTTAAATCTGTTATGTGTAACTTTCAAGGAATGTCTTCTAGTTCTAGTATTGTTAAAGTAACAAACCATTCCCTATAAACTTGTTCCATACCATTCATGATTTTTTAAACCGTTGTGTCCCCTTTCAATCATCTCTTGTCCAAGCTGAAGCACCCTAATCTGTTAAACCTTTTTTCATAAGGCAGCCATTCCATCCCTTTTATTATTTTTCATTGTCATTTTCTGTATCTTTTCTAGTTCCACTATATCGTTTTGAGATGAAGCAACCAGAACCGCACACAATACTCAAGATGTGCCCATAGCATGGATCGATATAGAGGCATTATGGTATTCCCTGTTTTGTTCCTTATTCCTTTTCAAATAATTCCTAACATTCCATTTGCTTTTTTGGCTGCTGCCCCAGACTGAGTTGAGGAGTTTGATATGTTTTCTACAATGACTCCAAGATCCTTTACTTGAGCAGTAATTCCTAATGCAGAACCCAACATTGTGCACCTATACTGGAGATTTTGTTTCCCTATATGCATCACTTTACATTTATCCACATTAAATGTATGTCATTTAGATGCCCAGCATCCAATCTCACAAATCCCTTTTGCAATTTCTCACAATCTGCTCAAGTTTCAATAATTCTGAATAATTTTGTGTCATCTGCAAATTTGATCATCTCACTCATTGCTCCCTTTAAGAACATATAAAATGCCACATTGGGTCAGACTAAAGGTCCCTCAAGCCCAGGATTCTGCCTCAAACAATAGCCAAGTCAGACCACAAGTTCCCAGTAGAATCACAAAGAATAAGTCTAATCCTTCTTACTCATAACCAGGGATAAGAAGTGGCTTTCCAAAGCCTACATTGATAATAATGGTTCATGGTCTTTTTCTACAAGAACTTGTCTAAACCCTGTGTGGTTTACCAGTGCACTAATGAAAGTATTGCTATAACATTTTACCAAAGGCATTGCTAGGTACCTAAAAAATCCAGAGCACAGGCCCATACGCCCTCCTCTTCCAGAGATTTTGATAATTCAATCATGATTGGCAGCTTTCCCCTCCACCGACCAAAACCAATCCTATACAAACACATAATTGGACATCATATAAATGATCTCTGTTCTGCTTTCCCATGTAGCTATCATCACTAATTCATTATATATGACATGTGATAGGGAAACCACCCTGTTAGTTTAATCCTGGCAGGGATTAAATGGCACTCTCCATACCTACCTCTTACTAAATTCTACCCAATCAGAGACAGGACACTCCTGCTCTTAAAACAGGAGGCACCACTACAAACATTTTGCACCATCGTTTAAAGGTGCTGGGCAAGCATGTCTGTGGTGTCTCTAGACAGAAGGACCTTCTAAACTTCAAAGAAATCCCTGGCCAGTTTCAATCATGTAGTAAAACTACCACTAAATGTATTCAAGAGCAGTAATCAGCAAAAACTCTATATGGGAGTAGTCTGGGATCTATACAACCTAAGACAGAAACCTAATATAAACCCTGCACCTCAAGTTCTACAATACTCCGGCATTTACCTAAACTCCCCCAACAAAGAGTGCAGAGCAGAACAAGGATATTCCCTTTACCACTCACCATAGAAAAATCAAATTCACGTGTTACCTCAGTAACAAACACAAATTCCCTCCACTACATTGTGTAATAATTCAAAACCCTGCAAAAAAATGTACTCAGAACTTACAGTAAACCATGAATACCATAACACACTAACTGCCAGATTCCAATCTTTTCTTCACTGAGAGCATGGTGGATCCCTGGAATGCCTTCCCAGATGAGGTGGTAAAGATTAGAATAGTTAATGAATTCAAAAGGGCATGGGACAAACACTGCGGATCTCTAAAGGCTTGAAGAAAGGGATGGTATAACATTTCTGCATGGGAATAACCTGCACGGAGAAGCAGTTACTACCCTTAACAGAATGGGAGTAATCTGCACGGAGTAGCAGTTACTACCTTAACAAAATGCATGAGGGTAACTTGCATGGAAAGGCAGTTACTACCCTTAACAAAATACATAGGGGTAACCTGCACAGAACGGCAATTACTACTATAGGCAAATTGCTGGGGAAATCAGATAGACCATTTGGTCTTTATCGGCTGTCATTACTATGTTATGTAACAAATGTATCTATGGAAAGGCAATACTGCAAATATTACACTGGGCCCTAAAACATCAATACACATGCTACAATGAAAACAGAAAAATTAGGCTTCTACAGATCCCTACATAGGAACTGCATGCTAGCAGAATACATCACCTTGGTCACACAATCAGAACACAGACAAACCCATACCAAATACAGAATAAAGAGACCATAAAATATAAACAGAAATGTGCAGACAAAAAGTGAACTGGAAGCTGCAACAAGCCAGACCTCTGTATGCAGTGCAACAACAAGAAAACACATTCATCATACCTCACAAAACAAACAAAATCAAGAAATATAAAACATCAATCATAATAGTAAAACCATACTAATAAAAATTTATATTTCAAAACAGCTGATGAAAAGAATAGCATTCAATAATTAAAAACTCAAAATGTTTTAAAATGTTTCCAAAAATCAATAAAATATTTCAAGAGACATCAATTAATACTGAATTAATTTTACTAATAAAGATAAACAAATCATTTGTTTTCCATACCTGGCAACTTTTGATTTCCAGTCACCCTGAGACTGTTATGAATAAGCGGAGATGGGCCTGTCAAACTTTATTCTCTTTATCATACACACACACCCTCTCATTTGGGGCCTCCCTCTCAGTCCCACAGGACCTCTTTTAATGCCATCAGAGGATAGGGTCTGCTGCAACCCCGCTGGACCTCCTCTTAGACTCAAACACAAAAATAGGTTTCACTGGTCAAAAATGTTTTCATTTATGTTATAACCACCTATGCAGAAACTCACATATATTGTTTGTAGGACCCACACTCAATGAGTTTGTCTGTCAATCAAACTCATAGTAAAGGTTATCGGTCCATTTACTTTATTTAACTGTTGACAGTTTTTTGTATTTTTTGAAATTTTTTTTAGTTTTCTATCTCGAAATTTTCATAAAAGCTGATGAACTGAAGCTGCCACACTACAATATTTATCCCAACGCAGGTATGTCGTAGCAAAAGATTCAATGGAGCAAAACACATCTGTAATACTTAAGAGACAGTCACATGTTCCTCATGAACTTTCATAAGTCATATTTAGAACTTGTCATGAACAAATATGTGGAACAATACTCATTACTATTAATGGAAAAACAGTCCTGACACGATCGTGTTTTGGACCTCCCGGTCCTGCTTCAGGGGAAAACCACTCTTCAAAGGCTGTGCTTCATGTCCTGCAAGAACTCCAGTTCTCCACCATTCCATCAGCATAACTTGCTTCCGTGGTTAAATCAACTTCTTTCTGATGCGGTCTGCATTGTGATTGAAAACCTCCTCTTAGATTGCCATGAGATGGGGTCTGCAGTGCCTGAGTCTCCCCCCCCCCCCCCCTTTACAGGCACCAGAGATTCAGGGCACTGAGGAAGATACTCTAGGACAGGGGTGGGCAATTCCGGTCCTCGAGGGCTGCAAACCAGTCGGGTTTTCAGGATATCCTTAATGAATATGCATGAGAGAGACCTGCATACACACTGCCTCCGTTGTATGCAAATCTATTTCATGCATATTCATTAGGTGTATCCTGAAAACCCAACTGGTTTGCAGCCCTCGAGGATGGACTTGCCCACCCCTGTTCTAGGATATGGGCCCCATGTGCCCAGAGTTAACAATGCCCCTGCATTTTACAAGTGTAATGGCCCCTTCGGGCACATTACCATTAAGGCCAGGGTGAATTTTTAATTAATACCGAGTAAGATGTGGTAATTAGGGGGGCAACATTCATAGAGACAGTACCCTTTGAGGGTACGAGGATGGCTGTCCCCATGGGAAAAAATAAAAGCAATCCTCTCTTGAGAGCTCTGGGTGGGAAATGCAGTTTAGTTAGTGAGTTAGGAGGAGTATTAGAGCTTATTTTGTGTTTGGGTTTTTGGGACCCACCTTTGGACTTGGGTACTACCTGCCTGTGGGGTTCCTGGGAAAGGTTGGGAAGTTGCCTTGCAGTCCATTCCTTGGCTGTCTGGTGTGCTTTCAGTTTGTTTCGGGGATTTTGAACATTTTTGTTGTAGGAAGCTTTCAAGACCCCTGGGTGTTTATCTGGAGGGAAGTCATGAGAAAACCTTCTCCTGAGGGCCCCAGGATAGGGAAGACCTGCCACTCTGCAACCTCTTGCAGGACAGAGGTATGATGGTTACCCACTGTATGAACATTCCGGTGTTTTGAATTGATTTTTTTGGCAAAGGACAGTTTGGTTAGGAGAACTGGGAGGAAGAGGTTTGCTGCCCTTCTTCCTGCCCTGTCAGAAGAACATCAAGAGCTGCATGTTGCAAGTGGATCCCTGCCATCGAGAGATTTGATGAAAGTAACAGATCGAGTTAGACATTGGGTAACTAAGACCAATATCAAATTACAACTGAGGACCCCCACTTGGAGTCTTCATCCCTAGAACAGAGAAATCTAGGAATTGATGCAGAGATTGTATTATTCCATTTTTCTATCCAGTTGGAGGAGGGATTTTCCACCCAAACAAGGATACCCCCTGCCTATTTGTGATCCTCATTTATCCAAGCCCTGGATAATGAGGGTGTCCCTTGCCCTGGAAGAGATGGAGAAACTCTTGCACAGATACAGAGAGTAAGAACTGCAACAACCACCGGTAGGATAAGAACTGTTGTGACTGTGCCAATTACCATTCGGAATACACTTTCAGTAAAGTTTATTTTTGGACGCTCTCCCACAGTCTCCACAATCTTCGGAAGGGACAAAAAAGGTATACCTCGCCCAGAGAAAATAATAGTGTCTCCCCTGCCACCTAAGGCCCTAGAGAAGACGTTCTCCCCTCTGTCCGTAAAACAACCAGGCCCTGGGGGAAAGAGACTGTGTGAAAGAGTCTGAGCTAGCCTTGGCCCCAAAAGAACTAAAATTACTTTTACAGCCCCATCAATATTAAGTGGTTACCAAAGACAGGGTTACACGAGTAAAGCAAACACACTTTAAATTCTTTTCACCATAAAGAGGTCAACCATCCTTGAAAGGGTTAATGCTCTTTTAAACTATTCTAAACATATAAACAGATAACAAACCATATTTCCTTTATCAGGAAATCAGTATCCCAACGGAAACAGAGAGGAAGTCAACCAATTCAAAAACAGAAAGCAAAGACAGGATGGGAATTGGAAGATTTATATCGCCCTAGGGAGCTGAAAGATTTCTGTAATTAGAAGCTGCTTTTAAGTAATGATACTACAAAATAACTAGGCTTCAAACCAATACATTTACCATTTGTATAAGTTATTTGCATATATAGTCTAGCAAATTAGTTCCACAGGAAGGTGTTACCTACAACTTACTGCATTTGTGAGTAGAGTTCAGATGTCATACTTCCTTCATCAGGCCAGTGTAAACAAAGCAAATTATGATGTTGCTAAGTATGCAAGTGAAGTATTGGTTGGATTATAACACCCTGGTTATTATAAAATGATTTAATGATGTATGGGATGGGAACAGGAAGGGAAAAGAAGGGAGACCAATAAAAAAAAGGAGTTGATGCTCATCTGCACAGTGTTGTAAGACCATTTCTAAAAATTTGGGGCTCCACCTATCCACTGTCAGACATCTAGTCTACAAATGTAAAAAGCTGTTGATTAGAGTGACACTATCCAGGAATAGTTATCCTGCAAGATCACCCCAAGCACAAACAAGAAAGTGATTCACTATGTTATAAAGAACCCTAGACTAGGGGTGGCCAAACTCTAGTCCTCGAAAGCCATTAACAAGCCATATTTTCAGGATATCCACAACGAATATGTATGTGGTACATTTGCATGCAGTGCATGCAAATCTCTCACATATATTCATTATGGATATCCTGAAAATATGGCTTGTTTGTGGCTCTTGAGGACTGGAGTTGGCCACTCCCTCCCTAGACTAACATCTGAAAAGCTGCAGCTGATGTGAGGGTTCATGTGTCAATCATCAGGAAAAATCAGAATTGAAATGGTGTTCAGGGAAGGATAGGTAAGAAAAAACACACTGCTCTCTAAACAGACCATTGCTGTATTTTAGAAAATGGCGCCGGCAGATCGACTGCAGGAGGTCGTTCAGCGAGGGTTCCGGACCCCCGCTGAACGACCTCCTGCAGTCGATCTCCTGCCGGCGCCATTTTCCGTACGGAAAACGATTCACGGCAGGAAATCGCTCCCAGACCCCCGCTGGACCCCCAGGAACTTTTGGCCAGCTTGGGGGGGCCTCCTGACCCCCACAAGACTTGCCAAAAGTCCAGCGGGGGTCTGGAACGACCTCCTGCAGTCGAATCATGTTGGTCTATGGCCGCCGCCATTTTGCAGCGGCCATTTTGCAAAATGGCGCCGGCTGAAGACAACACGATTCAATAGCAGGAGGCCGTTTCGGACCGCCGCTCTACCCAGGGTAATTTAAGGCATGGGGGGGGGGTTCGGGAGGGTGGGGGATTTAATTTAAAGGGTCGGGGGTGGGTTTTAGGGGGTTTTAGTGTGCTGGTTTTCCTGCCCTCCCCCTTCTCCCGATTTAGCTACGGACCGCCGCTGGACCCCAGGGTAATTTAAGGCATTTGGGGGGGGGGTTCGGGAGGGTGGGGGATTTAATTTAAAGGGTCGGGGGTGGGTTTTAGGCAGTTTTAGTGTGCCGGTTTTCCTGCCCTCCCCCTTCCCCCGATTTACGATTTTTTAACGATAAATCGGGGGAATTGGTATTGTATCGTGGCCCTAACGGTTTTTGACGATTTAAAATATATCGGACGATATTTTAAATCGTCAAAAAACGATTCACATCCCTATGTCATACATATTCATTAGGGATGTCCTGAAAACCAGACTGTCACTGAGGATTTTTGAAAAGTCTGTAGGAGGTGCTGCGCTGTATAATTGGCCAGGTTCAGCAGATTGTTTGCAAAAGCTTCATATGTTTCACTATGTTGGCTCTATTTGACCTTTCCTTTTGAGTGATGTATTAAGGGTTAAAACCTGCAACTGCGTGTGAACAGAAGTCGGGGGAGGGCGCTGGAACGGATCACAAATGTGGTTTCTATCCCTCCTATTTTTGTTGGAGGTATTGGAGTAAAGTGGAGAAGCCTGGCAATAGGGGCCAGGAAGGAAATGGGGGAGGGCATGGGGGAGAAAAGGTACAATAATCCACAGTGCTTAGGCTTAGACTGGAGACGATCTGAGTAGGTGGTGCGTTGCTATGGGGGTTCTATGAGTTGGAGTAGCAGCAGTAGACCCACGGATTCCCTAGGCTGGGGGGGAACTCGTGGCATGATAGCGTGGTTAAGTATCATTGGCTCACAACATCAATGTTTTTGGATAAAGTAAGGCTGAGTTGACCCGTATGCTTTCCTGGAATGTAGCTGGGCTGGGATCACCAATTAAGAGATCTAAAGTATTGACCTCTCTTAGAAGGCACAAAACCAAAATCGCATGTTTACAAGAAACACTTAAATGCAAAGGAGCATGAAAAACTGGCTAGAGAAAGGGTGTGTGGGGGGGGGGGGGGGGTAGCCATATTGATGGGCAAAAGGTTGGTGTTTGATCATATCTCAACACATACTGACCAAGCAGGTCACTTTGTCATCATTACTGGAAAATTGTATGGGGAACTGATAACAAATGGGAACATGGCTCGGCTGACACAAGATGGCGGCGTGAGCGGCAGCAGTGCAACGCTACTCCGAATCTTTGTTTCGATATTAACTGAAAATGCCATCTAAGAGGAAAGGACGGGTCCGTGTCTTCCCCCCAGACGGATCCTTACCTTCGGACCAGCGATTAATATCTGCATTCGCTGTCGGGACAGTGACACATGGGGTAACTCTCCCCGTTGCGGCTGTCGGTGAGGGAGCGCCGCAGTCGCCAGGGGATACCACGCTGAGTCCCCCGGATCAGCGTCTCCCGTTGGCCCCGACCACCAGCGTTCCTCCCCTGCAGTTCACAGCCCTCGATGAGGTCATCACCGGAGCGACTGCGACGGAGGGTCAGAGTGGAGGAATTCAGCCATGTAATATTCCATTTCATGGAGTACCGACGTCTCTTCTGCCCTTTCAGGCAATTTCATCGCCTATTTCCCCTATCCATGGAAATGGTATAGTGGAATCGACAGGAAGACCTGTGGCTGAAACTCTGGAAGGACTGGAAGAGCCACAATCTGGAGAAGGTGGTGCGTTTTTTCAACCTCCACCCAAGCCAGAAGTAATCATTAGAGGCGTTATGGGACTTGATAGTGAGCTTTGGAAGCTCGAGGGCATGCCAGGGAGAATTGGGGAAATTAAACACCAAAGTTAATGCTCAAAATGTAGTTATTCAAACTCAATTTCAAGAACTGAGAACTCAGTTGTCAGTAACTCAACAGACACTGGCTCAAACCCAGGCTAACAATTACAAACTTATAAAAGACTTCGGAACATGTTCTAGAAGACTGGAGTATTTAGAAAACCAAACCAGGCATCTTAACCTGAGGTTTGTTAATTTCCACAGGATATTAGGTGAAGGAATATATACAACATTGAAAAATTATTTCCATCAGAATTTGGGCTTTGACTTGGAGAAAACCCCAGCTATAAATAAAGCGTATTTCCTTTCTAACCCTAACAGAGAAGCTCCCCGGGGAGCGCAAGCAGAAGGCATTGAAAACCTCACACAATTCTTAGAGGACTCTTCAGAAGTGGTTATATCGAGGTCTACTCTGCTGGTTTCCTATATAATGGAGAGTGACTTGAATGATACGAGGAGATATTTTAAAAATATATCCTCCTTGTTTTATGGTCAAACAATATGTATTTTCCCTGATTTTGCTAGGACGACTCAAGTCCGAAGGCGTGATTTCCTTTCGTTAAGAGCGCAAGTAATTACCTTGGGGTATTCATTTACACTTAGATACCCCTGTAAATGTATGATTTTAATTTTTATTTTATATTAATGAATAATTTTTGTAATTTTTATATCTTCTATAACTAAGTTATCTTTAAGTAATCCTTACTTTTAGTTTTATTAGTTTTATCTTTATTTTTATTTGATATTTGTAAACCGTTTTGATTAAACACTGTTTGTAAAGACGGTATAGAAATATTTTTAAATAAATAAATAAATGATTAAAAGTT
The DNA here is from genome assembly GCF_901001135.1 of Rhinatrema bivittatum. Classification (NCBI taxonomy): domain Eukaryota; kingdom Metazoa; phylum Chordata; class Amphibia; order Gymnophiona; family Rhinatrematidae; genus Rhinatrema; species Rhinatrema bivittatum. The sequence goes on from NC_042617.1 coordinate 382,677,390, forward strand.
CAAATGAGTGTTTCATTTTCTTCTTCCCTGAGCAATTAAAGTCCTTCTTAAATGCCAGGAGCGGTAATGTAGTATCCTCTCCTGGATTACATCAACATCAATCCCAGTAATGATCATTTAGTAAAAGTCTACTGTCACCGTTAAGCCAATAATATGTAATTTTGAATTTCCTTATTTTCTCCCTGAAATTACGGGCCTTCCTACTTAAATTTCCTATGAAGAATGATGGTAAATGTATGTTTAAGTTGTACTTGATTATTGCTGTATTATTTTTCCTTGTTTTTCATCATTCTATTTACTATTGTAAGATTTTTCTTACTATTAAGTTTGAAAATAATAAAAATAAAAAAAAAAACAAATGGGAACATTTATGCACCCAATTCCTACTCTCATGTGTTGCGTCCGGTCTCAGACGGCTTCGCCCGACATGCCTCATCTCTATTTCAGCCTTCTCCACCAGCCTCGGGAGAATGGCGTCCGTAGCATCTCCTTGCTGCACCCTCCGGCTTCCCCGGAGCGGCTCTGGCGCGGCATCCCGCCATGTTGACCCAAGGACTCCTAGGGCGCACCCGCACGCCTCACATCTTGTAGCAGTGTTGGCACGAACATTGGGGGCGTCCCCCTCGAGTGATGTCACTGCTTCATTATTGAAAAGGTTGCCCATTTGCTGACTCTCGCCGAGTTAGCAACAGATTGGATTCGCTCCAGTCTGAAGCTGCTCTGCTGCTTCTACTCTTCTGGAAGCCACCTTCACTCTCCAGGGTTCAACTAACCTGGGTACCCGCTCCTCGGGGGCCCTTTGTATATTTCCAGGTGCATATCCTCTATACAGGTACTCGCTCCTCGAGGGCCTGTGTGTCTATCCTGGTGCCTGCCTTCAATTCTTCAACCTGCTGGAACACTATTAGCTACAGAGAGTGAGTACAACTTCTCCCAGTCTGTCTATCTCAGCTCCTCGCTGCTCATCTGCAACGGGCCCTACACTACCATTGTGGAACGGGTCTCTCCTCTGCCGAGGATTACAGACTGATAACATCTATCCTCTCTCTCCTGCTCATTGGGAACTCTATCTACTCAGCTACCAGAGAGTGCATTATAACATCTGCCAGTCTGTCTCTCCTACAGTGCCTTACTGGACATCTGCATTGTGGCCTTATACCACCATTGTGGAATGGGTCTCCAACGCCAAGGATCACAGACTACCGCTGCTCTCTACTGCCACCTCTGGTGGACTACAATAGCTGTATAATAAAAGATAGAATCTCTGGGTTTGTGCATCTGAGTCTAGCCTGGTGCTTCAGTTCCCTATGGGGCTCCTCCCCATAGGAGATACCATCAATGTTGCCCCTGAGAATCCACCAAACACCTCGATATCATAACAGATTGCTAACACCATGGATTCAGCTCAGCTCACCGCGTTGCAGGCCATTGCAGGCCTGGCCCGATCGAATCGTTGAACAACAGAATTTGCTGGATAGCTTGACTGTGGCCTTTAATCTACTGCACTCACAGATGAACAGTTCTACTACCTCAGGTAAAGAAGAAACACCGCCAGAAGTGACGGTTAAAACAGCTGTACCCCTTTCCGCTCCTATTCGCTTCTCTGGAGAAGCTTGGAGATGCAGGGGATTCCTCAACCAATGCTGTATGCATTTTGCACTTCAACCTAATAATTTTCCCACAGCCTATGCCAAGACTACGTATATCCTGTCTTATCTGGTCGGAAGAGCACTAACTTAGGCTTCTCCGCTGTGGGAGCGTGATGACCCCATTCTGAAGGACCTTGCTTGGTTTTTGGAACCAAGCAAGGTTTTTGGAACTGTTCAAATCCGTATTTGATGACCCTGCCAGGTACACAGTCACAAGATCCACATTGGTTCATCTACAGCAAGGTAATAAACCTTTACCAGACTTCGCTATAGAGTTTAAGACTTTAGCTTCAGAGTTGAACTGGGACTCGAGATGCCTGAAGACCCTTTTCTTTGAAGGCCTGAACTCTCGACTGAAAGATGAATTGGCGGCTTGAGAAATGCCTGCGACCTTGGAGGACCTGATGAAGTTAGCCACAAGAATTGACCAACAACTTCGGAATAAGGTTCAAGAGGTTAAAGGTTCCAAGAGGCCTAGCCAGGGAGAAATCCAAGTCAAGACTTTACCTAAGCCTATTCAGTCTAAAGCAAGTGCTGGCGAATAAGAATCTATGCAACTGGGCCGTAGTCAGCTGACTTCTAAGGAGAGAAGTACGCGGAGAAGATTAGGCCTCTGCATGTATTGTGGTCAAGCAGGCTATGCAGTACAAACATGCCCTATCTGTCCGGGAAACAGATAGACCTAAGTCCTGTGGGAGGACTCTTCTTAGGTCTAACTGCTCCTTCTCCTCCATTCTCTCTGCCAGTCTCCTTGATAATCGGACCACTTGAGTTCTAGACTCTTGCTCTAGTGGACTCCGGGGCAGGAGGGAATTTTATACTGAGATAACAGTGGAACATCTGTGAATCCCCACTAAGACTATGAAGCCTCCGTTTCTGTTGTCCTCTATTCATGGGGAGCCCTTACCGGGTGAAGTAACCCTACAAATGGAACCAGTCAGTCTAAGGACTGGAGCTCTTTATACGGAATCCATTTCCTCCTTTGTGCTTGAAAAGGCTATGCACCCCTTAGTACTCGGGTTACCATGGCTACAAAAGCACATGCCTCAATTCAACTGGGCTACACTGAAGCTGTCATGCTGGAGCCTAGATTGTCATGGCAAATGCCTGAAGGAAGTGTCACCACTACCTTGTATATGCCTACAACTCCGTTGATGCCTGGGTTACCACCTCAATACGCATCGTTTCAAGATGTGTTCTCGAAGGAAGCCGCTGATATACTTCTTCCACATAGATCTTATGACTGTGCGATTAACTTGAAACCAAATACCGAACCACCCAAGGGAAGAGTATACCCCCTATCGGTGGTGGAAAATAAAGCAATGTCAGAATACATCCAAGAGAATCTACAAAAAGGTTTCATAAGACCTTCCAAGTCTCCTGCAGGAACAGGGTTTTTCTTTGTGGGGAAGAAGGAAGGAAGCCTACATCCACGCATTGATTATCATGGTCCAAACGAGATCACAGTCAAAGATCGCTATTCCTTACCACTCATCTATGAGCTGTTTGACCGCCTACAAGGGGCTAAGATCTTCTTCAAGCTGGATCTTAAAAGGAGCATATAACCTTGTCCGCATTTGTTCAGGGGACGAATGGAAGACACCTTTTAACACCAGGGACGGACACTGAGTATTTGGTGATGACCTTCGGCTTATGCAACGACCCAGCTGTCGTCCAAAACATAATGAACGACATCCTGCGCGACCTACTCTACCAATGTGTCGTCTATTTGGACGATATCCTGATCTTCTCTCAAGATCTGAATACTCACATCACGGATGTCAAGAGAGTGTTACAAAGACTGCAAGAGAACCATCTATACGCTAAGCCGTCCAAATGCGAATTCCACAAAGAGTCTGTACCATTCCTTGGGTAATCGTGTCTAACAAGGGGTTCCAGATGGACCCACAAAAGCTGGAGAGCATTCAGAAATGGTCCCAACCTACTGGTATAAAGGCTCTCAAAAGGTTTCTGGAATTCAGAAATTACTATAGAATCTTTATTAAAAATTACTCCTCATTAACTGTGCCTTTAACAGCTCTGACAAAGAAAGGTGCTAATGTTGCCAATTGGTCTTTTCAAAAGCTGAAGGACGCTTTCTCCAGCAAGCCATGTCTCCATCACCCGGATCCTACATGCCCCTTTATTGTCGAGGTGGATGCCTCTGATGTTGGCGTAGGGGCTGTATTAAGTCAAACCAGTGACTCCAAGATTCTGCAGCCATGTTCCTTCTTCTACAGACGATTCACCCCAACTGAGAGGAACTAAGGAATCGGAGATAAAGAATTGTTGGCAATAAAGATGGCATTCGAAGAGTGGGAACCCTGGCTCGAGGGTGCTCAACACCAGATAACTGTTTTTACTGACCATAAAAACCTAGAATACCTTCGTCACGCCCAGCGCCTCAACCACAGACAGGCAAGGTGGTCCCTGTTCTTTAACAGGTTTGATTTCATCTTAAAGTACCGACCTGGAGATAAAAACATCAGAGTGGATGCCCTATCTTGCTCATTCCTATCTGAAGATGTGCCTGACGCTCCGCAACACATCACTGAACCTGAGAGTCATTCTTTCAGCCACACACCCAGTACCAGTGGGCAAGATGATTGTGCCTGCCAACCTCCAGAAGAAAGTACTAGCCTGGGCTCACGACTCTAAATTGGCTGGACATCCCGGTCAACTGAGAACCCTGGCAAAGCTGCAAAAATTCTACTGGTGGCCGATGAGAAAAGACGCCTTCGCTTATGTAGTGGCCTGTACCAACTGTGCCAGACAAAAGCCTCCACCCGGTTGTCCTTGGGGCCAACTACAACACTTACCCAATACTGGATGAGCCCTGGACTCACATCATCACGGACTTCGTGGTGGACTTACCCCTTCCCGGGGGCAACAACACTATCTGGGTAACGGTGGACAGATTCTCAAAAATGGCTCACTTTGTGGTGCTTCCTGGCTTACCATCTGCCAGTTAACTTGAAAAGCTCTTCATCAGCCACATATTCCATCTGCACAGCCACATTCACAGCCACATTCTAGAAGACTCTTTGCAAGAAGTTTGATATCACTCTCGACTTCACTTCTTATGAGAGGATGAGCCGTACCCTCAAACAGTTCCTCAGAGCCTATGTCTCTTCATGCCAGAATGACTGGGCTGAGTTTTCCATCAACTCTCATCCAGCAACATCTACTGGATCAACACCATTCGAAGTGGTATATGGACAACTACTTTCACCACCTTTGCCACTTTCGCTTTCAGTGTCGTCCCCGGCAGCTCAAGCCACTGCCGATGAAATTCATCATCTATGGAAGAAGACAAAGGAGATTCTCATCAAAGCTGGAATTTGAGCAAAACAAGACTATGACATGCATCACAGCAAGGCTCCTGAACTTAAGCCTGGTGATAAAGTCTGGTTGCCTATGAAGCACCTCAAATTGAAGTTGCCATCTGCTCGCTTCGCTCCACGCTATGTCGGACCATTCCCCATCCTCTGACGTCTGTGCAATCTCTCCTACTGTCTCAAACTTCCTCCAGGAATGAAGATCCATAACACATTTCATGTCTCATTACTGAAACCGCTTATACTCAACAAATTCAGCACCAAGACACCAGACCCCCCTCCTGTTGATACAGAAGAGGACCTCGAGTACAAAGTAGATGCTATACTTGATGTATAGAAGAGAGGCAGAGTATGGGAATACCTCATGTCATGGAAGGGCTTTGGACCAGAAAATAACTCATGGGAACCAATGTCTAACATCCTGGACAAAGAGATGCTGAATCAGTATCATCGTGCACATCCTCGGAAATGAAGACCAGGTAGGGGGTCTGGAGGAGGCCCCTTGAAGGGGGGTACTGTTGCATCCGGTCTCAGATGGCTTTGCCTGACATGCCTCACCTCTATTTTAGCCTTCTCCACCAGACTCGGGAGAATGGCATCCATAGCGTCTCCTGGCCGCACCCTCCAGCTTCCCTGGAGCGGCTCTGGTGCGGCGTCCCGCCATGTTGATCTTAGGACCCCTAGGGCACGCGCACACCTCACATCTTGTAGCAGTGTTGGCGCAAACCTCAGGGGCGTTCCCCTTGAGTGACATCACTGCTTCAGTATTCAAAAGGTTGCCCATTTGCTGACTCTCGCCGAGTTAGCAACAGATTGGATTTGCTCCGGTCTGAAGCTGCTCTGCCGCTTCTACTCAGCTGGAAGCCACCTTCACCCTCCGGGGTTCAACTAACCTGGGTACCTGCTGATCGGGGGCCCTTTGCTTATTTCCAGGTGCCTATCCTGTACACAGGTACTCGCTATTCAAGGGCCTGTGTGTATATCCTGGTGCCTGCCTACAATTCTTCAACCTGCTGGAACACTACCTATCAGCTACAGAGAGTGAGTACAACTTCTCCCAGTCTGTCTATCTCAGCTCCTCGCTGCTCATCTGCAATGGGCCCTACACCACCATTGTGGAACAGGTCTCCTCTGCCGAGGATTACAGACTGCTAACATCTATCTTCTCTCTCCTGCTCATTGGGAACTCTATCTACTCAGCTACCAGAGAGTGCATTATAACATCTGCCAGTCTCTCTCTCCTATAGTGCCTTACTGGACATCTGCATCGGGGCCTTACACCACCATTGTGGGAATGAGTCTCCAACACCAAGGATCACAGACTACCGCTGCTCTCTACTGCCACCTCTGGTGGACTACAATAGCTGCATAATAAAAGTTAGAATCTCTGTGTTTGTGCATCTGAGTCTAGCCCAGTGCTTCAGTTCCCTACGGGGCTCTTCCCCGTAGGAGATACCATCACTGTTGCCCGTGAGAATCCACCAAACACCTTGATATCATAACATCATGTTTTTTTTTAAACACTGATGCGGACTCTGGTTGAGCACTCCATGGGCACTCTATATCTTGCAGGTAATTTTAATTGTGTGGTGGACCCAACAATAGATAAATCACAAGCCTCCATTGCCAGCTTGGGGCACAAAAAAGGAATCTCTTATTTATGTCAACATTTAAGGTTGATTGATGTATGGAGGGTTTTGCATCCTGAAGAACGGGATTATACCCACATCGCGAGAGCCCATGATTCAATGTCACGTTTCAACTACCTCCTTACTAATTTTTCCTTCATTAGAGTGTGCTCAGATCATGCTATGTATGATATGGGTTGACATTAAGAGGAAAGCAGGGGGCAGGCTGGTCCAGCAACGGCGATTCCCAGGTCACCTTACAGGGGATGGCGAATTTCAGCAATTCCTCAAAACTAAATGGAAAGAGTATGAGGAACACAATGAGTCAGCAAAAGTTACTGCACTATTATACTGGGAAGCAGGGAAGGCTGTTTTGCGGGGTGAGATCATCGCCTTTCAGATCAGGCGAAATAAACTCCTCAGTAGGAGGATACTCAAATTGGAAAGGGAGTTTCAAAAGGCAAAGGCTCGCTACATAGCGGCCCCGAATGCTGCCCACAAAAAAGCCTACCGGGAAACTGAGTACCCTTAATTGCTTTCTGCATTCGAGAACCACCACAGCCTTACTCCATACTTCACATAAATTGTATCGGTTTGGAAATAAGCCTGGCAAACCTATAGCCAATTTAGTACGAACAAAATGCGGCCACAATTATATAGAGGCACTACTTGCCAAGGATGGTATATGTCAGACCTCCACAGAGGAAATATGTCATATTTTGAGATCATTTTATGTCAAACTCTACTCAGCAGAGACGGGGGAAGGTGCTCAAGAGGTGGAAGAGTTATTCTTTAGGAACCTGAGGCATTAGATGTTCTTGGTACGTTAAAAGGAAATTGATCAGAAACTTTTCCACTGCGGAGGGTTACAAAAGAGATGAAATACTTGGGGGTGCTCATACCAGTTGATGGCCGGCTCCTTTATGAATGTAATAATGTCCCCCTTTTGAGAAAACGAAGCAAAGATTAAAAAATTGGACGGCATTACCCTTATCCCTTAATGGTAGGATTCAGCTATTCAAAATGATGGAGCTCCCTCACTGGCTATATATACTGCAGATGCTCCCACTCACAATCCTTCGAGGGCACCGAGAAGAACTGGAGAGGGCCCTTCGCTGTTGCTTGTGGCAAAACAGACGGGCTAGGATGTCATTGTCTAAACTGCAACTGCCATGGGAGAAAGGGGGCTTGGGCTGCTCTAATTTGGGTATATATATAACATGGCCTGCTTGTTACGACATGTGTATGAATGGCTAATGGGATTGGAAAGATTCTCACCTGTGGGATTTATGCGGGGTTGGTGTAAACCTTTCAGGTTGGGTAATCTGCTGCATGTGTCATCAAGCCAACTTCCTCAATATATCCAATATAACCCAATCGTGACAGCATGTAGACATGCCTGGAAATGGCTGTGCTGCAGATTACAGATACCTTGAGAGATATCCCCATGCATGTCCATAGTTGGACTGGGCTAATAAAGAGTTAAGAACATTCTGCCAATTGGTACAGGAGGAGGGGGGAAAGATGAGGGAATTTGAAGAGCTTCGACAAACGTTTAATATTCCAAATAAGACCTTCTTTGCTTATCTTCAGGATAGACATTTTCTAGATAGAGATGTACTGACTAAACGACTATATCTAACGGTGGCTAAATTGCCGGAATTTTTTAAAGTTCCAGCGGGGAAACAGCTATCATGTGCTACCATTACTAAGGCTCTGAATGCATTGCCAACAATGGAGGTGTTACCTCACCTCACATACAGCTGGAATCAGGAACTGAGCTGTCCTATAACTTCTCAGATGTTACAAAACTGTTTTAAAAATATTAGGGAGGTCTCAGAGAACATCATATATCGAGAAACACAATTTAAATTCTTCAATAGGCTGTACCGGCCCACAACATGGGCTTTTAAGGTTAAATTGTTGCCCTCTGATAAATGTTCAAAATGTAACCTGATGCCGGAGTCTTTATCTCATTTATTTTGGACCTGTCCCAGAGTTTATGATCTTTGGAGAATGATTTTACAATGTCAGCCAATTGCTCCATGTCCAGATAGCAAATGTTGCTTACCTGATGTAACAGGTGTTCTCACAGGACAGCAGGATGTTAGTCCTCACAAATGGGTGACATCGAGGATGGAGCCCACCACGGAAAACTTCTGTCAAAGTTTAACAGAACTTTGACTGGCCCCTACTGGGCATGCCCAGCAAGGCACTGACCCTGCAGCCAGCAGGGGTCTCCCTTCAGTCTGATTTTCAAAGCTACAGGCAGTGCCTAAAAAGTAAAAACAAAACGAACCCAACACCGCGGGGTGGCGGGCGGGTTTCGTGAGGACTAACATCCTGCTGTCCTGTGAGAACACCTGTTACATCAGGTAAGCAACATTTGCTTTCTCACAGGACAAGCAGGATGGTTGTCCTCACAAATGGGTGAGTACCGAGCTGAGGATGTCCTGACTTGCACCAAATGCACCCAACGACGTGCAACAGGCAGTACAAGTGGGGTGGAATTTGGGAAAGGGCATCCGCACCCTACCGGGAAGGTGGAAGGGTGTTGGTACATCAGGTTGGAAAAAGGTTACGCAAGACAGATTGGCCGAAGATGGAGTCCTGTCTTCCAGCTTTGTCCAAACAATAGTGGGCTGCAAAGGTATGGAGAGAACTCCAGGTTGCAGCCCTGCAGATGTCAGGAAGCGGCACCGATCGAAGGTGTGCCACTGACGTCGCCATGGCCCTCACAGAGTGTGCTTTGACACGGTCTTGGAAAGGAATGCCAGCCTGCTCATAGCAGAAAGAAATGCAGTCCGCCAACCAGGAGGAAAGAGCCTGCTTACCCACAGGTTGTCCTAACTTGTTAGGATGGAAAGAGACGAATAATTGAGTGCTCTTCCTGTGAGAAACTGTACGGTCTAGGTAAAAGGCTAGAGCTCGTTTACAGTCTAGGGTATGCAGGGTCTGTTCTCCAGAGTTGGAATGGGGCCTGGGAAAAAAGATAGGTAGTATGATGGATTGATTGATATGAAACTCAGAAACTACCTTAGGTAAAAATTTAGGGTGAGTGCGGAGTACCGCCCGGTCCTGCAGGAGTTTAGTGTAAGGCGGATAGGTAACTAGGGCCTGTAATTCACTAACCCTGCGAGCTGAAGTGATAGCCAAAAGGAATAACACTTTCCATGTGAGATACTTTAACTCACAGGAGTGCAGAGGTTCGAAAGGAGGTTTCATTAGACGACCAAGAACCAGATTAAGGTCCCAGGATGGGGCCGGAGGCCGTAAGGGTGGCTTCAGATGGAGCAAGCCTTTAAGAAAACGTGTTACTAGGGGTTGTACTGAAATAGGGACACCCTGTACACCTTTATGGAAGGCGGCTACCGCACTGACATGCATCCTAATGGAAGAGGTTTTAAGACCTGATTCAGAGAGATGCCATAAATAGTCCAAGAATTTGGAAATTGGACAGGAAAGGGGATCAAGGGACTGAGAAGTGCACCATGATGTGTACCTTTTCCATTTGTATGAGTAAGACTTTCTTGTGGAAGGCTTTCGTGAAGCTATCAGGACTCGAGAAACGGAATCTGAAAGGTTGAAAGGCTGAAGGACTAACCTTTCAACATCCATGCCGTCAGGGACAGGCTTGGAGGTTGGGATGGAGGAGGCATCCGTCGTTTTGAGTGAGCAGATGCGGGTCCTTTCCCAGAGGAATGTGCCTGCGGATGGAGAGATCCTGGAGTATTGGAAACCATACTTGGCGTGGCCAGTAAGGTGCTATCAGGATCATGGTTCCTCCGTCCTGGCGTAGCTTCACGAGAGTCTTTGACACAAGAGGAAGTGGGGGGAATGCGTAGAGCAGACCGGTTGTCCACTTGAGGGAGAATGCATCCCTCGGCCGAGAGTTCTGGCTCCGAATGAGAGAGCAGTAATCGTCCACTTTGTGGTTCTGAGGGGACGCAAAGAGGTCTATGCGGGGAGAACCCCACTTGTGAAACAGAGAGGTCGCTATCAGAGGATCGAGTGACCACTCGTGCGGTCGGAAGACACGGCTCAGCCGGTCTGCCAATACATTGTCTACTCCCGGCAGGTAAGTGGCCCTGAGGTACATAGAGTGGGAGAGGGCTTCCGCCCAGATCTGCGCAGCTTCCTGACACAGAAGGAAGGAGCCTGTGCCTCCCTGCTTGTTTATGTACCACATGGCCACTTGGTTGTCCGTCTGGATTAAGATTATCTGATGAAAGAGATGATCTTTGAAAGTGCGGAGCGCATAGCGGATTGCTCGAAGTTCCAGGAAATTGATCTGGTGTTCGGCTTCCTCGTTGGACCATAACCCTTGGGTTTGAAAGTCGTCCACATGGGCCCCCCAACCGATGTGGGAAGCGTCGGTGGTTAGGATAACTTGCGGATCCGGTGGAAGAAAGGGTAAGCCCTGAAGTAGGTTGACCTGAGTCGTCCACCAAGTTAAGGATAGGCGCAGCGCTTGTGTGACTGTGATTATGGAGGACAGAGGCTGAAAAGCTTGAATCCATTGTTGTCGTAGAGTCCATTGTGTTACCCTCATGGCTAGTCTGGTCATGGGAGTGACTTGAACCGAGGATGCCATGTGTCCTAGGAGAACTAGGAATTGGCGAGCTGTGGCAGTGTCTTGAGACTGGAGCTGGTGAGCTAGGGACATGAGAGTTTGGACCCGTTGTAGCGGAAGGTAGGCCTTTGCCTGTAAGGTGTCCAAGTCTGCCCCAATGAAAGATAAGGTTTGAGATGGGACGAAGCAAGATTTCTCGTAATTGACAAGAAACCCTAAGGAAAGGAGTGTGTTGATTGTCAATTGTAGGGAGGACCGGGCAATCTGAGGGGTGGAGGCCCTGATCAGCCAGTCGTCCAGATAGGGGTATACGTGGACACCTTCCTTCCTGAGGAATGCTGCTACAACTACGAGGCATTTGGTGAAGACCCGTGGAGCAGATGCCAGACCGAAAGGCAGTACTCGGTATTGATAATGGTCGCGGCCTACGAGAAACCGCAGATATTTGCGATGGGATTGTGTTATCGCAATATGGGTATAAGCTTCCTTGAGGTCGAGGGAGCATAGCCAATCCCCTTTCTGCAGCAGAGGGAGTAACGTGCCCAGGGTTACCATCTTGAACTTTTCTTTTTGCAGATACTTGTTGAGGGCTCGAAGGTCTAAAATTGGACGTAGCCCTCCTGATTTCTTTGGAATTAGGAAGTATCTGGAATAGAATCCCTTGCCTCGTTGAGAGGGAGGAACGAGTTCTATAGCATTTGATTGCAGAAGAAGAGATACTTCCTGTTGTAATTGAGCCAAATGGCTGGATAGACTCCACGCTTGAAGCGGCGGGGAGTCTGCCGGAAGAGTTATGAAATTGAGGTGGTAACCCTGTGCGATAATCGCCAGCACCCACTGGTCTGAGGTAATCCGTATCCAATGCTGTAGAAAGTGGCACAGACGACCCCCTACAGGGATGTGGGGGAGTGGGATATGGCATGTGCTCCGAGTCGGGAAGTCAAAGGCCTGCCGCAGGCCCGGGGGGTGGGGCTACAGCAGGTCTTTGTTTCCGAGGTTGGCGTGGCTGAGGTCTGGTGGAGGATCGAGCCGGACGAGGCCTAGTCGACGGAGGGTAATAACGACGTGGCCGAAAGAATGACTTTTTGGAGTCCTTCTTAGGTGGTGGTTTGGAGGATACCTCAGATGGAACAGACGAAAGTTGTTTCAACGTCTCGTGGTGATCCTTCAATTCCGCCACAATTTGTTGAATCTGTTCTCCGAACAGATTATCCCCTAAGCAGGGTAAATCGGCTAGACGATCCTGAACCTCTGGGCGAAGGTTGGATGATTTTAACCAAGCCCAACGTCTGGCTGAGATGGCAGTAGCTGAGACTTTCGTGGAAGCATCGAAGATATCGTAGGCCGTTCGGATCTCGTGCTTCCCAGCTTCAAATCCTTTGTGAAGGAGGGCTTGAAGCTGTGGCTGGTATTGGTCCGGTAAGGTGTCAGCGTAGTCCTGCATTTGTTTAAGGATAGCTCTGTTGTACTGAGTCATATAAAGTTGGTATGAAGCTATACGAGATATCAACATAGCCCCATGATACACTTTCCTTCCCACACTATCAAGAAATTGGTTGTCCTTGATAGGGGGAGTGGAAGAGTGTGGCTTTAAACGCTTGGCTTTCTTTTGCGCAGACTCAACTACAACAGAGCGATGATCCAGTTGAGACTTCTGAAATCCTGGTGCTGACTGAACGAGGTAGGTTGAGTCAGCTTTTTTATTGACTGGTGACACAGATGAAGGTGATTCCCAGTTTTTCTTTAAAAGATCCAGAAATACTTGGTGAATGGGGATGGAAGCGATGATCTTGGGGGCATCCAGAAATTGGAGCAGCTCCATCATTTGGTGCCTGTCATCGGTCTCAGATTGCAGCTGAAAAGGCACAACTTCTGACATCTCCTTTACAAAATTTATAAAGGAGAGATCTTCAGGAGGAGATCGTTTTCTACTCTCTGTAGGAGATGGTGGGGATGGTAAATCTGTATCTGAAGATGAATCATCACCCCAGGTATCATAAGGATCATGTAAGGTTTGCTGTCCTGAAGGACCTGGTAGAGGATCCAAAGGCATCGATGGAACCGGTGCTGCAAGCGGAACAGTGAACGGCATCGAGGGCTTCGGGGCCACCGATGGAATCGGTGCCGATCTTGGAATCGATGGAGCCGAAGGATAAATCGGTGGAAAGGTATGTGAAGGCACCGATGGAACGACACCGGACGGAGGAATCCGGAACGGTGTTTCTCCTGTCGATGAATGTCCTTCCGGAGATGATGGTTGTAGTCGGTGCTAATGAAATCACCGATGGAAGGGCGCGCATAAGTGCCTCCATACGATTTAGTATCGGTGCCAACGCTTCCACTATAGGCTCGGTGGTCGGTTCCATCCTCGGTGGCAGAGTCGGTGCTGAGGTCGGTGCCTGAGGCGGTGCCGGAATCGGTGCCGGAGGCGGTGCCGGTGGAGGCTGGAATCTTCGCATCGCATTCTCGATGGCCTCCTGGACCAGCCGGTCCAGTTCTGCCCGGAGACCAGGGGTAAGCATACCCGGCTCGACGGGAGAGGGAGGCTGAGGCAGGGCCGGAGGGACCACCGTAACCGGTGGGATCACGGCCCCCGCACCCCGGGAGGGTGAGGGTTTCCTCGGTGCCTGCGAACGAGACGTGGACGGTGCCAGGTCCGACCGAGGCTTTTTCTTCGGTGGCTCGGCCTGTTCAGAGGTCGATGGTTGCGGATCCTCGACGGGCCGAGACTTGTGCCGTCGATGGCGATGCTTATCCTTCCGATCTCCTCGGTCATCCGGGGAGGGGACAGGAGTCGACGGCCGAGAAGTCATCGATGGTGGACGGTCACCGGCGGGTTGGCGATGGTGGTGCAACTTCGACGGTGCCGGTTCCGATGACGTCGATGCTATCGATGGCGTTGGGGTGGGTGCATGGAAGAGGAGCCCCATCTTCTCCATCCTGGCCTTGCGACCCTTAGGTGTCATTAAGGCACATTTGGTGCAAGTCAGGACATCATGCTCACTACCCAAACATAAAACACAAACCCTATGGGGGTCAGTGATGGACATAGTCCGGGTACAATCCGGACATCGACGGAACCCCGTCGCCATGGCTTAAGGCCAAATTTAGGCGCGGGCTCAGTAAGTTCCCACAGGCCTCAAGGGCCAACAGGAACGTGGTAAGAGAGCTCCTTTCACCGCGTGGCAACTGCTGCGCGGAAAAAAGAAGACTGAAGGGAGACCCCTGCTGGCTGCAGGGTCAGTGCCTTGCTGGGCATGCCCAGTAGGGGCCAGTCAAAGTTCTGTTAAACTTTGACAGAAGTTTTCCGTGGTGGGCTCCATCCTCGATGTCACCCATTTGTGAGGACAACCATCCTGCTTGTCCTGTGAGAAACCACTGAACTCTACACTGTGTTTATTTGAACAGCAAGGGGAATTACATCAGCCACTTTCGAATGCTCATTGGCTGTTCTTATGTAAGACATTTCTTCTAAGAAATCGATATTAGAGCACTGGACGGAAGCGACTGTTCCAGCCTTCACGTATTGGAGAATATGGCTACATAGAATGGCTACCTATGAGATACAGCACATCAAACGTCCTCCAAGAAACATGCACAGTTCATGGACATTTGGAAACCATACCTGATGTCTTTAAATAATAAGGCCAGGAATAACCTGCTGGCGATACATTGATGGTAGATTAACTACCCTTATGTTGAAATTCAATAAGCGCTCTATACAGTAAAATGGGTTGCGTGGGCCTGACGCTTCTTGGACGCCTAACGCTTCACGGACACGGCTTTCATTTGCAAGCTATTTAAATACAGTATCGAGCGGTAGGTGAGCCGGACTGTGCATGTGGCAACCGCGGGTGCGCCCGGCACTAACGCAGCTCTTCCTACCGCTCCTTACTATATCGGCCTAATAGTTATTTAAAAATGCATACAACCTATCTTAAAACATCAGAATGTAGAGAACTAAAATAACAAGGACAAGAGATACTAATTGATACATCATAAACAAATTAACGAGAGATTGTACTATGTACAGAAAGAAATATGACATTTATTTTAGTTTTGTACTTCACATCTCTTCCTGATCTGTAATTAATATCAATTTGAGAATTCAGTTGATAGGAAATATTCCGAAACAGACCTTAACATCTATGTAATCCAACATTCTCTGCTGATTTCTACCTATGAATGTCATTATTGTAAACCATTGTGATCTTTACATGGAATGACGGCATATAAAATGTCTAAAGAAATAAATAAAAACTTGAAGGGAGCAGACATGTTCCTAGAGTCCTTGATAGATATTCTATGGCTAAACAGAATGTATGTTTTTCTATTTTAAAATATTCATAATATTGTTACTTACAATGTGGCTCCCTGATACTGTGTTCATATATAGGATGGGGGTGGGAATCTTTATTTATTTGATAAAAATTAATAAACTTTTTTGAGAAAAAGATAATTTTTCTTATATCCTTAATTGAGCAATACATTTTCTATATCTTATTTTTCTTTTAATGAAGAAATTACTTACCTGATAATTTTGTTTTCCTTAGTGTAGACAGATGGACTCAGGACCAGTGGTTATGCTCCCCTGTCAGCAGATGGAGCAAGCTGACAGCACAGTGTATATATACTCTTGCAGTGACCCCAGCCTGCCAGTATTCTCTTCAAAAGCAACTGTGGACAGACTAGCAAAATACTTGATTAAAAACAGTTAACCAAATTTTACTCAACCAACAATAAACACTGAACTCAAGAAAGAACATAGGTACCCCATTCTAGGGACTGGATGAACACTTACCAGTAATATCTTGGGATCTGTATCCCCACAGGAGGACCATGAACACAAGCAGTCGGCAGCTGAGGGCGGGAAGCTGAGTCCATCGGTCTACACTAAGGAAAACAAAATTATCAGGTAAGTAATTTCTCCATTTCCAAGCATATAGACAGATGGACTCAGGACCAGTGGGATTACCAAAGGGTGGGAGGCTGTCTGCAGTCCAGTTAACACCACACGTGCAAAGGCTGCATCCTACCGGGCCTGTACATCCAGAAGATAAAACCTGGAAAAGGTATGCAAGAAGGACCATGTTGCAGCTCGGTAGATCTTAACGGGACACAAGAACCTCCACCCATGACAATGCCTGAGCTCTAGTGGAATTAGCTTTAACCGGAACAGGCAATGGCTTCTCAGCATCAACATATGCACCGTAACCACCTCCTTAATCCAGCAAGCTATCGTAGTCCATGAAGCTGGTTTGCCCTGCTTCTTTCCACCATGAAGGACAAGCAGGCGATCAGATCTCCGAAAAGGCTCAGAAACCTCCAGATAGCGCACAATAACTTAACATCCAAGGCATGCAGAAAGCTACTTTAAATTTTAAATATCATATCAACACTCTGATAAAAGAAGGTTTCTACAAACTACAAATCCTTAAAAAAAACTGCAACCCTTGCTACATCCTCCAGATTACCGGACAGTGCTACAATCCCTCCTCTTCGCCAAGTTAGATTACTGCAACTCTCTCCCAATAGGCCTTCCCGCTGCCACCCTCAAGCCCCTCCAGCTCCTTCAGAATGCAGCCACAAGATCACTAATACCAAAAAAACAGATCACATCACTCCCCTACTCAAACAACTCCACTGGCTACCTGTCCCATTCAGATCTCAATATAAGATCCTCATGCTCATCCACAAAGCAATCCACAATGACAAGACCAGATGGCTCCAAGAACCACTGCACCCCTGCATCCAGACAAGGAACCTCCACTCATCCAATACAGGTTTACTTACAACTCCCTCCATTAAGGAAGTTCATAGAGTCTCCACAAGAGAACACGCTGCATCAATAGCAGGCCCCCACATCTGGAACAACCTCCCGGCTCCTCTCAGAACTGACCCCTCTACACCTTCCTTCAAATAGTCTCAAAACTTGGCTCTTTAGAAAAGCATTCCCTACAGAAAACTAACTCCTGGCTCCCTGTCCCCCTCCCCTGGCACAGCCAGCTCCTCCCCCCCCCCCCCCCCCCCCCCCACTCTGCCTCTGTACATAGCAAGTTTAAACTCAGAACTTATTTACTGTTAGTAAAGTTAAAGTTTTTCTTTATATTTACTCTGTTAATTTGTTATAGTGTATCATGTCACCATAAGGCTCGCCCTTTGACATCCTGTTGTATGTAAACCGGTGTGATATTTTGAATCGAATATCGATATAGAAAAATAAATAAAAATAATCTATATAAATAAAAATGTTAAATAGTTTGTACCAAATCGCTAATCTCAGCAACCACTTAACCGATTGTGTTCAAATTTGAACACAAGTTTCACCTCACCTCACATACGGCACTTACATACACTTACATTTATGTCACACCGGGGGGCTGGTAAAAAAGTTTTAAAATTTGGTTCCACAAAACAGCGACATCTGGTGGACATAAACGGAAGCTCTTACATCTTGCACAAATGCTCACACCCCCCACACACGTGACCAATATTTGCGATTCACACACCCTCTGAGCAGACACAAATCCACCCTCCTCACACCCCCCCCCTCCCCCCCCGCACACATGCCAATTGTACTTATTTCACACACCCTCAAAAAACACACAAAAACCCACTAAATACCAGCATGCTACACCAGGAGGCCACTCACATGCCACATGTTTGCAATTCCCATACCCTACGAACTCACACACAAACACCATCCTCACACCCCTCACGCACATGACTTTTCTACTTACTGCCCTCAACCTCCGAATGCACGGAAAACTGCAGAATAGTTCGGGCTGCTCCAGCGGGGGGGGGGGCAACATTGCTCCGGGACACATCGCATACACTACGGCTGTCGCCTGCCAGCAATCAAAATGGCACCAACGGCTCTTTCCCTTACTAGGACACTCGGGAACGCCAATAGCGGCAGTAGCCCATGTGACATAGTAAGGGCGAGGGCCCGTCGACGCCATTTTCTGAACTGGCAACCGGCACACCTTCGTCCTTACTATCTCAGCGAGACGACCGCTCCCATTGCTCCACCTCGAGGGCCCAGCACCAATACTTCCATGCCGGAACGAACGCCCGCTCCACCGACTACCATTTTTGAAAGGTATCGTCGGGCCTGCGGGGGGGGGGGGGCGTGGGGTTGTTCTTGCGTCCATGTTCGGGGGGGGGCAGTTCTGAGATTCTGCAACTCTTGTGGGTTAGTCTATTTCGCCGGCCTGGGGGGGGGGGGGAAGGGAGGGTGGGGGAGGCTTACATAAATGCAATGTTTCTGTGGGGATTACTTTGGCGTGCAAAGGGGGAGGGCACACACAAACACATACACAAAATGTGCACCATCTCCGAAAGGTTACAAAACAGCCCTCACCAGGTGGGGAGTCACTGAGGTAACAGTGAGGGGGAGGGAGAATGAGGAGGGAGGTAACTGTCAGGGGAGGAAGAATGAGGGGAGAGGTGAGTGTGAGGGGACAGAGTTGAAGTGGGGACAGGGGAGGGAAGGGGGGGAGGGAGTGACCAAGGGGGAAGAAGAATAGTGACTCAGCTAAATGAGCAAGGGGAAGGGGCACAGAGGGCAAAGAATCTGACTCAGCCACTGCAACGCGTGGCAGGGGTCCGCTAGTAATAAATAAAGCGATACTCCTCCACGTCGCTGACCTTATCCAGAGACAGCAAGGAAATGGACTGATTCAGATGAAATTCTGAAACCACCTTAGGCAAGAAGGATGAAACAGTATGCAGCTGCAACACTCCTGGAGTCACCTGAAGGAACGGTTCCTGGCAAAACAACGCCTGCAACTCAGAAACATGACATGCAGAACATATAGCCACCAGGAACACTGTTTTCAGGGTCAATAACTGCAAGGAAAGATTGTGCAGGGATCAAAATGCAGGGCCCACTAAAAAATCCAGCACCAGGTTAAGACTACAACAGAACCAGCAACTGCAAGGGAGGCTGAAAGTGCTTTACCCCTTTCAAGAAATGGGCCACATCAGAATGGGACAACAAGGAGACACCATTCGCTGCGCCTCTGAAACATGTAAGAGGCGCAACTTGAACCTTCAAGGAATTAAGGGCCAATCCTTTAGTCAACCCATCTGCAAAAATTACAAAATAAGCGGGATCTTAACTGACAGAGAAAGAACACTGCGCTCCTTGCACCAGGCCTCAAATACTCTCCAGACTCGCACATATGCTAGAGAAGTGGAGAACTTCCAAGCGCGAGGCAAGGTACCAATTACCGCAGAAGAATATCCATGCTTCAACAGGTGAGCCCTCTCAAGGGCAAACTAAGCCAGAACCGAGCTGGATCCTGGTAAATAACTGGCCCTTGCAGCAACAGATCCATGTGCAGCGGAGGAAAAAGAAGGTCCTCCACCAGGAGTTTCCGCAAGTCTGCATACCACGGACGCCTGGGCCAATCTGGAGCCACCAGGAGTACTAGCCTCCTGTGGACCTCGATTCTGTGAATGACCCAGCTCAGCAAGGGCTATGGAGGAAAGGCATAAAGGAACTTGTCTTTCAGCCAAACCTGTACGAGAGCATCGTTGCCCAGGGACCACGGATCTCTCCTGCGACTGGAGAAGCGAAGAACCTTCACATTGCAAGAAGTCGCTAACAGGTCTAGGGACAGAAGGCCCCAGCGAATACTATCATCAGCTGAAATGCCTCTGTGGACAACATCCATTCTCCAGGGTCCAGACTCTCCCTGCTGAGGAAATCTGCTCTTACATTGTCTTTTCCTGCAAAGTGGGAGGCCAAGAGCATCTGAAGATATCCGGCCGCCCATCCCATAAGTTGGTCTATTTCTTGTGACACTTGAAGATTCTTGGTTCCTCCCTGACGATTGATGTAGGGCACCATCATGGTGCTGTCCAATATCATGCGGATTTCATGACCCAGAAGTCTGTGGTTGAACTGCAAAGTGTGGGGCTGACAAGGACACTCCCCGCCTCAGATGAACCTCCTGCATCCACTATTGGAGATGACAACAGATCTCCATCAGCAAATGGAGGTGAACTGAATAGTCCTGAGACTGTGGGTTCCAATGAGACAGCAGTGAACACTGAAGAGGATGCATATGTGCCCTTGTCCATGGCACCACTTCCAGGGCTGCCTACATCAAACCAAGCACCTGTAGATAGCTCCACACTGACTGTTGGGCGGATACTGTTCACCGACGCACCCGAGACATCAACTTTTTTATCCGTGTGTCTGGCAGAAAGACCTTGCCCAGGCTTGTGTTGAATCGAACTCCCAGATACTCTGACTCAGAAAGTCTGAGACTCCTCTTGGCCAAGTTCACCACCCAACCGAGCTCCCGCAGCAGGGAGATCACCTTGTTGGTCACCTGGCTGCTCTCTTCCAAAGACTTGGCTCGAATCAGCCAGCTGTCCAAGTATGGGTGCATCAGGATCCCATCTCCTCTCAATGCTGCCACAATGACCACCATGACCTTGGAAAATGTTCTTGGGGTGGTGGCCAGATCAAAGGGCAGCACCCAAAACTGATAATGGCATCCTAGCACTGCAAAGCGCAGAAAACATTGGTGTTCCAAATGTATGGAATATGAAGGTAAGCCTCAGACAGATCCAGGGAGGTCAGGAATTCTCCCAACTGTACCACCGTTATCAGAGTGCAAGGTTTCCATGTGAAAATAAGTCACCTGCAGATGACTGTTGACACTTTTGAGGTCCAGGATGGGACGAAAGGAACCTTTCTTCTTGGGCACAACAAAATAAATGGAATAGCACCCCATATTTTCTTGAGACATAGGCATGGAAATCACAGCTCACAGCTGCAGGAGTCTCAGAAGCGTAGACTCCATTGCCTGCTTCTTCTGCAGGGAGCGACAAGGAGACACTATGAGCACATCACGAGGAATGCTGCAAATTCCAGCGCAGAGCCTTCCCGTATTACTTCCAGGACCCATTGATCTGACTTGATCTTGACCCCTATCAACCCCCTATCTCCTCCTCCTGAAGGTGGATTGGCAAATCTTAATTGGGAAACTTGGGACTGGCTGCCGCCCGAGCCCACTCCTTTCTTGGACTGACAGGGACAAAAGGATTGAGACCTACCAAAAGGCCGAATCCTCTGAAAAGTCGGATTCCTGTAGGGATGGAAACGCTTCGAGCCTCTAAGATGACCCCTCACAGAAAAGGGGTGCTGTAATGGAGTGATTACTTACCTGATAATCTCGTTTTCCTTAGTGTATGCAGATGGACTCAGAACAAATGGGTATAGTGTGCTCGTGCTAGCAGTTGGAGACGGATCTGATGTCAGCACGGGGTACATATACCCCCGCAGGAAGTGCAGCAACTCAGTAATCTTCCTTGCAAAAGTTTTATGGATATATGTGTGACTGACCGATCGATTAAATGAACATGATTAACCTGACCGATTGATAGTAGCTGGAGACTGCCAGTGTTCTCAACCGGAAGGCGTCGACACTATATAAGGAAACATGGCTTACCGTGAGTCGGTGAATCCCCATGTATACCGGCAGCCGGGCGGGATGCTGAGTCCATCTGCATACACTAAGGAAAACAAGATTATCAGGTAAGTAATCTCTCCATTTCCTAGCGTGTAGCAGATGGACTCAAAACAAATGGGATGTACAAAAGCTATTCCCAGACTGGGTGGGAGGCTGCCCGAGGTCCGTTTAGGATTGCCCAAGCAAATGCTGTGTCTTCCCTGGCCTGGACGTCCAGACGGTAGAATCTAGAAAAGGTATGGAGGGAGGACCACGTTGCCGCTTTACATATCTCTGCCGGCGACAGCATCCTAGTTTCTGCCCAGGAGGCCGCCTGCGCTCTGGTAGAATGAGCCTTGACCCGTAGAGGTGGTGGTTTTCCCGCCTCTACGTAGGCCGCCTTGATAACTTCTTTGATCCAGCGGGCAATGTTGCCCGTGAGGCCGTTTCCCCTTGCTTCTTCCCGCTGTGAAGGACGAACAGGTGGTCCATCTTTCGTACTGCTTTCGACCTTTCCAGGTATGTGGACAGCATTCTGCCGATGTCGAGATGGTGCAGTATTCGATCTTCTTCCGACTTCTTCAAACCTTCCGTGGTTGGCAAGGATATGGTTTGGTTGAAGTGGAAGTGTGAGACTACTTTGGGTAAGAAGGAAGGAACCGTGCGAAGATGGATAGCCCCAGGGGTGATTCTGAGGGGAGGGAGGGGAAAATGGTGAGCCGTTTGGCGCAGGCCCTCTAACACGGGGTTCATTTTAGGGTCCCCTGGGGTGTCCTGGCCCGGAATAGCCAGTTCTGATAGGCATTGTGAGACCAGGCCTGGTAGATCCTCTTTCCGAAAGAAGCGTCTCATGGTCAGATATGGTTCTATCTCCGAGGGAAGTTCTCCCTCCTCGGGGGGGGGGGGGGG
This sequence comes from Rhinatrema bivittatum, assembly GCF_901001135.1. NCBI lineage: Eukaryota > Metazoa > Chordata > Amphibia > Gymnophiona > Rhinatrematidae > Rhinatrema > Rhinatrema bivittatum. The sequence goes on from NC_042617.1 coordinate 382,699,956, forward strand.
GGGGCTCCTCATCTTCCTCAGAGCAATCCGAATCCCCATAAGTGGGGCTTCTGGGTGGCGAGTGGCCGTGCCTAGGTCTCGAGGGTCCAGGGGCAGGATAATCCGGAACAGAAAAACCCCTTCGAGGAGCAGACTGCATCTGGACAAAGGCGTGGATCCCCTTGAATAATTCCACCCAGGAGAGAGAGGCCGGATCTGGCCTTAGGGGCACCAGGTCTCTTGGGTTCCCTGGCTGCTCCCTGTGGCCTGCTAAGTCTGGAGTGTTCCCTGAGGAACCGCTCGGCTGGGACCGGTCCTGTCCTGGAACTCCCATGGCCTCCTCACATTGGGCACATAGTGAGTCTGCTTCCTCGCTCTGAGGTTGCATGCTGAGCAGAGGCTTAGAGCTCTTATGCCTGATTCTGGAGGTGCCGGCTCTGCGGACGTATGGGCTCTCTTATGCTCCATACGCTTTGCAATATGTATCGCCTACTAATATGCGCTTATCTTATGAGTGTGCGCTTATCAACCTGCGCTTAGCTGTATACGCTTATGAACGGGCGTCTTATGAACGTGCGCCCAACAGGCGTCTTATGAATGTGCGCCTATCAATGGTGTCTTATGAACATGCGCCTATAACGTGCGCCTATCAACGGCGTCTTATGAACGTGCGCCTATCAACGGCGTCTTATGAACATGCGCCTATGACGTGCGCCTATCAACGGCGTCTTATGAACGTGCGCCTATGAATGTGCGTCTATAATGCGCGCCTATGGACGTGCGCCTAGGCTATCGGCGTGCGCCTAGCCAGCTTGCGCCTATCCGCGTGCGCTTAACGACATGCGTCTAGGTAGTGAAGGCGAGTAGGCAGGTAAAATGGCGACCTCCTCGGTGGGCTGCCACGAAGGCAGGCCCCGCGAATCCACACTTCCTTGGAGACCACAGTAAAGATGTACGCCTTACCTTGTCTTCGGCGCTTCCCGGCTGCGACCCGGGCGGTCTCCGGCTGCTGGGGGAGAGGGTGAGTACCTTCACTGCCGCGCTCGAGGAAGTGCACCCGCTGCCTCTAGGCCGTGCCTGAACTCGTCTCGCTCAGGGGCCAAGTCCTCGCCAGGACCGAGGCTGCCTCTACGCCACGCCCGAGCCCTTCTCACTCGGGGGCTAGGTCCCTGCTGCAAGTCGGCCACCGGACCGAGGATCCTACCTCCGAGGGACCACAGAAGTCAGCTCGGGAAACTCAATTGGGTGAGGGACCGAATGGTATCACCACAGGAGTGTGGGGCTCGTCTTCAGTAAGTTTTCTTCTAGAAATTTAGTTGTTTAGAATTTGGAAACACGCTCAGCGAGCATGAGGTAGCTCCAAACTGCTTTGGAGACGGAAATAACTGAATTGCTACACTTCCTGTGGGGGTATATGTACCCGTGCTGACGTCAGATCCGTCTCCAACTGCTAGCATGAGCACACTATACCCACTTGTTTTGAGTCCATCTGCTACACGCTAGGAAATGTAGCTCATGTTCCACTAGCTACTAGAACTTTTGTGCACATTTAGGATTGGTGGGATAGGTAGCTAACATATGCTCCCTTAGATTCTTTCCTCACAGGTCTTTTAAGGACCTTAGGCTTTTGGAGAGATCTTCTGATGCTTTCCATTAAGAATAACACACTGCCACAAGTCTATTATCCAAAATATAAATCTTTATTGGAATATTGATGCAAATGAATAACATTGGTAGAGTGCATATTGAAGAAGAACGCAGTCCATACTCCAAAACCAAAGGCAGTGTACAATCCAAAACAGTCGCTGAATCTTCACGCAGTAGAGGTTTTCTTCCTCCACTAATGCTAAGATATGAGGGCTCTCCTTTTCGACACTCGCTTTCTAAAATGCAGATCTCTTCAGTCTAGTAGCTAAACTGGAACACACTCCTGAACACATGAATTTCTGCTGCCTCCTTCCCAGCAGCAGCTCGGAAAATAGATCTCCCAGGCTGGCAGTCCTTACTCAGATTCTAACCAGAAATACACTCTGTAAACCTTAAGGCAAATCTTCAGTGAAATCCAAGAGTATGGAACTAACCCACCTTCCACTAATTCTTTCTCTCTCTTAGTTCTCTGAATCTCAGGAACTTCCTTGGACTCCAAGAAATCTCTGTATCCTCTGGAAGGCCTGTGGTCCACAACATTAAGTCTCAGCTACCTTGCCAGCATGGGAAACTGGATGAAGGAGAACATGAGCCAAAGTGGGCGATTGAGATTTGTTAAACACACTTCTTTACAAGATAGCTTCCACTGGGGAGTGTCAGAAACACTACACACTCCCTACTCTGAAGGCATGCATTCAGTATCTGTGAAGACACTGATGCATATATAGTCAGGGATACTTTGATACCCTTATTTAATAACAGTATATCTAAAATAGAACTAAAAAAAAATCTGTTCATATTTTTCCTTGCTCCCTTCAAAATCCCCCCTCACGCCTTTTAAGTACAGTATCAGTCCAAAGCACTGGCTCTCCCTGAGCACATAGCCTATGTGGTAGTAGGTGCTTAATCCCTGTGGTGACTCCCACCTCCTTTCTGGTGGGTTGTCATTTCCATGAAACCCATGCAGGAGGCAGGGCCACTGCAGGGGCTATGATCACAATGGTTCAGTCCCTACATTCAAAAGGATGCCATAGACTGACTGAAGCAGGCACCAAGGATACCCTGCTACAATGGGAGAGAAGAGACATGAGGGGAGAGGTGTTTGGAGGAAGTAATGAGAGGTGGCCCAGCAGAGCACAAGTGGTCTAAGGAAGGGAGACAGTGGTGGAGGTTTGCAGGGCAGTTTTTCTTGCCCTATGCAGTCAACTAAACAGTTTAATAAGTCACACCAGCCATGTGCATGAGCTGGCAAGACCATTTAAGTCCATGCTTCAGAAGATCTATATAGTCTGGAAAACTCACTACATCTGGTTAGTCCCAAAGGAGGTACCACAAAGATACATTTTCTTCAGGTCCTGGGCTACTAGAATGCTGCACTTTGTGAAATGAATCATGAAGTAGTCAAGCTGATTTCAGCAACCATTGGTGTTCAATAATATACAAATGTTTTACAAAGAGAAATCTATTAGTACAATTTGTAATTTTTATCTTCAGTTTAGTGAATTATCTTTTTTAATTGTGCTTTCTTCGTGTTCCATTTAGAAGACCAATTTTCCAAATGAAAGGAAATCAGAGTCATTTCCTCAATTTGGATTAACTGCTTTAAGTATAGCAACAGTTGCTGTTGGTTTGCTTCTTGTTAGACTGTTGTCTTCTGTTCTTCTGCAGAACTCCTTCTCTCATACCCTTCAGTAATGTTGAAACCATCTATATGCAGTAGTCTAAGAAGCATGAGAAAAATACCCAAGAGTAAAAAGAAATTCTTAAATGTCAGTTGCTTCTGCAACTATCCAACAAATGCTCCCCAGAGATGCATACATTTTTCATGTCAAGTAATCTAAAACTTTTGTACAAGAATTGTTAACTGTTATTCTATCCTACCATGAAAACCAATATAACAGGTATATCTAATTAGTCACTTGATAGCTTCTGCAGTATACTGAGTCATGGTACTTCCAAAGAACAAGCTTTACAAATATAGAACCTTATGACTAAGCTTAACTCAGAATACACATCCTTTAACTTTAAAAATCTTCACACTTTTCTTCAATTTGAAAGGAGGATCATTATGCTAACCAAGGATTTCTTCCAGTGTTTTGCCTGCAGCAAAAGTTTGAGAATAGTGTCATAAAAAGGTTTCCTAACTTTTTTTCAGACACTCAGCAATTTAAAATAAAGATAGTAATATGAGCTTATCTAGCTTTCCTTCAGAAATGGCTTGATAAGATTGGTAGAACAATTGAATAGCCTTCTTCAAAAACCTGTCCCACAATTAAATATGTACAATACCTGATTCACTGTAAGACTACTGCTTTCTTTCATTGATATTCTGCTGATTATGTATTTTTGTGTTTCATAAAATAACATTTATCTGAAAGGCTACTGCTACTACAGAATTTAAAAGCTTAAAATTCTATATATAATTATATTAGGAAAACCCATCTATTAAACTTTTTCTCTTTCAGTTTAAAATCTGGAGCTTACTCTAGGCTATTCATGAATAAATAAAAACTATACTAAATTTCTTTAAATACCCATAAAGTGTAGGCTGTGAAATTATGAAAGGATTAGATATTGGATGAAACAAAGTGGCATAATAAGATCTATGTAACCTCTGCTGTCTTGCTCCTGATGTTAATATCTTTAGCATTTTTTAGATTTATCTTTTTAATATTTAAGGACATGTGCAAGACCATGCCTTTGGGTTATATAAAAAAAATAATATATATATATTTTTTTTTACTGGAAAACAAATTGCACAGTGAAATTACATCAACAAAAAGCCTGATCAAACCTTCATTATAAATTCCTGAAAACCACTATCAATATTGAAAGGAGAACTGCATATATATATATATATATATATATATATATATATATATATACATACTTGTGTTTAGTTACATATGTTGACTATATTTGGGTCTATTATATATCTTAACACTGAAGGTGCATCAAAGATTTCATGTTTTTATTGTAAATGCTGCCAGAATGCAAATTCAATTTCAAAGATATTTTGAAATGACATAATTTAAGGATTATAAAACTGTCTATATCACTGGAATTGTTTTAGTTCTACTTCAATTGAAATTTATATTCAAAGATCATCAAAATAATTGGTGTTTGATATGAGCCATTTGAGAGACAAATGTTAATGTTCAGTTATGCTCATAACTATACTCCTGATTTAGCAAGGAGTTTAGCACACAAATAAGTGCTTTTCCATGCAAATTCCATGGTTAACCAAGGATATTATTCCCCAAAATAGAGACATGTGTAAGTTTAACTCATGTTTTCTTCATGCTGAAATTTAAGTCCAGGTCAGACATTTCTGAGGCTAGTGTAAGGCTATGGGGCTGAACCAGGAGTTCGTGGTGCAGAATGTGGGTGCAGAAAACACCAGTTAGCGTACTTTAACTCTCAATGAATTAGCATACCATGAGCTTAATGCATTGAGAGTTAAATAAATATTCAGGAAAGACTACTAAAAATGTATGTAGCATTATGCAGACACAATTGACTAAAGGCTTGACTGCGGATCAATGCGAATTGTTCCTGTATCTTTTTCTGAAAACTTGCTACAGTGTAAGCTGTCTGAGGAAGTCTGTTCATTTCTATATCATGCATACCTGACAATCACTGTTTTAGGAAGGGTCAAGGATTATTACTGGAGCCAGAACCATAAAAGAAACAAATGAACAATCAAAGCTCCAACAGTATATTCTGGAACCGAACTGGCAAGCTATCATCTTTAGCTGTTTTATTTGGCTTGCAACTTAATGGACCCCTTTGATGTCCTAACTCACTGTAAAATTCAGACTATGACTTTCAAAGAGCATTCTTATAGAAAACAGGTGGCAATAATTAAACAAATACTGGTGTTTTCCTATCTGCTCATTCCTCTCTAGGTAACTCACAAAATTCAACAGGCAATGACAAAAGACACTGCACAACACTTAACATAAGAATACAACTTAAAATGTAATCCTATAAATATTTAATTGTTTTATGCTCAGAATTTGCTATTTTAAGTTCTATTAACAGAAATACAAAACAAAAAGCTTCCTAACAAGTGAAAAAAATAATTACAAATGCAGAAAAAAATTGGCCTCATTAACATATGTACAGACTTGTTTACTTAGTACACATCATCTATTTGGGAATCAATTTTATGACACACATTTTATATACGCATTATCATTCCCAGTCTTTTGAACAGCTAACATTTCAGCTCTTTGGCTTCCTCAACCAAGATGATGTACAATTCAGTTTGAAATCACAGAGCTAAGACGCAGAACAAAATATTCATTCTGAGTTGCTGCTGATAAATTCCTCTGTTCCATCAGGTAAAGATGATTCAATTGTGTTGAAGTCCTTCTGTCCTTTCTTTTCTTTTTTTTGATCTTCCTGTAGATTACGGATTAGATTTCGGATTTCTTCGCGTTTAGTTTTCATTCTTTGCTGAGGAAACCAGTTTGTCAAATTCATAGGAAGTTCAAAACTCTGAATGGGATTCTACAAAAGAGAGAATTAAAACATTTCCACTACTTAAAAATCAGCTCTGCATGTACTACATAATGCTCTTACCTTCCTACCATCCACTACAATGGACACTTTTTAAATTTTAATCAGAGAGCTACATAAAACAAGTCAAGATGACAAAATTTTAGTTTGGGAACCACGTCTTATATAGATGTTTTCTCATGCAGTTACCCTGGAACAAGTCAATGGCTATCTTATAATTAGTGACAAATCGAAATGGTCCCTGGTCACTAATTACAGGTGAGGTCTACTTCTTTTGGCAAAATTGTCTATTTTAGTACTAAATGTGTAAACTATTAACCATTTAACTGATTAAAAGATAAGCAAAGTCTTAACATTTGATCATTTAAGTGTTAATATTTGCCAATGTGATCTGGGGACCTGTACAAGTTGTCTCGTAGCTATCTTCCAGATTTCTCTTTCCCAGAGTATTACACAGCTCCGCACACTGGGGCTGGCCGGCCACTACTGGCTACCTGGGGAGCATGGCAACTCTTTTGGGTATAGATTGTTTAAACAGTAAATCATTTAAAGTTCAGTAGCTTAAATGGTTAGCATTTTAATCAATATCTACATCCTTATCTTACACATACAATGCTCACACTGGAATATCTGCTAAGAACTTTAAAAATTATAATAGTAGAAGCTGTTTGAAACTTCACAGGTCAAATGACAGCTGAAAGATTAAAATAACATTAAAATAGGCTGTGACCTGTTACCCCATGTTTGGGACTACCTTAACTCCCAGGATATCAATGCAGACTTGGGGATCCATTCCCTCCACAAGTGATATGACTCCAAGCCAGCACTGCTAGTATTTAGGGAGTACCATGCTGGGGGGGGGGTGTCCTCCAATAGTAGGCCTGTGCCCAAGGATACACACCAAAGAACGTGCCCTATCAAAGGATACCAATGACGCATTAGAATTAGGGCATCCCGACAGTGAGGTTCCAATAATAAGAAAAGTAGTCCAAGTGCCTGTAATTAAAAATTCACCTCAGCTAAAAAATTCTAACTTATCCCTATCAATTAAAAAGCAGAATGAAAATACGAACAAAAAACAAACTTTGAAATGTTTGTATGCTAATACCAGAAGTCTAAGAAGTAAGATGGGAGAATTAGAATGTATAGCAGTGAATGATGACAGACTTAATTGGCATCTCAGACATGGTGGAAGGAGGATAACCAATGGGACAGTGCTATACCGGGGTACAAATTTTATCGCAATGACAGAGAGGAGCACTCGGGAGGAGGTGTGGCACTTTATGTCCGGGATGGCATAGAGTCCGGGATGGAATAGATAAACATCCTGCATGAGACTAAATGCAAAATTGAATCTTTATGGGTAGAAATCCCTTGTGTGTCGGGGAAGACTATAGTGATAGTATACTACCGTCCACCTGGTCAAGATGGTGAGATGGACAGTGAAATGCTAAGAGAAATTAGGGAAGCTAACCAAATTGGTAGTGTGGTAAATAATGGGAAACTTCAATTACCAAACACACAAATTCTCTTAATGAAAAATCCCACGATTAAAATGAGCTATATAGAAACACGTGGTATTGAGAAATTAAACAATCACAACGCTATGAAATTTTATCTTATATGTTTAAGGACCATCATACCACCCACAGTGCTCACAAGTCAGACTTGCATCTCATGCACCTTCACGGGGTCACATTTAATCAATTGGTCCAGATGGAAGGCATCAAAGTTCAATTTTGTGTACTTTTTATGAATTTTTTGCTATATATATTAAAAAAGGCAACTTCCCTTGTTTCTGAGTTATCGGGGTTACTTATCCCGTAGCTGTCGGGGAAACTTGTCCGACGCGCGCGTTTCGCCACATAAGCTGCTTCAGAGACATCCGTATTCAAACTCTCCTGATCCAGCACATCCCCATATCTTTAGTGGGGGTACAAACAAAAGAATTTCATACAAGGTGCCGAAGGTCCATCGATTTTTCGAACGCCGCCAACTGCTAGAATTAACTGGGCAGGGAGATGGTGTCGGCGTTCGAAAAATCGATGGACCTTCGGCACCTTGTATGAAATTCTTTTGTTTGTACCCCCGCTAAAGATATGGGGATGTGCTGGATCAGGAGAGTTTGAATACGGATGTCTCTGAAGCAGCTTATGTGGCGAAACGCGCGCGTCGGACAAGTTTCCCCAACAGCTACGGGATAAGTAACCCCGATAACTCAGAAACAAGGGAAGTTGCCTTTTTTAATATATATAGCAAAAAATTCATAAAAAGTACACAAAATTGAACTTTGATGCCTTCCATCTGGACCAATTGATTAAATGTGACCCCGTGAAGGTGCATGAGATGCAAGTCTGACTTGTGAGCACTGTGGGTGGTATGATGGTCCTTATACATATAAGATAAAATTTCATAGCGTTGTGATTGTTTAATTTCTCAATACCACGTGTTTCTATATAAACTTCAATTACCCCAATATTGACTGGATAAATGTATCATCGGGACACGCTAGAGAGATAACGTTCCTGGATGGAATAAATGACAGCTTTATGGAGCAATTGGTTCATGAATCGAAAGAGGGAGCAATTTTAGAACTAATTCTCAGTGGAGCACAGGATTTGGTGAGAGAGGTAACTGTGGTGGGGCTGCTTGGCAATAGTGATCATAATATGATCAAATTTGAATTAATGACAGGGAGAGGAACAGTATGCAAATTCACGGCTCTCGTGCTAAACTTTCAAAAGGGAAACTTTGATAAAATGAGAAAAATTGTCAGAAAAAAACAAAGGAGCAGCTACAAAAGCAAAAAGTGTGCAAGAGGCGTGGTCACTGTTAAAAAAATACCATTCTAGAAGCACAATCCAGATGTATTCCACACATTAAGAAAGGTGGAAGGAAGGCAAAATGATTACTGGCATGGTTAAAAGGGGAGGTCAAAGAAGCTATTTTAGCCAAAAGATCTTCATTCAAAAATTGGAAGAAGGATCCAACAGAAGAAAATAGGATAATGCATAAACATTGGCAAGTTAAATGTAAGACATTGATAAGACAGGCTAAGAGAGAATTTGAAAAGAAGTTGGCTGTAGAGGCAAAAACTCACAGTAAAAAAGGTTTTTAAATATATACAAAGCAGAAAGCCTGTGAGGGAGTCAGTTGACCGTTAGATGATCGAGGGGTTAAAGGGGCACTTAGAGAAGATAAGGCCATCGCGGAAAGATTAAATGATTTCTTTGCTTCGGTGTTTACTGAAGAGGATGTTGGTGAGGTACCCGTACTGGAGAAGGTTTTCATTGGTAATGATTCAGATGGACTGAATCAAATCACAGTGAACCTAGAACCTCATTGCCAAACTGAAGAGTAGTAAATCACCTGGACCGGATGGTAAACACCCCAGAGTTCTGAAGGAACTAAAAAATGGAATTTCAGACCTATTAGTAAACATTTGTAACCTATCATTAAAATCATCCATTGTACCTGAAGACTGGAGGATAATGTAACCCCAATATTTAAAAAGGGCTCCAGGGGCGATCCGGGAAACTACAGACCGGTTAGCCTGACTTCAGTGCCAGGAAAAATAGTGCAAAGTGTTCTAAACATCAAAATCACAGAACATATAGAAAGACATGTTTAATGGAACAAAGTCAGCAAGGCTTTACCCAAGGCAAGTCTTGCCTCACAAATCTGCTTCACTTTTTTGAAGGAGTTAATAAACATGTGGATAAAAGTGAATCAGTAGATGTAGTGTACATGGATTTTCAGAAGGCGTTTGACAAAGTTCCTCATGAGAGGCTTCTAGGAAAAGTAAAATGTCATGGGATAGGTGGTGATGTCCTTTCGTAGATTACAAACTGGCTAAAAGACAGGAAACAGAGAGTAGGATTAAATGGACAATTTTCTCAGTGGAAGGGAGTGGGCAGTGGAGTGCATCAGGGATCTGTATTGGGACCCTTATTTTTCAATATATTTATAAATGATCTGGAAAGAAATATGACGAGTGAGATAATCAAATTTGCAGATGATACAAAATTGTTCAGAGTAGTTAAATCACAAGCAGATTGTGATAAATTGCAGGAAGACCTTGTGAGATTGGAAAATTGGGCATCAAAAAGGCAGATGAAATTTAATGTGGATAAGTTCGAGGTGATGCATATATGGAAAAATAACCCATGCTATAGTTACACAATGTTAGGTTCCATATTAGGTGCTACAACCCAAGAAAGAGATCTAGGTGTCATAGTGAATAACACATTGAAATCATCGGTTCAGTGTGCTGCGGCAGTCAAAAAAGCAAACAGAATGTTGGGAATTATTAGAAAGGGAATGGTGAATAAAACGGAAAATGTCATAATGCCTCTGTATCGCTCCATGGTGAGACCGCACCTTGAATACTGTGTACAATTCTGGTCGCCGCATCTAAAAAAAGATATAATTGCGATGGAGAAGGTACATTCCCCCCTTACCAAAATGATAAGGGGAATGGAACAGCTACCCTATGAGGAAAGACTAAAGAGGCTAGGACTTTTCAGCTTGGAGAAGAGATGGCTGAGGGGGGATATGATAGAGGTGTTTAAAATCATGAGAGGTCTAGAACGGGTAGATGTGAATCTGTTATTTACTCTTTCAGAAAATAGAAAGACTAGGGGGCACTCCATGAAGTTAGCATGTGGCACATTTAAAACTAATCGGAGAAAGCTCTTTTTCACTCAACACACAATTAAACTCTGGAATTTGTTGTCAGAGGATGTGGTTAGTGCAGTTAGTATAGCTGTGTTTAAAAAAGGATTGGATAAGTTCTTGGTGAAGTCCATTACCTGCTATTAAGTTGACTTGGAAAATAGCCACTGCTATTACTAGCAACGGTAACATGGAATAGACTTAGTTTTTGGGTACTTGCCAGATTCTTATGGCCTGGATTGGCTACTGTTGGAAACAGGATGTTGGGCTTGATGGACCCTTGGTCTGACCCAGTATGGCATGTTCTTATGTTCTTAACTGGGTTTTTTTTTTTTTTTTATAATTTCACTCTCAACGTTCAGGATAGTAAGTATGGTATCATAACAAATTTGCAGATGACATAATAATTCAGGGCTGTTAGATCATGATCAGATTGTGAGAAATTGCAAGAGGTCCTTACAAAACTGGGGAATTGGGTGTCTACGTGGCAGATGAATTTTAAATATAGATAAGTGCAAAACAATGCATCATATGAAGTATAATTCAAATTATACGTACATGATGTTTTCCATATTTGGAATCACCATCTAGGAACAGGATCTTGAAGTCATTGTGGACAATACTTTGAAATTCTCAGCCCCATGCATAGTGGCAGTCAAAAAAGCAAATAGAGGGTTAGGTATTAGGAAAGTAATGGAAAATAAACAGAGAATGTCATAATGCCTCTATATTGATCCATGGAGTGACCATGCCTTGAAATTGTGTGCAGTTCTGGACACCCCATCTTTAAAAAAGATACAGTGGAAGGGCGACCAAAATGATAAAGGGAATGGACTGGCTCCTCTATGAAGAAAGGCTAAATAGGTTAGGGCTGCTCATTACCTCTTTCACGAAGTCATGTATTCCACTAAGGATTAGGTCTAAAACAGCCCCCGCCATTGTGAGTTCTTCTAGTAGCTACTACATGAAGCAGTCATTTATTTCATCTACAAATTTTATCTCCTTAGCATGTCCTGATGTGTCATTTACCCCAGTCAATAGTGGGGTACTTGAAATCACCCATTATTACTGTGTTATTTTTGTTAGCTTCCCTAATTTCAGACAAAATGCTAACAGAAATTAGCGGAGCTAACAAAAATAGCAACACAGAAATAATGTGTCTGTTCATTCTGGCCAGGTGGATGGTAGTACACCCTCATTGTTATTCTATTCCCTTCTCACATGGAATTTCTATCAAAGATTCTACAGTACATTTTGTTTCTTATATAACTCTTATCCTGTTTGACTATGTCCTCTTTAACATATAGTGCCACCCCTCTACCAATTTGATCCATCCTATCATTGCGATATAATTTGTATCCTGGTATCGCAGTGTCCCATTGGTTAACCTTCCACCACATCTCGAAGATGCCAATTATATCTACCTTTTCATTCAGTGCTATGCATTCTAACTCTCCCATCTTATTTTTTAAACTTCTAGCATTTGTGTACAGATATTTTAGCACTGGGATGCCCTAATATCCCTGTTTTATTAGTATCCTTCAAAGATACATATTTCCAAACCATGCACTTCTGAGTAACTGTCAGTTTTTCCCCATCATTGAGTTTAAAAAGGAGAGAACAGAATTAAAGACTAGTGCCAGCAGTCTGGTTCCACTCTGGTTAAGGTGAAACCCATCCCGCTGGAGTAGGCTTCCCCTTCCCCAGATTGTTCCCCAGTTCCTAACAAATCCTCTTCCCTGCACCATTGTCTCATCCACACATTGAGACTCTGGATCTCAGTCTGCCTCTGGGCCAATTTCTGAGAATGCAACCCTGGATTTTAGTTTCTTAGCATCTTTTAGACTGAGACAGCATAATCAGTCTCCTTTTTGAACAAAAGGGTATTAAGGTCCCAAGGGAAACCATCTTGAACTTCTTTTCATGAATTTGTTGAAAACACTGAAATCTAGGATGGAATGGAGTCCCTCTGTTGGAAACAGGAAATACTTGGAATAAAAAGCCCTGCCCTCTCTGCCTTGGTAGAACAGGCCCATCTGTTCTGCCCATTAAAAGGGCAAAGAGTTCCTTAAGAAGCAGCTCCTGATGCAATGAATGACTCCAACTGGGATCCAGGGAATGATTTGGCAGGAAATCCAACAGATTTAATCTTTATCCTTTTCTGATGATATTGAAGACCACACGTTTGAGGTTACACTGGACCACCAGTTTACAGAAAACCATAGCCTCCCCCAACTGGAAGATCCTCTGGCATGAGTACCAGGATCCTGGCTATGTTCTCTGTAATCCAATCAAAACCCCATCCCAGATGTTGACTGGGTTGCTGTCTGTGTCTTAGGTGCCCTCTGTTGCCTAATACAGACACATGGGAGTCTACTGTATGCAAGACCAAGGGGGTGGAGGTGGAAGAAGGTCCTCCTCTGCCCTGGCATCAGATACCTCCTGGACAAGGAGGCCAGGTTTTGAGTGCCAGTGGAAAGCTGCTGGATTGTTGAAAAGTCATCTCTGATCTATACAACCAAATCTTTCACTTTATCTCTAAAGACATTCTCTCCTGTGCACAGCACATTGTCAAGTCTTTCCTGCACTTGAGCTATACAGTCTGCTAGCCAGTTAGACAATGTGTGTTTGGGCAACAGTTATTCTCAATCTATTAGGATCGCTGAAAAGCCTGATGTGGTTGATGTCTGTTTAGATAACAGGCCAAGGCCCTTTTTGCAGTCCAATGAATAAAGGGCCTTCTTCCCAGAGCCACTACATCTGATAACAGAAAAAGTTTCAAATGAGAACTGAAAACATGGCTCTTTATATTAGATTATAGGCTTTTCTAAAGGCCAATAAACTGACAATGCCACTACCAAATATTTAAAAATATTAGTCAATTTAGTAAAAAGAATTGAATGATATAAAAATGTAAAAGATGATATTATGACTATGGCACATAGGATAAAGAAATGAAAAAGCACCTTAATTAACGCATACCTGATGATCTTTTGTTGACCTAGAATTAGTATTTAGAATTGTAAGAAACTAGATAATGCATGAAGATGACCTCGGCTATGTATTAACTGTTTATATTAACCCAGAATATGAATGCTGACTTAAAATGAGAATGTTGACAGAGAAACCTAATGACGATGGTATATAAAACTAATAAGTAAAATAAATAAATAATCTGGGCAACAATTTCTCTCGTCTTGTCCCTAAAGAGATTATCGCCTGAACATGGGATTTTCTCAGGCAGATTGCTAGCTCTCAACCAGGCCATCCAGTGTACTCCAATTTTACTACAGAAGATCTTCTAGCGATATTCGAATGATTCATACAATGACCAGAGGAAATAATGCTCACATTCTTCTACATCCAGAAGGGCCTACTGATATCCAACCTGCTCCTTATTGAGAGATTTTACAAGAGGCTTCAGTTTATGGATGAGGTTGTGCAAGTATTAAACCATGTATATTTGGTGGGCTGAAATGCAGGCTTTTAGAATCAAGCTCTAGAAGACCCTCTTTTCCTAGCAGCCTAGGGTCCGATCCGGAAGTGTTGGAAAAACATTCTGGTCTTTTTAGCCCATTATGGATTAGGATCACTGCAGACTCAGAAGGCATTTCCAGAATCCAAAATATCTCAAAGACCTCTACACAGGGATCTTTGCCCTTATGGACTTTAACTTTGATCAACTAACCAAACTTATCCAGGAATTTGGAATATTAGAGGTCTTCTGGTGGAGGAGAAAGCTCCAGTAGGTCAGTTAAGGGTCTGAGAGGATTCCCATAGACCCTTCTTCTGAACCGAGAAGTAGTAGACTCTAGCCCATGAGCCCGATGCAGACTACGGCAATTGGGGCGGGGTCCTTGGTCATTTTAGAGGAGAATACTCCTAAGGCAAACTAGAAGGCGTACCTTTTCGGTTGCTGGCCCCATTTCTCTGGAATTCCATTCCTGACTCCCTTAGGCAACTAACAAACCTCAAGGAGTTTAAGAAAAGCTTAAAACGTATTTATGCTCCATCGCATTTAAACAGACAGTAAGGGGCTGATTCTAACTAGTCTACATCCTGTGGCATGATATATTTTTTTTTATTATGTTTTTGTTATGATATATTAACTTTTATGATTTGTCTATTTATCTTTGCTGTTGTTTTATGTATTTATTATGAATGTATTTCTAGTAAACCGCTTCGAACTAACTCCATTGTAGAAGCAGTATATAAAAGATTTTCAAATAAATACAAATAAATAAAATAAAACAGATGGAAGTGTCTCATGCAGACAGGGATGGTATGCCCGATGAGAGCTAGTTCCCATCATTGAGACCTCTGATGGGAGCTCCTGAAGTGAGAGGGACTCTGGCTTGTGGGAACAGATCCCACATTCTGGACAGAAGAGGTTGAAGGGTGCCTTCCTTGTCACTGGCAACCAATAAGGTAAAGAAAGTCTTTTACAAATTAAGCCACCTGGTCAATGAACTGTTTTATCCTTTGACCTGAAGTAGCGGGGAGACATCCTCTTTTGAAACCAGAATGGGGTCCTCATCTTGAGAAGCAGATACTGGACTCCTGGAAGAGAATTCCTTCTGGGTTAACTGCACTGGTGGTGGCACAGAGACCAAAGGCACAATGGAGCATAGCCAATCGGGAATTTCCAAACAAAATCCATGGTTAGCTGGAAAGGAAAGAGCTCAGACAATCTAAGATCCAAAGATAGGGCTGCCGACATGGATGAAGGTAACAGCAAGAAGTCTCTTTCTAATACCTCCAATGCCTGTTCTTGCATTGAGTGTCAACAGCATCGAATGTTGTTGCTGCATCGATACTTCAACACCAACTTCTGTTTAGATGGCTCAGACTGCACTACTGACACTAATGAATGATGCTTCTTTTTCTCCTATGCCAATGAGCCTTGCGAAGAAGTGGAATTGGCCTCTTGGTGCACCGAGGAGCTTGCTGGTCCTGCGCTCAATGCTTCCAGAGCCTGAGGCTGCAGTTGGGGGAGCTTTGCTAAAGGAGCTCCGTCCCTCGGCTTGGCCATCTCCATTGGCTTCAAGAACTGTTTCTGGGGCCACAAGATGTCCATCACCAGTGGCCATATCCTTTATGAATGTGGTCCTGACCACAATTTAGATAATTGCTGTTAATGTGGCTGGATGTCACAGAGATCCCAGAGGAACAGGACATGGAAGATGGAGGAACTTTGCAGGTCAGTGAAAAAAAAAGCTGTTCCCTTACCTGGAGCAGGGCCTCTTCGCACTCCCTCCGAGCTGAGTCAGAAGGCTTCAAAACAGAGGATGTGGCAAACACTGCAGAATCTTGATCACGAATGAAAATTGCAATCTAATCCAATCTGTTTTTCACATCCTCTGTTTTGAAACCTGTAAACTCTTAAACCACTCCTTATTTGTTTCAAGTCTGGACTACTTTAACAGTCTTTTGGACTAATATTCCTCTACTACTCAACAGCTTCAATGACGTCACACCTCAACAGCTCTTGTCACTCCCTTGTCTCTCTTTACTAGTTGCCTGTGAAATACTGTTCCCAATTCAGAATCTTAGTCTAAAATTTCAAGTATATTCATAGATCAGCACCCTCATTTTTTGCTATTGCCTGAATTACCTTTTATGTTTTCATAAAACTAGATCTTGCTCAAAACAAGTCTTATTACAGTTTAATGCCTACTCTCTCTTGCCTCAAATTTTTAGAATAATTTCTTTCCTTTAAGTCTAAAATTTTCTATTACTGCCCATCCAATACTGACATATAAAGCCTATTTCTTCTTTTCTTAGTACCCTTAGTCAGTGTCCACATTTACCAGTATTCAAATTGTTTCTTTAAGCTGCTGTTTGTAAATTGTTAAAAAAGCACACAAAAGTGCCATATGAACCCATAAATATTAAAATTAGCATTTTCTATCAGTCTCCAGTAACAAACATTTGTATATAAAAAACAACATAGGAATGACAGGAGAAAAGGACCAAAATGGTCCATCCAGTCTGCCCAACAAGCTTCTTATGGTAGCATCTGCAGGTTACCCCCATCAGCGCTGCTTGACATGCTTTGCTTATGGACTTGGCCGTAGAAGCGAAGTCCTGTGCTTTTTCCCTTATGTCTGTGTATTAGTACCCCAGACAGAAAATGTAAGGGCCCGTGTTGGTCGTCATCTGAATCCAATACCTTTTTCCACCCCACCCCTCCAGGTGTCTTAATGGTGAGATTACTTACCTGATAATCTCGTTTTCCTTAGTGTAGACAGATGGACTCAGAACAAGTGGGTATAGTGTGCTCGTGCTAGCAGTTGGAGACTGATCTGACGTCAGCACGGGTACATATACCCCCACAGGAAGTGAAGCACTTCAGTAATCTTCCTTGCAAAAGCTGTTATGGATATATGTGTACTGACGATCAATGAAATAGTGAAAACAGGATTCCCCTGACCGATTGATAGTAGCTGGAGATCGCCAGGATTCCCAACCGGAAGGCGTCGACACCTGGCAGGGTGAACGCATTCATGTAATAAGTGATAAGGCTTACCTTGAATCGGTGAAACCCATGTATACTGGCAGCTGGGCGGGATGCTGAGTCCATCTGTCTACACTAAGGAAAACGAGATCATCAGGTAAGTAATCTCACCATTTCCTGTCGTGTAGCCAGATGGACTCAGAACAAGTGGGATGTACAAAAGCTTTACTCCCGGACTGGGCGGGAGGCTGCCTGAGGACCGTGTAAGACTGCCCTTGCAAATGCTGTGTCCTCCCTGGCCTGGACATCCAGACGGTAAAACCTGGAGAAGGTATGGAGGGAGGACCATGTCGCCGCTTTACATATTTCTGCAGGCGACAGCATCCTAGATTCCGCCCAAGATGCTGCTTGGGCTCTGGTAGAATGAGCCTTAACTTGTAGAGGCGGTGACTTCCCGGCCTCTACGTAGGCCGCTCTGATGACTTCTTTAATCCAGCGGGCGATGGTGGGCTGAGAGGCCGCTTCTCGTTTCTTCCCGCTGTGCAGGACGAACAGATGGTCAGTCTTTCGTACTGTTTCTGTCATTTCCAGATATCTGGGCAGCAATCTGCCGATGTCGAGATGGCGTAACAAACGCCCTTCTTCTGATTTCTTCAAACCTGCCGTGGTTGGCGAGGATATGGTCTGGTTGAGGTGAAATTGTGAGACTAACTTAGGCAAGAAAGATGGAACCGTGCGAAGATGGATAGCCTCAGGAGTGATTCTGAGAAAAGGATCACGGCAGGACAGTGCTTGTAGCTCTGAGATGCGGCGTGCTGAACACACTGCCAGCAAAAACACCATCTTCAAAGTTAGAGAAGATGAGATCCCCTTGGCTGTTGTACGGACTAGGTCGGATGCGGCATCCGTGAGGAACGAGAGAGCGGACTCCATGTCTGCTGCTGGAGTATTGTTCCGGACCTGTGACAAACAGGAACGCGTTACCACTGAGCAGCAGGTTGTGATTCGCAAAGACAGAGCTGCCACCTCAAAAGTCTGTTTCAGAATGGCGTCCAGTCGCCGGTCATGAGGTTCCTTGAGGGCCGCCCCCCCCTCAACTGGAATGGTAGTGCGCTTGACCACCACGCTAACCAAGGCGTCCACCTGAGGGCACGCCAGCATCTCCTTGATTGCCAGATCCAGGGGGTACATGCCCAGCAGGGCCCGACCCCCTTTGAGAATGAGGCCGCTGGTGCAGCCCATTCCAGGTCTATCAGTTGCTGTGCGGCTTGCAAGAAGGGGAAATGGCGGGCTGTAGGACGAAGACCCTCCAGAGGGTTCTGTGTAGGTGGCACCGTACTGCTGGGGCCTGTAATATCCAACTCCACCAGGCACTGAGATACTAGGTCGGAGAGATCTTCCTTGGGAAAGAACCGCCTCATGGTTCGATATGGCTCAATCCCTGAGGGAAGTTCCCCCTCCTTGGAGGGTTCTGATTCGTCCTCTAAAACATCAGGGTCCGCCTGAACCGGACCGCCCGGAGGCAGGTGTGCTTGCCCACGATAAGGGCGCGAAGGTCCAGGGGCAGGATCCGCTGGAGCAGCAACAGCAGCAGCAGCAGGGCCTGGACGGGAAGCTGATTGCATCTGTACAAAGGCATGGATCCCGTTAAAGAGATCCACCCAGGAAATGGAAGTGGTCTCTAGTCGTCGGGGTACCAGGTTCCCCGGGATCCCAGGATGTTCGAGACTGCCCGCTAGATCCGGGGTGGCCCCTGGGGAACTGTCAACAAACCTCGGTTGAGACTGGTCCTGGCCCAAGGCTCCCACTGCCTCCTCACATTGGGCACAAAGGGAGTCTGGCTCCTCGCTGTGCGTGGCCCTAAGCTGGTATGCTGAGCAGAGGCCGAGAGCTTTCACGCCGGAATCAGAAGGCACCGCCGCCGGAGATGCCGGGGTGTTTGAATGTTCCATCGCTGAAAAATATGCGCTCAATAATATGCGGTCAGCAATATACGCTCAATACAATATATAATATACTCTAAATGGTATACAACATACGCTCAACCAGAAGCGGTCAGCAAATATGCGCTCAATACGATACAGGCGCCTATCATGGGCGCTCAATACCTTAACAAGGCCGACAAAATGGCGTCCTCCGCGGCGTGCCGCATACAGGCAACGCCGCCGATCCTCGTACCTCGGAGACCAAAAGTAAGAGATGTACGCCTTACCTGATCCTTGGCGCTTCCCGGCTAGAACCCGGGCGGTCTCCGGCTGCGGGGGGGGAGGGGAAATACCTTCACCGCCGCGCTTGAGGAAATGCACCCGCTGCCTCTAGGTCCACGCCGGGACCGAGGCGCCTCTCAGCCCGCCCAAGTCCTTCTCGCTCGGGGGCTATGTCCTTGCCGCGATTCGGCCACCGGACCGAGGCCTACACCTCCGAGGGATCACGGAAATCACCCCGGGAAACTCAACTGGGGGAGGGACCCGAGGGTATCACCGCAGGAGTGCGGGGCTCGTTGTTCTGTAAAAGTTTAGCAAGTAGAAAGTAGATTGGAAACACGCTCAGCGAGCGTGCAGGCTCTCCAAACTGCTTTGGAGATGGAAATTACTGAAGTGCTTCACTTCCTGTGGGGGTATATGTACCCGTGCTGACGTCAGATCTGTCTCCAACTGCTAGCACGAGCACACTATACCCACTTGTTCTGAGTCCATCTGGCTACACGACAGGAAATAATCTATTCAGCTTATGAATATTTTTTTAAAATAATTTATTATAGAAATGCACTCACCTCAAAAAAACTCTCTACATACTGCAATATATACACTCCACAATCACTGAAGTTGTTCTGCTGTGGCACTCTGGGATTGGACCCTTTCATGAACTCCTTAGAGAAACTCCTTTTACTACCTTTCCTGACTTCCCACTCTATTTCAAGATACCTGTGGGCAAGAAGTATACAGGCATTTTCACAACTGAATACTGCAGTAAAAACAGTTTACAAAAAGCATCAAGGTCAGATGAATGGTAGGTCTTACTCTCGCAGTGTTTTCACAACATTTGATCGAGAAGGGCCTCTGAGTGAATCCATAAGTAAAATACAGGGCCTGAAAGGAAAAACAATATCACTGTAATTAAATTAAATATAATAGAAAAGAAAACAAAAATAGTAAAATTTGCTTTTCAACATTCTGTTAACTCAGACAGATTGTGAGAAAATGGTCTATCACACTCTGGCTTTGTCATAAAAGTTAGAAGATTAAAAAAAACATATGCATCCATATACATCCAAGTAACCTGACTACATGCTAAATTGGTTAAATATCTTTACAATTGGTTTTATATATGTATTATTTTCAATTCTTCACGATATTCCCAAGAGGGCTCCATGAAGAAAATCTCTAACACAAAGATTTTTTCTTCAGAGAAAAAAAAGTTTGCAAATCCATAGAAAAAACAGAGGGCCCTGAAAATGTCCATAATCTATATGGTTTGGTCTACACATGCTCAGTAGAGCTTGCCAGAGGCTTCTATAAGCTATCAAACAAAATTTCAGTGACTTGAGCTCTGTTAATCTATTTAGCTTGTTAGCTCAAGTCACTTTACATCCTGCTGGTCCTTGGGGAAATTTAGTTACTACTCTTATCATGTTCTGCTTAAGACTACTGCAAATTGCTTTTGGAAAATCTCCCACTGAACGATCTCTCTTCCCTACAATCTATTCACAACTCAGCTGCACAATTCATCTTTCTCCAAAGACTATTCTCAACATACAGTAATCTACAAATGCTTTCATGCTGCAGTTTCTCATTATTTATCAGGTCTAATCTCTCCACTGGACCTCCTTGCAAACGTAGTTCATCAGGTAAGTTGTTTTTATCTGTGCTCTTCTCCTCCACTGCTGAATCCAGACTCCGTGCTTTCCAATTTGCAGTGTTGTATGTCTGAAACACAGGGGCATAGTGTCCCATTGTGCACAGTGGTGAACAGGCACCAACTTTAGAAAGGTGTGTGCTATGCACCACCAATTTCAGATGCCTATAGCCACCAGGAGATCCTATCCTGCCTGGCGACCAAATTGAAAGAGGCCTCGAGGTCACAGGGACATCCCATTCTGCTCAGCCACCAAACTGCAGGAGGTCCGTGAGGCTGAAGAATCCCATCCCACCAGGCAGCACAAGTCACAAGTGAAAGAGGCCTTGCGGTTGCTGAAGAATTGCGCCAGACCGGCGGCCCAAGTGGAGGAGGCCCAGGGATCTCGTCCCTCTCGAGCATGCGTGTGTGTCTGTCTGAGAGCGAACTAGTGTGTGTGCGCGCGCACTTGAGAGACAGGGAGCCAGTGTGTGTGTGTGTGCGCGTGTACTCTCGAGCATGCGTGTCTGTCTGAGAGAGCGCTAGTGTGTGTGTGTGTTACTTGAGAGACAGGGAGCCAGTGTGTGTGTGTGTGTGTACTTGAGAGACAGGGAGCCAGTGTGTGTGTGTGTGTGTGCGTGTACTTGACAGACAGGGAGCCAGTGTGTGTGTGTGTGTGTGTGCGTACTTGACAGACAGGGAGCCAGTGTGTGTGTGTGTGTGTGCGTGTACTTGACAGACAGGGAGCCAGTGTGTGTGTGTGTGCGTGTACTTGACAGACAGGGAGCCAGTGTGTGTGTGTGTGCGTGTACTTGACAGACAGGGAGCCAGTGTGTGTGTGTGTGCGTGTACTTGACAGACAGGGAGCCAGTGTGTGTGTGTGTGCGTGTACTTGACAGACAGGGAGCCTGTGTGTGTGTGTGTGTGTGTACTTGAGAGACAGGGAGCCAGTGTGTGTGTGTGTGTGTGCGTGTACTTGAGAGACAGGGAGCCAGTGTGTGTGTGTGTGTGTGTGCGTGTACTTGACAGACAGGGAGCCAGTGTGTGTGTGTGTGTGTGCGTGTACTTGACAGACAGGGAGCCAGTGTGTGTGTGTGTGCGTGTGCGTGTACTTGACAGACAGGGAGCCAGTGTGTGTGTGTGTGCGTGTACTTGACAGACAGGGAGCCTGTGTGTGTGTGTGTGTGTGTACTTGACAGACAGGGAGCCAGTGTGTGTGTGTGTGTGTGTGTGTGTGTGTGTGTGTGCGTGTACTTGACAGACAGGGAGCCAGTGTGTGTGTGTGTGTGTGTGTGTGTGTGTGTGCGTGTACTTGACAGACAGGGAGCCAGTGTGTGTGTGTACTTGAGAGACAGGGAGCCAGTGTGTGTGTGTGTGTGTGTGCGTGTACTTGACAGACAGGGAGCCAGTGTGTGTGTGTGTGTGTGTGCGTGTACTTGACAGACAGGGAGCCAGTGTGTGTGTGTGTGCGTGCGTGTACTTGACAGACAGGGAGCCAGTGTGTGTGTGTGTGTGTGTACTTGACAGACAGGGAGCCAGTGTGTGTGTGTGTGTGTGCGTGTACTTGACAGACAGGGAGCCAGTGTGTGTGTGTGTGTGTGTGTGTGTACTTGACAGACAGGGAGCCAGTGTGTGTGTGTGTGTGTGTGTGTGTACTTGACAGACAGGGAGCCTGTGTGTGTGTGTGTGTGTGTGTACTTGACAGACAGGGAGCCTGTGTGTGTGTGTGTGTGTGTGTACTTGACAGACAGGGAGCGTGTGTGTGTGTGTGTGTGTGTGTACTTGACAGACAGGGAGCGTGTGTGTGTGTGTGTGTGTGTACTTGACAGACAGGGAGCCAGTGTGTGTGTGTGTGTGTACTTGACAGACAGGGAGCCAGTGTGTGTGTGTGTGTGTACTTGACAGACAGGGAGCCAGTGTGTGTGTGTGTGTGTGTGTACTTGACAGACAGGGAGCCAGTGTGTGTGTGTGTGTGTGTACTTGACAGACAGGGAGCCAGTGTGTATGTGTGTGTGTGTACTTGACAGACAGGGAGCCAGTGTGTGTGTGTGTGTGTTACTTGAGAGACAGGGAGCCAGTGTGTGTGTGTGTGTTACTTGAGAGACAGGGAGCCAGTGTGTGTGTGTGTGTGTGTTACTTGAGAGACAGGGAGCCAGTGTGTGTGTGTGTGTGTGTGTTACTTGAGAGACAGGGAGCCAGTGTGTGTGTGTGTGTGTGTGTTACTTGAGAGACAGGGAGCCAGTGTGTGTGTGTGTGTGTTACTTGAGAGACAGGGAGCCAGTGTGTGTGTGTGTGTGTGTTACTTGAGAGACAGGGAGCCAGTGTGTGTGTGTGTGTGTGTGTGTTACTTGAGAGACAGGGAGCCAGTGTGTGTGTGTGTGTG
Organism: Rhinatrema bivittatum; assembly: GCF_901001135.1. Lineage (NCBI taxonomy): Eukaryota > Metazoa > Chordata > Amphibia > Gymnophiona > Rhinatrematidae > Rhinatrema > Rhinatrema bivittatum. Next base: position 382,723,454 of record NC_042617.1, read on the forward strand.
TGTGTGTTACTTGAGAGACAGGGAGCCAGTGTGTGTGTGTGTGTGTGTGTGTTACTTGAGAGACAGGGAGCCAGTGTGTGTGTGTGTGTGTGTGTTACTTGAGAGACAGGGAGCCAGTGTGTGTGTGTGTGTGTGTTACTTGAGAGACAGGGAGCCAGTGTGTGTGTGTGTGTGTGTGTGTGTGTTACTTGAGAGACAGGGAGCCAGTGTGTGTGTGTGTGTGTTACTTGAGAGACAGGGAGCCAGTGTGTGTGTGTACTTGAGAGACAGGGAGCCAGTGTGTGTGTGTACTTGAGAGACAGGGAGCCAGGGTGTGTGTGTGTACTTGAGAGACAGGGAGCCAGTGTGTGTGTACTTGAGAAACAGGGAGCCTGTGTATTTGTGTACTAGAGAGACAGAGCCTGTGTGTGTGTGTATACTTGAGAGACAGGGAGCCAGTATATGTGCTTGAGAGATAAGGAACCATTGTGTGTGCGGGTGTGCATTGTGTGCCTTAGAGGGATCTAGCATGTATGTGTGTGCCCAAGAAAGAGGGAGGGAGCCAGTGTGTGTACACCTGAGAGACCACGATCCTGTGTGTGTGTGTCTGAAAGAGAGGGAGTGTGCCAGCATGTATGTATATCTGTGAGCCTGTGTGCATTTTGAAAGAGTATTTGTGTGTGTCTGTGTGAGCATCAGAATGAACATGTATGTATATGAGAAAGGAGAAAGTTTGTGCACTTCCCCTCCATCTCACTAATCCGTGACAATCTCAGGGTGACTGGAAGTTAAAAGTTCCCAGGTATGGAGAGTGATTTTTTTTTATTCTTATTGATTTTAATTAATTGGGTGTTATTTGACCTGTATGATGTTTTGAAATATTTTATTGGTCTTTGGGAAATGTAAAAAAATAACATATGCATTTTTAATTATTGGATGCTGTTCAGTTCATCAGTTGTTTTGATATAGTAATTCTTTTTATTAGTTTTGTTTTACCATTATAATTGATGCTTTAGATTTCTTGATTTTATTGCTTGATATTTTCTGAGGAATGGTGCTATTTCTGTTTCTTCATTGGTGAACTATATACAAAGTATGACTTTCTGCAATTTCCAGTTCAGTTTTTGTCTGCATGTTTCTATTTATGGTCGCTTTATTCTGCATTCAGTGAGAGTCTGTCTGTGTTCTGCATGTGTGACAAAAGTGAGGTATTTTGCTAGCGTGTAGTTTCTGTGTAGGGATCTATAACAGCTTGGTTTGTTCTATTTACTTTGTAAACCGTTTTGGTCAACTTTTTGTTTGTGAAAAGACGGTATAAAAATGTTTCTAAATAAATAAATACTACTTAATAAGTGGTATATTTGTGTTTTAAGGCCTAGTGTAATATTTGCAGTGCTGCCTATTCATGGGGTTGTTACTTTTTGAATGCTGGCAGTTAGTGCTGTTTTGGAATGGGAGGTTTATTATATTGTAATTGTATATTAATTTGCTCATGGCTTTCTGAAGACAAAGCCCACATCCAAATTGGGTTACAATAATCCTAATACCATATGTTCCAAGTAATTTTTTGTTTTTTATGCAGGGTTTCCTGGTTGATGCCATAACAATGCATGTAAACATAATATACATGCTGTTGTGATAGTTTTACTTCAAAAGACTGTCCTTTGGGTGTCCTTTTTCATGTAAAATCTTGTATTATAAATGCATAATTTTAAATTGTATGTGGAGAGGGCTGTGGTGGGGGGAGATGCAAAGCTGTAAGATTTATTTAGGGTGCCTAATTCTGGCCCTGATTAGAAAAAATACAAATTAAACATAAAAAAAACCCCCACAGAATGAGGAGGGGCCAGCATGGTAATTGTTCGCATAGGGCAGCAAAAAGCTAGCATTGGCCTTCCACAGTAGTACTCTGTGATGATACCCTAGAGGGTTCCCATCCCTCCCCAATAAGAAAAGACCCCACATGGTAGTGATAGGTTGAGTGACAGAGTGAAGGGAAGAAAGCAGAGTTGCTTACCTGTAACAGGTGTTCTCACAGGACAGCAGGATGTTAGTCCTCACATATGGGTGACATCTGGATGGAGCCCAATCACGGAACAATTTTGTCAAAGTTTCTAGAACTTTGACTGGCACCTACTGGGCATGCCCAGCATGACACCAACCCTGCGTCCAGCAGGGGTCCCCCTTCAGTCTTGTGTATAGCAAGAAGCACATGTGAAAAATAAAATAAATCACAAGCGAAACCAACTCCGCGGGGTGGCGGCCGGGTTTCGTGAGGACTAACATTCTGCTGTCCTGTGAGAACACCTGTTACAGGTAAGCAACTCTGCTTTCTCACAGGACAAGCAGGATGGTAGTCCTCACATATGGGTGAGTAGCGAGCTGAGGATGCCCGAGCAATGCACCAAATGCACCCAAAGAGAAGTCCATTAACGGCTATTCATGAAATTTACTTAGGGAATAGCCACTGCTAGTAATTGCATCAGTGGCATGGGATCTTCTTAGTGTTTGGGTAATTGCCAGGTTCTTTTGGCCTGGTTTGGCTTCTGTTGGAAACAGGTTGCTGGGCTTGATGGACGGACCCTTGATCTGACCCAGCATGGCAATTTTTTATATTCTTATCAGGCACAACAGGAGGGGTGAATTTGGGTAGGAGGGCATCCTGAAACCCCTGAACAGGTTGCTGGCAGGATGTTGGGTAGTTAAGCTGAGAAAAAGTTGTGTAGAATAGACTGGCCAAAAATGGAATCTTGTCTGCCAGCCTCATCTAAGCAATAATGCGCTCCGAAGGTATGGAGAGAGCTTCAGGTCGCAGCCTTACAAATATCAATAAGAGGCACCGAACGCAGGTGTGCCACTGAGGTTGCCACAGCCCTAACAGTGTGCTTTTACACGGTCTTGTAGCGGAATGCCTGCTTGCTGGTAGCAAAAGGAGCTACAGTCCACCAACCAGGAGGAAAGGGTCTGTTTTCCCACTGGATTTTCCAAATTGATGTTATCGAAAGAAACAAATAATTGAGTGGACTTTCTGTGGGCTGATGTGCACTCCAGATAAAAGGCTAGGGCACGTTTGCAGTCCAGGGAACGTAGAGCCTGATCTCCTAGGTTTGAATGGAGCCTTGGAAAGAAAGTAGGTAAGATGATGGATTGATTAAGATGAAATTCCGAAACTACCTTTGGTAAAAATTTAGGGTGTGTACAGAGGAACACTCTGTCATGTAGAATTTTAGTGTAAGGCAGGTAGGTGACTAATGTCTGTAACTCACTAGCTCTACGAGCGGATGTTATAGCGAGAAGAAAAATCACTTCCCAGATGAGATATTGGAGATCGCAGGAGTGGAGAGGCTCAAACGGAGGTTTCATGAGCCGCCCTAAGACCATGTTAAGATCCCAAGCAGGGGCCGGAGGGCGCAATGGAGGTTTCAGGTGGAGCAAACCTCGCATGAAGCGTGTGACTAAGGGTTGTGTCAAAATAGAGACATCTCCCACGCTGTTGTGGAAAGCGGCTACCGCACTGACATACACCCTTATAACTGAAGTTTTCAGGCCTGACTGATAGATGCCAGAAATAGTCTAGAAACTTTGCGATGGAACAAGTGAAGGGGTCTATGGACATGGACGTGCTTCAGACCGTAAACCTTTTCCACTTAGAACGATAAGAGCGTCTTGTGGAAGGGCTTTCGTGAAGATACCAGGACTCAGGATACCGACTCCGCAAGGTTAAGGGGTTGGAGTATTAATCTTTCAACATCCAGGCCATCAGGGATAGGGCCTGGAGGTTGGGGTGACTTAAGCACCTGTCTTTCTGAGTTATCAGAAGTGGATCCTCCCCTAGAGGAATGCCCCGGCGAACTGATAGGTCCCGGAGGATTGGGAACCAGACTTGGCGTGGCCAGTGAGGGGCTATCAGAATCATTAAGCCCTTGTCCCTTCGTAACTTCATGAGAGTCTTCGATATGAGTGGAAGTGGAGGGTATGCGTAGAGGAGACCGCTGGACCACGAGAGGATGAAAGCGTTCCTCGGCTGTGAGTGGCGGCTGCGACTGAACAAGCAGAAGTTTTCTACTTTGCGTTGTAGATGGACGCACAAAGGTCTATTTGTGGATAACCCCAATGTTGGAAGATTATGCCCGCTACCGTGGGGTTGAGAGACCATTCCTGCGGATGAAAGGTCCGGCTCATCCTGTCTGCCAGAACATTGCCCATGCCCGCCAAGTAGGTCGCTCTGAGGTACATCGAGTGGGAAAGAGCCCACACCCATATCTGTGCAGCTTCCTGACACAGAAGGTAGGAGCCCATTCCCCCTTGCTTGTTGATGTACCACATCGCCACCTGGTTGTCAGCTTGAATCAGGATGGTCTTGTTTGAGAGGCAATCTTGAAAGACTCTGAGGGCATATCTGATCGCACGATGCTCCAGGAAATTTATCTGATGTTTGGTTTCCTCTGGAGACCATGTTCCCTGAGTCTGCAGGCCATCGACTTGAGCACCCCAACCTAGGTTGGAGGTGTCCATTGTCAGGATAATTTGAGGTTATGGAACTTGAAAGGGAAGGCCTTGAAGAGACTGGAGAGCCGCATCCACCAGGCCAGCGACAGGCAGAGCTGCTTGGTAACGTGGACAATGCTGGACATTGGATGATAAGTCTGAGCCTACTGGGACTTCAGAGTCCATTGCATGACTCATGGCGAGGCGTGCCATTGGAGTGACATGTACAGAGGACGCCATGTGACCCAGAAAAATGAGGAAATGACGAGCTGTCGTGTAATCTCAATCCTGGAGGCATTGCGCTAGGGACATGAGTGTATGAGCTCGATCCTGAGGGATGAATGCTTTCGCCTGCACGGTGTCCAGGTCGGCTCCTATGAAGGATAGGGCTTGAGATGGAACTAGGCTGGACTTGGGGTAGTTGATCAGAAACACGAGAGATAGCAATGTATGGAGAGTTAAACGTAAGGAGGCTAGCGCGTCCCTTTGAGTTGGAGCCCTTATCAACCAATCGTCAAGATAAGGGTAGACATGGGTTGACACCTCAGGTAGGCTGCAACCACTACGAGGCACTTGGTAAAGACTCGAGGTGCGGATGCTAGGCTGAACGGCAGTACCTGGTACTGGAAGTGCCGGGGGCCAACTAGGAATCGAAGGAATTTGCAGTGAGACGGAGTGCTTGAGATGTGTGTGTACACGTCCTGAAGATCCAGAGAGCAAAGCCAATCTCCTCTTTGCAGAAGAGGAAGTAGAGCCCCCAAGGTTACCATCCTGAATTTTTCCTTCTGTAGATACTTGTTTAAAGCACGCAAGTCCAGGATTGAATGAATGCCCCGTGACATTTTTGGAATGAGGAAATACCGGGAATAGAACCCCTGCCCCTCCTGGGAGAGGGGCACTGGTTCTATTGCCCGGGACCTCAGGAGGGTTGAAATCTCCTCCTCCAGAAGAGAGGAGTGGTCGGATGATCCCCACGTCAGCCGAGGTGGGGAGTCTGCCGGTACAGTCAGGAAGTTGAGGTGGTAACCTTGAGTCAGTACAGTGAATACCCACTGATCTGAAGTGATCGTGTGCCATATGTTGGTGAAGTGGCACAACCGACCGCTGACAGGTACAGACGGTAGAGGAGGTTGGCTTATGCTCGCCGGTGAGGAGTCAAAATCCAGCAGCTGGGCCCAGTGGAGGAGCTGGCTGAGTTTTATGAGGCCTGGATTGTCTGGCCTGACCCTTCTGGTAAGGTCTGGAGGGGCGACCTCGAGTAGCAGGAGGATAATATCTCCGTGGCTTGAAGGACAGCCTCTTAGAGTCTCTTCGGAATGTCCTTTTAGAGGTGGATGGGAAATCAGAAGGCAGCGACGAAAGCTGGTGTAGGCATCTCGTGGTGGTCTTTGAGCTGTGCTACAGTCTCCTGGATTTTGTCCCCGAAGAGATTATCTCCAGTGCAGGGGAGGTCAGCCAACTGGTTCTGTACTTCTGGTCTTAAGTCAAAGACTTCAGCCAGGCCCATCTTCGTGCACTAATCTCCGCTGCGGACACCCTAGAAGCAGTGTCAAAAATGTCATAGGCAGTTGGACCTCATGCCTGCCAGCATCTAGACCCTTCTGAGCCAGGGCATTGAGTTGATCCTGAAGCTGGTCGGGTAAAGACTCAGAAAATTCCTGGATCTTTTTAAATAGGTCCCTGTTATACTGGGACATGTATAACTGGTATGAAGCAATGCGAGAAATAAGCATTGAGCCATGGAAAACATGACGGCCAAATGCATCCAGGGACCTCTGTTCTTTCCCTGGAGGTATGGAAGAATGAGGCTTAGAACGTTGTGCCTTTTTCTGGGCTGACTCTACAACCACAGAATGGTGATCCAGCTGTGGTTTGTGGAAACTAGGGGCTGTCTGTACCAGGTAGGTGGCATCTGTTTTTCGATTCACCGGTGGTACAGAGTCTGGATGCTCCCAATTCCTCTTCAGCAAGTCCAGGAGGACTTCATGAACAGGTATGGACATGATCTCCTTGGGTGCATCTACGAATTGGAGCACTTCCAGCATCTTGTGTCTGGAGTCCTCTTCCATCTGAAGTTGGAATAGTATGGCTTCAGACATTTTCTTTATAAAATTAATAAAGGACAGGTCCTCTGGAGGAGAACATCTTCTCTCCTCAGGGGGAGAAGGCTCTGAAGGTAGATCATCAGAATCCTGGGAAGAATCATTGGTCCAAGTATCGTAGGGCTGATCACCTGCTCCCATAGGATCTCCAGAGGGAAGTAATGGTGCTACTCCTGCAGGATCAGGCCTAGGCACTGATGGCATCGGAAGAGGCACCGATTGAAGATGATGCGGTATCGATAGTATCTGTGACATCGATGGGCGAGTCGGTGGCAAGGTCCCAGTCGGCCGGGCATAGGTTCCGGCCTCGGTGTTTCCTCATCGTCTGATGACAAGGGAATCGGGGTGGAAGGCGTTTGACATACCGGTATCCTCGGTTCTACCGGTGGAAGGGCACCGATCAACGCATCCAGCCTGCCAAGTAGCGGTGCGAGCGCCGTGGGAATCGGGTCGGCGACTGGGGTTGCATCGGTGCCAGCGTCTATGGAGGCTGGAAGCCCTGCAGTGCCTTTCTGATAAGCCTCTTGGATCATCCAATCCAATTTCTTGCGAAAGCCTGGGGCGTGGAACCCCAGCTCTGGAGTAGGAGGCAGCACTGGCGGAGCCGGAGGGTCCATCAGTGAAAGTGGAGTTGTGGCTCCCAGTACCAATGAAGGTGAGGAACGCCTCGGTGACCCAGTCGCAGAGGAAGATGGGACCTTCTCTGGACAGGATTTCTTTGTTGGTGGCTGTCGACGCCGATGCTGGGCCTGGATCAGCAGATGGAGCCTTCCGATGACGCTGTCGACGCTTTTCACAATGTTCTACTCGGTCCTTCTCCGGAGCCAAAGAGGAAGAAGTGGATACCTTCGGAGTAGTTGGTGCCGGGTGGACAGCACCGGTGTCCCGCTGCTGGCGAGAGGTCGATGGCACCAGCTCAGACGATGTTGAAGCGCTCGATGGAGTCGGTGGCTTTGCCTGAAAAAAACTCCATCTTCTCTGAGCGGGCCTTACAGCCCTTCGGTGTCATTTGGGCACATTTGGTGCAAGTTAAGACGTCGTGGTCCAACCCCAAACACAACACGCAAACCCTATATGGGTCTGTGATGGACATTGTCAGAGGACAATCGGGGCACCGACGAAAACCCAACACCATGGCTTCGACAAAAATTTAGCCTCGGTGCGGTTGATGGCCAGTAGGCCCCGAAGGGAAAACTCGACAGGCATCGACCGCAAATGAGGGTAAATCCTTACCTTACGACCGCGGACTTCAGAATAGATAGGGCGACCCCTATGGGGTAGAATCTTTTTGAAATTTTGGAAATAAGTTTCGTGAGGAAAATTCCTGTCAGGAATCTCTAGAAAGCTCCTTAACCCGCATGGCTACTGCTGCACGGAAAAAAGACTGAAGGGGGACCCCTGCTGGATGCAGGGTTGGTGCCATGCTGGGCTTGCCCAGTAGGTGCCAGTCAAAGTTCTAGAAACTTTGACAAAAGTGTTCCGTGATTGGGCTCCATCCAGATGATGTCACCCAAATGTGAGGACTACCATCCTGCTTGTCCTGTGAGAAAACTGTGTGAGTGTGAGTGTGTGTGAACGCACTTGAGATGGAGGGAGTGAGTGGGAGGGAGGTGTCAGTGACAGAAGGGAAGGATTGAGTGGGACAGAGTGGGTGAGTGACAGAGGGAAGGGGGGAATGAGTAACTAGAAGAAGGGAGTAAGAAGAGAGGGTAGAAGTGTTTCATGAGAGGAGAAAGTCTACGTGTTCCCTGCTCCTCTCCAGCACTTCTCCACTAATCCATGACAATCTCAGGGTGACTGGTGTCACCTAAGTAACAGCCATACAAACACCTTTCACTGCCAAAAACATTTTGAAGTAACACCTGGGAACTTTTGATTTTCAATCACCCTGAGATTGTCATGGATTAGTGGAGAAGTGCTGGAGGGGAGCAGGGAACACGTAGACTTTCTCCTCTCATAAAACACTTCTACCCTCTCTTCTTACTCCCTTCTTCTAGTTACTCATCCAGATTGCCATGAACTGTTCCTAACCACTGGCATCAGTTGCCAGTAAAGTAAAGCTCTGCTCCTGCTCTGTGCTGCCAACACTCTGAACTACCTCCCACAGACTGACATCATCATCATCAAAGGCTGGCTCAATGTCGCACATGTTAGCATGACAAAGGAGACATTTTGAGCCTGGCCTTTATTGATGTCAGGCAGGGGAGGCAGCTCAGAGAGTTGGTAACAGACTTCCTGAATTGAAAATTGATTGTTCCCTCTCTGACCACAAACCTCTTCTTTCAGAATCTGCTTTAAATCAAATCATGGTGCTCCATGATAAAGCCATGTCAATTTTAACCATTTTCTATAATAAACACACTTTCTAAAGTATCTTATTTTTTTTCCGTATGTCTTTTGATTTGACTGTAAGATCCTTTGAGGACTTCTCATGTTTATCTGTACAGCCCTGCATATGTCTAGTAGTGCTACAGAAATAAGTAGTAGTTGTAATTAAAAAAAAATAAAATAAAGAACTATGCCACCTTAAATTAGTTCAATATTAAAAGCAACAAATTAAGGGCTGGATTTTTAAAAGCATTTACATGTGTAAACTTGGTTTTACTCGAGTAAGTAGGCTTTTGAATATTGCTACAATACATGCCTTGAATTGTCCATAGCATTCACTCGCATAAGTAACACTTTACTTGAGTAAATGGCTTTTGAAAATTGCTACAATAGGATGTTATATATCATATAACTCCTTTGAAAATGACCTCCTAATTGAACAGAATGCAAAACTCTGGATGATTCTTTCAGGAGCTGATCCCTTAGGATAAGAAGCCATTATGTAATAGCTCCTGAAAGAATCATGCTAAATCCAGTCATTAGTACACAGCACTCAATGGATTTTAACCAGTAAACTGAGAAGTTATAATATATAAGTTATATAGCAGCCTCATGTAAATATCCTGAAGATCCTAAATTTTTAAAGTAGCTTTTTAATCAGTAGAGGTGGCTGAAATGAAGAAAAGGAAGCATTTGTTATTGCACATGAGAAAGAAGAAATCTATATAAACCCTGTAGAGAGTATATCTGTACAGTAGCACTAAATAGTAGCACTAGAATGTTCATTCAATATGTTAAGTATTTTAGACTCTTATTTCTTTTCCTGTAATGTGGTTGCAAATATTAAATTGTCAAATATTATTTGCATGAAGTATTTCATTCTTACCACTTCTACTAAAATAATGACAGCTAATGAAGTATAACGTACTTCAGTCTGCATATTAATATTACATTGTTATCCTTTTCCTTTGATGCTTAAGTCTTACTTGGTAAGTACAAATTATTTTTAAAAGTCCATTGTAGCATATAAAATTATACTTACTGTTTACAGATAGTTGATTTTAAATGCCACTTTCCTAATTCTGAAGTAAAATCATCATCAAGGCCTCCATCATCACTGCTTTCATCCTGTAAGGATGATTTTATGAGTGCCATTCATAAAACAGACAAAAATACTGACACACTGAATGCAATTCACTTAGGAAAACACCTGTGGGAAAACTATTTTATATTTAACAGGGCCCAATCCAAATATTTGTCCTTAGAGGCTACCCAGTTAGGATAAAACTAAGGACAAATCACTAGAAAAGGATCACTAGAGATATGTTCAATCTAAATTCATCTTAACTAAATTGTAAGAAAACATCTTAGAACTTCAACAGACAATCAATATTTTGGCTTGTGGGTAAAGAACTTCAATGCTGGATAAAAAAAAATCTCTGTAGCTAAAGTAATTACAGCCATACATGCATTTCATATTACAAGTCTTAAATCACAATACAATAAATATAAAGATTTATGAAAAACAAAAAAAATGTTCTCCTAAAAATCAACTGGTGGGTCCAACTAAATGACTGCCATAGCACACAGCTACCATATATCATCAAACTGGTCTGTGGTTATTTCTGTGTGCCAGGTTCAATCTCCTTTGTATTTATTTATTAGAGGTTTTTTAAAAAAATGTTTTAAATACCGGAGCTCATAACATCACAACGGTTTGCAGAATATACCATACATACTTAAAATAACTAAGTATATACCACATACCATATAACACAGAATAGCAAAAAATAGTATGCAGCAGTATAACTAAATATAATGAAAGTCCTCCTGCTTGCTTTTCCATAATAGAAAAAAGGATATTTTTGCAATAGTCCTCAAAAGACAAAAAGAGACTGAATTGGCACAAGACAGAAGTAGTGGCAATTGTCAAGGCTTCAATGCTGGCTACTGTTCATTTGCACAACTTTTGTATACGTTCATAATTCAATCTTTTTTTTTTAATCTAAAGTTGAGAGTATCTCACATTTATTTACCATATGCTTGGCTCTGAAATGGCTGAAGAACATTTAGACTTAACTCTTAAGGACTTGCCTTGGGAAATCTAAATAATCAATAGATTAACACTTTGTAGGTGGATATAATTGTCCATGGAAGGTTTGGGGGCAGGAAGGCTGGGGGAGTAGTACATTTTTGTTTTTAAAAAGTAGCTGATATGCAGTCTTTAGAAATAGAGGTAAAAATCACAAAAAAATATAGCAAGAATCAGATTTTGCCACTGATCCTGCCACAATCTTCATCTTATTATACAGCCTGTGTTGAAGTCTTGACGATGGCACCTACTGCTCACAAGTTACAAACTTGTGCTAATTCAACAATTGTTTGTGTCTGTTACCAAGTGACCAATATATGTCCATATTTTTCTGTGCAATTACAATTAGGAAGAATTTAAATATGTACCAAGGACACTCTCTTCACAGTCGAAAAAAGGACCCCGAGTGGCTGAGATCATCACTTGGCTGTAAGTGCACCAGGAGTACTTTTAATTAAATTGGACAGTCTAAAAGCCTAAAAAGAATTAAAGAAGCTTTGAAATATATATATAGTAAGAGGATAAAGATCATGGCAAAATCAGTAGCAATGCATTATTCTTGCTATATTTGTGATCAACTACTCCACCCCCATCCAATTTCTTGTAAACTAGTGATGGTGCTTCTCCATGGTAGAATAAGACCTGTGAGGCAGAGACATACACTCTCTCAAGTGACACAAGTACAGAATGCCTTTTATGCAGTGGCGTAGCCAGAATTGATTTTTTGGGTGGGCATAAGGTTAACATGGGTGGGCTATAGGCATATAGGTGTGAGACCTACTAGTTGTATTCTTATTGATAAATGCCATATACTGCACCCTACAATGGCTTTCTAAGTTGTTTGCAACAGCAATTATGCATCATGCAAGAAACTTTAAAATATTTTACCTCAATTATTTCCAGCACTTACTAGCATTAAAAATTCCTTATTAATCTGTATTAATTTTATATTTTTTGCAGTTTATAAATGCACAAGTATATCATGTAAAAAGCAAAGAAAACAATCAGATCCAATCATGTAATAAAACAAAAATTAATGTATTGTTTCATGAATCCTCTTTGCAGAAAGCCAGAAATCATCATAACTACAATAAAATAGCATTTAACATCAGAACAGGTGCAGAACATAGCTAGGACAATTCACATGGAACAGCTCCCCTGTGAGGAAAGACTAAAGAGATTAGGACTGTTCAGTTTGGAAAGGAGACGGCTGAGGGGGGATATGATAGAGGTGTTTAAAATCATGAGAGGTCTAGAACGGGTAAAAGTGAATCGGTTATTTACTCTTTCGGATAATAGCAGGGCTAGGGGGCACTCCATGAAGTTAGCATGTGGCACATTTAAAACTAATCGGAGAAAGTTCTTTTTCACTCAACACACAATTAAACTCTGGAATATGTTGCCAGAGGATGTGGTTAGTGCAGTTAGTATAGCTGTGTTTAAAAAAGGATTGGATAAGTTCTTGGAGAAGAAGTTCATTACCTGCTATTAATTAAGCTGACTTAGAAAATAGCCACTGCTATTTCTAGCAGCAGTAACATGGGATAGACTTAGACCTAGATTTATCAAAATACGGTAAGGATCGCATGCGATAGCAAAAGGGGCGTGTTTTATGCTAATATACAGTTTATCACAATTTGCGCTAATTACCTATGCGAAGAGCTAGGTTAGCGCAAATTGCAATAACACCTTCAGTCTTTGCGATAAGTGCCAGACCTGTTATATTGAGAGAGAGAGAGAGAAAGACTAGCCATAGTGTCCTCTCCATAGACAGGTATTTGTATTCCTATGGTAGGCCCACCTAGTAACTTGAGGTGAGGTTTAGGTATTAGTGTAGGGGGTTAGGGGCCACTTTGACATGCAACGTGAGACGTACGAACAGAACAGTGGTCTCTTGTGAAGATTTGATGGCCTTCGGAGTGAGGAAACTCACCCAAAGATGAGATTTGTGCAGTGTTCTCTCCACCTAGCTTGATGTTACAAGCTAGGTGGAGAGAACATCTGTTACATCAAGCTAGGTGGAGAGAACACTGCACAAATCTCATCTTTGGGTGAGTTTCCTCACTCCGAAGGCCATCAAATCTTCACAAGAGACCACTGTTCTGTTCGTACGTCTCACGTTGCATGTCAAAGTGGCCCCTAACCCCCTACACTAATACCTAAACCTCACCTCAAGTTACTAGGTGGGCCTACCATAGGAATACAAATATCTGTCTATGGAGAGGACACTATGGCTAGGCTCTCTCTCCTCCCCCCGGATGGCTAGGCTGGTGCTCTGGGAGCATCAAATCTACTAAAACAGGTCTTTCGGGAGCATTCGCACAATGCGATAAAACCTTACCGCCCCATAACGCAAGCTATCGCACAGCTTAACGCTAATAAAAAAGGTGTAGTTAAAATAGACGTTAAGTCTGCGCGATAGCACTTCGCAGACCAGCAAACCCAGCCCAGTCCCTGTCCCTAACTCCTCTTGTTTTTCTAATTTGCATCGCACCATACAATATGGTGCTATCGCATGCGTTAAAGACGTTTTCACATGCGATAAGCCCTTAACGCATGCGAAAACGCCTTAGCGCATTTTGATAAATGAGGGGGTTAGTTTTTGGGAACTTTTCAGGTTCTTATGGCCTGGATTAGCCACTGTTGGAGACAGGATGCTGGGCTTGATGGACCCTTGGTCTGACCCAGTATGGCATGTTCTTATGTTAACATGTAAAAAAGAATATTCAAATTCTGGTGTCACCTCAGCAAAATAATCCCTCCACTGCTATTTTGTGAAGTAATACAAACTCCTGCAAAGAGACATCTAGAACCTTGATACACCATACAGTCGCAGTACTGACTCTCAGGATTCAAATAACAGCAACCTTATGAAAAAGTAGCAATGCAAATACTAAACCAGACCCTAGAACATTAATATATCACCTATCAGAGTTACAGAACAAGCTGGACTACTACAAAGAAACTACACGCTAGCAGAAATACTGCACTTCAGTCACACACATACACAGGCAAAACAGAGACCAACCCTTACCTAATATAGAAATAAGAGACTACAAATTAGAAACAGAAACACGCAGACAAAACCAAAATAGAAAGCCCGAGAAACTAGACTCTGAACAGTGGAATACTGTGGAATACTATGCACAATCCCAAAGATGGCATAGTCCAATTGCTAAAATCCCAAAATAATTTTTTTTTTTTTTTTTTACTTTTGTTGTCTGATGTTTGTACTTTTCTAATCAGTTGGTCCTGGTCTCTTTTTCCCATTTTTACCTTGTCAGTCATTTCCCTAATCCTTTTCAGTGTCTCTCTTCTCCTACTGTCTTCTTCCTTTCCTCCCTCAAACACACACACACACACACACACACACACACACACACACGCTTTCTCTCACAGACTCCCTAACACACAAGCTCTCACTCTCTCACCCCCCCCCCCCCCCCGCCCAGGCTCCCATTCTTATGCACATAGAGACGCCCACCCAGGCTCCCATTCTCACCCACACACACAAACACAGGGCTTTTTCATTAGGCACAGCCAAAGTCCTACTTCTGCCACCGTGGGGATGGAATCCTACGGCGACCTGTCTGGCCCCTTCCTGTCCACGTTGACTCTTTAATGCAGTGGTTCGCAACCTTTTTCCCCATCTTGACACACCTGACAGACCATGCTCACATGTGTGATACACTGCTCAATACAATTCACAGCGGAAATAAAAAATAAAGGTCCAGTATTATTTTTATTGTTAAGAATGACACAAGGAAAGATACATATTCTGTCTGAACAGAAATTGCATAAATAGTAAACATCCCACACCAAAACAGCACCAATTTCCAGCACTTAAACAGTAACCACCTTACCTAAGAAAAGGCAACACTGAAAATATTACACCAATACATCTCCTATTAGGAAAACGGACCAAGCCAGGCTGTTTTAGAGCCCTACACAGAAACTACACGCCAGCAGAAAACCTCACCTGAGTCACATGTGCAGACCCTCACCTTACAAAGAATAAAGAAACCAAAACGCATAACTAGAAGCATGCAGACAAAACTGAATTGGAAACTGCAACAAGCCAGAGTCTCTGTATGTACAGAACTCGGCCGCCAGGATTCTGTCCAACACTAACAAAAGAGAGCACATTACTCCTATCCTCCGGAACCTCCATTGGTTACCTATCAAATTCAGAATTCTATATAAAGTCCGAACAATCATCCACAAAGCCTTTCACAATCTCTCACCACTTGATCTAAGTATCCCTCTTCAGCCCCACTCTTCCTCTAGACCAGTTAGATGTTTCTACAAAGGTACACTCTATGCCCCCCCAGCCAAGACCTTGTTAAGGAAATGCACCCTATCTACAGCTGGTCCCCCACAATGGAATGCTCTCCCCCCGGACCTCCGCCAAGAACCTTGCACACAGACCTTAAAAAAAAAACAAACCTCTAAACGTGGGTATTCAGCCAAGCATTTACATAACCCGCCGATCTTTTCTCCTTCTGTAAAATATCCTTTGGACAGCACTTCTCCTTCTCCTTCTGTAAAATATCCTTTTGACAGCACTCCATAATGCACCCCCTCCTTCGGTTAATTATAGTGATTGACACCTAACTATCATTATTAACAGTTAACCTTTTTAATTCTTAATGTTATTTTTCAATCTAGTGTTAAATTTTTTTGTTTGTATTTCAATTTTATTTTCAGTTTAATGTAATCTCAATTTAATGTTTTTGCGACTCTTGAATGTTTCAGATGGTATGCACCCCCAGTTGCAAAACCCTTGTTCCATGTAATGCTATTATTCAACAACTGTTTCAATGTAAACCGACGTGATATGTGTCTGCCACATGAACGCCGGTATAGAAAAATTCAAAATAAAGGCAGTGTAACAAAGGAAAAAAAGAAACATCACCAGTCCTTATAAAACAAATCAAGAAATATAAAATCAGTAGCAGTAAAACCATATTAACAAAAAGAACAGATTATTTCAAAACAGCTGATGAATGGAATATCCAATAATTAAAAAATCATATAAAAAGTCTAGCTACCAATAAAATATTTCAAAATAACAGACACAAAGACCCAGTAATGAAAAATAATAAGGATACAAAAATGTTTTGCTCTGTATACTTGAGAACGTTTGATATCCAGGTGCCCTGAAATTGTTTTGAATTAGCAGGAGGAGGGATGGTTTGCTTGCAACTTTCTCCTTTCTCTCTCTCACACACTGGCTCTCAATCGCTCACATATATACATGCTTTTTCTCTCTCACTTATATAGGCTCTTAATTACACATTTACACACATGATGTCTATCTTTTCACGCTTACACACACAGGCTTTCAATCACACACATACATGCTGTCTTTTTCTCTCACACACAGACTCTTTCACATGCTTACAAACATGCTCTCTCTCTCATTCACACAGACTCCCTCACCTAAACCAGCTTTCAATCACACACAGACACATGCTCTTTCTTTCTCTCACACAGACTCTCATTCACATGCTTATAAACATGCTCTCTCTCATTCACACAGGCTCCCTCACCTAAACCAGCTTTCAATCACACAAAGACACACATGCTCACTCTTTCTCTCATTTACACACAGGCTCTCAATCACATACTCACATGCTCTCTCACTTAAACCAGCTCTCAGTCACACACAGACACATATGCTCTATCTTTCTCACAGGCTCTCAATCACATACTCACATGCTCTGTCACCTAAACCAGCTCTCAATCACACAAAGACACACATGCTCTCTCTCTTTCTCTCATTTACACACAGGCTCTCAATCACATACTCCCTCACCAAAACCTGCTCTCAATCTTTCACGTACATGCTATCTCACACACACACATAGGTTCTCAAACACACATGCTTGCTGATTCACTCACTCCCCCCCCCCCCCCCGAACTAGCGGCAGCAACAGCCTCCTCCAAGTCCAACCCTAAAGGCAGCAGCAACCTACTTCACTTTCAGCCCTCGCGGAAGAGGAGTCCCATAGGCGGCAGGGGCTGACGATCTTCTTCGTTTTCCTCCAAGCTGCGCTGCACATTCTTCAGGCCATGCCTCTCTTCTGTTCTTCGGGCCGACGCTGACCACACTAGCATGGTCTCTTCTTCCCGCACATGCACTCGCTTATCACCATTTCCGCTTCCGGGCCGCGGGGGGGGGGGGCAGGAAGAAGAGACCATGCCGGTGCCGCTGACTCCAGCTGTCCTGCTGCGTTCTGCCCGGGCTGACAGCATTTTAAGCCCGGGCGGAGGACCGGGAAGCAGCTGGGTCAGCAGGGACCGGATCCTACGATGGCATTGCTCCGAAAGGCCTCTTCTGGTTGGGTGGGCCTGGGTCCAAATTGGGTGGGCAACTGCCCACCCAGGCCCACCCGTGGCTACGCCACTGCTTTTATGTCTTAAATAATGAAGAAGCTGTAGCAATGGAGACTGAGTTGGTATCTGAAAGGAAAGAAGAAATCCAATGCACATAGAAATTCAATTGTGCTGAGTGACTATCATCAGAGGCACTAAAATGGGAACTCTTTTTGAGGGAATCCTTCCAGGATTATTGGCTGGTAGAAATGCTATTCAGATAGTCAATGCAATCCAAGAAGAAAGGTAAGGACTCTGAAGCTGATAGTATCATCCTTCTGGGACCCAATAACCTTGCTAGAAACTATATCCATGTAGTACAGAGAGATTTCCAGACTCTAGCGAAGCAGATTAGTCACATGGCAAAGACTATTGCCTTTTCAGAAGTGTTACCTGTTCATGGAAAGGGGAAGCCATATAGAAAACTTCAATGCATGGCTCAAAACTAGGTGTAAGGAACAAAGTTTTGGATATATTGGAGGCTGGGGCCATGTATGGAACAGTAAAAGGCTCTGTGTCAACGATGGCTTATATCTGTCTGTGGCAGGAAAAAGGATCCTGAGAAGTAAATTCAAATCCTATGCCATAAAGCATTTAAACTAGATGACGGGGGTGGCAGAAGGAAATTGGAACGTCATCCCCCCCCCCCCCCCAAATCTCAAGAAAATGGGTGAAGGTGATAACGAAAGTCAGATGAATAAGGCACAAAAGATGTCCAAGAAGAGCAGTAACCTGAAGGAGAGAAGCTAGAAAGATAGCACAAATGCTCAAAGTCTGGGCAAATCAATCCTAGACCTGCAAGCCCTAATGCTGGAGGCGGGCTTGGACATTGTTGCTGTTACGGAGACTTGGTTCACGGATTCTTATGATTGGGATACAGCCATACCGGGCTATAACTTAAGGAAGGACAGAGAGAACAGAAAAGGGGGAGGAGTAGCTCTATGTCAAAAACAATATCCATGCAACTGAACTGTAAGGAATGTGGGGTAGAGAAGAAGAATTATGGACCATCCTAAAAAAAAATATGTTGATGCATCCATTTTTACTGGATTGGTTTACAGGCCTCCAATTCAAACGGAAGAACAAGACAGAGATCTGGTTGAAGACATCCAAAAGGTGGGAAAGAAGGCAGAAGTATTGATGGAGATTTTAATTTACTGGATGTAGATCGGTGAATTCCTTTTGCGCAATCTATCAGAAGTAAAGAGATAGTGGATGCCCTGCAAGGGGCTCTGTTCAAAAGAAAGGCTCGACTTTATGCTCACTAACTGGGATAACATCTCTAATGTTTGGGTGGGTGCCCACCTCAGCACCAGTGATCAAACGGTATTGTTTAATATCGCAAATAGGATACAGAGAAGTCACCCACAGACCTGAGTTTTGAATTAAAAAAAAAGTACAGATTTTGTTGACATGGGGGAAGTACTTGGAGGTAGAATTAGAAGACTGGGAGAAAATGAGAGAAATGGAACAGCACTGGGCCAAACTAAATGGAGCAATTACAAATCTATTTGTTAGAAAAGTAAACAAAAGCAAGAGAAATAAGAAATCTCTCTCATTCTCAAAGGAGGTAGCAGAAAAAATAAAAGCAAAAAGAACATCGTTCAAGAAATATGAAAGATCCGAAAAAGAGGATCACAAGGAAGAATATCTGGTGAAACTGAGGGAGACAAAGAAAGTAATCAAGAAAGCAAAATTAATGCGGAAGAAAGGATTGCCAAAGAGGTAAAACCAGGTGAAAAAAACATTTTGTAAGCATTTCTTGGTGGCTGCTAATACTTTATTGCAGCTAATTCAGCTTTAAGGAGAGCCAACTCCTTTTTCAGGGCAGACAGTTCTGAACAAATGGGGCAAGCCCTAAGTTTCCAGATGATTTGCCTCAAAATAAAGGCTCCAAAATTGTTGTACTGGATAGTCCTCATTTTGCTCATTTGATTGCGATCATCAAAAGAATTATCAAATTAGCAAGTTATCTGGTCTCCAATTATGTATTCCAGCCAAACTATATTAGTAGAAGAAACCCTGGGGTGGGTGGAAGTTGAACAGTTGGTATTAGCTACTATAATTTTAGCTTACATGGAGCTATAGGGATTTTGTAGGATCCTCTGTTTACGTAAAGTGAGATATAGATATATATTTATTTGTTTATGAACTTTTCTTTACCGACATTCATGAAACACATCATGCCAGTTTACACTGAACTGGAAGGGGGGGAATTACAATAAACAATAAAACAAACAAACAGGAAAGAAGGGGGGGCGGGCAAGAAGGGAGGGGCGAAAGGGAGGAGCCAAAAAGGGAGGAGGGTGGCACGGAAGGGGATAGAGAGGTAACAAAGATTGAAGAAGAGAAGAAATGCAAACAAGAGGAAAAAGAATATATACAAGGAATTATATACATTTATGTACATTTTGTGTGGCACAATATGTCTGAGAAAAAAATCTTGTCAGTTATGGTTACTGTCCTCAATATAACAATTTTGGCAGTGGAAAAGGCTGATGGGAGAGGTAGGGCAGGGGATGAGCTAGAAAATGGAGGGGCATGAAGGAAAAGGAAGCTGAGCAAAGGTGGAGCTGATCAAGGGAGATAGGCTATGTTTGGTTCTCATCAGGGTAGGCCTGCTTGAAGAGCCATGTTTTGACTCCTTTCTTAAAATATGTGTATGGAAAGCTCTAGACGGAGGAAGGTGGGGAGGGAATATAGATATGCAAAGCAAAAAGGAATATGATATGTGCAAAAATATATGAAAACATTTTATTTACTTCTGTATGATAAAGAACAATTCTTATAGCAAAGACAGAAATATCTGTATTTGACTCAAGGCAAATAATTTTCCTTACTACTAAAAAAAATTTGATAGTGCGAAACAAAGTTCTTAAGAAATGTTACTTATTAGAAACAGCATTCTTTCTTATTGTGCCACAGTTAAACATTAATCAAACCCAATGTATCTAATAGTAAGTTTAGAAACATCTAACTTTTGTTCGTAATAAGCGTTTTACTAAGATTGCATATTTTAATGAAATGTTAGATGTTTCTAAACTTACATTAAGATACATTGGGTTTGATTAATGTTTAACTGTGCCATAATAAGAAAGAATGTCCTCCTGAGGAAGCTGATAATGGCGAAACAATCTTTATTTATTTTATTTATTTATTCGTTTTTATATACCGTCATTCGGTTTAGCCATCACAACGGTTTACAGAATCAAAACAACAATCAGATAAATTATACATAATTGCAAAAGAAGAAAACAATAACAATAGTGAAATGATAGGTAGAGGAGGATGGTGGGGTGAAAGAGGGGGAGAAGGGAAAGATGTAAAAAAGGAAAGTAACAATCGGGCCCTTGTCAGGGTTGAGAACCATTTGTTCCGTTATATAAGAACATACCATACCAATGGTTTGCCATTTTACT
The DNA here is from genome assembly GCF_901001135.1 of Rhinatrema bivittatum. Lineage (NCBI taxonomy): Eukaryota > Metazoa > Chordata > Amphibia > Gymnophiona > Rhinatrematidae > Rhinatrema > Rhinatrema bivittatum. The sequence continues at coordinate 382,744,240 of NC_042617.1, forward strand.
GGATTTGTTCAAAAAACACTCTTGCTTTCAAATAGTTTGAATAACATCGATATGAAAGCACAAAAGCAGTAACATCTGAGGAACAGCTTTGAACTGCTCTATGCAGTATACAGACAAGAAAGAAGATTCTTGGTGCCGATTCTAATAAGTGAACATTTCTTAAGAACTTTGTTTCGCACTGTCAAATTTTGTAGTAGTAAGGAAAATTATTTGCCTTGAGTCAAATACAGATATTTCTGTCTTTGCTATAAGAATTGTTCTTTATCATACATAGGCTAAATAAAATGTTTTCATATATTTTTGCACATATATTGTTACTTTCTGCTTTGTTTCATAAATTTAATTAGGAACATTCTAAAATGTTATCTGCTTTGTGATTATATATATATATATATATATATATATATATATATGTACACACACAAAAAAATATATACACATACATTTTAAAAATTTTTTTAGATCCTCTCTTTTAGCACTGCTAAGATTCAATATCAATACTCTACACCAGTGGGTCTCAACTGGTGTGTCGCCACACTTCCAGGTCCCCCGCTGACCCAGCTGCTCCCGCTACCCGCGCAAAATAGGTCCTCCACCCGGGCTTAAAATGCTGATAGCCTGGGCGGAACACGGCAGGACAGCTCGAGTCAGCAGCACCGACATGCTCTCTTCTTCCCGCCCCTTCCCCCCCCCCCCCTCGGCCCGGAAGAGGAAGTGGTGAGCAGCGGGTGCATGCGCAGGAAGAAGAGACCATGCTAGTGCAGGCATAGTTGGCCCAAAGAAGAGAAGAGAGGCTTAGCCTGAGGAATGAGCAGCGCAGCTCGGAGAAAAACGAACAACAAGTCAACCCCTGCGGCCAATGGGACTCCTTCTCTGCGAGGGCTGAAAGTGAAGGAGGTTGCTGCTGCCTTTAGGGTTGGAAGTAGAGGAGGCTACTGCTGTCGCTAGTTTGGGAGGGGGGGTGTGAGTGAATGAGCAAGCATGTGTGTTTGAGATCCTGTGTGTGTGTGTGTGTGTGTGTGTGTGTGTGTGTGTGTGTGTGTGTGTGTGTGTGAGAGAGACAGCATGTATGTGTAAGTTTGTGGCTGAAAACCTGTTTATGTGAAAGAGTATGCATGTGTGATTAAGAGCCTGTGTGTATAAGTAAAAGAGAGACCATGTGTGTGATTGTGAGCTGGTTTAGGTGAGGGAGCATGTGAGTATGTGATTGAGAGCCTGTGTGTAAATGAGAAAGAGAGAGCATGTTTGTAAGCATGTGACAGAGTCTGTGTGTGAGAGAAAAATACAGCATGTATGTGTGTGATTGAAAGCCTGTATTCTCTCCACTGTACAGCATGTCAGCAAGTCTTTCCTGGACCTCTGCACAGAGGTCTAAGGCCAGCAGCCAGGTGAATTTGTGGATGCCTATCCCCCAAGGCAGAGAGACTCTCAATGCCATTATAAAAATATCAAAGGTTAACTTGACCATGTGTTTTCTGCACTCCATACCCTTATCTAATAGTGACTAGAAAATCATCATGCTGCTTTTGAGAAAGCAGAATTGCTTACCTGTAACAGGTGTTCTCAGAAGACAACAGGATGCCAGTGACATTACTGGATGGAGCCCGGCACAGAAAACTTATGCCAAAGGTTCTACAACTTTGACAGAACCTCTCTCAGTATGCCTAGCATATCATTGTACCACGCATAAATGCGGGGTTCCTTCAGTCTTATAACGCAGAATTAAGGAACAAAATAAAATTAAGAACAATACCCACAAAGTGAAATCCAACTCCATGGGGTGGTGGGCATGTTTTGTGATAACTGGCATCCTGCTGTCCTCACAGAACACCTGTTACAAGTAAGCAATCTGCTTTCTCCAAGGACAAGCAGGACAGCAGTCCTCACACATGGGTGAATCCCTAGCTACAGGATGTTCCCCAACATAAAAAAGGGACCAGTAAAACACCAAACTATAGTCAAAGGTACAACAACAAGTTTTGTTGGCAACAAGGGGGGGGGGGGGGAGAGGGGGGGGGGGAGACACAGCTTAAAAAGAAGGAATGGGCACTAGGCGGGAACAGAGTTAGGTTCTACGCCTCAAACAGGTTCCAAAGGACAGACTGGCCAAACCTGATGTCACATCAGCCATCCCTATCCAAACAGAAATGTGATCTAAATGAATGTCTGGAACTCCACGTTGCAGCTCTGCAGATCTCCTCCATGGGGACTGCTCGCAAGAGGGCAACTGATGCTGCCATGGCTCTAACAGAGTGAGCCTTGACATGGCCTCCAAGATGAAATCCTGCCTGGGTATAACAGAAGGAGATGCAGTCTGCTAGCCAATTGGAAAGAGTCTGCTTGGCAATGGCAATACCCAGCCTGTTCTGATTTACAGAAATAAAAAGTTGGGTGGACTCTATGGGCTTCAATCCGCTTCAGACAGAAGGCTAAGGCTCTTTTGCAGTTCAAACTGTGAAGGGCATGTTTGCCTTTGTGCAAATGCAGCCTGGAAAAAACTCTTGGTAGGACGATGGACGACAGACACCACCTTAGGTAGGAACTTAGGGTACATAACTAAGACCACCCTATTGTGGAAAAATTGCATATAAGGTTGATAAGTCACTAAGGCATGGAGCTCACTAACTCTGAGCTGAAGTGACTGCCACCAAAAACATGACCTTCCAGGTCAGGTACTTTAAGTCACAGGATCCCAGTGACTCAAACACAGCTTTCATCAACTGGGCTAAAACCACGTTGAGGTCCCAGAATACTGCAGGAGGCCACAGGGAAACTGAAGCAGACCTCGCATAAATTATACAACTATAGGCTGTACAGAAAAGGGATTTCCTTCTACACTATGATGGTATGTGCCAATCGCACTCAGGTGAACCCTAACAGAGTTGTCTTCAGAAAGGTGTAGAAGATAGTCAAGCAGCTTTTGTGTGGAGCAGAACAGATCTAGCGCCTTTTGCTCACACCATACTGAAAACCTTCTCCACTTCAGTGCATAGGCCATTCTAGTGGAAAGCTTTCTGGAAGTCACCAGGATCTGAAACAGACCTTCTGAGAGATCATGTGGTTGTAGGATCAACCCCTCAACATCCAAGCAGTGAGCGACAGAGCCTGGAGGTTGTGATGTTGCAATCGGCTTCAATCCAGGCTGATGAGATCTGGGGAAGCCTGATCGGTTTCCTGATGGACATCTCCTGAAGGACTGGAAAACAGACCTGCCTCGGCCAATGAGAGGCTATGAGGATCATAGTCCCTTTGTCCTCAAGTAGCTTCAACAATGTCTTCAACACCAATGGTGTTGGAGGATACGCATTCAGGAGGCCCTTGTCCAAATGGCAAGTAAATTTATCTGATGCTGACTTGCTGTGTGACCTGTACAGGGAACAGAACTGAGGAACTTTCCTGTTCCAAGATGCAGCGAACAGATCCACCTCTGGGCTTCCCCACAGGCGGAAGATCTAATTTGCCACCCTTTGGTCCAGAGACCATTTTTGGGGGTGGAAGGAATGACGTAGTCTGTTCGCTGTTATGTTCTCCTTTCCGGCAAGATACGTGGCCTTGAACACCATGCCTTGAGAGAGAGCCCATTAAGTCTGGATTGCTTTCTGACACAGAAGGTATGAGCCCGTGCCTCCCTGCTTGTTGACATACTACACTGCCACTTGGTTGTTGTTTTGTATCAACACAATTTTGTTGCACAGCCGTTCTCTGAAAGCTCACAGAGTGTACCTGATTGTCCAGAGCTTCAGGAAATTGATTTGGCAACTGTTCCCGGATGGACCAAAGCTCTCTAACCCAGGGTGGATGCATATGTAGTTAGAACAATTTGAACCCAAGGACTTTGGAAGGGAACCTCGCAATTCCAGACTGTAATTGTTCTGCTACCAGGACAAGGAGTTCTGGAGAGATGAGGTGACTCAGATGCTGTGCCAAAATCCCTAAGTGGCTTGGTGCCACTGGCACCATAGCTTCCACTTGGCTTTTCACAAGTGCAAGAGTGCCATGAGAGTGACATGTACTGTTGCAGCCATATGGCCCAACCACCTCAACATGTTCTAGGCTGGGTCCCTCTGGCTCACTTGAATTTTTGCCATGATGGACATCAAGGTGACAGCCATCAAACATCACAGGAAGGCCTTGGCCTGAGCCATGTCTAGCCGGGTTCCGATGAAGTCCAGTTGCAGTGACGGGCTGAGATGGGACTTGTGGTAATTGATGACTAAACTTAGTGTCTCCAGCATCCGGATGGTCGAGTACATTGACTCCTCGGCCCCTGCCAGAGAGGTGCTCTTGACCAGCCAATTGTCCAGGTGCACCATCACCATGGCAAGGCATTCTGTGAAGAAGTGGGCTGACGCTAGCCCAAACAGCAACACACGGTACTGGAAATGCTGATTTCCCACTACAAATCAGAGATACTTCTGATGACTATGGAAGATCTCAATGTGGGTGTACATGAGGGAGTGTAGCCAATCTCCTCTTTGCAACAAGGGGAATCAAGGTGCCCAGGGAAACCATCTTGAACATTTCCTTCTGGAGAAACCTGTTCAAGGCCCTTAGGGTCTAGGATAGTACAGAGTCCTCCTGTTTTCTTTGGCATCAGGAAGTACCAGGAGTAGAATCCTCGCCCTCTTTCCCCTGGTGGAACGGGCTCAACTGTTTTGGCCATTAAGAGGGATGAGAGCTCTGCCAGAAGTACTTCCTGATGTGCTACCAGTCCCTGATAAGGGACTGGTAGCAGGTAGCTGGCGCTAACCTTTAAAAAGGAGATAGAGCAGCTTTTAAACTAGAACAAAGGGGAAAGCCGACAGTGGCTCAGCAGCGCATGGTTCGGAGAGAGGTATCTTTAAAGGATACTAATGATGCATTAGAATTAGGGCATCCCGACAGTGAGGTTCCAATAATAAGAAAAGTAGTCCAAGTGCCTGTAACTAAAAACTCACCTGAGCTAAAAAATTCTAACTTATCCCTATCAATTAAAAAGCAGAATGAAAATACAAACAAAAAACAAACTTTGAAATGTTTGTATGCTAATGCCAGAAGTCTAAGAAGTAAGATGGGAGAATTAGAATGTATAGCAGTAAATGATGACATAGACTTAATTGGCATCTCAGAGACATGGTGGAAAGAGGATAACCAATGGGACAGTGCTATACCGGGGTACAAATTATATCGCAATGACAGAGAGGAGCACTCGGGAGGAGGTGTGGCGCTTTATGTCCGGGATGGCATAGAGTCCAACAGGATAAACATCCTGCATGAGACTAAATACAAAATTGAATCTTTATGGGTAGAAATCCCTTGTGTGTCAGGGAAGACTACAGTGATAGGGGTATACTACCGTCCACCTGGTCAAGATGGTGAGATGGACAGTGAAATGCTAAGAGAAATTAGGGAAGCTAACCAAATTGGTAGTGCAGTAATAATGGGAGACTTCAATTACCCCAATATAGACTGGGTAAATGTATCATCGGGTCACGCTAGAGAGATAACGTTCCTGGATGGAATAAATGATAGCTTTATGGAGCAATTGGTTCAGGAACAGACGAGAGAGGGAGCAATTTTAGATCTAATTCTCAGTGGAGCACAGGACTTGGTGAGAGAGGTAACGGTGGTGGGGCCGCTTGGCAATAGTGATCATAATATGATCAAATTTGATTTAATGACTGGAAAAGGAACAGTGTGCAAATCCAAGGCTCTCGTGCTAAACTTTCAAAAGGGAAACTTTGATAAAATGAGAAAAATTGTTAGAAAAAAACTGAAAGGAGCAGCTACAAAAGTAAAAAATGTCCAAGAGGTGTGGTCATTGTTAAAAAATACCATTCTAGAAGCACAGTCCAGATGTATTCCACACATTAAGAAAGGTGGAAAGAAGGCAAAATGATTACCGGCATGGTTAAAAGGGGAGGTGAAAGAAGCTATTTTAGCCAAAAGATCTTCATTCAAAAATTGGAAGAAGGATCCAACAGAAGAAAATAGGATAAAGCAAACATTGGCAAGTTAAATGTAAGACATTGATAAGACAGGCTAAGAGAGAATTTGAAAAGAAGTTGGCTGTAGAGGCAAAAACTCACAGTAAAAACTTTTTTAAATATATCCGAAGCAGAAAGCCTGTGAGGGAGTCAGTTGGACCGTTAGATGATCGAGGGGTTAAAGGGGCACTTAGAGAAGATAAGGCCATCGCGGAATGATTAAATGATTTCTTTGCTTCGGTGTTTACTGAAGAGGATGTTGGGGAGGTACCCGTAATGGAGAAGGTTTTCATGGGTAATGATTCAGATAGACTGAATCAAATCACGATGAACCTAGAAGATGTGGTAGGCCTGATTGACAAACTGAAGAGTAGTAAATCACCTGGACCGGATGGTATACACCCCAGAGTTCTGAAGGAACTAAAAAATGAAATTTCAGACCTATTAGTAAAAATTTGTAACTTATCATTAAAATCATCCATTGTACCTGAAGACTGGAGGATACCAAATGTAACCCCAATATTTTAAAAGGGCTCCAGGGGCGATCCGGGAAACTACAGACCGGTTAGCTTGACTTCAGTGCCAGGAAAAATAGTGAAAAGTGTTCTAAACATCAAAATCACAGAACATATAGAAAGACATGGTTTAATGGAACAAAGTCAGCATGGCTTTACCCAGGGCAATTCTTGCCTCACAAATCTGCTTCACTTTTTTGAAGGAGTTAATAAACATGTGGATAAAGGTGAACTGGTAGATATAGTATACTTGGATTTTCAGAAGGCGTTTGACAAAGTTCCTCATGAGAGGCTTCTAGGAAAAGTAAAAAGTCATGGGATAGGTGGCGATGTCCTTTCGTGGATTGCAAACTGGCTAAAAGACAGGAAACAGAGAGTAGGATTAAATAGGCAATTTTCTCAGTGGAAGGGAGTGGACAGTGGAGTGCCTCAGGGATCTGTATTGGGACCCTTACTTTTCAATATATTTATAAATGATCTGGAAAGAAATACGACGAGTGAGATAATCAAATTTGCAGATGACACAAAATTGTTCAGAGTAGTTAAATCACAAGCAGATTGTGATAAATTGCAGGAAGACCTTGTGAGACTGGAAAATTGGGCATACAAATGGCAGATGAAATTTAATGTGGATAAGTGCACGGTGATGCATATAGGGAAAAATAACCCATGCTATAATTACACGATGTTGGGTTCCATATTAGGTGCTACAATCTAAGAAAGAGATCTAGGTCTCATAGTGGATAATACATTGAAATCGTCGGTACAGTGTGCTGCGGCAGTCAAAAAAGCAAACAGAATGTTGGGAATTATTAGAAAAGGAATGATGAATAAAACGGAAAATGTCATAATGCCTCTGTATCGCTCCATGGTGAGACCGCACCTTGAATACTGTGTACAATTCTGGTCGCCGCATCTCAAAAAAGATATAATTGCGATGGAGAAGGTACAGAGAAGGGCTACCAAAATGATAAGGGGAATGGAACAACTCCCCTATGAGGAAAGACTAAAGAGGTTAGGACTTTTCAGCTTGGAGAAGAGACGACTGAGGGGGGATATGATAGAGGTGTTTAAAATCATGAGAGGTCTAGAACGGGTAGATGTGAATCGGTTATTTACTCTTTCGGATAGTAGAAAGACTAGGGGGCACTCCATGAAGTTAGCATGGGGCACATTTAAAACTAATCGGAGAAAGTTCTTTTTTACTCAACGCACAATTAAACTCTGGAATTTGTTGCCAGAGAATGTGGTTAGTGCAGTTAGTATAGCTGTGTTTAAAAAAGGATTGGATAAGTTCTTGGAGGAGAAGTCCCTTACCTGCTATTAAGTTCACTTAGAGAATAGCCACTGCCATTAGCAATGGTAACATGGAATAGACTTAGTTTTTGGATACTTGCCAGGTTCTTATGGCCTGGATTGGCCACTGTTGGAAACAGGATGCTGGGCTTGATGGACCCTTGGTCTGACCCAGTATGGCATTTTCTTATGTTCTTATGTTTCATGATGATATGATGATGGGATGGAACCCACTGGTTGGAAATTACAAGAGGCCACTGGTTTGTGCAGAACTGTAGACTCCTCCCATCCGGGGGATCCAATGTCTTGGATACAGTGGACATGGCTACGTTCCCCACAATCTAGTCAAAACTCCGTCTCGGTAGTTGACTGGGACACCTGCTGGGGCTTTGGGGATAATCTGCTGCCTGGGATGGCTGTGAGGGGCCCGTTGGTGCTATTGGGGCAGAGGTGGCAGATACTATTTCCTTGGGTGGAAGAAAGGCCTTCTGTCCCGGCCTTGAATATCTCCTAGCAGAGGAGGGGGCAGGGTACCTGGGTACCAGTGGAGATCTGCTTAAGTGTTGCATGGTGTTCATGCATTTGAACCACCGTGTCCTTTACTCTATCTCCAAAGAGATTCTCTCCGATGCATGGCATGTCAGTGAATCCAGACATGCAAATCTGTGGGTGCTGATTCTAGCTCCAAAGGCCCTCACTGCCATTTCAAAAACAACGTAGGTCGCTCAGACCCCATGTTTTACGCAGTCCAGGCCCTTCTGCACCAGTAACTCGAGGTGGTCTTGCTGCTGCTAAGATAGCTGTTCGGCCATTCCCTGCACCTGCTTCAGAATGTCCTGCATATACTGGCTCATGTAGAGCTGATAGGCCACAATGTGGGCCATGAGAATGGCATCCATGGTCTGATATTTCCCTGAGGAATGAGTTCAAGAGCACTTGACCTTCTTGAGAGCAGTTTAGATGACCACAAACTGGTGCGGAGGCTGACACTTGTCAAATCCATGAGCCTTTTGGATGAGACAAACCGTGTCTGCCTTCCTGTTAACAGGAAGAACTCAGAGGGGGTGTTGCCAAATCCTCAATAGTATGCACTGGGACTGCCACGATCTCCTTGGGAGGCTCCACAAACTGGAGGATGTTCAGCATTTTGTGCTGGGTATCCTCATCCATTTGCAATTGAAACGGGATGGCCTCAGCCATCTTGCTGACAAATCCTGTGAAGTGGAGGTCGTCCGGAGATTTCCTTCTATTGGTGGGAGGAGATGATTCTGAGGGGAGACCCTCTGATGCATCGTCTGAGACATCACTCCCTCAACTGTCATAGGGGCCCTTGTTCTCACTGGCTGGTGGCAGGGATGGGGCCCTGGGTTCTCTGCCTCCAGCTAATGATATGGGTAGCCACGCTGTGTCGGTAAGGCACCGAGGATCATGTGCAGGGATTCCACAAGTGGCTCGAGTAGGGGCAGTGCTGGTTCCAGGGTCGTCGGTGCTAAGACACCCAGACTCTGCATCTCCTTCTCCTCGACCATCTGTACACGCTTCCAATACTAACTGGGATCCAGGAGGTGTGACCACATTCTCTTCAGAACTAAAAGGAGGATTGGTGGTGGGTATCAGAGCCGGCAGAGACTGTCACGAACCCTGAGCATCGCTGAAGGATTGGCGCTCCTTGCCACAAGGACACTTTGGGTGCATCGCAGCTGAAACTGGTGATTTCTTGCGTCCAGCACTGTGTATTGACGGGGACTGATGCCAATGTTTCTTCAGCACCCTCAACACTCGCATTGGTCCTTCCTTGGTGTTGAGGTTGAAGACGACGAACTGATGCCTTCGACCTGGGGGAGGCAGATGATGGTCCATCTCCGGCAACCCTGGAAGCCATCGACGTTGATGGAACTGATGGCTTTGCTGATGATGTCTCTGTATCCAACAATACAGCTCCATGACTTCTCAATACCGATATCGATGGCCTGCCCTTCTCAAACCCTTGGGAGTCATCTTGGCACACTTGCTGCAAACCCAGACATCATGAGATGCCCTAAGCAGAGGACACATTCATGGGGGGATGATCGATAGTCCTCAAGCACCGGAGGCAAGGCTTTAAACTAGACGTGGACATGTCAACATGAAATAAAAGGGACGACAAATAGAATTTGATTGCGGTGACCAATGATGATCGGTGGGCATGAGGGCATCGCTGCTCCAGGGATGTTAGCAAAATAAAACTTCCCAAACACTGAGAAACCTAGCTAAGACTACTACAGGGATAAAAACCATGGGACCCTGTGTCGATGACAGAAACTTGCTGGAAAACAGCTCAAAACCTTTAAAAAGAGAGAGACTCAATTACCCGTGACCATGAGGCTCCACAGAAATAAAAAAAAAAAAGATTGAAGGGTCCCCGCATGGATGCATGGTAAAATAAGAATGCTGAGCATGCTCAGAGAGGCTCAGTCAAAGTTCTAGAAATTTCAACATAAGTTTTCCGTTCCGGGCTCCATCCAATGTCGTCACCCATGGATGAGGACTACCATTCTGCTTGACCTTGGAGAAAGGTGCTCTGCCACCTCCTACATTAGCTGCAGCAAGTCCTGTATGTATTGGCCTATGATCAGGTGGTAAAAAGGTATGCAGGCATTGAGCATAGTTTCCTAAAAAACTTCCTCCAAAGAGTGTCCAATATTCTGAAAACCTTTTCCAGAGGCACAGTGGAATGGATCCTAGTTTTTTTGGCCCTCTTGAGACTAAATTCAACCACCACAGACTGCCCTTTTGGGCAACATATATTGTGTCTGCCTTCTTATCCATGGGCACCTTAGAAGATGTTCTCCCACATTTGGGACTGCCACAATCTCTTTAGGAGGCTCCATAGACCTGAGTTTGGTTCCTGGTTTTATCCTCTTCCAGAAAAGGAAATGGAATAGCCTCAGCCATAAAACCAGCAAAGGAGAGATCTTCCAGTAAAGACTTCTTCCTTTCCAGTGGATGATAGGAGTCGAAGGAGGGATCTATCAATTACTCTTTTTCAGAGATATTGCGAGATCTATAATCTCACACCCAGGAGTGCTCAGAATCCAAACTCAGTTGATACACTGGGGGCAAGGCCTGGCCAACAGAGGTGGTCTCAGAGAAGGGAGCACTTGTCTGTTGGGACCTGGACTTGAGGAACTCCTGTGCCTCAAGTAATCTTCCTCCCTCGATGGGCTGGATATGAACACTGGTAGTGTAGACGTTTATTCCTCTTCAGGACAAAGTTGCCAGGCAGCTCTAGGGACTCTAACAGGTGCAGGTTATCAGATCATCTTGTCCAGCTCCTTCTCAAAGACTGCCAATACTAACACTATTTGAGAGGTAGGAAGCGAGGCCATATCTTCCTGGAAAGAAAAAGGTGTTATCGATGGCAGACACTTGGACCTCTAGGAGAGGTTGCGATTTCCAGGACTGGAACTGAGGATGGGCTCTCCTCTCCACAGGAATGCTTATGGGGATTCATGACTGTAACCAAAATGTCCCCACTCTTGGCATTGTGCATCAATGGAAACAGATGTTGATGCTTCTTGGCTTTTACTCGATGTTTGCCATCATAACTCCTTGATGCCAGAACTCTTTTCCAACTTGGGGGGGGGGGGGGGGGAAGAGGCAGATGAAAGTCAGGCTCCATGGTCCTTCTTGATGCTCAATATTGAGGTGGTTCAATGCCCTCCTATCCGGGTCCATTGATGTCTATGTCTCCAATGCCTGCTCTGATAAGCTGGCCTTACACTGCCTGAAGAGCTTCTTCAAGAGCTCCAAAACTAGGACTGGTAACCCCTAGGGATTAATAATCATAGGCACCACCCTGGGACATCATGTATAACTTCCCGGCACAACTATCATGGGGATCCATGATAGAAATGTCCCTGTTAAACTGGAGGCATTGTTTGAAGCCGCTGCATGCATATCCATGACCAAGATGAAAAAGTGAAGAAGCTATCTGATTCTGTTGTGGTAACTTTCCTAATTTTTAAATATACTGTATATAATGCTATATAGATAGAAGTAGGATTCAAAAGTCAGATTTAGAGAGATTTTTATTTCTTTTTGCTGCCTTTCTGTGTAACCACAAACATTTCCTGTCCTTGCAAACTTGCAGAGAGGAGATGGGACCTTGCAACAAAGTAAGATGTTATAAAATCAGTGGGCTATGCGCACATGCGAGCCGGATTTTATAATCTGTGCGCAGCCCGGCCTGCCCTACTCCCTGCCCCTCCCGCTCGAAGAGGCCCGGCACTTATGCGCGTACCGGGATTTACGCGTGTGGCCGGGCCCCTTTGAAAATTCGTCCGGCGCATGCAAGGCCTGGCCACATGCGTAAACCCCGGTACACGCATAGGTGCTGGGCCTCTTCGAAGGGGCGGGCCTTTTAAAATCTCTCCGATAGCCATTAACATGTCTGATGTCGCATATTACATCAGATGGCAAAAATTGCTCAGATGTGGACAAAATTACCACAAGCATCAATGAGGAAATAAACTCTTAGCAGCTGGGGCTAGATTCACATCAGTAATTGTGCTGCAACAAAGAAGATCATAGTGGAGACCAGAGTGCCCAGAAGAGAAAGAAAAAGAGGGAGGGACCCCAGCAAACACCAGAATCCGTGCTGGGAAACTTCTGACTACTAGAGATTTTCACCCTGGAAAAATTCCTGGTTTAATCAGAAACTCAGGTGAGATACAATAATGCTAGGTTTTTAATTCTTTTGGCATTTTCTTGTCTCCTCTCATACAAACACAGAGCTGGGCTCACTTGCTTATGCTAAGGAGAAATAAAGATTGGCATACGATTCTTGCTGTGTTTTAACGAGTTGTGATTTGTAATTGTTCTGGTTTTACAAGGTAATACTTTTTAGGGATATTTGTTACATCATTGGTGTTTTCTTTCCTAATAAAAACCTGACCACACACTAAAGACAGACATATTATATGGATCTGAGTCTGAGCTGGGAACCAGGTCCTGGAATGATTGGAATTACTGATATTACTATAAAGGACAAGGTTTGAAATACTTCACAGCAGGAGACCTGTCCTGCTAGAATTTAGGTGCCTCCTTATTTGATTCCATTGATTAGCATGTTCCATTGTTTTAGGATGAGAATGGGAAAGTGATAGATACACTGACTGTAGTCTCATTCCATGTAGCAGCCCAGAGCTGGCCAAAGGCTGGACTATGAATCATACAATGTCACCCTCTTGTGAGAACTGCCATCCTGCTTGTCCTCTGAGAACATGAATATTCCTTGAACAACAGTTATTATTGCTTACCAAGCTATCCTGATCTTCAGAAAAATCAATGAGTTCATCCTCATGTGTTTTAGTGCCATCAGTAGGATCATCACTATAGCTTATTCTGATGCTGTTTAAGCTGTCTGCAATAAAAACAAAAACAGATTTAAGGAGTTTTAAAATAAATTACTCTTCTACTTCACAGAACATATTTACTGGTAATCTATCAAGCTTTTCTAATTATGATTGCTTTAATAGTAAGTCCAAATTATTGCTTTCATAGTACAACAGTAGATCCAGTTCTCATCTAAAAACAAGAAAAGTGAAAAGTACTAGTTTTGATTTTTAGGCTTTTCCCGCTTTCCTCAGTTTTAACGTACTGTTTAGTAGACAAGGTCCTTGTATGATAAAAAGACGACCCATGGTATTATGAAGTAATTTGCAATTAAAGACCTACTGAAAAACCTAATACAATAGTTGCAGGATAGACTCTGCAGGCAACATGATAATCCTAACAGAGTAAATCACTGTCTGATTGTCAAGGATTTGCCGACCTTCTTTTTAAGGAAAAATGGGGACCCAGTCCGAGAGAGGGATGTTTTAAATACCAGAATTAGGAAATCTTTCTGTGCAGAGTTGAGATGTAGCTGGCATAACCAGTTGCAACTAAAATTTGAACTAATAAAAAAAAAATAAATCTAAGTTCAGTCTGCTAGTTTCTCCATCTACTCAGAAGTACACAAGTCATGTCAATAAGACACTAAAATCCTAGCATTACACCTGGTTCATGAATGGAGAAGGTAAAACTATAAGAAAATACAGAATGTTTGGTCATTATGGCTATAACCAGGGGAAAAGAATAAGATTCAGATGCAAGGACTAAGGATCTAAAACAGCTCCTCACTCCCCCCAGGATTCCCTTTATGCTCCATGCTCAATAAATCTGGTGCAGCCCAACCTCCAAACAAGACAACATAGCCAGGAGAATCTTCCTTTGAAGGTGGCTACACTCGCTAAAGCCAATTTATCACAGCAGAAGAGAGGGAGCTGTCACTCTTTTGTAATGCCATAGATCATCTTTACAGCTTATAAATCATGGAAATGAAGACATGGCTACATGATAGACACTGACAGTTTCTTCTCTCTCACACTAAGTCAGCTTTATTGAATGCCATCAAGGTTAGCAAACTCTCCCCTAGCTATAATTTTCTTCTTTATTTTTGGCCTGGTGACAGCTTAAACTGGGGATACTGGAAATAATCCCAGAAAACCCAAATTTAAACTGTAAACCCACATACTCTAGTTTAAACCCAGAGAGATCCCAACTATGATTGCCCCAGATATCTCAGTCTGCCCTGAGATCCAGTGTTCTCAACAGGGAATTTTACTTGGAAGTTTTGAACAAAGATTATAATATCCTAATACATAACAAGAACAGTAGAACAGACTTAAAATTTCTTTTAACAATTCTATTACCAATATCATCAGCATTTATTATGGTAAATGTACCTAAATCTTGTATAAGCTTTCAAAGTTTTACAAAAATCAATATAAAACATGTAGTCATACAAAACATATTAAAAACATGTACATTTTAATTACACATACAATTTTTATATGTAAGCCAAGAAAACAGCAACACATGTATACATTCTCTTATAAATCACAGACTCCAACAGGACACTATCCGTTCAGTAGAAGCACCCATTATTTGTGGCAAGGTTATAAGTGTCTCAATATAATTTTTTTAGTTTAAAACAGCAATACACTAGTACAAAATATTTCTCTGTTCGCTATTCTACTCTCCCTTCCTCACTGAACAGCTTTCAGTCTTCTCTGCAGTGCTTGCTTTTACCAGTTTTACCTCATTGTCTTTTACCTAAGGAAATGGTGTAGGTTTGTTCAAAATTCCAATTTGCTTATCAAATAGTTCACCGGCTGTTCCTCACAGTTTTCTATATCACCTTTCTCCCTTTCCTAACACTGCAGCGTTTCAGCATCAAATGCCTGCATCAGGGGAATAGAGTGTTCTTAAAACTCTAAAATGAAAATATACAATGTACTTTTCTAAAGCTTTCTTTCATCACTATTAATTACAAAGAATAAGTGGCTTTAAGCATAACTTACTGAGAGTCGACTTGCTACCTTCTCAATGAATCATCATGGTAAATCTAGAGTGCTTTGCATGAGACACGTCTTAAATGGTCTTCATGGCCTATCACAAAATATAATATACTTTGGTAATACACTTACAGCACAGCTAATTATGTAAAACATAAATAGTTTTAAATTCAACTTACTGAGAGCTAGCTTGCTACCTTCTTTTCAAAGAAACATCATGGCGGGTCTAAACGTACTCCTACGTGACAGAAATCTTAAATAGTCTCCAAAAGCCTATCACAATAGCAGAATCTTTCAACCAATCAAAACAATCATCTAACCTTCCCAGGAAGCTTTCTTCAATAAAATGCTGCCCACTATTTTTTATTCAGGCCATAAGATATAACTATATTCCACCTGAAGATAAAAGCTTGTTCTTTCTGCAAAAGGAACTTAGAAAAATTATCTCCCCTTTCTCTTTGGGGAAAATTGAGCTAAGATAGCAAACTATAAATCTTCTGTTGTATGGCTATTCTCGATCCAATGAGACACCAGTGGGGTCTCATATTACCTCACCTAATGCAACTTATATGTTCTTGGATCTGAACGTTCAATGTATGGGAAACTATTTCTGTTTTACATAATTAGCTGTGCTATAAGAATGTACTGTATTAACAAATGTATACTGTGTTTTGTGATAGGCTATGGAAACCATTTAAAAGGTGTCTCACGCAACAGTACTCTAGATTCACCATGATTCTTTGAGAAGGTAGTAAGTCAACTCTCAGTAAGTTATACTTAAAGCCACTTATTCTTTGTAATAGCAATGTAAGAAAGCATTAGCAAAAGTACATTATACATTCTCATTTTAGAGCTTTAAAAACGCTCCATTCCCCTGATGCAGGCATTTGATGACGAAACGCTGCAGTGTTGGGAAAGGGAAAAAGCTGGTATAGAAAACTGCGAGGAACTCAGCGGGTTAATTATTAGAAAAGTAAAGTGGAATTTTGAACAAGACTACACCGTTCCTGCGGGTAAAAGACAACGGGGTAAAAATTGGTAAAAGCAAGCACTGCAGAGAAGACAGAAAGCTGCTTTGTGAGGAAGGGAGAGTGGAATAGAGAACAGAGAACTATTTTGTACTGGTGTATTGCTGTCTGAAAAAAAACTTATATTGAAACTATGTTATAATCTTGCCACAAATAGTGGGTGTTTCTACTAAAAGGCCGGTATCCTGCTGGAGATTGTGATTTACCTAAGAGAATGTACATATGTTGTTTTCTTGATTTACCTTTAAAAATGTTATATGTGTGCTAAGATGTACATGTTTTTAATATGTTTTGCATGTCTACAAGTTTTAAATTGATTTTTGTAAAACTCTGAAAGCTTATACAAAATTTAGGAACATTTACTGTAATAAACGCTGATATTATTGGTTATAGAATTGTTAAATTTGAAAAGTCTGTTCTGTTGCTCTTGTCATGTATTAGTATATTATAGCTTTGAAACAGTATAGTGGTTTATTTGGGTTTTGGTGAAGTAAACTGTCGTCATACGAAAGAAATGTGTTGCAGAAGCTGAAATTGCAAACTTTTCAAATGATAAAGTGATTACACATTTTCCCGTGTCCATATTTTCTCTTCTCCATAGTTTCTATTTTCTCTTCATTCTCTTCTCTCTCTCTAAACACCTATATTTGTCCAATTTTTGTCATTACTTCCTAGCCTCCCTTGTTTTCCCTATTTATCTCAGGTGTGTATGTCTACCTCCGTAACTCGTCTGTGATAGTCAAACCTGTACATATTTTGTGATCTAGCAATTCTCACATGGAATGACAGTATATAAAACACTCAAATAAATAAATACATTTATTTTTTCCTCCCTCCTATGTATCTCCTCTTTCATGACATTTTCCCCTTTTAACCGCTCTTTGTTTTCTGCCTCTTGTCACTACCCTTTCTCCATTCAATGACTCCTTTGCTTCCTCCCTTCCAATGACTGCAGTGAGCTGAAGCATTTGGCCTTAAGAGTTTGGGGAGCTGGGTGGAGGAGCCTAAACTACACCACCTCTCTAAATCTCACGTGACCTCATTGGCTCCCAGTGACAGTGAGCCCAATGGTAGAATCCAACAAGGTTTTCTCACTCAACCTCCACTGTAGTTTTTCCTCCATTGGTATGCTTTAGCTAGAAAATAGTGCATGTCAAAATGGTGTGGTTTATTTTATAGGCAGTGCTTGCCTTCAACCATAAGTCACAGCAGTAATATTAAAGTAGCCTGTTTGTTCTTCTTTCTGGGGGTAATATCTCCAAATGTGTTATTTTTCAGATACCCTGACAAGAATGTACCTCACTCAGGGCATGCTGGATATGATATCAGTCTCTAAAATTTACTTGCATTATGCCAAAGAGAGCCTTCTTCTGGAGTTCATAGAATGTAATATGTTTAAAGTAACTAATCAAAGTGTGGCTGGAAATTCCTTTTCATCAGGATAGCATCATCCAATACAACAGACTGTGCATCTTTCTGCCACATTTTCTTGGTCTTCAATTGCATTTTTTGGAACCTTCTCTCTTTCCATACATTGTAGAGAATAGTCACTTGCTTCTGAAACAGAAAGTTTGCTTATTTGTAAGCAGCTTTCTTCACAAACAGCAGGATGAATTAGCCATTACACATTGGGCACGTCATCTGATGGTGCTGACATGGACCAATTCTCAGAGCTCAGTAAAGAGTTTGCTAAGCATGCGTAGGAATTCCTTGTGAGCCCATTAGTCTTTTCCAGAGTTTAAGCTAGGTTGTTGACTCAGCAGGGAGGCAAGTGGGTATAAAGAATGGCTAATTCATCTCTCTCAGTTGACAAGTAGGCATAAACTAGCCATTATGTGTAGGGAGTCCCAACCTGAGGGTTTTATAGCAAAGGCACTTCCTTAAACAACCCAGCCACACCAGATGAAGAGTGAACTACTGGATGAACAAGCTGCACAGAACTCCTTTTGCAAAGTTACTGTCTCTTCGGGACATACTATCCAGACATCAATCAGACATGACAGTGTCTTCAACAGAGGTGGACCGGAAAGGAACCACTAAAGTTGCCATGATTCTCACTTGATAAGTCTTGACAGAGCCTGTAAGACAGCCAGCCAGCATATAACAGTGTGCTATACAGTTGGATAGCCAATTGGACAGAGGCTAATTGTTCCTGCTCCAAAAGACCCCCCCCCCCCAGTATTGGGTATGCTTGGGGGGGGGGGGGGAAATCAGGGAAGGGGGGGCTGAAGTATCTATGATCAGAAGGTGCCCAACTTGCTGGCTATTCCTTTCGCCAATAAATATAAATGGGCTCAGATAAAAGCACAGGTTTTTAGTTCTGTAGCAGTGTTTGAATGGAATAAGTTGCCATTAGAGCTCCATAAGCAAGAAGATGTAAATTGTTTAGGAAAGGCCTGACGACAATGTTTTTTGAACTAGGAAGTTTCAGAATAAAAGTTTTAAAATATAATAAATAAATAATGCAGGGGATAACAGACCACAAGAATATAGTCTGACAGAACATATTTGCAAATTGCACAACATTGCTATTTATAAGGCTTTATCAACCGACTGTAATTCAATTCTCCCAAGTCATTTCCTTCCAGGTAAATTATCACTTTGGGCGCCACCACCATCTTCCACTACAAAAAAGGTAGCAGTTGCTCCTATCGCATACTGTGATGGCCAAACCTGAAATGTGTAACTTGTATAGAGCAATATATAAGTTTTTACTATATAAGCAGTCCTATGCCCTTCTGTGCTGCCCAATGCATGAAGGAATGAATGTCCCGTGATACAAACCCTCCCTTCACCCATGGGTAAATCTAGAAAGGAGATCATTTGACAAAATCATGCGCTTGAGCTAAGTCCAATCGGACGTATGACTTAACAGAAGCCGACCTCCATCTCCCAACTCTCTGAATTGTTTCCATGTGAAGCCCTGCCTGCTCTGGTAGACACCCCTATCCTAAAAGAATAGGTGCTGAATTCCATTGCATTAAAATCTAGTTTGGACAATGCTGCTCTGAAGTTGTGGTGAACTGATACCGAGTGAACCCTATCATGGTGCCTTCCTGAATCAATACATCGTGTATCATGGGGTGTCACAAATAGTTTGAAATTCTGGCTTTCCTGGCCCACCCCATAAACTTTATTATTATTATTATTATTATTTTTTTACCATAAACCTCAACCTTGTGCCTTCATAAAGAACAATGTTTTCCCGTTCTGGTCCCAGGACTCAGCCATAGCCAGTCAGAAATTTATTTAAAAGTTCATATCCCCTATGGTATGCTGCCCCAGTAGCCGGTGCTACCAATCTCTGGACAAGGTCTTTGGTGGTTGCACTCCAATCTTCCACAAGTGCTGCGGCACTGCCATCCCCTCTCTCTCTCTGTGCCCAGAACCTGCATATAGAACAAGTCCCATTTAGCTTGAGACAGGAAATTGGCAATACTGCTGTAATCCCGGACACATGCTGTGCCCATATTGTAGTAATTAAGTCTCATTGCTGTCAACATAACTTGCTTTAAACAAATCCACCACCTTGCAGCATCTGGCTGTCTGATTATTTCAACTACAACTCGAGTGTCACACCAGAACATAATATATTTGTTCCGCAACGTACCACCCCATATCGCAAGCACCACCATAATGGAGACTAGCTCAAGGAATGTGATGTTATAGGTTAATCCTTCTTCGACCCATGACTTGAGCCAAGGCATGGCACAACACGAACCCCGGCAGTATGCTCTGAATCCTTATCCACTCGAAGCATCGGAGTGTATGTCCAGGACCCTACCTGATATTTTATTTTATTTATTTATTTAGAGTTTTTATATACCGGCAATCATGAAAACATATCTTGCTGGTTTACATCGAACAGGAGTGCATTATAAACAAAAACTAGAACTGTGGTGATATAGAGGGATCCTGCCATAATGAGGCGCCGTTATAATCCTCCAGGTGTGTTGCCCATATGGCAAGATTGTTCTTGATGAGTTGTATAAAGTGCTACAGTTTGGTTGTGCCTGTTGCTGCTGCTGCTAGATGCCTTAGAAAAACTCTTCCCTGCATGCAAAGTTCAGAGTACCCATCAGGGACTGATGTTGGTCAAAATGACTTTTTGGAACGCAAGGCTGTCCGGATAATTGACCTCAGCTTGTGCAATTTTTCTTCCGGCAATCTTGACATCATTGTGTCTGAGTCGAGTTTGATCCCTAAGAAATGTATCACAGTGGACTCTGCTGTTCCCACAATTAAAAAAAATCAACCAGGTAGTGGATGATGTTAATACCAGTCGTCTGTGCTATGGCCCAGTGAATGAAGGAGCTAAACAACTTGAAGCATGAGCTAGAGATGGAACAGCCCATTGGCATAAATTTGTGAAAGTAGTATTGGCTGCAAAACTTAAACCTAGCAACAGGAAGCTGTCGGGATGAACTGAGTGTAAGCAGAATGCAGACTTGATATCTGTCTTGGCCATCAGGGCGCTCTGTCCACATTCTCTCAGTAAGGCTACCGCTGTCAAACGATATATTGAATCATGCATTCCTCTACTGGAAACTTGTCATTCACTGAAGCCCCTTTTGGGTAGGAGAGGTTTTGCATGAGCTGGAATTTTCCCAGTTCTTCTTTGGAATGACTGCTAATGGAGAAAGCATCATCTTTTGGGGGAACAGCCCCGCCATTCTGTTCAGCTCCAATTCCTTGTTGCGCTTTTGTTGAACTATGTCTTGATGTTGCACCATAGAAATGTGTTATGGGCATCTGTGCCAGTGATCTTTACTTGAAGGGTATAATAAAACCTGTCCGGAAACCCTCCATGATTTCATATGCTGCGTTGCATCTAGGATTTCATTTGAGCCACCATATCATCATGTACATTTATAGGCGATGTGGCTTTACTAAAACTGGAGGATTCATTTTTCTTTGGGATTACTCTCTGCATTTGCCTTAATGGTGAACTTGTTCGCTAGGTAAGAACCATAATAAATGGAACTTGCCTGTCAGAATCTGCATTCTTGAAAGCTGCACGAGGACTTAATATATCTCCAACAGGTATTATTAATGCTTGTGTTACTGGTGGTCATCTGTGGTTGGGCATGATTGGCTTTCATAGCTGCCCTACTTCTAGTTCCTGCATTGCTTGCTTTATTGATCATCTGCTTTACCCATAATCCTACATCCTGAGTGCCCCACAATAAAGTGATTTTCCTCCATCTTGTCTCAGAATCGCTCATTGCAGTTAAACCATGCCCAGCCATCATATTCCTTATATGCTTCCAAAATGGTATCAGCATAACAACATGGGACTGTACTGGGAGGGATTTATCCTGTCCAATGACACTCATCATCCTAAAAAAAAATCTCCTGCCCAATTGACAATATTCCAAGGCAGTTTTGTTGGCACTTGGTGCCCAGTCCCCTCTTCTAGTCCTTTTTCCTGTCACCACTCCTCCTTCGCCCTTCCAAGATTTGGAATATGTTGATGTATTCCTGCTTTCTAATCTTTTTTTGCAAGGCTTCTGGGACACTCTACCATAATTGTGACAGTGTTGTTAGCGCTGGGGGACCCCTGGATCCCTCCACCAACTCTCTGGGTCATCCATTAGGGCTAAGGTCAGTTATGGAGTCTGAGTCAGAGGAATCAGAGGAGCTATATAAATTAGAGCTAGACCTGTCTGCTCTCTTCCTTTTCTTCTAAGTTTGTGCGGGTGTAGTGCCATCCAATACAGAACCCTGTCCCACTGAATTCTCCAATAACTCACCAGCCTTGGCTCCAATGTCACAATTCATTGCTGCACTCACCACTGCGCTAGTGGTTGGCCCACTGGGCGATTTGGGTCTTGACTGTGTGGACGGTGCTGGATTGTCAGCTGGATCTGTTCTGATGCAGCCATTCCTCCCAGAGGAATCACCACATTCTGGCTGGCAATTGTTTTGCCACAGCGGATACCTTCACAATATGTTATTGAGCTATTAAGATTGGCACTGAGTAAGAATTACTTTATGTTTGAAAGAAAATTTTTTCTCCAAATCAGAGGTACAGCGATGGTGCCGCAATGGCACTGGATCTTGCGAACATTTTTATAATGTCATTTGAGTCCACATATGTACATAATTGTGCATGGAGCCATTATTTGAGTTGTTGGAAAAGATATATCGATATCTTTATAATCTGGGATGGTCCAGAGTCAGCATTATTAGAATTACATTCATGGCTCAACTCTCTGGACATGTCTTAAATTTACCATCAATTTTCATCATCAACAGATAGCCTATCTAGATATATTGATCTCCAAAAATGCTCTTCATTAAGAACAAGTATATATTGTAAGAAGAATGAATGAAACAAACTCTTACGTTTTGACAGTTTTCACTCGGTCAACTTTAAAACTAATTTACCTATAGGTCAATTTTTAAGACTTCGGAGGTTGTGCACAGATAGAGTAGACTAAGATTCAAGACAAATGCATGGCAGAGCGATTTTTACGAAGAGATTATCCGAGGTCATGCATAAAAGCAGTATATCGCAGAGCCTTATATTCCAATAGAGATTATCTATTTTTGAAAAAAACATCTGAGGGAGATTTGAACCAGCAGACCTTGGTACTATGACATAGATCGGCATCCACTCCTATCAGTCATGCTATTCAGAAACATTGGACAATTCTTCAAGAGATTCACCCTTTGTTTAAAAAACCATTCAGGATTGCCTTTTCCAAAGGATTTAACATTAAAGATCATGTAGTTCATGCAAGCTGTAGTAAACCTCCTGTTTCGGTGGAAGCAACTAAAGAATGTTTAAATTGTGCATTTTGTTTTCTTCAATCCCCTCAGTCATCTATTAACATATCTTCAGGACAAGAAATCATGTTGCCCTGGGATGTTTCATGTCAAACAATATTTGCAGTATATACCATCTTTTTATTTATTTACTCTGATCAAACGGCGAATCAGAGCACGACTGATTGAACATAGGAGTTGTTTAAAAAAATGGGAAAATGGAGGCTCTGTTGGTTGCTCATTTTATGGAGTTCCACCATCAATTTGAAGAGATTGATGGTGAAAGTTATATCACCGTATTGAAGAGGAGGGGATCGCATTAAGAAGCTCAGGCAACATGAGCAGAGATGGATTTTTCAATTACAGTCCATTTCTCCAAAGGGCTTAAATAGGGAGATAGAATGGGCTCTATTCATTTAAACAGGTTCGTGCTAGACCATCTGTCAATCACAGCACATGAAAGCATGCATGAGACACGTAATTCGTTTAAATAGACTCATTTTGAGAAGCCTCGTCTCTAAGCAGCACGAATGTCAAAATGGTTGCGGCATGTAGTAAGTGATCCTGGGTTGGTAACGATGTTGTTCCCAATGTGCATGATTAACTTTTTATCTAAGTTATTCTTGTCTTTCAGAGGAAAGTTTAAAAGATTAACGCTGACTCGCTTGGATAACGGCATAATTCTTCATGGACAATAATTCATTTGGAGGGTCCCTGAGGCAGCAGGACGCGAAACATGGATTCATGTCGGACTCTGGACTAATTAAGGGGGAAGTACCTCTACTCTATTTTTATTAAAACGTTAAAAAGATTTTTTCATAAAAATTTAAAAATAGGTGAATATGGACTGATGATTTTTTTTTTTAATTTATATCTTTATTGATTTTCCATTATTAAAACAGAAACAAGAATACAGATAGTTGGTTCAGTAACAACCTACCAAACTAATTGTTCCACAGAATAATCTTTAAGAAATTAACATGTTTTCTTATAGCATAACCAAATGCAACAGGTACTTTTGTCAACAAAACAGAGGTATTAACATAGTTGGGAGCTACAATATTTGGTAATTAATTTTCTATAGAAATTCACAGTCTGTGCTATTCTATTTCTCACTTTACTCACTAGAGAGAGGGGACGTGGTGGCTAATCTCTTCTGTTCAACAAAATACTTTAACTGATCTGGTACAAAGAATATGAAAACATCTTGATCTTTCTTAATTATGCATTTACATGGGAATCTTAGGATGAAGGAATATCCCAAAGTTATCACATCCTGGCGATATACCCAAAACTGTTTTCTCCTCTGCTGTGTAGCAAAGGACAAATTGGGAAAAATTTTTACTGCAAGGACTGATGATTTAAAGTGACCCCGAGCTCTGAAAACACCAAGCAAAAGTTACACTCAGTATATCTGCGGGTGATATGAGGGTCCAATTTATAAAATATTCAATGTGTATTTCCCTGAATACCAAGTAATTTAAATTTTGGCTACGTTTTTCGGAGTATATAATTGTTTTGGGACTACCATGGTTGTCTGCTTGTCCTCTAGCATTCGATTGTTTGGGTAGTCATGACTGCTGAGACCCATTGCCTAGTCCCTGGGCAGCACCATGCGAAGCTGATCCTTGTGTCAACTAACTTGGTGCAATCCAGGGCCCCCAATTTTGGGGTGGCCAGAGATATGCTCCACAATAGCCTGGATGGATTGTCATTGTCCACTGATGCTCCCTGGTTGGTGGAGAAAAGTGAGAGGTTGGCAGACACTGGGGCCCCATGTGGCCCGGGGGGGGGGGGGGGGGTGGGGGAAGAGGGGCAGTAAGCATTGCTGTTATATTGGCCACTCTGCTGCCTTGATAAAGATTCCATCCAAGTGGTTGGCCCATCTGTGCTGAAACCAGCAGTGCCCTCTGCCGAATAGTAAATTGCACATTGACTGTCTTCCTCGTACCATCAGCCCCTTGTGCTGTGACCTCGGCAAGCCTTTAGTATTGTGTACTGCTACCTTTGCTTTCTTGCCCCTCATGCTGCTGCAGCTGTTGTTATATCCTGTGCCTGCCTTATTTGTCTCTAAAGTGCTGTCTGACCACATGGCTAATTGCTTCCTCTTCCTACCACGAGTTGGCCTGCATTGCTTCACCGACAATTTGCTCATGGCTGCAGTGGTTAAGTGACCCTGGATTGCAGAGTGCGATCAAGAGTTGCCTTCCATTGTGGACCAAAAGGTCTTATGTTCTCCTGTGGTCGCTGCTCTGATAGATTCAGTCCACTCAGCTGTATGGTGGCATGCCTTCGGCCTCGCTATCATGGCTCCCCTGCTTGCAGCTCTGAGATTTTGTTTTTTTTAAAGGTACCTGAAAGCTTCATGACTGTCAACCGATGGCTACTCAAGATTGAGTTTTTGCCCTTACAATGTATCAGAAATGCAAATAATGTCATGGTAGGCTTCTGATGGCACCCAATGAGCTGCTTTGGCCTCTGCAGCATGGATCAAAAGGAAGAACAAGACCAGGCACGAGGATATAAGTCTCCTCCATCATCCCACAGCATCAGTGTCATTCTGTGCATCCAACCCCCCATCCCCCTCTGCTGTATGCATCACTGTGAGACATCTGGTGATGCAATCGACTGGTGTGAAAGGTGAGGCAGGAGAAGAATGGCAGGCAGGATACACACAACCGCAACCAACTGCGGAGTGAGGGGCAGCCGGGCATGTTCCTCAGCGCCGGGCTAAAGCAGGCTCTGGGCACCTGGCACGGGCCTGCAAACTAATCACAGTTTCCCAAACTTGTTTTTTGGAATCCTCAACTAAGTTTGCTTTTATCAAATAGCCACATTAAATATTCATAAACTATATTTAAATATATTGTTTTAAATGTTGTAACTTGTGTGCGTGATGAAATGATAAAGCAAGTAGCCTGGAATGATTTCATCTCAAATGTAACACAGAACTGGTCTCTGATAACTGGGTAGATAATGGAGGCTAAGAACAACGGAGGCTAACAAAGACTGTATGTTAGCCTGAGTAATAAGATTAAGCTGTAAACAGAGGCAGCAAGCACCATAAATGAGAAGACACAAGGAAAAATTGATATGTGAGATCTAAGGAGAACCTTGGAAGCAGGCAGTCAGAGAGGAAGGTTAGAGAAGACAGTGATGGGCGAATACTAGCAGACCGGGGAATACATGGGAAAGAAATCATAAAATTATTAGTGAAACACTGCCTTCCCTTAGATCCTCTCAGAAGAAAGAAGGCAGAGGGATTAAATCTGGCCAATTGATCCTGATATTAGTATAAATGTTATAGTTAGTTACTGTATATTGCTTTCTAGATCTAGGTCTTAAGTGATAATGCCTAAGGAATACACACAATGACTTTTATAATAAAATCACTAAAGTTGATAATGACTAAGCTATGTGGTTTTGTGTTTTTCTATAAAGGGGTGCTGTAACTTTTGGTAATACTAAAACATACTAATCTACCCGAAGAGATAGAAGAACCAGAGAGGAAAAGAAATGGAAAGGTCAATTGGTCCTCATCTGCCATCATCTACGATGTTTACATGGTTATGCAATTTGCATAATTTGGTTATTCTGGAAACTAGATGTGGTTCCGAGTCCTGAATTTGAGAAATCCTGCTTAAACAAGAATGTGATTAAAAAATTACAATCTAGGATTCTGATTATAAACAATTTTTAACTCAAGAAGTTTCCTGTATGTGGAGTTTGTTGACTCATGATCATAGATAATACTAATAAAATGAAGTACATCACAACTGGTTTTGGAAGCGGGTCTGAGATACTTATACTAATTGGAAAGGGATCGAATAGTCGTCAATTTTTTTTTGCAAAATGACTTGCAATGGCAAAAATATCAGAGAAATGCTAAGGTGATAGGAAGAGATATAATGAGAAAAAATAGGATGAGATACTATCTCTGTACAAATCATTGGCGAGACTTCATCTTAAGTACTATGCCCAATTCTGGAGGCTACCTTCCCAAGAAAATAAGCACATAGGCCAGAGGTTGGCAACTTCGGTCCTCAAGTGCCACAAAAACCAGTTATTTTTAGGATATCTATAATGGATATGCCTGAGATGCATTTGCATGCAATGAAGACTGTGCATGCAAATGCATTTCATGAAAATTCAATGTGGCTATCTTAAAAACCTGACCTGCTTGTGGCACTTGAGAACCAGAGTTGCCTACTCCTGGTATACTCTGTCCAGAAAAGTGCTACCAAAATAATGCTGCAACTTGAGTCTTATGACATGATAACAAACAATTGTGACATAGTAGATGGCTTCGCTTCAACATCTCATACATTTCTTTTCAAAAGATGCCAACTTTGCCTCCTGCCTGTACTCCAAAATCACTCAACTGCAACTTTCTTTCCGTACAACTAAACGTTTATCAAACCCTCTGTCTAGGTATCGAGCTCCATGCATATAAGGCCACTGGCTCTGGAGATTTAAGCACTTAAATTTTCCCCATGCACATCCCATAGGAAAAAACTCTCCCTGTTGCTCCCCTCCCAAAATGTGAAAACCAGAAAGGTCACATAGCTGCCCAAGACCTTACCTCCACATAAAGCTTGGTTTAGTTTAGTTATTAGGAGGGGATACATGCAGAAACACACAAACCAAACCACACATAGACATTCCATATTATCTGATAAGCCTCTCTTCATATGGAACCAAGGCTATAAGCCTAAATATGTATACCCAAGAAAACAGGAGAAATGGATGATATAAGACATTCAAATAAGATACAGGCAAAACACAAAAAAGGTAAACATTAAATGAAAAGGGAGCTGTAGAATAATGGTTATGGCACGAGACTAAAAGGGGGTAGGGTTCAAGAATAAAATATTTATTCTCAGATTGGGTGGTAGATGCTTTTAACCAACTCCCAATTAACATGGAAGCAGCAAAAACAGAATCAGAATTCAAAAAAGTATGAGATAAGTCCAGGGGATCCAGGTTGTAAGGATATAACGCAAAAGCCAGAGATCAAGTAGAGTCTTCAGCATTTCAAAAGAAAGGGAAAATAGGCAGACTACATTGGCCTTGCTGTCTATTTGCCATCATATTCCAAAATGTCAGAATCTTTCTCCCTACACACACAAATTGTATATATATATATATATATATATATATATATATATATATATATATATATATATATATACACACACACACATACATGATACGCACACTTATGTGTGTACATATGCACACTAAGAAAGCAGACCACAAGAGCCAGGTAATAGATCAACCCAACCACTAAAACATATCATTTGTATACTTTTTTTTTTTTAAATAAAATTATTTTTCTGATTTTACAGGACTATCATATATGAAGGCTACTAACTTTGTATTTCATAAACCAATGAGCCTTATGTCTGTATAATCATCAGCACTCAATTTTTGATGCACTAAAAATGTCCTTCAAATTTTGAAAAACTGCATATATAGGTAAACTGCTCATAGACATATCCAACAAAACTAGTTACTTGCAAGGATTTCTAAGAATGTGTGTATTTATCTTCTCTTTCTTCTTCAAAGTAATCAAAATAGTTCATAGGCAAGATCTGTGAACTTATCTTGATATTTTTCTGACAAAAATTACATTATCCCACTTGATACTAGCCAAGTGATTTGAACCAGAATTCTTCATCAGGGGAAATCACTTTACAGCTTTAAATTCGCCTTGTGATCAAATTCTGAAAAAGAAAAAAAGGTAAAGGGGTAGCATATCTACTTTTCATATATATTTTTAAAATTCTCTCCACGTAGCAAAAAATCATTGAAAGCCCTCTTTCAAATGGATTAAAATCACTTACTTTATTAGGGCAGAAGCTGTCTCCTACTTAGCCCTGCTGTTGACATTAAATGCTAATTAACCTGCTTAGTTGGCCAGTCTGAGTTATCTCCCCAAAGTCAGAACTTTAAACAATCAAGAGCTTGCATTTCTCATCATATGGCGACCATTAACCAATCATTTCAAATACTCCCAAACGTGAGTGTCAAACTTCCTATTCCATTTCCTTGTTCATACAGAGCTGCTTGCACTAATTCAACTTGGTGATAAGATCTCCTCCATGTAAATCTGTTGTTACTTATTCTAGTACAATTCGCAGTAATTTGTCAAATGAATGGCCAAATGCACTGCAATATTGTACTAGTGGTGTTTCCATTTTCTGATTATTAATACAACTGTGATGTTTTATACATTTTTTTTCTTAATTCTATTAACAGTTGACTTATTAACAAATGTACACTGAATTTAGCTATGACTGAGAATATTAAATTAAGTAGATTTCTTTCATCTCAGTTTCCTTGTAATTTCCAGTTTGATAGAAATGAGATCAGAAACCTTGGAGTCAGATTTGATGCTGCGCTATCTGTAAGGGAAGTAGACTCTTGTGCCGAGGCGTGGTTGGCATAGCCTACTAGGCGAACCCACTAGGCCCATGCTAACAGCTGGTGGACACGCCCTGGGCTGGGACCGAGCTAGGGCTTCACCTGTACCAGCCCTGTTCTCTACAGGTTGAGCCCTTGGGTTACAGGGGCTAACAGGACTTAGGCAATGGGCCCACAGAGCGAAGGCAAAGAGAGAGTCTGGGGCAGAGCTGAAGTCAAGGCAGGCCGCAATCAGAGAATCACCAGGCATTGGCCAAGGGTCAGCGCAGGCAGCAAGAAGAGCACAGTCCAGGTCCAGAGCAAGGGTTGGTGGCACGCAAGAATAGTCCAAGACTGAGGCAATGATCAGTGGCAGGAGAAAAAGTGGTCCATGTCCGAAGCAATGGTCAGAGGCAAGTAGCAGGCAACAGAGTAGTTCAGGGCTAAGGCAGAGGTCAATATCAGGAATCAGACTGCAACAAGGGAAAGACAGGGCACGAAGAACGAGGACAAGGCAGATGGACAAAGACAAGCAAGAGAGGCTGGGCAACGGCAAGAACAAAACAGGCAGGGAGATGAATAGTAAGATAAGGCACAGGAAGACAGCAACACGCACTGCAACATGCAGGAGGAGGACCTGTTGCTGAGGCAAAGTCCCAATGTGAAGCTCTTGCTTCAATAGCTCAATAGGGCTGACATCATCGGGCAGCGCCATGCAGGATTTCTCACCACAGGGCCTTGAAGAGTAGACCAGGTGTGTGCACCATAGGGGAGGCACATTACGATATGCCAGGAAAATGCTGGCAGCACCTTTACTGCAAAGGAGCTCCAGCAGTATCTTTGCTGCATCGTGTGGACTGGCAGCGATCTGGGTGAGTGCGGCCTGTTGCTGGAGCTCCCCGCAATACGTCAAATGTTACACTATCGTTTATAGCTCAAGTGAAAGGGGTGTTGGGAAGCTCCTTTTTTAGGCTTTGTAAACTTAAACAATATTGATGCATAGGGTTGCAATCTCTGTATAAAAACATCTACACATACATTTCTACAAATCACTGTTCAAAGCTCTTAAAGATTACTCCATATAAGCCTCTTGAAATAGCCATTTTTTTTACACCCTTCCAGAAATTCATTATATCAGATTCGTTCTTCAACACCTCAAGAAGATTCCACAGTATGGGCCCCAATGCTGAAAATTCCCTTTTCCTAGAGCTTACTAAGCAACACTGTCTATTACAGCGATTCTCAACTGGTGTGTTGCAGCACACCAGTATGTCCACCAAGCACCAGCAGATGTGTCGCGACTCCCACTGCCCAGGTTGTGCTTCATTTCTCCTTTTTTCCAGCCCCCACTGCCCAATGGGAAGCCTCCTCCATTCTTCCTGCCCCCATGCAGGCCAATCGAAAGCCCCCTCTCTTCTACCTGCCAGTGGGAGTAGGAAGAAGGAAGCAAGTCTCTGATTGGCCAGTGAGCCAGGAAGAAGGGGTGGTTTGAGAGGGTTGGGAGGAATGGCAGTGTCAAAGCCTGACCCCGACCCAGCAAGGCCGCCACAGGAGCTCATCCCCATGGCGGTGAGGAGGAAACCAGACTCCGACAAAGCAAGGCCACCATGGGAGCTTATCCCTGGGGCAGCGAAAAAGAAAGCCGGCTGGAGTAAAGCCGCAGCAGAACTGGAGCTCATCGCTGCAGCGAAGGAAGAAGAGGTTTGGTGGTGAGGCCCAGAGCATGTATGTGAGATTGGGAGCCTGGGTGTGTGATTGAGAGAGAGACTGGTCAGGAAGATGACTGGTGTGTGTATGTGATTGAGAGAGAGACTGGTCAGGAAGATGACGTATGTGTGTATGTGTATGGTTGTGGGCCCTAAGGAAGAGGACTGAGCTTCAGCAGCTGTTGCTGCTTCTGATGAGTACTATTTGCCTGCAAGGGAAAGGAGTAGGAGACTAGCTGAGAGGGTAAGTAAAGGTGGCTTTTTAAGTTTATTTTCTTAATTGACTGCCATTTTAATTATTGGGTATTATGCGATGACTGCTTTATTGATATTTTGACATGTTTTAATAATTTTATGAGTTTTTAATTGTTGGATGTTATTCTGTTCATCAGCTGTTTTGTAGCATTTTTAATATAGCTTTACAATTATTTCTGTGTGGGGCTCTGTAGCAGCTTGGCTTATTCCAGACCTGGGCAAGGGGCGGCCCGCCTACGGTCTGTGACCGGCCCGCCCACTGCTGAGAGCAGACGGAGAATGAGGCACGCTGCCTTCCCTTGCAGAGGGAAGGCAGCGTGCCTCATTCTCCGCTCCCTCGCTCCCCGACTGGCCGGCCAATCGGGGAGTGAGGGAGCGGAGAATGAACTGTTTTTTTTACAGCGTTCGGTGGGGGGGGAGGGAGTGACTCGAGCGAAGACACGCTGCCCGATTGGCCGGTGCTGGGCAAGGCTTGCCCAGCACCGGCCAATCGGGCAGCATGTCTTCGCTCGAGTTTCTTTCCTACCTACCTACCAGTTCCGCCTTTCGTGGTCTTTTTCAGGGGTCTCCAACCACCGGTCCGCGGGAGTTTTTTGCCGGTCCACGGCGCGCGCTCCCGGTCTCTCCCGCTGCCGTTGCCGCTGGGCTGTCAGCACGTTCAAGCCCAGTGGGAACGGCAGCAGTGTTAGAAGCTGTGGTACCCGCGGCTGGCCTTTTCTTCTTCCCGCGCCTGCACCCCCCCCCTCCCGTGACCCGGAACAGGAAGTGATACACGGACCGGTGCGCGGGAAGGAGAAAGAGCCGTGCCACGTCGGCTGCAGCGTCGGTCCCCGAGCAATTGAAGCAGCCGGCAATCGAGAAAGGAGTCAGCAGCATGAGCCTCCCGCGGCCGATGGGATTCTACTTTCTTGGCCTTTGGGGGCTGCTGCAGCTCCCATTTGTGCTCCGGTGGGGGGGAGAGGAAGTGAGAAAGAGAGAGAAGCAGCCAGCCAGCCTGTGTGCGATTGACTGGTCAGAGAGCTGATGTGTGTGTGTATGTGAGAGACAATGAAAGTGATTGCTCTGGGAGATGACTGATGTGTATGTGAGAGTGTGAGACATTAGTCAGGGAGGTGACTGATGTGTGTGTGTGTGAGAGAGAAAAAGCATGGAAGTGAGAAGTCTGGGTATGTGGGAAAGCATGAGCGTAAGAAGCCTGGTGTTGTGGGAGTGAGAAACCTGGGTGAGTGTGCATGCATGAGAGAGAGAGACTGCTTGGTAAGGTGACGGTGTGTGTGAGAGAAAAAGACTGGTGTGTGTGAATGTGAGAGAATGTGATTCAGGGAATGAGAAGCCTGTGCATGTGAAGAGAGTGAGCATGAGAGTGAGAAACCTGGGTGTGTGTGAGACAGCATGGGAGGGAGAAGCCTGTATATCTGAAAGAGAACTTGGGAGTGGGAAGCCTGTGTGTGTGTGTATGCATGAGTGAGATCAGGTGACTGGTGTGTGTGTGTGTGTGTGGGAGAGAGAGAGAAATAAAGTGATTATGGGAATGAGAAGCCTGTGCATGTGAAGAGTGAGCATGGGAGTGAGAAACCTGGGTGTGTGTGAGACATCACTGGAGGGAGAAGCCTGTATATCTGAAAGAGAACATGGGAGTGAGAGGCTGGTGAGTGTGTGTGAGTGTGTGAGAGAGAGAAAGAAAGTGATTATGGGAATGAGAAGCCTGTGCATGTGGAGAGAACAAGCATGGGAGTGAGAGACTGGTGAGTGAGTGTGTGGGTGTGTGTGTGTGTGAGACAGAGAGAGAGAGACAGAGAAAGTGATTATGAGAGTGAGAAGCCCATATATGTAAGAAGAACATGGGAGTGGGAAGCCTGTGTGTGTGTGTGTATGGCATGAGAGAAACTGTTCAGGAAGGTGACTGGTGTGTGTGCTGTTTGGGAGATGATTGGTGTGTGAGAGACAGAAACTGGTCATGGGGGCATGACTGGTATGGTGTGTGTGTGAGAGACATGGGCACTAAGGAAGAGGACCATAAGTATAGAGCTTAGCTTCTACTGCTGCTTCTGGTGTGTGCCACGGCCTGCAGGGAAGGGGAGTAGGAGAGCTGCTGGAGGGGGTAAGTAAAGATGGCTTTAAGTTTATTTTTCTTGACTGCCATTTTAATTGTGTGATGTCTGCTTTTTTGAAATATTTTATTGGTGTTTGGAGAATGTTTAATAGTTTTTATGAGTTTTTAATTGTTGGATGTTATTCTGTTCATAGCTGTTTTGAAACATTTATTCTGCTTATTAGTATAGTTTTACAATTATTTCTGTGTGGGGATCTATAGCTGCTTGCTATTCTGTTTTCCTAATAAGAGGTGTATTGGTTTTTAGGACCTGATTTAATATTTGTGGTGTTGCCTTTTCATAGATAGGGTTGCTCCTGTTTTGTATTCCATAATACAGGTATAACTGTGTGTGGATTAGTTTATGTGCATTACTACAGATCCTGGGAGTATGTTAGGTCGGTTCTGTGTCTGTTACCGAGATGAGATATTTTGCTAGCATGTAAGCGTTTGTATCGGTCTTATTTGTTGTGTTTTCTCAGAGGACATGCATTGGTGGTAAACTGCTGTCTTTTCATAAGTAGGGCTATTGAGAACTGAGTTAATTATATTAGTCCGGCCCTCTAAAACCATCCCAATTTCTCATGCGGCCCCATGGGAAAATTAATTGCCCACCCCTGGCTTATTCTGTTTTCCTAATAGGATGTGTATTAGTGTTTAGGGCCTGATTTAATATTTGTAGTGTTGCCTTTTCATAAATAGGGTTGTTACTGTTTGAGTGTGTTCCATAACACAGGTGTAACTTTGTGCGGGTTAGTTTGTGTGCATTATTGCAAATCCTGAGTCTGTTAGGTGTTATATTTCTCTTTCCATTTCTCCAGGTTTGTACTGCCTGCAGAGTGGCTTTTTTGGTTTTCCATTCCAGTTTCTGTCTCCATATTTATAATTTGTGGTTTTTCTGTTCTTGGTGAAGGTCAGTTCTGGATGTGTGACCGAGGTGAGGTATTTTACTAGCATGTAGGCATTTGTATCAATCTTATTTGTTGTGTTTTCTCAATAGGATATGCATTAGTGGTAAATTACTGTCTTTTCCATAAGTAGTAAAGGGAGTTTGTTTTGTTTTTACTGAGATGTCATCAGAACCAGAACATCTTTTTTGTATGGTGAGTTGTACAGGGTAATGCCCTAGTTCTGCTCTGCACTCATTGCTGGGGGTCAAGGGGGTTCCTGTGGATGCAGGGTGCATGTTTACATTTAGCCCCGTGATGGTCACATGTTCAGTGTGTCACGCATGTTAGAACCATCTGCCAGGTGTGCCCTGGCCGAAAAAAGGTTGAGAACCACTGGTCTATTAGACGGAACAATCGAGCTTTTGCTCATTTGATCACAACTCCTTTTCAGGCTCATATGGTCTCAACAAATTCTTCAGGAATCTCAGTCCAGTTTGCAATTGGGCTTTAAAAACCAACATAATACATTTAAAATTAGCTGTTTGATTTCCGATCATGGAAGCAACCTGATAAGGTGTGCAAAGGGTGAACTCCATGGACCTCCCCGAACATCCTCTGATAAATACTTTGAAAAGTGCAGGATTATTTTACTCACAATCCCTTAGGGGGATCCTACATCGGCAGGTGTCCCTCTAGTTCTTTTGAGGGTTTGAGTGTAAAGAGGACAAAAACTACAAGGTTGGGTTGATTTTCAGGCCTGACAGCATTCTTTGTGGCTGATATGAAGATACATGCTGCGAGGGTGAAGTGGAATTCTACCCGATTTATTCATGGCATCTAACATATGTTGAATAGAGTGTACCTGTGGGCCTTGTTTGCGTTTTTCCCTTCACTAGTTTTGTTTGCTCAATGAGCATTACGCATCAATAGTCACAAAAGAACTTTTGGGATCTGAAGCCTAGTTTTTTTTTTTTGTTGGTATTTTTTGTATGCTTTTTATTTAGAAATTGCTGAACTCATGTCAGTGATTAAATCAATGGAGCTGATCTTTTGTGGAATGACCTGAGAACATTTCTGCTGCTCCATTTCATTGATTTTCTACTATATGTTCACTGGATGGAATGCAACTTTCTACATGTTATGCACTACATGTAGTTGCTACACAGAAGGGCAACCAAAATGATAAAGGGGATGGAACAAGTTCCCCTATGAGGAAAGGCTAAAGAGGTTAGGGCTGTTCAGCTTGGAGAAGAGACGGCTGAGGGGGGATATGATAGAGGTCTTTAAAATCATGAGAGGTCTAGAATGGGTAAATGTGAATTGGTTATTTACTCTTTCGTATAATAGAAGGACTAAGGGGCACTCCAAGAAGTTAGCAAGTAGCACATTTAAAACGAAGGGGAGAAAATTCTTTTTCACTCAACGCACAATAAAGTTCTGGAATTTGTTGCCAGAGGATGTGGTTAGTGCAGTTAGTATAGCTGGGTTTAGCAGTCCATTAACTGCTATTAATCATTGTCTTAGAGCAGTGGTTCTCAACCTTTTTTCGGTCGGGACACACCTCACAGAAGGTTCTCACATGTGTGACACACTGAACATGTAACCCCCACCAGCCTAAATGTAAAATACTCTGCATTTCACAGGAACCCCCTCGACCCCAATCAATGGGTGCAGTGCAGAACTAGGACATTCCCTGTTCAATTTACCATACAAAAAAAGATATTTCTGGTGAAAGCTCAATAACAGCAACATAAACACTCTCTCCTACCAGGTGCAATTGCCCTCCTTATGAAAAAACTGTAATTTACCACCAATGCATGTTCTATTGAGAAAACACAACAAATAATATTGATACAAATGCCTACATGCTAGTAAAATACTTCACCTCGGTCACACACACAGAATCAACCTTCATCAAGTACAGAAAGACCACAAATTACAAATATGGAAACAGAAACTGAATGGAAACACAAAAAAGCCACTCTGCATTCTGTGCAAAACAAAAATATAGCACCTATCAGACTTCCAGGATCTGCAATAATGTACACAAACTAATGTGCACAAAGTTACACCTGCATTATGGAACTCAAACAGTAACAACCCTACCTATGGAAAGGCAGCACTGCAAAAATTATAGCAGGCCCTAAACACCAATACACCTCCTATTAGGAAAACAGAACAAGTCAAGCTGCTATAGATCCCTACCAAGAAACTACAAGCTCACAGAATACCCTTAGCTGGGTCACACAAGCAGAACACAGACAGACCCTCACCAAATACAGAATAAAATGACCAGAAAGCTAATGTTTTTGTTTTTGCATTGTTGCACTGCATACAGAGTTTGGCTTCTTGCTGCTCCAGTTCAGTTTTTGTCTCCACATTTCTATTTATACATTCCTCGAGAAATGTAAAATAATTCTAAAACTAGAATATAATAAATGTTTCAAAACAACTGATAAATGGAACATCCAATCATTAAAAATTTTCAAAATTATTAAAAATTCTCCAAACACCAATAAAATACTTCTAACAGCAGACACATCACATAATACCTAATAATTAAAATGGCAGTCAATCAAGAAAGATAAACTTTAAAAGCCACCTTTACTTACCCTCTCCAGTAACTCTCGTACTCCTTTCCATTGTAGGCCAATATCACATACCAGAAGCAGCAAGGGCTGCTGAAGCTCTGTCCTCACGCTCTTCTTAGGGCCCTTGACAAGTCTCTCTTTCTCTCTCTCACACACACACACACCAGCCTGACCAATCTCTCTCTCTCAAACACACACACCAGTCACCTGCCTGACTAATCTCTCTCACACACACATGTCACCTGTCTGACCAATCTCTCTCTCTTTCTCACACACACACACCAGTCACCTGCCTGACCAATCTCTCTCTCTCTCACACACACACACCAGTCACCTGCCTGACCAATCTCACACACACACACCAGTCACCTGCCTGACCAATCTCACACACACACACACACCAGTCACCTGCCTGACCAATTTCTCTCACACACAGACGTCAGGTCCTTGACCAGTCACTCACTCTCTCACACACACACACACACACACCAGTGACGTTCCTGAGCAGTCTCTTGCTCTCACACATTCTCTCATACACTTACATACATGCTGACTCACTCTGTCTCACTCACCCCCACCCATAGTACACATAGCAGCTACAGCACAAGGTAGCCGGTATGCTGCTATTAAAAGCAGAGTCCTGACAGGCTGGAAACTGCAGCAGGAGTGACCTCCCCAGCCCCACAGCACTAAGAAGGCAACACTCAGCTGTTTGATTGTGCTGCAATCGATTGCGGCACAGAGCAATCAAAATGTAATTTTATGCTTTTCTCCCCACCCCAGCAGTTTGATTATTTTCTTGCTGGTGTCGTGCTGGCGAGAGAAGAGGAGGTCGGAGCTGGGGGGGGGGTGTTAATAATGTGTGGAAATGATTAGTAGTCTTGGGTCAAAATCATGGAAATTGTACACAAAGCATGATTCTCAGTTGGGACGCAGGAAAGGCCTTCAACAAGGTCAACTGCTGGGTGTTGGCCAAGTCAACTGCTGGGTGTTGGCCAAGTTTGGAATAAAGGGCCCTTTTGTGGAGTGGATAAAACTTTTATATACTAACCCTCAAGCAAGTATAATGGTTAATCAAGTGTTATCAGAACTCTTCCGGCTACAAGGGGCATGAGACAGGGTTGTCCCTTATCCCCTCTCCTAATTGTCCTCACCTTGGACTAAAAGCGAGGCAGAGTATGGCTATCAGAGGCATTAAGGTGGGTGGGAAGGAATTTAAAATATGTCTATTTGCCGATGACATTTTATTATTTATTGATAATGTCCCAAAGGCCATTGAACTCATGGATATTTTTAAAGCGTTCCAATCATTTGCTGGGCTAACCATTAATTTTGATAAGTCAGAAGCTTTGCCTTTATGGGGTGGTCTTCCTAATGCATGGGGGGGGGGGGGGTGGATTTTTCTTTTTAAATGGGCCCTTTCTCAGATTAAGTATTTAGGAGTCTGGATTCCCAGAGACTTAAAGATATTGTATAATCTAAACGTAAAAGGGGGTTATAGATGGACTTTCTCACCAACTTAACACTTGGAAAGATCTACTTGCTTCCATGATGGGACATAATGCTCTTTTTAAAATGGCTTTATTTCCCAAGCTGTTGTATAAACTGCAGATGTTACCTTGCTGGCTGACCCCTGCTGACTTAGCAGCTCTTAAATTGAAGTTTATAAGGTTTTTGTGGAGGGGGAAACAACCAAGAATTGGATATGACAAATTAGTACAGAGCAAACTGAAAGTAGGTAGAGGGGCTCCCAATTTTCAGCTATATAATTATGTTTGTCAACTTTGCTTCATAGGAGAATTGGTTAGTGGGATCTATAAATATGATATGATGTGGTTACTGGGGTAGATGAGTGCATCTACTGCACCCATAGGACTCCTCCACTTACCAGATGCTTCCATGAGCTCTGATGTCGAGGGGAATATTTTGTGGAAATCTATATTATCTCTGCTTGGAGACTATTGCTTCAAATTATGGGTTTATCTCCTGTGTTCTCTCTCTTCCTCCCCATAAGGGATAATACAAATTTTTCCCCAGGAATGGACAAGATATTTAAAATTTGGGGAGATTTGGGACTCTCTGAACTTAGGCAAATAACAGCTGAGGAGACGGGGTAGTTCTGAGTTTTGAAAATTGCAGAGAATGTTTCATCTTCCACATAACCATTCTACTGTTATTTACAATTATGTCACTACCTCTCGAGTTTGCAGTTCTCTATGTTTCAGATAAAGAGAGAACTGAAGCTCACTGGAGAGATGGAGTTTATAGACAGAGGGAAGATCTCCCAGTGGTATGGACTAATCCACAGCAAGCTAGGAAAGGTTGCTACTCCTGAAGAGAGGGCTTTATATTTAGTGAGATATCAATAGGCAGGGGTTTTTTTTGTTGGTTGTTGGGGTGTTCCAGAACAGGGAAGAGCCTCCAAAGAAACCTCTGTTACCAGAGCCCAGTAAGCTGACATGAACAGCAGCAATTCTAGAGAGATTCAAAATCTATTCGAACAGTTTAGCCAGCAACAGGGGAGACAGACAAAGTCTAAATAACACAGTGCAGACAAGCCCCTCACCTCCTTTGTTTTAGATGAAGGCAGGGGAAGACTTGGATATCTACTTGAAACATTTTGAAAGAATTGCCTACATGACTGGCTGGCCAGTTTTTACTGGAGTGAAGATATAGAACTGGTCCCGGACGAATAATAAAACAATATAAGAATGTGAGCAAGTGAATTTGTTTTTTCCCCTCTGAGACAGACAGAAGTTTGAAACATGATATCGGGTCGGGGTTGGATCGGACATCTGATGACAAGATAAGTGCAGGAATACTTTGATGCTCATTTATTATGTGAATGTGCGGGATTGTTTTTGGTGATTTCTAAATATTTTTGAAAAAATACAAAACAAAAAAATATAGATAGGATTAAATAAAGTAAAGTGGCCTTTCCTCCTGAATTGGCTCTTTTATAAAACTGGAGAGCTTAGGGTTGTCGATCCCACAAATGTCTGCATAAAAAGAGGTTTTTTTTACATAAAGTATGAGTTTATAGAAGATCAAGTTATATGACCAGTTGACCAGTTTTGTTTTTGTCAGTTTCTACTTGAACCATGTACCTTGCCAATCTACTTACAGGCAAAAACCAAGTAACCTTTCAAGCAGCCAATCCTGATTGGAGAGCCAGCTACTCCAATGTTAAAACCTCCATCCTGAAAAAGAAGGGTTACACATCCGAAACCTATTGGCAGCAG
Organism: Rhinatrema bivittatum; assembly: GCF_901001135.1. Lineage (NCBI taxonomy): Eukaryota > Metazoa > Chordata > Amphibia > Gymnophiona > Rhinatrematidae > Rhinatrema > Rhinatrema bivittatum. The sequence continues at coordinate 382,784,379 of NC_042617.1, forward strand.
TTCCGAAGGAGTACCCTACAGCCCATGGAAACTCCAAGAAGCCTCTTTCATAAGCTAAAAGATGCCAGAGGCAAAGACAGTTCTCGAGATAGCCAATAAGGTTCTTCAGGAGCAGTTACTGCATGGGCTGCAGTGGCCTATGAGGAATTGTATGTGTCGACACCCAGAGCTCACACTTGAGAGGGCGTTGGAAGTGGTGGACACCTTCCATCAGGCTCAACTGATACCAGAATTGTGAAGAGGCTACAAAGAGACAACTTGTACAGGTTTCCTGGCATGGCAGTGAGTGTACCGGATCCCAGCAAGGGTTTTTGAATCCACAGTTCTACTTCCCTACTCCATCGTCAACCACCAGGCTCCCCAGCTTGTTTAAACTGTGGAAGGAGAAGCAATTTTGCCAAAATTGTTCATACCAATAAAGCAAAGCCATGGACGTCAACCTGGTTAACTCAGCCAGTATTAGAGGCTAAAGTATACACTGTGTGGTGATTTGAGCCAGAGGTGAGTATCTGTGCTGTAAAACTTTAGATGTTTTCCTTAAGGTGTGAAGGTTCCTTTGTAGGAAGTAAAAGGAAACTACATTTCCCAGATGCCCTGGTAGTCAACCCCTGGAAGTGTTGGGGGCAGGGAAACAAAGAGGCGGTGTCTTCCTAGGGAGGAGTAGTCTAACTCATATGAAGAGGGGCCCTCCAGAAGGACGGGGGGGGGGGGGGGGGTGCAATTCAGGAGAGCTCAATGGAAGGCGAGGAGGATTGAGAAGCTGAGGCAGAAGGAGAACAATGCCCAGGCACACCTTTATTCTAAAGCTAAGAAAAACTTCAGTGTTGACTCTGCTACAAAGGAATCTGCTGCAGCAGTCCTTGAGAATAAGCTTCCAAGCCGGGAGTCACCCCAAAGGGCCTGCCACTAGGGGCGCCACCCTCACCACAACAGTCAAGGGAGGACTTCAAAGCAGGGATAACCACAGAGCTGGGGGAGAATATGAGTTTCTGAAGCACAACTAAGCAGCAAGACCATGGACATTTTCCCTTTCTGCTCACTTTGTGCAGGGAACAGGTATGAGGAAGACTTTTGCCCTTATGGGAAAGAAGAGAATGATGGCAATGTGGACGTCATAGCGGAACAAGTCCTGGGGGAGTGCGTCCACCATGGAGCGAAAGAGCATGATATTAAGAAATGCCCCCAACTCAAAAGATCTACAATGGGAGCGCAAGCTATGGAAGCCCTCCAAGGTGGAAGTGCAGTCGAATGAAGGGAACAATGAGCCCTTTGTGGGTACTGTGGAAGTCAAGGTGAACCAAGTCCTATAGACATGTTCCCATTGTGGAGTGGAAGAGCATGATGTCAAGGATTGCTCCCAACTCAAGGATGATGAATGGGAGCATGAGTGGGCACATACGTTTGTGAAGATGCAAAGCTTTAACCTAATGGATGATCCATGTGGGGATTTTCAAATCATGATCACAGTTGAATTGGACGACTGTTCTATGCAAACTTTTATAGATTCAGGATGCACAAGACACTTATTAGGAAGAAGTTAGTTCATACACTATATGTCTGCTATGAGAAGGAGGAAACCCTCACTTGTATACAATAAGGATCAGCAATAATACCTTACCTGTCAGGTGGTTCTGATGATTATGACAGGGAAAGCCAGGATACAGAGGGGAATGAATCCTGAACTCTCCTACCCAGTGGTTCTGGGGCATAATTATCCCAACTTTAAGACTGTGTATTCAACTTTTCACTGGGTTAACCAATGCTAAAGACAAAGTATAAGAACAATGGACACCCCATGAATCCTTAACTAACTCCCCAGGTTGGATGGGGAAGAGGAAACCCAAGAAGGTTGGACAACCTCAGAAAAGAATAGGGAAGGAAAATAGGAACATCTGTTTTCTCAGTACAACACCCTTAGTAAGGGCAAGCTCTCAACCTGAGAGGTTTGAGCTGAGGGGGAAGGTATGTGAAGGGGTATACAGGAGAAAAGACCAGAACACCTTAAAGGATCGGCTTCAGAGATCTGGCCCAATCCACCTTATACAGCAGAAAATCCTGGTCTTGGGTGGGGGGGTCCTTAGGAAATAAGTATAGATAGCCAGGCCCCAGAGGGAAAAGTAAGCCCCAGGAAGAGAAGAAACCTAGGAAAGGCATAAATTACAAAGCTACAAACTATGTTCTATTTTTGTTTAAAGAACTGCTATGATAGGCAGAGCTGTTTTTCTGTTTATTAATAAAAATTGATGCAAGACAAGCCAGAGTTTAGCCTTGGTCTATTCTCTGGTCAGCCACAGACTGCTCACGCTGCCACAGGTCAGATGTGATCCATACAGCATGTTAAAGATAGGCAGAGTGTGCTTCCATCAGGACACAGATAGCACTGGCCATGCGAATGAATGTGCATCTATGCCTTAGAAGCTGAAAGGGTTGCTGCTGAAGAGTATAGCTGTGTGTTTGGTGGATATTAGCTGCCTCTAGAAGTCATCTTTCACAGTAAGCAGACCTCCATTGATATAATGATAGTGGAAGTGCTTTATATAAAGAATGTATGTAATTGGTCTCCAGTCTCCTGGCTTTTATATTTGTTCTCTAGGTTCCTGGCTTTTACATCTGGTCTTCAGTCTCCTGGCTCCTCCATCCAGTCTTCAGTCTCTTGGCTCCTCCATCTGATCTATAGTCTTCAGTCTCTGGCTCATCGATCCTACAAACTGGTCTGCAGTCTCCTACATCAAGTATCCTGCATTGGTCTCTTTGATGGCTTTCAACTTTTATGATGACCTTCCCATAGACATTTTCCTACATTGCCAACAGCTGTAGGCTACCTGCCCGCACAACTGAACTGTTAATAGACTGACTTAATAGTGGTTAGCTATACAAATATACTTACCCATTCCATTATCTAGTTCATGGTGCCAGTGCTCTTTTCAATTGGGTTGCCACTTCCGCTTAATGTGCTCTGTTCTGTGTGTTCACCTGTGTACTTAAGGAGAAGAAAACCTGCTTGCAATCTAACCTTTGTTCAGAGAGCCAATGGTGGTAGAATGCATCTATGTTCACACTAAGGTGTAAAGCTAACCTTGACTTTTATTTATATAAAGTAAATACAGCCTATTTACAATTCTAAGCAATTCATAACTTTATATCCATAAATAGACATAAAACAGTAAATAGCTGTTTGTTATTTTCTATTCATGATCTTGTAGACATCTGTCATCTCCCCCTTCAATCTATTTTGTCTAAGCTAAAAAGCCATAATTTTTTTTTATCCTGTTTGTATGTAAGATTTCCCAGTCTTCTCACTATTATGGGTGTATCTTCTCGAGTTGATCATATCCTTCTTGAAATGGGGTGACAAAGTGTACATAGTACTCCAGGTGTGTCACACCAGAGCTCAATACAGATGATATAATCTTTGGATTTGTCATTTGCTATTTTCCAAATTATTCCTATATATGGTTGGCTCTATTGGCCGTTGCAGCATACTGTGCTGTTTGTTTCATTGTGTGGTCCACAGCAATTCCAAGATCCTTCTCTTGATGGCAGTGTTCCAGTGTAGATCTCAGTAGCATAAACTGGTATTTTAGATTTTTTTCCCCCAATATGCCTCACTTTATGCTTGTCTATATAAAATTCCATTAGCCTTTTGTCACATATCCTTTATCTGTATGATGTTTTTTGCAAAGAATAAATGTTATCTTTTGATAACTAATTGGTTGCCAATAAAATGGCAAATTTTTCAACTGTAATCTCTGGGCTGGTGTATTTTAGTTTGGTAGTAAGGTGTCAATGAGTATGATTTGAGCATCTTCTCTTTTAAAGAAGCAGTGCTTCTAAGACCTTACTCTCATATTATCATGCATTCCATAAGACTCTATTCCTTTCACCATGCATTCTGCAATCTTCACAGATGATGTTAATCAGCTCTGCAGACTAAGGCCTTCCTTGGCAAGAAGATAGAGAGTATTCTCTCTGGAATATTGCCTGTTGGACTATATGGCGGCACATTTTGGAACACCCATTCATCAGTCACCATATCAAATTTCTTAACTGGGCAAGATAGAGACTTTCAGGCAAAGTGCTTGATGATTCTTCTGTGAACTTGACTTCCTCTGTGTTTCCCTGATGGTGCACCAGAGGAGAGAAAACTGGATTCTCTTCCAAATCAGGGTCAGCAGACTAGCACTATATCACCTACTGCATAAAGGTCATACAGCAAGGGCTGTTGCCCCCCCCAGTTTTATCCAAACGGCAGAATATACTTTTCAACAAGCCAAAGGTACGCTCTATCACAGAGCAAATCAATGAGTATGCCTCATTGTATCTCCTCTCTGCTGGTGTTCCAGATTTAGTAACAAGGATGAGAGGCCAGGGCCAGCAGCCATATCCTGCATCAACTGAGTAACAAAGTGCCTATGAAGTGCTGGATGCAGACTATATGATGTGTAGCACAGCTCAGAGGGTTAGTCCTTCACCCTTCAATTACATGTCTTAAAAGTGTAGATGTAGGTGTAATGCTTACAGTACATTACAAGGCTGACCCCAGAGGCTTCACTGTTGTTAATACCACCCCTTTAAAGCAATGGCATTGAGACTTCAGACATGAGTGAACAAAAACATGCCAACAGTCACAAAACTTTTGTTCTAACTTTTAAACCTTCCCAAGCCAGACCCTATCTTGTGATGAAACATCCAAGCACTGTTTATAAGGTATCTCACTCTAATGGATAATAACAGAATGGATATTAAATGATTTAAGCTTGGATATTTACTGTATCTGCATCCTTTACTACATAGCAGTCAAAGGTTATCCATCACCCTATCACATATTTGCCTATATTTACATAGTTATTTTTGTTTTTATGCCCTAGACCCTATAAGCATGCCATGCAAATTAGTCTTTGTTATAGCAGTATATGACTGCAAAGGTTTGGCATTAAACAATCCTAAAGCAGATGACTTCTCTCAAAGTCAACTTTTTGTTTTGCATACCAGGTTTTCCTAGTCTCCCCTCTGGGCTAATATTGCCAGTGGATCCACACCCGATTTGGTAGTGTGTCATGCCAGCAGATAGAAACAGCCAGGGAACTAAGAATACAGCTATTAACATCAAAGGGCCCAAATCTGGAGTTGAAACACTGAGAATGGTGACCAGCGAGACAAAAACTTGTTAACCTGTTTCTGAAGCACTTTCTGCTGAAGTCTTTTTAAAATATTTCTCTCAAAAGTAGAGAATCTCAGCGTAACTTTTGTAAATGTTATTCCATTGTATCGTAATCTTCCTTCTCTATCTACTTCTACTTGGTTTTCTTTTGATGATGTATCCTCTGTTGAAGTTTCTAACATCATATCTTCAATGAACAATGTGTTTTGTCCCTCGACTAATGCCCCTATTACACTTTTCAAGGCATGCAATGACAGTATTGCTCCACTGTTAACTTCTACTGTCAACAAATCTATCCAATCTGGATGTGCCCCAGACAGACAGTCTCAAAAAGGCAGTCATCAAACCTCTCTTGAAGAAACCCCATTTGGATCTGTCTGATCTTTCTAACTATAGGCCAATTTCATCTTTACCATTTGTTTCCAAAATTATTGAATGTGTCGTGCTACAACAACTTACAGATTTTATAGAGGACAATGAGATACTTGATCCCTATCAATTTGGATTTAGACGTGCTATGAGCACTGACTTACTACAAGTTTCATTGATAGATATCATCAAATGTGACCTCAATAATGGTCAACAATTTCTACTTGTCTCACTAGATATCTCCTCAGCTTTTGACACTGTCGATCATGAGATTCTTGGTTTTCGTCTGTGTGAATGTGGGATAACAGGAAATGTTTTAAATTGGCTCTTATCTTACCTTCATAATCGGACCCATCAAGTTAAATTCAACAATCAATTCTCTACATTCTATAGACTAAAATCTGGTGACCCTCAAGGTTCTGTCTTGTTGGCAGCGTTATTTAATCTTTATCTAGCTCCAATTTCCAAACTTCTTGCCAATGTCTCAGATGATTACAAAATACATGCTGACATTCAACTTTTCATTCATTTGCACCGTACATGGTATAAAACACCCTTGAACATTTTCAACTTTGTATTTCTTCCATGAAACAGTGGTTTCATCAAAACAAAATTTCTTTTAATACTGCAGAAACTGAGTTTCCATCAATCCATAGACCTCACTCTGTTCCTCCGTTTGACTCTGTGTCAGTTGATAATCTCAATGTCTGGATTGAATCCTCTCTCTCTTTCCAACCCCAAATCAAGTCTGTAATTAGAGCTGGTTTCTTTAAATTATGTATATTAGCTGGTCTACATCATCTTTTACATTATCAAGATTTTCTCATCATTGTTCATGCAATTATTTTTCCTCATATTGACTATTGCAATAGCCTTTATTTTGGTCTTCCCTTTAATTCTTTATATTCATTATAACTTCTTAATTCTGCTGCTAGACTGATTACTGGTGTTAAACATTTTGATCATATCACTCCTATTCTTGAAAAACTGAATCCAACAAAGAATACATTATAAAATTAGCCAGACTATCTTTAAGCTCTTAAGTGCAGATTCTTGTTCATGGGCAAATGCTTTATTGAAAATCTATAAACTATCTTGAAAATTTAAATCTTCTCAATGTGGACTTTTGGACATCCCATCTGTATATCATGCCCACCTTTCAGTAAATAGGGAGTCTACTTTCTCTGTTGCAGCACCTATTTTCTAGAATTCGTTACTGATGGATCTCTGGCTACAAGAATGTCTTAAGAAATGTTTTAAAAGAGGTCTGAATTTCTTATTGAAGAAGGCATTTCTTTAATAACAGTTTGCTAGACTTCTTTTATTAGGCATTAGCAGCTCGTTTTTTTCTGTTTGTTAGTCTACTGAATGTTTTTATATTTATATTTTTATATTTATGTTTTTATTAGGAGTGTTATTTTTATTGTAAATCACTTAGACCTTTTTGTGTTAAGCAATTAATAAATTAAATAAATGAAATGAAATTTTTGCACGATATTTTATTCCTGTAGCCAAATAACCCCGAGTTATTTTTTCCTAACATCTGCAACATTTCAAGTATTAATGTGCAATAATTATATCATGAGATGTGAAAGAAAAAAAAAATCACCCTCAGCATAATTTGCATGTTTTCCCTATTTGAATCAATTTAGTGAAAAAAGTTTTTAACGTGCAATGTGAAAAAATTGTATGCAAAATTGGGCATTTAACATGTGAAAAGAGTGTTTTTGATGCAATAAAGCATTATCACAGCTTAAAGAATGAGTCTGGTAGATTACTTTAATGTCTGCCAATATTTCTAAAGAATTTGTTGAAATTCTTGATGCGTAGATTCAAATTGACCAATAATCATATTTCCTTCATTTGTGCTTCTATTTGTATACAAATCTTTTCTGCTTCACTCTTGGTGGTGTCTACTATCAAAAATATAAGGTTAAAAGCACATTTATTTAATATCACAATCCATTTAGAAAACTCCTCATCTTCAATATATATTTTAGGCTGTTTCAGTACTCTAAGTTCCTGTGGTATTCTTTGATGTTTAATATACTCTAAGGGCCAGATTTTAAAAGGTTACGCGTGTAAATCTTGGGCCTTATGTGCGCCAGGCCAATTTTCAAAGGGCCCGGCCACGTGTGTAAGTCCCGGGGTAAGCGAAAGGGGCGGTCTGGGGGGGCAGGGCAGTCCAGGAGCAGGGCGGGGCTAGAGGAGCCCGGCACAGCGGTCATTTGCCACTGTGCTGGGGATTGCATGTCAGCGCGCGCAACTTGCTCCTGCTGAAACGTAGGACAAAGTATTTGGGGGGGGGGATTTAGGATAGGGGAAGGGAAGTTAGGCTAGGGGGTTGGGAGGTTTCCTCCCAGTCCTTTCTTAATTGGAGTGGACTGGGAAGGAACAGGGGGAAGTCCCCGATGTGTCGCTGTGTGTATTTGCAGATTTCTACCCCCTCTTGCTCGTGCTGACCTGGCATTTTATAACATGCACACGCCAGCACGTTATAAAATCACGCGTCCACAATGTTTTAAAATCTACTCATAAGAGTATTCACATGTAGTTCTGAATGGATTCTCTCTCTGGACAACACCATTACATTTGGCCAGTGTTTACACTTACTGCATCATATAAGTTGCTTCAAACAATGATGGTTCTTGTATAATACACGCTGCGTGTCTTTTTGAATAACTTTTTGAATAACACTTCCAAAGTGCTTCTGGTGGAAAACCAGTAATATACTACACATAGCAAACTACTATAGCCAGATAATAGATCAACCCAACCACTAAAACAGTTATTTGCTGTATACTTTTTTATAAAAATCTTTTTTCTGGTTTTACAGAACCACCATATCTGAAGGCCACTAAACTTGCATTTAATTCAATGATCCTTATTTCTGTATAATCATCCATCCTCATTTTTTTTGTTGCACTAAAAATATCCTTCATATTTTTGAAAACCAGACGTAAGTGAATTGTTCAATACACACATCCAGCAAATGTGGGATAATGTCATTTTTTGTTAGAAAAACATCAAGTCCACACATTTTGGCTATGGATTATTTTGGCTACTTTGGAGAAGAAAGATAAGATGAACTTATAGCTTTCTTGCAAGTAATGAGTTTTGCTGGATGTATTATGCATTTTTCCAAAATTTGAAGGAAATTTTTAGTGCAACCAAAAATTGTGGACCAGTTGTAAAGAAATAAAGCTCATTGACAAATGTCATACAAGCTCAATAGCCTTCAGGATAGGATGGTCCTATAAAATCGGATAGATTTTTATAAAAATATATACAGCAGATATTGGTTTTAGTGGTTGCATATACATACATATACATGTTTTATAACTGATTTAAAAATTATAAGGGTCTTTTATATGTGCAAAACAAAATGTATACCACATACCTCAGTGTACGAGTTGCTAAGTTTGGTCTTTTTTGACATCTCTACTAAGATTCCGTCTTGGTTAGTTTGCCATTATTTACATCTATTTCGTATAAACTATTGCTGACGTTTTGGTTTATACAGTCCACGCTTCACTATTTGTCACTATCCCCAAATCCCAAGATAAAAATCTGTTTGGATTACTAATTTAAAGTATGTGTCTCCTCTAAACATAGTAACACAGAATTGAAAAAAGAAAGACCAAATGGTCCATCCAATCTGCCCAGCAAGTTTCTTGTGGTAGTAAACTGCCACTCTGTGCAGGTTACCCCCAAGCCTTATATATTAACAAAGCATCATTTTTACTGGGTGATGAGCCATCTTGAAAATTCAGACAATGTTGCTTGACGAGCTTTGCTTTTGAGCTTGGCCGCAGAAGCAATCCTGTGCTTTTTCCCTTATGGCTGTGTATCAGAAAGCCAGACTAATAGTCGGGGCCCAAGTTGGTTGTCCTCTGAATCCAATTTCCCTTTTCCCCCCACGCCAAAGCGGAAAGCGATGTCAAAGCAGAGACCAGTTGCATCAAAAGCATCAAGGCTCATTGTTAAGGGGTTACTCCCATGCATCTTTTTCTACATTTCAGTTCTTTAGCCTTTAGGGATCCATAATGTTTACACCATGCCTCTAAAGGCTGAAGGACGGAAATGTAAAAAAGGGACAGAAATTAAGAAAACTGCCCCCTTTTACTTAAAAGGGAAGAAACTGGTGGGGGGGGGGGGCATTTGTGGAATAGGGAAAAGCAAAATGGAGGGGAACTCTAGATGCTCAAGTACATAGCATAATATAGTATATACAGAGGGTTTTTTTTTTTAATTAAACTTGGGTGAACCCTTGTTTATCTCACTATGCTGCTGTATTTACATTTTGCCAGTATAAATTTGGAAAAGATCTGTATTGCAAAAATATCAACAGCAGCTGGTAGGAGAGGTGGCATGCAAGAAAAGTTAAAAAAATTATTATTGCTGCTGGTTTTTAATTTGGGTCCCAATTTTTCTATTACTCAGTCCTTCATTTCCTTTCTTTTTAAAGAAACAAGAGAACCCAGTTTGAGGAGACAGCCATATTTTTTCCAAAAGCAATTCAGATTTTCTAAATTGCTCTCTCTCTGGGCCCACTTCATTAATGCTTTTTCTGCTTCTAGGGGAAAAAGCATTTAGTAAATCAGGTCTTATATGTTTACAAGCAAGTACAGAAGCTCACAAATCACACTATGATCAGACTGTTGATCATGCAAAGAAATAAAAACACAGCTGGCCCTCGACAATAATGCATGTTTCCTAGGATACATGTTAAGTGCTTATCTCTGTTATTACCACCAGTATTCCAACTTGACAGCTGGTGGATGACATGGCATTTCTGTAGATAAATTCTCTCAGTGGCTTTTATAGTAAAGAAAATATATTAAAGCTGTGTATAGATATTTCTTTCTATTTTTGTGATCACCTTTCTCATTATTATTCATTTTACCTTAAAAAGGAAGGATTTTCACCAAGATTACATAACAGGCATTACATTTCAACCGAAATGTCTGGTGCCATCTACAACTCAAAACTGAAAAACTAAGAAAAATCTTCTAGTGAAACACCTAGTTCTCCAGATAGGAATTTTTTTCTTTTAAAAGTTCCTTTTGTTCTAAAAATGTAGAAGTAGATCTAGGATACATACCATTGGGCTTTATAAGTGTTTTACTTTTGCTCTGTATGCCATTTTCATCTTTAGTCCTATGATCGGCTTTCAGAGTTACAGATTCTACCTTCCCAGCTTCTTTTGCTGCCCACCTCTCTCTCTCCATTCTGTTAAAAGCACGCTTTCCAGTACACGGGCTTCTTCTGGTCTCCAGTGTCTCACTGTCCTTAATGGCACTGCTTGTCTCAGGTATGCAGATGAGTTGTCGTCTGCACTGCGTTCTTTTCAAACTGGATTTGGGAGGAGAGCTTTGTACACAAATGTCAGACTCATTCTGTGACAGAGAACTTCCACGTTTCTCTGCCTCTAAATTCTCAGCTGGAGTTGCTGCATTTCCTTGATAGTGAGGATTTGGTTCATATAGTGTCCTTTCCAGGCCAGGAAAACAAATCACTGCCAAAAACCAATGGGCACTGCAAAGTTAAGAAACACGAGTTAAAAGTTGTTCAGAAACATAAAAAAATCTCAGTATAAATCAATAAAATCTATTTTTAGCTAGTTCCCTGCTCTGAACATGTTATATTCTGCATTGAAAGCCAATTTCATGTATAACCAAAATACACAAGACAACAGGAATTTCTGATTGTGATGGTTGGCAATCAAGGTTCACAACTGGAAACTGACTGGGTAATACACTAGCTCTATATAAATAAAGCTAGAAGTTACCACCCAATGTTTTCACCTCAATGTACTTCCCACAACTTGTACTTAATCTTTAACCTTCTGACTGCCAAGCTGTTTCTCACCCTTATGGACAAAGGAAATTTGTGTGTGTTTGAGGGGTAGAGGGAGGGAGCTTTGTAACACTAATTTCAAACCACAAAAACATACTCATGTTTACTTTGGAAAATCACATTTCCTTTTCTTTGCAGTGCAATCAGGGGTTTTCATTGGTACAAAGCTCTTGTGACTGCCATGTATGATGTACCATAAGAACATAAGAAATTGCCATACTGGGTCAGACCAATGGTCCATCAAGCACAGCATCCTGTTTCCAACAGAGGCCAAACCAGGCCACAAGAATCTGGCAAATACCCAAACACCAAGAAGATCCCATGCTACTGATGCCAGTAGTAGCAGAGGCCATTCCCTAAGTCAATTTGATTAATAGCAGTTAATGGACTTCTCCTCCAAGAACTTATCCAAACCTTTTTAAAACTCAGCTATACTAACTGCACTAACCACATCCTCTGGCAACAAATTCTAGAGCTTAATTGTGCTTCTGTTTTTAGATGTTTATAGATTGTAAATTGGAGAAATTACTTACCTGATAATTTCACTTTCCTTAGTGTAGACAGATGAACTCAGGACCAAAGGTATAGTGTATCCTGTTAGCAGTTGGAGATGGATCAGATTTCAATCTGACTTCAGCCCCTAGTACATATATCTCTGCAGGAAGTGCAGCTCTTCAGTATTCTCCTTGAAAAGCATTGTGAATATATGTGTGACTGACTGATTAACTTAAAAATGAGGTTAACTTGAATAACTTCATAACTTGGTTAAACGTTCAAACTTGATTAACTTGAACTGTTGATTGACTATAGTGGGAGACCGCCAGTGTACTCAACTGGAAAGCGTCGGCACCCGGCAGGGTGGATGCCCTAGGTAAATGAAAACATGGCTTACCCTTGAATTATTTGAAAGGCCATGCGTAACGGCAGCCAAGGGTGGGACGCTGAGTCCATCTGTCTACACTAAGGAAAACAAAATTATCAGGTAAGTAATTTCTCCATTTCCTAGCGTGTAGATGGACTCAGGACCAATGGGATGTATAAAAGCTACTCCCGAACTGGGTAGGAAGCTGCCCGTGACTCACTTAATATTGCCCTTGCAAATGCCGTGTCCTCCCGAGCCTGAACGTCCAGACGGTAGAATCTGGAGAAAGTATGGATGGAGGACCATGTAGCCGCCCTGCAGATCTCGGCAGGTGACAGCATTCTAGTTTCTGCCCAGGATACTGCCTGGGCTCTGGTAGAATGGGCCTTGACCTGTAGAGATGGTGGCTAGGCAGCTTCTATGTAGGCCGCCTTGATGACTTCCTTGATCCAGCGGGCGATGGTTGCTCGCGAGGCTGCTTCCCCTTGTCTCTTTCCGCTGTGAAGGACGGAAAAGGTGGTCCGTTCTTCGTACAGGTTCCGACATTTCCAGGTATCTGGATAGGAATCTGCCGATGTTGAGGTGACGTAGACTACGGGCTTCTTCCGAATTCTTCAAGCCGTCCGTCGTTGGTAGCGAGATGGTCTGGTTGAGGTGGAAGTGTGAGACCAATTTGGGGAGGAAGGAGGGAACCGTGCGTAGTTGGATGGACCCCGGGGTGAGCCTGAGGAACAGCTCCCGGCAGGACAGTGCTTGTAGATCCGAGATGCGGCGGGCTGAACACACTGTCTTTAAAGGTTAACAGGCAGAGGGGACAGGCCTCGGAGGGGTCTGAAGGTGGTTCCCGCTAGGAAGTCCAAAACGAGATTGAGATTCCACAGAGGTACTGGTCACTTTAGTGGTGGACGAATGTGTTTGACTCCTTTTAGGAAGCGTGACACATCCGGGTGAGAAGCTATGCTGTTGCCCTCGCTCTTGGAGCCGTAGCATGACAATGCGGCCACTTGTACTTTGATGGAGTTGAGGGACAGACCCTTCTGTAGTCCATTCTGTAAGAATTCCAGGATCACAGAAACTTTAAATGAGCGTGGCTTGATGTTGTGGTCTTCGCACCAGGCTTCAAATACTCTGTAGATCCTTATGTACGTTAACGATGTGGAGAACTTGCATGCTCGGAGGAGAGTGTCGATTACCGCCCCCGAGTATCCGCTCTCAGGCGGCCCTCTCAATGGCCAGACCGTAAGAGAATTGAGCTGGGTCCTCGTGGAGGATCGGACCTTGTTGTAGCAGGTCCCGAGGGTTCCCTGCCAGCAGTCTTCTCATGTCTGCCTACCAGGGTCTTCTTGGCCAATCTGGAGCCACCAGAAGAACTAGTCCCTTGTGTAGTTGTATCTTGTGAATGATCGCGCCCAATAGGGGCCATGGCAGGAAGGCGTATAGTAGAGTCCCCGGTGGCCAGGTCTGTACCAGGGCATCGATCCCATGGGACTGCGGTTCCCGCCTGCGGCTGAAGTATCTGGATACTTGCGCCTTGGATCTGTTTACCAGAAGGTCCATGTCCGGTGTCCCCCACCAATTCACTATCAATTGGAAGGCAGCAGACGACAGCCTCCATTCTCCTGGGTCTAGACTTTCCCTGCTGAGGAAGCCTGCTGTGATGTTGTGGATGGCGGAGATCTCCTGGAGGTTTGCTTCCGCCCACGCCATCAGGGGGTCTATTTCTAGGGACCCCTGTTGGCTCCTGGTTCCCCCCTGACGGTTGATGTAGGCCACTGTCGTGGCGTTGTCCGACATTACTCTGACTACTTTGTTTCGGAGTCTGTGAGCAAACCGCAGACAGGCCAGTCTGACTGCCCGCACTTCTAGGCGGTTGATGTTCCATCCCGCCTCTTCTGCGTTCCACTGCCCTTGGGCGGTTAACTCCTCGCAGTGTGCTCCCCATCCTCGTAGACTGGCATCTGTGGTGAGTAGGGTCCAGGTTGGGGAGGATAGTCTTGATCCCTGGCTTATGTGGCTGGCCTGCAGCCACCACCGTAGTTGGGTCCGAATTCTGCCCGGGAGTGATAGACGTATGGTGTAGTTCTGGGACCGCGGGCTCCACCGTGATAGGAGGGAGTGCTGTAGGGGACTCATGTGGGCTCGTGCCCATGGCACAACTTTCAGGGTGGATGCCATCAGCCCGAGGACTTGCAGGTAATCCCATGCTGTGGGACGAGGATCGTTCAAGCAAGGTTTGCAGCCGGTTCCACAATTTTGATCTCCTTGTGAGGGTCAGGCTGACCTTGTCCTCTTTGGTGTTGAATCGGACTCCTAGGTATTCCAGCGACTGAGAAGGCTGTAGGGAGCTTTTGTTTGTGTTGACCACTCATCCTAGGCTCTCCAGTAGAGTTATGACTCTGCTGGTTGCTTGGTGGCTTTCCTCCGGTGACTTTGCCCTGATCAGCCAGTCGTCCAGGTAAGGGTGAACGAGGATTTCTTCCTTCCTCAGTGTTGCTGTCACCACTATTACCTTGGTGAATGTCCGGGGTGCTGTGGCTAACCCGAAGGGTAGTGCCCGGAACTGGTAGTGACGGTTCAGGACTTTGAAGCTTAGGTAACGCTGGTGTTCCTGATAAATTGGGATGTGTAGGTAGGCCTCAGAAAGATCCAGGGATGTGAGAAACTCTCCCGGTTGTATCGCCCTTATTACGGATCGTAGGGTTTCCATGCGGAAGCGGGGAATCCTCAGGTGGCGGTCGACCGATTTGAGGTCCAGGATGGGCCTGAATGTTCCCTCTTTCTTGGGGACAATAAAATAAATGGAATAATGGCCAATATTTATTTCTTGTGGAGGCACTGAGGTTATGGCCTCGAGGGCCAATAGCCTGGACATTGTAGCTTCCACTGCCACCCTTGTCCGGAGGGCTTCATAGAAAATCCAGGTAGTACCCCTCCCGAATGATGGCTAGGACACATTTGTCCGAAGTTATCTCGACCCATCTGCGGTAGAATAGGGCTAGTCTGCCCCCTATGGCTTCTTCCCTTGGATGGGTTGGCTGAATCTCATCGTGGAGTGCGGCTGGGGCCAGTACCCGAGCTGGTTCCCCTTTTGTTGTGCTTGGTCCGAAAGGACTGGTTCCTGCCCGTAGGGCGGGGGACTTGATAGTTGCTCCTGTAAGGATTGAAGCGCTGTGAACTTCTGCCCCTGGAGGACCTGGGGAAGGGTCGCTGGTTTCTCTTCGTCTTATCTTCCGGTAGGCGCAGCAATGGGGACACGCCCCACTTGTCAGCCAGTTTCTCTAGTTCGCTGCTGAACAGGAGGGATCCTTTGAAGGGCATCCTCGTGAGGCGCGTTTTGGAAGATGCGTCGGCCGACCAGCTTCTGAGCCAGTTGCCTCCTGGCTGCCACCGCAGAGGACACTCCTCTGGCCGCGGTACGCACTAGGTCGGAGACAGTGTCCGCAAGGAATGATACTGCAGGTTCCATGTCTTCTCCCGCGGTGTTGTTCCTGGTTTGTGATAAGCAGGCACGTGTCACCACGGTGCAGCAGGCCGCAATTTGTAGCGACATAGCGGCAATGTCAAATGACTGAGGATGGACTCCAGACGCCGGTCATGTGCATCCTTGAGCGCAGCTCCTCCCTCCACTGGGATGGTAGTGCGCTTGGAGACCACGCAGACCATGGCATCAACTCTTGGGCATGCAAGAAGATCTTTGGTTGCTGGATCCAGAGGGTACAGAGCTGCTAAAGATCGTCCCCCCTTGAATGTGGACTCCGGAGCATTCCATTCCAGGTCAATCAGCTGCTGTGCTGCTTGTAACAGAGGGAAATGGCGAGAAGTCTGTCGAAGACCCTCCAGCAGGGGGTTCAGTTTAGGGTCCCCCGAAGTACCTGGGCCTGGGATAGCGAGCTCCGTCAGGCACTGGTTGACCAGGTCTGGGAGCTCGTCCTTTGTGAAGAAGCGCCTCATGGTTTGGTGAGGCTCTGTCCACGGGAGGAGCTCCCCTTCTTCTAAGGGTTTGGCTACCTCCTCAGAGATGTCAGAGTCCCCATAGGTAGGGCTTCTGGGTAGTGGAAGCCTGTGCCTAAGTCTTGAAGGGCCTGGGGCATGAGGGTCCTCCTGTGGAGCATGTGGCAGGTCAGCCTGAGGTTCAGTTTGCATTTGAACAAAGGCGTGAATCCCCTTGAAGAACTCCACCCATGAGATCGATGCTGGGTCAAAGCTGAGGGGCGCTGGTTCCTTGGGGGTCCCCGTCTGTGGGAGGTCCCCCTGGCTAGGTCCGGGGTACCCCCTGAGAAGCTAGAACTCGGCCCTGGGTGGGACTGGCCCTGGACTGGGTCTCCCAGGGCCTCTTCGCACTGCGTGCACAGGGCGTCGGCCCCCTCACTTTGTGTGGCTCTGATGTGGCACGCTGGGCAGAGGCCTTGAGCCTTTATCCCTATTTCTGGAGGTGCCATGGCTGTCGGCGCGTAAACTCTTTTGTGCTCCGGTGCGCTTAAGATGAGTGTGTAGTTGTGTGCGTAGCTGTGCGTTCAGTCGTAGATATGCGCCCGGCTCTGTGTGCGCAACTTACGTGCAAGGTTTTATGTGCGTGTACGTTTATGCGCACACGTGCTTTGTGCGCCTATCTCGAATTGTGCGCTGGCGAACGGCGCAGCGAATAGGGCCAAGATGGAGACAGGGAGCATGTGGGCAATATGGCGACCCCTTCGGAGGGTCTCCACGTGGGTAGACCCTCGGAAATAGCCGGGGCTTGGCCCTGCTAGGGCAGACAACCCGGTGGCATTGGTCCCAGCCAGTGACCTGTGCTCCTCCTCGATCCTCGGAGACTGGATTCAAGCAGAAGATTTCTACCTTACCTTGTCTTCGGTGCTTCCCGGTTTCGTCCCGGGCGGTCTTCGGCTGTGGGGGGAGAGGGCAAATATCTTCACCGCCGTGCTCAAGGGTGCACTCGCTGCCTCTCAGCCGCGCCCGAGTGATCGGGGGCTAGGTCCTCGCCATGATTCGGCCGCCGGACCGAGGCTTACCTCAGAGGGACCACGGAAATCACCTCGGGTATCTCAACTGGGGGAGGGACCCGAGGGTATCACCGCAGGAGAGCGGAGCTTGTCTTCAGGTAGGTTTCTTCTTTAAATTTGTATTTTCTTCTTTGAATTTGGTTCTAATGCTGTGAGAGCATGCAGATAGTCCCTAACTGCTATGGAGATGGAAAATACTGAAGAGCTGCACTTCCTGCAGGGGTATATGTACTAGGGGCTGACATCAGATTGAAATCTGATCCGTCTCCAACTGCTAACAGGCGTACACTATACCCATTGGTCTTGAGTCCATCTGCCACACGCTAGGAAAACAGGTATTTATATTCCATCTAATTAGGGATTCTTTGAGAGTATTAAATATCTGTTAATAGTGTTTTCATGGCATGGTATTAATGCCAGCTATTATATCCCATTAATTTAAATGCACGGCTTGAAATGTTGTAACAGCCCCACACAGCCTAGCAATCCACCCATCCTAAATACACATTCTCCATAGTATGGACCCCCACAGCCTCAGCACACACATCCCCACTAATCACAGCACACATGACCTCACACCATACCCAGCCCCACCCCCAAACAGCCTCAGTGCTCATATCCCCCACAGCCCACTCTCCCAACACCACTCAAGTCACCCCACCCCACTAGCACTCTTCAAGAGCTGAGGAGTATAGATGTCCACCTTCTGATATGGCCTCCAGAGGCCAAAGAGTGGAGTTCCTCCCCCTCAAAAAATCCTCCAGGGGCTGAAGAGTGGAACTGCTAGTGTGTCCTATTCCTTTGCTAACCACTTACGGCTGCTTAGCAGGGCCAATGGAAGGAGAAAGCAAGCAGAAATACCTTGGGCCACTCCTCCCTTGCGGCCTAACTTGTGCTTCCTTCCTCCTGGCTGTTTGCTTAGCAACAATAAGTGGTATCAGTGGAGGAATGGATACACTCTTCAGCTTCATCAGTGTTTTTCAATTTAAATGGATAGAACCAATTTCAAATTGTGTGTGTGTGTGTGTGTGGGGGGGGGGGGGGGGAGGGGGAGAGAGATGGCATGGTGAGAGGAAAGTTATTGAATTCTGTTGGTTGAAACAGAAAATCAGAAGCCCTACCAACAATTCCTTCTAAATCATAAAATTTAGTGGAACCGATATGTTTTTCAGAAATAATCCTTCATTTCAAGAAAGATTACAGATAAGGTAAAATTGCTAATCTCCAACTGGTGCTTTCCACAGATGGCTGAATAAAACAGCCACACATCATCATCCAACATTAATGAGATGGAAAGTTCTCAGAGCTCAGAAAGACAGAGGTCATCTTTCTGAGCATGTAAGGACCTTCCTACACAGCCACAGCAGATCTTTTCAGTCTTTCTAGCAAGCTGACCTCCAGTTTTAAAGGAGAAGGGTGAGATTGTGCAGCTCATTTGTCCTGCTGTCTACAAAGAATACCTATTTCATGAGGGCAGCTCAGCTTTCTCTATGGACAAGCAGGACAAGAATCAGCTACACAAGTGGGAACTCTCAAGCTGAAGGTTGTATAGAAATCTTTGTTGTATGAGAGGAAAGTTGCCTGCACTTGTGTCATCGGTATGCAAATGAGCAGCTCTGCTCTCCACTCCCTGAGAAGTTCACTACCAGTGTGTTATTGTGATTGATGAATGAGCTCCTTTGCTCACTCACTGTTTCTTGAAACATGCCCTGCCCCTATGCTACTATGACTGCAGCAGGAGAGAGGAGAGTAGTTCTAGGAGCAGCAGTTGAGGATAGATGCAGTGCCAGCAGGCCCTTCCTGTTGGCTGATAGAGGAGAGACAGACCCATGGCAGCACTGGAGAGACTAGAGTGCCAGCGGGTCCTCTTCACCTGCCAGCAAAGAACAGACTCCCGCGATGGTGTTGGAGAGACTGGAGTGCCGGCAAGCCCACCACCCCCACTGGTGGAGAACGGAGACACACCTGTAGTAGTACTGGTGTGATGGCAGGGCCACCACCCCCTACCGGCAGACAGAGAGGGATCCACAACCACATACGAGCCTGGAGTGCCAACGAGGAACCCAAATCTCTTGCCGGTGGAAGGGACAGAGATCTATGGGTGCCAAAGAGAGAACTGCCAGGTATGGGGAGGGAAAAGGAGGAAGCTGACAAACTGTAAGGAAGTTGAGAGAGAAGGTAGGAAGGAAAAGAGGGTGAGATAGCCCACATTGCCCTGTCCTTGAAAGGGTTTAAATATTAGTTTTAAATATTTTTTTTGAGAAGCATGTAACCCATATTATAGACAGAGGTTAAAAGATAAAGCTGAGGGAAATCGTTAAATAGACTTTTTAAGACAGCTTGGCCAAAACTTCTATCTTAACATGAGGTATTTTCTAGGCAGTAATGAGAAATAAAGGTATGGATGGAAGACCAAGTGGAAGTTCTGCATGTGTGTTCTATGAAAGCAGTGCAAAGATGTGTTAAGGAAGCTATCATAACTCTGACTTGATGGGACTTCATTTTATTCTGACGATACTGCCCGATTGATTAGAGCAATAAATATATTATAGAGATCCAAGCTGAATAAGTTCTCTTTTTAACTGAGTCCTAATTTTGTGGACTGTAGGCGACAAAGAGTTGCAAAGGCTTCCTATAAGATTTTTCTTCTAGAATAAAGCTCTTCTGCAATCCAAAGTATGAAGATCCTGTTTACCACTGTTAGCATATGTTGGAAATAATTTTGGCAAAACAATGGGTTGGTTTAAATGAAATTGAGACCTCTTTTGGTAGAAGTTTACAATAAGTTTTTAAAACAACTCTGATGTGGAATACTTGACTATAGGAGAGTACAATAGCAAGGCTTAAAGTTCACATACTCTCCTGGCAGGTGCAACTGCAATAAAAAAATACAACTTTCCAAGAAAGAAACTTCAGGTCTGCTATCATTAAAGGCTTGAATGGTTGATCCAGGAGCTGAGTGAGAAGTATATTTATTTATTTATTTTATTTATTTAACACTTTTCTATACCGACCTTCATGGTAGAGACCATATCAGATCGGTTTACATCGAATTGGGGAACTGAACCATGAACAGTAACCAAAAACAATAGGTTGAACACGAAGAACAAAGTTACATTTAACAGGGAAATTAAACTTGGAAGCATAGACTGCTGGAAGGAAGGAAAGGCTTGAGACAGAAGAAAGATTATTAGTATAAACAAAAGCTGAATCCCAGAGTACAGTAGGATCCTGATTTAGACCTTTCATGAATCTGGCCACCCTCAATTGATAAGATATAGGAAGACCTTTGAAATTTTCATGGTATGCTGCTATAGTACTGAGACAGTTTGTTTTCAACCCTCATTTAAACAGGCTTAATAGATATGGAAGCAATAAAAGAACGAGATACGTAAGGGTTCTTGATGCAGAGTAGAGCACCAGATAAAAACCTTTTCCATCTGAAGTTCCAAGATCTTCTCACTGAACATTTTCTAGATGCTAAGAGAATTTTGACCACTTTAGAAGATAACAGTAGAGAAGATATTAGCTTGCTTTCAACATCCATGCAATGTGAGCCAACAAATGAAGATTGGAATCTAGAACAGTCCCTTCACTCTATATGTTCAGGGATGGGAATATGCATAAACTTATTGGATATCGAACAGCTAGGTGCTGTAGCCAGGGAAAGCAAACTTAGCAAGCTCAAAATGGAGCTATCAAAATTATCTGACCATTTTCCATTCTTAAATTCTCAAATGCTTTGGTTATAAGTAGAAATAAGGAAAATGCATACAGCAGTGCTGGACTCCATGGAATTGAGCAGGCACCTGCTGCCAGACTTTCCTCTACAGTATGTTTGTTGTTTAATAGGGCTGCAAATAGATCTATGATCAGGGTGCCCCAGAATCGGAACACTTCCTGCGTTACTTGACTGCCAAATACCATTTGTGTGACAATAACTGGCGACAGTTTTTATGCTCTCTGATATTTTCTTCCTGGAAGATAAGACAGCTTGAAGAAGAACTTTTGGGGAAACTGCCCATTTCCAAATTTGGTAAGCTTCCTGACAAAGGTTTAAGGAGCCTGCCTCACCATCTTTATTAATACAGAACATGCCACTTGGTTGGTGTGTTTGAAATTAAAATTACTTTGTTTTGTAACCAGGGACTGAATATTTTGTTCCAATTGTTTATCAAAGAAGCATACAACATGGTTACAAAACCAATAAACAAACTTAACTAATATAAAAAGAAAAGAAGCGACGATACACAGAAAAATACCACGATACAAATTATAAACAATACAGTACAAGACAGGACAGTTGTCCTAAAATTAAGAAACAAGGGTGTTAAACCATAATACTATCATGCAATCAGGAGGCGATGTCCTTTCGTGGATTACAAACTGGTTAAAAGACAGGAAACAGAGAGTAGGAATAAATGGTTAATTTTCTCAGTGGAAAAGGGTAAACAGTGGAGTGCTTCAGGGATCTGTACTTGGACTGGTGCTTTTCAATATATATATAAAAGATCTGGAAAGGAATACGACGAGTGAGGTTATCAAATTTGCAGATGATACAAAATTATTCAGAGTAGTTAAATCACAAGCGGATTGTGATACATTACAGGAGGACCTTGCAAGACTGGAAGATTGGGCATCCAAATGGCAGATGAAATTTAATGTGGACAAGTGCAAGGTGTTGCGTATAGGGAAAAATAACCTTTGCTGTAGTTACGCGATGTTAGGTTCCATATTAGGAGCTAACACCCAAGAAAAAGATCTAGGCATCATAGTGAATAATACTTTAAAATCGCTGGCTCACTGTGCTGCAGCAGTCAAAAAAGCAAGCAGAATGTTAGAAATTATTAGGAAGGGAATGGTTAATAAAACGGAAAATGTCATAATGCCTCTGTATCGCTCTATGGTAAGACCGCACCTTGAATACTGTGTACAGTTCTTGTCGCTGAATCTAAAAAAAGATATAGTTGCGACGGAGAAGGTACAGAGAAGGGCAACCAAAATGATAAAGGGGATGGAACAGCTCCCCTATGAGGAAAGGCTGAAGAGGTTAGGAGCTGTTCCATCCCCTTTATCATTTTGGTTGCCCTTCTCCAAGCTGAACAGCTGAGGGGGGATATGATAGAGGTCTTTAAGATATGAGAGGTCTTGAATGAGTAGATGTGAATCGGTTATTTATACTTTCAAATAATAGAAGGACTAGGGGGGCATTCCATGAAGTTAGCAAGTAGCACATATAAGACTAATCGGAGAAAATTCTGTTTCACTAAACGAACAATTAAGCTCTGGAATTTGTTGCCAGAGGATGTGGTTAGTGCAGTTAGTGCAGCTGGGTTCAAAAAAGGTTTGGATAAGTTCTTGGAGGAGAAGTCCATTAATGGCTATTAATCAAGTTTACTTAGGGAATAGCCACTGCTATTAATTGCATCAGTAGCATGTGACCTTCTTAGTGTTTGGGTAATTGCCAGGTTCTTGTGGCCTTGTTTGGCCTCTGTTGGAAACAGGACGCTAGGCTTGATGGACCCTTGGTCCGACCCAGCATGGCAATTTCTTATGTTCTTATGTGCAATGAGCAGCCACATTTAAAGATTCAAAATAATTAATTTATTTATTTATTTATTTATTTATTGTTTTTGTTATACCGAGTTTCATGATAGGCATCACATCAACCCGGTTTACAAATAACAAGGAGTGTAAAGCATAACGTAACGTAAAAAACAATATTTTCAATAAGAACCTTGAACTTTAAATACAGTGAATCAGAAAAAGGGAGAGGGAAAGTTACAAAAAACAAGGAAAATAAACTTGGGATGGAAGGGGAGAAATTGAACAGCACAATATTTACATTTCAGCCTATTGATACATTAGAATAGCAAGTGAAAAAATAAGACTATGAAACGGTACATAGGTAATCAAATGAATAAATATGACAGTTGTGAATGGTAATAGTATGATAAATATTCAGCAGGAATTAGTGAGAGAGGGTTTGAGGATGGTTGATTCGTGTTTACATTCCATTATTGCATACGAGTTAGTGCTAGTGAGAGGAGGTTTTATTCAAGGGTTGGAAATGCTTTTTTGAAAAGCCAAGTTTTTAGTCTTTTCCTAAATGTTAAAGAGCATGGCTCTTGTCTCAAATCAGGTGGGATCGAGTTCCAGAGAGCTGGACCTGCTGATGAGAAGGCTCTGAGACTCAAGGATTTATGTTGGTAGGTTTTGGCCTTTGGAATTTGGAGTGACTCTTTGTAGTGTTCCCTGATAGGCCTGGCGGAGGGTGAATTTTTTAAGTGGTATTTGTAGGTCAAGTTGCGTGTGTTGGTTGATAGTTTTGTATATGATGTTAATGGTTTTGTACATGATTCTATAGTGGATCGGAAGCCAATGGAGGTTTTTGAGAATAGGTGAAATGTGGTCAATTTTCCTGGAATTTGTAAGGACTCTGGCTGCAGAGTTCTGAACCATTTGTAAAGGTTTGGTGTAAGAAGCTGGGAGGCCTAATAGTAATGAGTTGCAATAATCTAGTTTGGAAAAGATTATTGCTTGCAAGATTGTTCTGAAGTCCTGAGTGTGAAACAGCGGTTTTATTCTTTTCAGGATATGTAATTTGTAGAAGCAATCTTTGGTGGTTTGGTTAATGAATGTTTTGAGGTTGAGACGATTGTCTAGGATGGCTCCTAAGTCTCTTAGTGGGTTGTTTGAAGGAGTGTGGGTGGTTTAGGAAGTGTGTTATTGTTTTCCGGTGATATGAGCAGGAATTCTGTTTTCGAAGCATTGAGTACAAGGTTTAGACTGTTGAGGAGAAGTTTAATTTCTAATAGGCAACTGTCCCAGTATTCCATTGTTTTTGAGATTTCTAATAGGCAACTGTCCCAGTATTCCATTGTTTTTGAGATTGATTCTTTTATAGGGATTACGATCTGTACGTCGTCTGCAAAAAGGAAATGTTTCAGGCTTAATTTTGTTAGTAGTTGGCAGAGTGGTAGCAGGTAGACATTGAAAAGGGTGGGTGAAAGTGATGATCCTTGCGGCACTCCTCTATTAGAAGGGTGGTATTGGGATTCTTTATTATGAATTTTGACTCTGTATCCTCTGTTTTCTAGAAATGTTTTGAACCAGTTTAGTGTGGCACCTGTTAAACCAATGTTTGCCAGCTGTTTTAGAAGAAGGGCGTGGTTGACGGTGTCAAAGGCCGCCGAGAAGTCAAGGAGGATTAGAAAATATGCTTGGCCTTTATCAATACCAGAGAGTAGGTAGTCCATGAGTGAAATTAGTAGCGTTTCGGTGCTTGCGGCTTTGCGAAAACCATATTGGTTTGGGGACAGAATACTGTGGTCCTCTAGGTAGTTGGATAGTTGGGTGTTTACCAGTTTTTCCATGATTTTAGCTATAAATGGTAGGTTGGAAATAGGGCGGAAGTTGTTGGGATCACATGCATTTAGATTTGGGTTTTTTAGCAGTGGCTTGATTGAGGCAGTTTTTAGGTCATCTGGGTAGATGCCATGTGATAAGGAGCAGTTTATAATATCTGCTAGGGTTTTTGCTATTGTGTCCGGGATAAGAAGAAGCATTTTGGTAGGGATTTGATCAAATGGGTGTGATGACGGTTTCATTCTTTTTAATACATTTTGTATCTCTGTGATTGTGATGGGTTCAAAGGCATTAAGCTGGATGTCTTTATTTTGGGGAAGATATGTGTTATCTGGAGACGTAGTGTTTGGAATCAGCTGATTAAGGAGATCCGATATTTTTTTGTTAAAATGAAGAGCCAATTCGTCTGCTTTAGTCTGGGCTTGTTCGGGTGGTATATCTGGAGTGATAGGTTTAGTGAGGCTGGAAACGAAGGCGAATAGAGCTTTTGAGTCAAAGCTGAGATGATGAACCTTTCGGGCATAGTAGTCTCTTTTGATTTTCAACGTGGTACTTTTGTAAAGATGGAGTGATCGTTTGTAATCAGAGAGTGAGGCTGGTGAAGGGGCTTTGCGCCATTTTCTTTCTTTTTGCCGAAGTAATTGTTTGAGTTTTCGTAGTTCATCATTATACCAGGGTTGACGTTTGGATGTATTAGCAGACCTTGTTTTGGTTGTCAGTGGGCAGAGAGTGTTTGCTATAGATTTTGTTATTTTGGACCAGGATTGGAGGGCAGCGTTAGGGGTAGATACTTCAATGAGTGGTAGATCCGAGGTTAGAGCTTTACTTAGATGTTCCGAGTTGCAAGGTTTTCTGTATAGGAAAGAGGGTCTTGAGTTGAGTTTGGAGTCTGATCGAGGTAAGGAAAAACTGGTGGAGATTAGAGAATGATCTGACCATGGGACTTTTTGCAATTTGGTTGTTTTGTAAGAGAAATACCAGTGTTTGTAAAGAGTAGATCGAGCGTGTGGCCTGCTTTGTGGGTGGGTTTATTGATTTGTTGTCTGAATCCCATCGCTGACAGTGCGGTGAGGAGGGCTTCACAGTTTGTAGAGAGGGGAACTTTGTCAACATGTAAATTGAAGTCACCCAGGATTATAGCAGGGGAGTCAAGATTGAGATGCAGAGTTATGGTTTCGATGATAGGAGAGGAGTCTGACTCTAGTAAGCCTGGCGGGGCGTAGACTAGCAGGATTTGGAGTTGTTCTGATTTGAACAATCCTAGTTCTAGTTTAGTTACTGTACTGATGGGGTGGTGTGAGAACCTTAAGGATTTTTTTGCAGCTAGGAAGATACCCCCTCCTCTTTTTTTTTGTCTTGGGATGGAGAAGAAATCGTAAGTCTGCGTTGGTAATTGGTTAATGAGTGTGATGTCCGTGGATTTGAGCCATGTTTCTGTTATGGCGCAAACGTCTGGGGTTGTGTCCTGCAGTATGTCGTTGAGTATAAGAGTTTTGTTGGTGAGAGATTGGGCGTTGAATAGGATTATGGTGAATAGGGTGAGGCCTAGTAACTGTGTAGTGGGGGAAATCATGATTGGGATGAGTGATTTGTAGGTGCGTGGTCTGTAGTACATTATTGTTCAGGTTGGATCGGTGCTGGATGAGTGCTACCGGAGCTTGGATGTGCTGCTAGAGACTGGATGTGTGCTTCTGTAGCCTGGATGAGTGCTGCTAGAGATTGGATGCGTGCCGCAGGAGACTGGATGCGTGCCGCAGGAGACTGGATGCGTGCTGCTGGATGAGTGCCTCTGGAGACTGGATGAGTGCTGCAGGAGACTGGATGAGTGCTGCAGAAGACTGGATGAGTGCTGCAGGAGACTGGATGAGTGCTGCTGGATGAGTGCCTCTGGAGACTGGATGAGTGCCTCTGGAGACTGGATGAGTGCCTCTGGAGACTGGATGAGTGCTGCAGGAGACTGGATGAGTGCCTCTGGAGACTGGATGAGTGCTGCAGGAGACTGGATGAGTGCCTCTGGAGACTGGATGAGTGCTGCAGGAGACTGGATGAGTGCTGCAGGAGACTGGATGAGTGCTGCAGGAGACTGGATGAGTGCTGCTGGATGAGTGCCTCTGGGGACTGGATGAGTGCTGCAGGAGACTGGATGAGTGCTGCTGGATGAGTGCCTCTGGAGACTGGATGAGTGCTGCTGGATGAGTGCCTCTGGGGACTGGATGAGTGCTGCAGGAGATTGGATGAGTGCCGCTGGAGACTGGATGGGTGGATGTGTGATCGCTGGATGGATGGATAAGGGTGGGTAATGGCTCTTGCTCTGGGACGCTCCAAGGAGCGCACTAAGGGGCAAGCCCCTTAGGTTGCGCTCCTTCGGGTGCGCGACGCCTGGTGCGCGACGCCCCAGGGAGTGTCTGCAATTTAAGGGCCTGAAAACAGTGCTGGGCTAGACGGCTGGGTTGGGGGTGGGAGCAGTATTACTCACCACGTGGTCCTGCTGCTTCTCTTTATTTTGCAGGTTTCTGAGCCCTCTTGTCTCTTTTTTTCTCTTAATTTCCCGGTTCACTGTTCACTGCTGGCTCACAGAAGGGAGGGGTGAGCGGGCTCTTGCCCCGACTGAGCTGTGCCGACCGCACGAGCCCCTGCAGTGGAGGAGGACAGAGACTGAGAAAGGATCCTGGCAGAAAGAGGGACGCCCAGGGAAGCGTCTGTAATTTAAACGCCTGAAAACAGTGCTGGGCTGGGGGTGGGAGCAGTATCACTCACCACGTGGTCCTGCTGCTTCTCTTTATTTTGCAGGTTTCTGAGCCCTCTTGTCTCTTTTTTTCTCTTAATTTCCCGGTTCACTGTTCACTGCTGGCTCACAGAAGGGAGGGGTGAGCGGGCTCTTGCCCCGACTGAGCTGTGCCGACCGCACGAGCCCCTGCAGTGGAGGAGGACAGAGACTGAGAAAGGATCCTGGCAGAAAGAGGGACGCCCAGGGAAGCGTCTGTAATTTAAACGCCTGAAAACAGTGCTGGGCTGGGGGTGGGAGCAGTATCACTCACCACGTGGTCCTGCTGCTTCTCTTTATTTTGCAGGTTTCTGAGCCCTCTTGTCTCTTTTTCTCTTAATTTCCCGGTTCACTGTTCACTGCTGGCTCACAGAAGGGAGGGGTGAGCGGGCTCTTGCCCCGACTGAGCTGTGCCGACCGCACGAGCCCCTGCAGTGGAGGAGGACAGAGACTGAGAAAGGATCCTGGCAGAAAGAGGGACGCCCAGGGAAGCGTCTGTAATTTAAACGCCTGAAAACAGTGCTGGGCTGGGGGTGGGAGCAGTATCACTCACCACGTGGTCCTGCTGCTTCTCTTTATTTTGCAGGTTTCTGAGCCCTCTTGTCTCTTTTTTTCTCTTAATTTCATCAAGTGGCTTCCACACCCAAGACCAGGAGGCAAGGTGATGGTATTTAATTGCAACTGCCTTCTCATGCTTACAATATAAACAAAATTGATTTGAGTTCCACCGAAAATGTTCATTAAGCAATTCACGGTGCCCCTAAAAGAACAAAATAAGAGATAGAGTGGCAGCTATGAAAAAGTCCAATAATTTGTGGTGGGGGCCAGGCAGTGGAAAAGGCAGCACTGCTCCCTGTAGGACTATTATACAAAATGTAATAGACATATGCAAAGATAATATCCGTGATATAGTATCCCATACATGCCACCAAAAAGAAAGGACAATAGGACAATAAAACAACATATAGGATAACGTCACTTTTGGAAGGGAACAAGACCAACAATGATGTGAAGACACCAGGCCGGCTCGAAAAAGTTTCCATAGAGTCCACACTGCTCTATGTGAAATAAAGGAAGTTTGAGTTAAGATGGAAGACAGTGAAATGCTTAATGATGAACCCCAAAAAATATTTCCATTTTACCTCTTCTGGTAAACATTCACATTCTAACTCCAAAGAGAATGGAGTTCAGTCAGTATACAATAAGAGAAGTTCTTGAGAGATTTATAAATACGAGAAGCCAGATTACCAGAAGTTTCATAGTCCTTATAGAAAGCAAAAAGTGTCAGAAATTCATACAATCGATAGGAGAAGAGATCAGTGGAAGCCAGGCAGGCTCAAAGTTGAAGCCAGGCATAGAACTGAGAGTGTGGGAGAGCATATTTCTGACAGAACTGAACAAAAGAAAATAGGGCCCCATTCTGCAAAAACTGAGAAAGCAACCAGAAGCCCCGAATCTGACATGTTTTCCAATTACCGGTAAGTAAAAAACCACCGACCTGAAAATGAGAGTTTAGCCATATGGTAGGAAACTTGGAGATACCCCAAAGCAAATCACAGGAGGGATCTGAATGTTCAAACTCTACAACCACAGCCTCGAAGGTGAAGAGATAAATTAAGTCCCGCTCCATTTGCAGCCAGTGGGGTATCTGCAAAAGTGACAAACTATCTGATAACCAATAGTACCCTTGCTGTAAAAGAAAAGCTTGATAGCTATAAAAATCAGGAAAGTTAACCCCTCCGCAGCTTTTATCCGCTTTTAATTTGGACAGATCAATGTGACATCACTGCTGAGGGCCGCGGTGCTTTTCCCACCGCTGGTCCTTTAAATACCGAAGAGAGGCGCGTGCTTGCGCTGAATCAGGAAGAGGACAGGCATGTCTGCGGCATTCCTGCTGGTTGGGAGGCCCGAGGAGCAGCGGCTCCCTGCCGTGAAGACGGAGGAAGAGGCAGGCATCGGCAAGGACAGCTTCCCTGCTGTGCGAGGACCCCGGCAGAGGTTCCATCCGCGAGAGGTCGGCATCTGTCTGCCGCGCTTGAGGCAGCAGGTAAGTGGGGGGACTGCCTGCGGCTCGCGGGCAGTACCACAACAATAAATCAACCTTCTCACACAAAGAATTACCTCCATAATCTGCCTTTAACTGAAATATACTATGATTTGTACACTTTCGGATTATGCTGAAGTTCAAAATGTTTTATGGATATTACTTTGTGTCAGATAGTTGAGTCATTATTCTCTACATCATTGTGTCTTATTTCAGAAAACAGAACTTGCGGTAGGATGTTTTATTAAGTCAAATCAGTTTTTCCATAGATTTATTTATGTATTTGAGAAGTTTTATACACCGTTATTCGGTGAAACCATCATAACGGTTTACATAGTGAACAAATATATTCAAGGAAATTTTGAGATATTATTATAACATTGTGAACATTAAAGTAAAAACATAGAATAACAATTCTAGTAAGTAAAGTAAGGTTGGAAGAGGAGGGAAATGAGTTAGATAGGAAATGTAGTTCTTAGTTCATTTGAGAGTAGGTATGAGCAGATTATTGGGGGTCCGTGAAAAATTTGCGAAACAGTAAAGTTTTTAGGTCTTTTTTGAAGGTTTTAATGTTGTGTTGCGTTCTCAGGTCTTCAGGTAGAGTGTTCCAAAGATTGGGGGAGGCGATGGAGAAGGCTCTCTCTCTTGTTGATGTTAGATAAAGCAGAGTGTGCGTCCTTACCAATTTTAAGGAAAGCTAGGGCTCAACTATCCATTTTATTAAAACCCAGTCCGCTCCAATTAAGGAGCGGACTGGGATGGAACTTCCCTACCCCCCTACCCATACTCCCTCTGCTCTTCCCCACCCCCTAAACCCTACCTTTTTTCTTTTTTTCCCTTTGTTTGGCAACTTAGTTCAGCTGCCGAGCTGAAGTAAGTTGCGCGCACAGGCAGTCTTTAGGACAGCCATCAATAGTGCTGTCCCGGCCGCCCTGCCCCTTACAGGAAGCCGGGCACTTGTGTGCATACCGGCCTTCACGCGCGTGGCCAGGCCTCTTGGAAAATTCACCAGGCGTGTGCAAGGCCCAGCCACACGCACAAAGGCCAAATTTTATGCACGCGGGGCAGTTTAAAATCCGCCCTTTAGTGAGCAATTTAAGATTTTTTATACCAGTTGTGTGCAAAAGTTTAAACACCCCTGGTCAAATTGTATTTCAATGACTCTGCATGTGAACAAAAGCTTACACAATCTCTACATGGTAAGTAAAAAAAATAAAAAAAGTCACAAATCACTCAACAGAGACCGTGTTTAGGGGATTTGTGACTATTTTTTATTTACTAAGAAGATTTTGCTGATAATAATCTATCAATTTAATTTTAATTGTGGACAGTACTTGAATCTACATTGATGTATCCTTGATTCTTTTCACTTTTTTTTTTTTTTTTTTTTTTTTTACAAAGTTATACATTTTTGCAATTTTAAATGCAAAATTACTATTTGTTGATTTTAACAGATTGAATATTAAAAAACAGGTAATATGGCAAGTACAAAAGTTTAGACATCCTTCCAGCTGATTCATTACTACTATTTTAAAAAGTTGTTAGACTCATTAGGCTTTCAATTAGTCAGGAGACAACAATTCCAATACTCTGACTCTTTTAAACTCTCAGGTTACAACTGTTGTTCCTTCTACTTTGAACAATCATGGGCTCCTTTAAGCAGCAGCAGCCTGAGCATTTGAAATGAAGATAATTCATTCTTACAAAGAAGGGGAAAGCTGTAAAAATCTCTAAATGCATCATCTAGCATCTTCATCTATTAGGAACATGGTTAAGAAAAGGAAAATTAGTTTCTTACCTGATAATTTTCATTCCTGTAGTACCACAGATCAATCCAGACTCCTAGGTTTTGCCTCCCTTCCAGCAGATGGAGCCAGAGAAGTTTTAAAATAAGCTCTGCTTGGAGCTGAGAGAGAAGGAGAGTGTGGGGCCTCAGTTCCTACACGTAAGTGGCAAGGAGCCTCCCTGGAACAGCTTGCACCTTGAGTAACATCTTGAGGCAGACCAACCATCTGGGAACGCAAGAGGAGGGCCGGATGATGTCAGAGGAGAGCGTCTGCCCATAAAGCTGAAGGGCAGACGGCGCACCGCCGCCGTCGGCGCGCTGCTTAAGCCGCACGCTCCGTAAGGGGCGTGCGGCTTGGTCCGGCTTAGGCCGGCGAAGGCTGGGAAGGCCAACTCCCTTTTTGTCGAGGTTTGACCCCTCAACTGGATCTCTCTCATACTTATTTAAGCTATATCTACAGAACAGTGAGTAAAGGATTTAATTTTGTTCAGATTACAACTTTAATTGTATTCGTTATGCCGCATACTAAGCAGAAGGGCAAGGTCTAACAGGAAGCCTTGACCCCTGTCGGGCCGAGCCCAATACAAACAATCTTAACTACCTTTTACCCACCAGCAGACTGTTCAACCCCGGAGGGTCCCGTTGCTTTGATTGAAGGGGAGCAAGCTTCATCAATGCTGGGAGAAGTCAGTCTAAGTCCCGGGGCTCCAACTATACCTGCACCACCCAAGAGCAGCTCATTCAACGCTATTTCTGACTCTAATGTGAGATGTATATCGTTGTCACATTTGAGTATGAGCAAGGAGGATCGCGCTGTATTGGAGTTGCAAGAAGGGGAGGGGGGTCAGGATACTCCCCCCCCCCCCCCTCAGAGGGTGATGTCGTCTGGCGAAGGCATGAGCTTAGCCGATGGGAGATCTTTTTTTTCCACCAGGAGTGGTACCTACTCCGTCTAATGGTTCAAACTCAATACAAGAACAAATAAAATTTGAATCTTCTCCCCCAATGCTTGAAGTTTTGTCGGGTAATCCAAGTAATGTAACAAATGAAATGTTATGGCAAGCTTTAATTATGTTGCAAAGCAATATAGTGAAACTAAATCTTAACATAAAAGAAATGCAAAATGTGATATTGAGTTTAAAATCCTATGATAACTAAATATGCTACAGATCTAGTGAAAGTACAAGATGATATAGGCTCTATTAAGAATGTTCAAGCTGCAATAATTCAGGGTGAGTTTTCTCTTTCAAAAAAAGTGGAGTCTTTGGAAAATATTGTGAGATATCCAAATTTAAGAATTGTTAATTTTCCAAAGTGCAAGATGATCTCCCCTAGGGAACAATTAAATTATTTTCTGGAAATATTACGATGGCAACCCGAGAATCTTCCTGAAATAGTGAATACCTATTTTATAAACGATAGGAAACAAAATGAAAGAACAGATCAAATTATACAAGATATATCGTTAAATGTTACTGAACTAATTGAATCTTCCTTTAGTTCTCAGGTAGAGACGAGAGGTACCCTCATTGTTAAGTTTGCCCTATCTGTTGACAGAGACAAAGTTTTAAAAGCATTTATGATTAAACGGGCCTCCCTATACCTGGGACAAAAAAATCTGGATTTATCCAGATGTGTCTAAAGAAACACAAGATAGAAGGAAAAAGTTTATAGCTTTAGCTAAAATGGCAAGAATGTTTGGGATACAAATACTGATCAGGTTTCCTTGTAAATGTGTAATGCGAGTTGAGGGAGTTAGATATGTGCATTATGATCCAGACAAGTTAGGGAAGTTCTTGGAAGAGAGGAAGAATCAAGGAGGAGAGGGTGGTACTTAACCTTATAATTGGAAATCAAATGATGTCTGCGTTTCTGTAGTATTACTGTGTTTTTGTTTCTTTTATGAAGTAATAACTTGCTCAAGTAAGCTCCCATTAGTTTGGTAACAGGAAAACAGGTGAATATAATTGGTTGATGATGATTAATTATATTGATTAAATCTTGTAATGGTTCTTTTATAAACCTGTATCCTTAAAAATAATTCAATGGAAATTGGATAATATAAATTTTGAATTTGATTTGATTGTAATTGGAAAATTATAAATAAAAAAACAAAACAAAACAAGCTCTGCCTTATATCCTAAGGTGCCACCTACAGTCCGGCAGTATTACTCAGTATCAAAGCAGAATGGTTCAAAACCACCCTAACTATGTACAATAACACTTTAACAAAAAAAAACAAACAAAAAAAAAACTGGCTCACTAAACCCGCACGGGAACAGAATCTGTAGAACCCACTTGAACATTGTCAATCAAATCTCTGCAGACCCCCAAAAGCTAATAGAACAATAAATGAGCAGACTCTCCTTTACCTCTGTGTATACAATGAGCGGGACTCTGGACTGATCCGTGGTACTACAGGAACGAAAATTATCAGGTAAGAAACTAATTTTCCTTTCCCTGTATGTACCCGGATCAGTCCAGACTCTTGGGATGTACCAGAGCTTTCTTACCTGGGATGGGATCCGGAGAGGCCTGCTCGAAGCACTCCTTCTCCAAATCCTCCTGCACCCAAGTACCTGAACATCCAGTCTATAGTGCCTCGCAAAGGTATGTAAAGACTTCCAAGTAGCTGCTCTGCAAATCTCTTGAGGTGAGGCCATTTGGCATTCCGCCCAAGATGCTTCTTGCGAACGAGTGGGCACGAAGACCAACTGGAATTGGTCTAGAACGCAGCAAATATGCCGAGCCTAAAGCTTCTTTCAACCAGCGAGATATGGTTGTCTTAGAAGCCATATTTCCTCTTTTTGGACCATTCAACAATACAAAAAGATGGTCCGTTATAAGAAAAGCATTTGTAACTTCCAGATAACGCAACAAAACCCTGTGATCGTCCAGCTTCCACAAATCCTTAGACAAAGGATCCGACCGGTGAAGGCCGAAAGCTCCACTGATTGGTTCACATGAAAAGAAGAAACCATCCTCAAGGAGACCCCAGAATCCGAAATTCTCAAAAAAGGCTCTCTAAAGGATAGAGCCTGAAGCTTTGACACCCTACGAGCAGATGTGATAGCCACAAGAAAAATCACCTTTAAAGTGAGATCCTTTAGTGTCGCCCTTTTCAAAGGCTCAAAGGGTGCCGAACACAGAGCTGCGAGAACTAAGTTCAGACAACAGGAAGGACAAGGGTGTCTTACTGGGGGTATGTAAATGCTTCGTTCCCCTCAGGAAACGTGCCACATCCGGATGTGCAGCCAACGCTACGCCTTGAATAGAACCGTGCAAACAACCAAGAGCTGCTACCTGTACCCTCAGAGAACTACATGAAAAGCCCTTGGATAGTCCAGCATGCAGAAAACACAAAATATCAGACACCGATGCCCGGGTAGGAACAACCCCACGGTCCACACACCAAGATTCAAAAATTCTCCACACCCGAACATACACGAGGTTGGTGGATGTTTTACGCGATCTCAGGAGTGTCATCACTACCGCGGCAGAATAACCTTTGTCTCTTCGGCGTTGCCTCTCAAAAGCCATGCCGCTAGACAAAAGCGATCGACTTCTTCCAAACAAACGGGCCCTTGGTGCAGAAGGTCAGGGAGACCTGGAATTGCAGGGGTCCTGCCACTGCTAGATTGACCAGATCCGCATACCAAGGACGTCTCAGACACTTTGGAGCTACCAGGACGACTTCTGCTGGATGGATCTCTATTCGTCTGAGCACTTTACCGATCAGTGGCCAAGGTGGGAAGACAAACAAACAGAGCATCAGTTGGCCAGGGCAGCACCAGGGCATCTACCCCTTCTGCCCCTGTCTCTCTGCGGCGACCAAAGAAGCGCGGGGCCTTGGCATTCTGAAATGTTGCCATCAGATCCAGTCTGGGTATGCCCCACGTGTCGCATATTAGCTGAAAAGCCTCGTCTGCCAACTCCCATTCCCTGGGATCGAGACGGTGCCAACTGAGAAAGTCTGTCTGAACATTGACGACACCGGCTATGTGAGATGCTGCTATGCTGACCAAATGCTGTTCCGCCCAGCTGATCAACTGCTGAGCTTCCACCGCCACCGGCTGGCTCTTGGTTCCTCCTTGGCAATTGATAAAAGCCACCGTGGTCGCGTTGTCTGACAGAACTCTGACTGACCTCCCTTGGAGGAGAGGACGGAATGCTTGCAACCGCTAAGAAGACCGCCCTGGTCTCCAGACGATTGATCAACCACTGAGATTCTTCCTGGGACCACAGCCCCTGTACCGATTTCCCCCAACATACCGCTCCCCAACTGGAGAGGCTGGATTCCGTGGTAAGCATTGTCCACTCAGGCACTTCCAGGGGAACTCCTCAGGATAAATTGTCCGAGACAAGCCACCAATCGAGACTGGATCACGCAGTATCTGTAAGGGGAAGAGGGAGGTGAAATTGCTCGGAGACTGGGTTCCATCGCGAAAGCAAAGCGGAATGTAAAGCACGCATATGGGCAAAGGCCCAGGGTACTAGTTCCAGGGTGGAAGTCATCAGCACTGTAAGCAAACGAAGCTTCCAGGCGTCCTGCTTGCAAAGCTTCCTCATCAGAGAAACCAACGTTGGCCTGCAACTGCTGCACCCAGCGAAGGCCCGCTCACAATGAAAAACTCGCACCCCGAGTGCCGAGACTTCAAAAATCCTCTTGAGCTGCAACTCCAACTTTCTGGTCTTGCAGGTCTTTGAGGGCTGTAGCTCCCGTAACAGGGATCATGGTCTTCTTGGTGACTGCGGATACCACCGCATCAACCTTGGGCACACGCAACAGATCTATAGCATCCTCCGGCAGAGGATATAGCTTATCCATAGCCTTGCTAACCTTCAATCCCAGATCAGGAGTATCCCATTCTTGGAACAGCAAGTCCGTCACGGAAAAATGAAAAGGAAAGGAAGTAGCTGGGGGCCCCTCAGGCCCAACAACACTGGATCCATAGCCCCCAGCTTGGATTCCTCTGGCGGCCCGTCAATTCCCAGCTCCCCGAGAATAGCGGGGTTAAGTGGACCTAACTGCTCCTTCCTAAAGAGGTGGCCCACCTTGGGGTCATCGCCTTCCACAATATGTGAGCCCCTACTTGTGTCCTGCGGATGATGATCAGAGTCTGCATCCACCCCCTGCGGGGGCTTGGCCTGTAGGTCCTGGTCCCCTGGGTCAGAATCCTGCCAAGAGGAATCTGTATCAGTCTGGGGGGGGGGGCCTGTTCATAATGGGCACTTAGCTTTTAATGACCCGGAGCACCCTTTAGGCTTGGACCACTTCCTTGGATTTGACTGTGGACCAATTGAGGAAGGTTTGCTTCCAGCCTGCTGCTTCCCTGACTTCCTGGCTTTAAAAACCTTGTGGAGTAGTAAAATAAACTCCGAAGAGAAAGAGGAAGAGAAGTCTGAAGCCCCCTCGGGGCTATCCTCCGTTGCAGCCAAGGCATGCTGTAAAGGTTCGCTCCCCCCGGGAAACCTTTGCTGAGGTGAGAGAGGAGGCGGCAGAATCCCCTCCCCCACTGCTGCACGAGTCGCTGCCCTGAAAGAATCTAAAATGGCTTCTGTTCCCACACTTAGCGGGAACGGATCAGCCGCAGCCAACTGCGATGCACCTACCCCCGTAGGAGTTCGGCTAGACTTCTTCACAATTTTTGGGGCACCAGAGGATCCCCCCTGGGGAGGCACACCGTGCAAAGACCGTCCCGGGAAAGGTGCACATGCGGCACGCTGATGACCGCGGCATTGGGCAGAGAGCAGGAGCGGCGACAACTTCAAAAGAAACTAAAAAGAGGAACAAAGGCAATAAATCGTTTTGAGACAGGGAGGGAAGAGAGAGCTGTAGCGCCGCAAACCCCGAATTAGCAAGGAACAAATGTTCGAAATTAAAAAAAAAAAAAAAAAAAAAAAAAAAAAGGTTTTAACACTTGCCCGGCAGTGGTCCAAGGTCCTGATCTGGCTGGGTGGAGTGAACCGGGCTCCCCAGTATCACACCCAGAACTGCTAGATGGAAGCAATAGGGCCCTCGATCCTGTGCTGCAGCTGCCTCAAAACCAGTGGGGGATGGTCCCCTCAGGACCTCACAAACCCGCAGGGATGCTGAAGACAAAAACTGTTATCATCTTTTTTTTTTTCAATTGAAGTATAATTTTAAAGGACAACTCTCTAACTCTGACTAAAATCCTATGAAACCCTAAGCAATCAGCACAGGCTGTAGGCTTTGCACCTCCACCATCTGCTGGAGACAGAGAAATACTGCCGGACTGTAGGTGGCACCTTAGGATATAAGGCAGAGCTTGTTTTAAAACTTCTCTGTCTCCATCTGCTAGGAGGCAAAACCCAGGAGTCTGGACTGATCCGGGTACGTACAGGGAATGGATATTACATGGAACTGTTGAAGTCAAGGCAAGATATGGAAGATCAAGAAAAAAATCCAATAGAACCGTCCAAAAAATGTTCAGATCAGCAGAAGCCATAACTCACTGTGAACAACTTTCTTTAAAGTTTACCCAACACTGGAGTAGATGTCCACAGATGCAGAGTACAGAACTGCTTACACAATGGTGATCTACATGGGAGAGTTCTCAGCAGGAAAAGATTTATATTCCACTTTTTGGAACTTCAAAGAGGCTGATTCACTAAAGTGTGGTACTGAATTACTATGAGTAATGGGGCATATTCATTAATAATGTATGGTAATGTGGTAGCTCACTTTAGTAAATCAGCCCGTAAGTTTGTACCTGAGGCAACAACGGATAAAGTGACTTGCCCAAGGTCACAAAGAGGAGCAGTGGGATTTGAACTCTGGTTTCCCTGGTTCAAAGCACACTACTCTAACCACTAGGCTACTCCTCCACTCCTAGAATCTTCTCACAAAAGTCATATTCTGAATTACACAAAGCAAAACCTTGATAAACTTAAAACTTTTTCAAAGTGCTTTGGACTGATGAAACAAAAATTGAACTTTTGGGCAACAATCACACAAGACACATTTGGAGGAAAAGGGTGAACCATTTAAACAGATTATTTTTCCAACTGTTAAACACAGAGGTGAAGCTTTATGTTTTGGGGTTGAGTGGCAGCCAGTGGCACAGGAAAAAGTGTGTAGATAGAAGGAAGAATGAATTCAACTAAATACCGTCAAAAATGTAAGGAGAATACACTGTGTAACATCATCTCCTCTTTCCCAGATTCAAAAGACATGGCAGAAGTTGGAGACTGAGGACTGGGTTACTGTTCTTTCGGATCGGTAGCATTCAGATGGTGGGTTTTAATTAACTAGTCAATCTTTACTTACAAGTTTTGGGAAGGTAAAACATCTGTCTTCAAACAGCTATTTATGGGAAATGCAGTTGAAATTTTTACATAGAGCATTTTCTTCCCAAATATTGGCTTTAAGCGCTCAGCTTGCCACTACAGAGGTTTGTTCAAAGTGCTCCTTGACGAGGGACTCTCTCTCATGCCTTTTGGTGCTGCCTGGTAATTTCTTAATTTTGGAAGTGGATCATTACTTATATTAGCAATTTGTTGGATTGTAACATTCCTTTAGTGCCTGAACTCATTATTTGATGTGAGCTTACCCAAATATATTAGGAAAAATAGTGAGCGGATTTTGGTTAGTAAATTCCTTGCCCATGGTAAGCGATCTATCTTGTTGGTTTGGAAGGAAGTTAACCCACCCTCTTTCTGGCAGTGGAGGAAAGCAGAGTTGCTTACCTGTAACAGGTGTTCTCACAGGACAGCAGGATGTTAGTCCTTACATATGGATGACATCTTGTAGCGGAATGCCTGCTTGCTGGTAGCAAAAGGAAATGCAGTCCGCCAACCAGGAGGAGGTGGTTTGCTTTCCCACAGGATTTCCAAGTTTGATAGCATCAAAAGACACGAACAACTGAGTGGATTTCCTGTGGACTGACGTGCGCTCTAGATAGAAAGCTAGGGCACGCTTACAATCTAAGGAATGCAAAGCCTGATCTCCTGGATTTGTATGGGGCCTGGGAAAAAAGGTAGGTAGGATAATAGATTGGTTAATATGGAATTCCGACACTACCTTAGGTAAGAATTTAGGGTGAGTGCGGAGCACTACCCTGTCATGCACAATTTTAGTGTAATGCAGGTAGGTAACTAGCGCCTGCAACTCACTAACTCTGCGAGTGGACGTAATTGCAAGGAGAAAAACTACCTTCCAGGCAAGATAGAGTAGATCACAGGAGTGGAGAGGCTCAAACGGAGGTTTCATGAGCCGTCCCAAAACATAATTACACAATGTTGGGTTCCATATTAGGTGCTACAACCCAAGAAAGAGATCTAGGTGTCATAGTGGATAACACACTGAAATCGTCAGTGCAGTGTGCTGCGGCAGTCAAAAAAGCAAACAGAATGTTGGGAATTATTAGAAAAGGAATGGTGAATAAAACGGAAAATGTCATAATGCCTCTGTATCGCTCCATGGTGAGACCGCACCTTGAATACTGTGTACAATTCTGGAGAAGGTACAGAGAAGGGCTACCAAAATGATAAGGGGAATGGAACAACTCCCCTATGAGGAAAGACTAAAGAGGTTAGGACTTTTCAGCTTGGAGAAGAGACAACTGAGGGGGGATATGATAGAGGTGTTTAAAATCATGAGAGGTCTAGAACGGGTAGATGTGAATCGGTTATTTACTCTTTCGGATAGTAGAAAGACTAGGGGGCACTCCATGAAGTTAGCATGGGGCACATTTAAAACTAATCGGAGAAAGTTCTTTTTTACTCAACGCACAATTAAACTCTGGAATTTGTTGCCAGCGAATGTGGTTAGTGCAGTTAGTATAGCTGTGTTTAAAAAAGGATTGGATAAGTTCTTGGAGGAGAAGTCCATTACCTGCTATTAAGTTCACTTAGAGAATAGCCACTGCCATTAGCAATGGTTACATGGAATGGACTTAGTTTTTGGGTACTTGCCAGGTTCTTATGGCCTGGATTGGCCACTGTTGGAAACAGGATGCTGGGCTTGATGGACCCTTGGTCTGACCCAGTATGGCATTTTCTTATGTTCTTATGTTCTAACATTAAGGTCAAAGCAGGGACAGGAGGGCACA
Organism: Rhinatrema bivittatum; assembly: GCF_901001135.1. Lineage (NCBI taxonomy): Eukaryota > Metazoa > Chordata > Amphibia > Gymnophiona > Rhinatrematidae > Rhinatrema > Rhinatrema bivittatum. The sequence continues at coordinate 382,824,666 of NC_042617.1, forward strand.
GTGGAGGTTTTAAATGGAGCAAGCCTCTCATGAAACATGACACTGAGGATTGGGTTGAGATGGAGACATCTCCTATACCCTTATGGTACGCAGACACTGCACTAACATGCACCCTGATAGAGGAAGCTTTTAGGCCTAACTCTGATAGGTGCCAGAGATAGTCTAGGAACTTCGCAGTGGAACAAGTGAAGGGGTCTATGGACATGGAAGTGCACCAGACTGCAAACCTCTTCCATTTAGTGATAAGATCTTCTCGTTGAAGGCTTTCGTGAAGCCACCAGGACTCGGGATAGAGACTCTGAAAGGTTAAAAGGTTGTAGTATTAACCTTTCAACATCCAGGCTGACAGAGCCTGGAGGTTGGGGTGACGCAGGTACCCTTCGTTCTGAGTAATTAGAAGGGGATCCTTTCCCAGAGGAATGTGCCGGCGTACTGAAAGGTCCTGGAGGATTGGAAACCACACCTGGTATGGCCAGTAGGGAGCTGTCATATTAATCCCTTGTCCTGCCGGAGCTTCACGAGAGTCTTTGAAATGAGAGGAAGTGGAGGGTACGCATAAAGGAGACCGCTGGTCCAGGAGAGGGTGAAGGCATCTCTTGGTCACGAGAGGTGACTGCAAATGAGGGAGCAGAAGTTGTCCACTTTGTGGTTGTGGACCAACGCAAAGAGGTCTATGTAAGGGTAACCCCAGCGTTGAAATATGGTGTCCGCTATTGTGGGATTGAGAGACTACTCATGCGGATGGAAAGTGCGACTCAGCTTGACTGTCAAAATATTGTCCACTCCCAGCAAGTAGGTTGCTTTGAGGTACATTGAGTGGGAAAGGGCCCATGCCCATATCTGTGCAGCTTCCTGACACAGAAGGTAGAAGCCCATTCCCCCTTGTTTGTTGACGTACCACAACGCAACCTGATTGTTGGTTTGAATCAGGATGACTGTTTGATAGGCAATCCTGAAAAGCTTTGAGGGCATATCTGATCGCCCGTAGCTCCAGGAAATTTATCTGGTGTTTGGCTTCCTGTGGAGACCAGGTTCCCTGAGTCTGCTGATTGCCTACATGTGCACCCCACCCAAGGTTGGATGCATCTGTTAAGGCAATTTTAGGATCTGAAGCTTGAAATGGAAGGCCTTGAATGAGGTTGGAGTGGTGCATCCACCACAGATGGAGCTGTTTGGTAACCTGGATAATGCTGGACACTGGCTGACCAGCTTGAATCCACTGGCCTTTTAAGATCCATTGCATCACCCTCATAGCTAGGCGAGCCATTGGAGTGACATGCACCGAGGCTGCCATGTGACCCAGCAGTATTAGGACGTGATGAGCAATTGAAGACACTCAAGTCTGTAGGTGATATGCCAGAGATGCTATGGTGAAAGCGCGATCCTGGGGGAGAAAGGCTTTTGCCTGTAGTGTTTAGGGCGGCCCCTATAAAGGATAGGGTTTGGGATGGAACTATCTTAGATTTGGGATAGTTTATCAGAAACCCTAGATGATCAGGGTGTGGATAGTAAGACGCAGGGAGATTAATGTGCCCTGCTGAGTCAGAGCCCTTATCAACCAATCGTCGAGATAAAGGTAGACGTGCACACCATGATTCCTGAGGAAGGCTGCCACCAGGCACTTGGTGAACACTCGTGGGGTGGACACTAGGCCGAATGGTAGTACATGGTACTGGAAATGGTGAGGGCTGACAGGAATCGCAGGTACTTGCGATGAGATGGAGTAATTGATATGTGTGTGTAAGCATCTTGGAGATCTAGAGAGCATAGCCAATCTCCTCTTTGTAGCAAAGATAGTAGAGAGCCCAAGGTTACCATTTTGAATTTTTCTCTCTGCAAGAATTTCTTTAGGGCGCGGAGGTCCAGTATCGGGCGTACGCCACCTGACTTTTTTGGTATTAGAAAATACCGGGAATAAAACCCCTGTCCCTGCTGAGAAAGGGGCACTGGCTCTATTGCTCGAGATTTGAGGAGGGATGCGACCTCCTGTTTGAGCAAGGAGAGTGGTCGGACGTCTTCCATGTCAGCCGAGGTGGAGAGTCCACTGGAACAGTCAGGAAATTTAGGTAGTAACTGAGTGACTACTGCGTGTACCCACTGGTCTGTGGTGACTGACTGCCAAGCGCCGTTGAAGTGGAGGAGTCAACCGCCAACTGGTATGGATGGAAGAGGAAGTTGGCTTACACTCTCTAATTAGGAGTCAAAATCCGGATGCTGGTCCAGGTTGACAATCTGGCTGAGACTTGAGGCTGAGACTGTCTGGATTGACCTTTTTGGTAAGGTCTGGAAGGGCGTCCTCTAAAAGCCGGAGGATAAAACTTTCTTGGCTTGTAGGTAGGCCGCTTCGAGTCACATCTGAAAGTTCTCTTAGGGACAGAAGGGAACTCAGACGGCACAGAGGAAAGCTGGCGCAGTGTCTCATGGTGGTCTTTCAACTGCGCCACGGTCTCTTGGATCTTTTCCCCAAAAAGATCACCTCCTACACAGGGTAGATCTGCTAACCTGTCTTGGACTTCTGGTCTTAAGTCTGAAGATTTTAGCCAGGCCCATCTTCTTGCACTGATCCCCTCTGCAGACACTCTGGAGGATGTGTCGAAGATATCATACGCAGCGCGGACTTCGTGCTTTCCAGCATCCAGACCTTTTTGAGCCAGAGCATGAAGTTGAGTCTGGAGTTGCTCTGATAAAGAGTCCGAGAAATCCTGGATCCTCTTAAAAAGGTCTCTGTTATACTGTGTCATGTATAACTGGTAAGAGGCAATGCGGGATGAGCATTGAGCCATGGAAGACTCGCCTGCCAAAAGTATCCAGTGATTTCTGTTCCTTCCCTGAAGGTATGGAGGAATGGCACAAACATCGTGCCTTCTTCTGGGCTGATTCAACAACCACAGAGTGATGATCCAACTGAGGCTTCTGGAACCCAGGAGCTGACTGCACAAGATAGGTGGCATCTATCCTGCGGTTGACAGGTGGAACGGAACCTGGGTGTTCCCAGTTTCTCTTCAGGAGATCAAGCAGGATTTCATGAATAGGAATAGACATGACTTCCTTGGGAGCATCAGGAAACTGGAGTACTTCCAGCATCTTGTACTGAGAGTCCTCTTCTGTTTGGAGTTGGAAAGGAATGGTTTCAGACATTTCCTTGATGAAATTAATGAAAGACAGATCCTCTGATGGAGAGCGTCGTTTTTCATGTGGGGGGGGGGGGGGGGGGGGGAGGGCTCTGATGGTAGATCATCTGTACCCTGGGAAGTATCATCTATCCAGGGATCAAAGTTGATCTCCAGCACTTAGTGAGTCTCCAGTAGGGAGAAAAGGTGCTAATCCTGAAGGACCAGGCCTGGGCATCAGTGGCATCGGAGGAGGCACAGAGGGCATTGATGGAGGCATCGATGGCAGCACAGACGGTATCGATGGAGGCACCGAAGGAACCGGTGATAATCGATGGATGAGTCTGTGGTAAGATCCCAGATGGTGGAACGGGTATCGGTGATTCCTCATCATCCGACGATAATAGAATCGGAGCTTTTCTGTATGGGGCTTCTTTATCGGTGGCTCTATCGACGCCGATGCAGAGGACTTGCCTGGATCGGCGGACTGAGCCTTCCGATGGCGGTGTCGACGCTTTTCACGGTGATCCCCTTTGTCCTTTTCTTGAGGCGGCAAGGAGAGAATAGACACCTTTGGAATAGTCAATGCTGGTCAGGCAGTAGCGGTGTCCTGGTGCTGGCAAGAGGTTGATGGTACCAGCTCAGACGACATCGAAGCTATCGATGGAGTCGGGGTTTTTAATTGAAAGAGAAACTCCATTTTCCCTAAATGAGCCTTATGACCCTTCTGTGTCATTTGGGCACATTTGGTGCAAGTTAGGACATCGTGGTCGGACCACAGACACATAATACAGACCCCGTGAGGGTCAGTGATGGACATTGTTTGAGTACAGTCGGGGCACCGATGAAAAACCGATGCTATGACTCCGACAAAAATTTAGCCGCGGTGCGGTCGATGGCCAGTAGGCCACCGAAGGAAAAACTCGATGGGAATCGACCACAACAAGGGTAACATCTTACCTTTCGACCACAGGGTATGGATATCGATAGGGGAACCCCTATGGAGTGAAAATTTTTTAAGAAGTTCCATGAGGAAAATTCCTGTCAGGAATCTCAAGAGAGCTCCTTAACCCGCATGGCTACTGCTGCGTGGAAAAAAGAAGACTGAAGGGGGACCCCTGCTGGATGCAGGGTTGGTGCTATGCTGGGCATGCCCAGTAGGTGCCAGTCAAAGTTCTAGAAACTTTGACAAAAGTGTTCCGTGATTGGGCTCCATCCTGATGATGTCACCTATATGTCAGGACTACCAACCTGCTTGTCTTGTGAGAATACAATTTATAACATGATGTTAAGGGAATCTTTAGCAGCTTGATCATCAATCCATTCCAAGACCAGATTTTTGACCATATTGGATTTGTATTTATCTAGCCTTTCTAGCAGAGCTCGGAGTTTAATTTTGAATACTTTGAAGGGATTTTATGGTGTACAGGTTTGCCTATTCTTCCTGGTCCGACCCCTTTTGAGACCAATCTCCAGGGAATTCCATTCCCGGCTAATTAGCTTCTGAATTTTCTCCAGAATAGGAAAAACCGTAGGGTGGCCCTCGAAGTCCATCCACAACAGGGTTGAGCCCTTCATTGTTAGAATTTTCCTGGGACAATGTGAGACCCAGTGAAAACAAAGGACGCAATTCCTCCTGCTTTAACAGACGAGCCACCCAGGATTTGTCCCCCCTCCCTGTGGTGTCCAGCATGTCCTCCCCCGTATCTGGGTCCTGGTTAGTAACAGCATCCCCCTGAGGCGCAGAGAGAGTTCCCAGCCAGGGAGTCCGCTGCTCTCCCCTCATTATCCCGGCCCCTGGAAGTCCCGGGTACTGGAGGGGAAGGATTTGGGGTCCCTGGGATGGATAGCCAGACCCCCAGCATCCCCCTGGTGCCTTTTCTTGGATATTTTCCTAGCCAGAAAGGCCTGGTGCAAAGGTAGCGCAAATTCCGGGGAAAATCCCCCGGGCCCACACTCGACACCCCTAGAATCGGAAATATTGTCCTTCCGTTCTCTTTTCCTGGTCCATAGAATGAGGGCTCGCCCATGGGGATCTTCCTTTACCCCCAGGTTTGGTACTAGCTCTTTTCTTAGGCTTACTAGCCGTCAGACTATTGCAACTCTCTCTTACTCGGACTCCCTTTCAACTCCATCAAACCCCTACAGATAGTCCAGAATGCCGCTGCCAGAATTCTTACTAACTAACAAAAGAGAACATATCACACCCATTCTCCGCAACCTACACTGGCTACCCATCAAATACAGGATCCTTTTCAAAGTTCTAACCATCATTCACAAATCAATTCACAGCATCTCGCCCATCAATTTAAGGACACAACTTCGACCCCACATCTCCTCCAGACCCATCAGAAGCGCATACAAAAGGTACACTGTATGCCCCATCCGCCAAAACATCACGAAGGAAACGAGCTCTATCTGCTGCTGGACCCCACCAATGGAACACTCTCCCCCCAGACTTACGACTTGAACCTAGCCATCTAGTCTTCTAAAAAAAGTTAAAAACCTGGCTCTTTAGCCAAGCTTTCACAGACACATAAGTAACTCACTCCACTCAGTTTTCTCTCCATCACCACCCATCATTCGACTTCTTACTTCTTACTACTTATTTTACTGCCCGGTCACTTGCTGCCTCCGGATTTCGTCGTCCAAATGACAATGTTAAACAAATTGCCTTCTCTTTATAATTTATGTACAACTATATTTATTTTGTATTTATTTGCTTTTTAACTAATTATTTTTAATTTTAATTTGTATTTGTTTTGTTAATTAATTTGTATCTATTAGGGATTTCTAATTTTTAATTTTTAATTAATATGTTTTAATCATTATATTTAAAGTCTCGGGTTTGTCTCAAAACCCAGAGAGAGTTACCATATTACTGTTCTATGGAATCGTTCTGTCTAATCTGTTTCTTGTAAAGCCATGGGCACTGATTCTAGGCCTCAGGCATTTTGATGTTCCATGTAAACCGGATTGATTTGTTTCCCAACAAGAACTTCGGTATATAAAAATTCAAAATAAATAAATAAATAAAATAAGAGGCCCCCTGCCCCGCAACTGCACAGGAGGTACACAACAGTAGGGCATCCAGCTGTCAATGCAAAATCACAGGCCTTATAGGGCTGTAAAACAGCCGTTTCAGCCCATCTTCGCTGTTTAAACTCGTCCCCTGAAGTCCCAGGGGAAAAAAATAGCAGCGCTGAGCAATCACACGGGAGCTGCGAAAAAATAAAATGGCACCTGCGCCAAAAATAGCCCGGGCTCACGTTCCACGGAGGAGGAAGGAATAGAAGGAAAAAAAAAACCCCATTTCTAGCACCGAACACTCCCTGCTCTGCCTCAGAAATAGCTAGGAAGGGCAGGGAAGTTGCTTCTCCGACCCGAGACAGCCTCAGCAGGATTGGATGCCCCTCCCCCCCAGCTGAGGAGACAGTCTCACCGGCAAGACAGCTGGGCTCAGCACTGCCTGCAACCAAAATACCTCCGGGAAGCCCTGAAGCAGAGAACAAACCTTGAAGAAAAAAAAACCCCCTAAAGATAAACTTTTTTTTTTAAACTAGAAAATAAAAATCCCCACAGGGGTACTTCCCTTTCTGAGTCGCTGGAGGGGGGCTTCGGGATGTAGAGGGAGCCAGTCCCCTGGCTATCAACACCCCAAAATCCACGGGCTCTTATAGTCAGGGGTATCGTCTGGCTCCACCCAAGGGATGGCCCGTGATCGGAACCTAGCATCTTGGGGAGCATAGTCCAACTCATGTAAGAGCTGCAGGATGCACAACCACCATCTGCTGGAGACAGAGAAATACTGAGGAGCTGCAGGTGGCACACTTGGGATAAGGCAGTGCTTCAAAGTTTGTTCTCTGCCTCCATCTGCTGGGGGGAGTGCATAACCCACTGGTCTGGACTGATCTGGGTATGTCCAGGAACTGGAAAAGTTGTGAAGAGATGCTACTGAGCATGTCACAACTGCTGAGATGACCATAAAGAATGTACATGAAGATAATACTGGCTGCCCACACTATAGAGACTTCCCTAAATGACAGCAAGAAGTGCTTATATCAAATCAGAGGACAAGCCTTCTTGAAAACAAGTCAACATGAGAAGATGAATTTTCTCTTCTACTGAAAATAAAACTAAATTTCATTGGACTTACCATACACACCACATACACACACACACATATATATATACCCTACCCTCAAATGACTTATGAAAAGAATTTGTATTTCTTTTTCTTGCAGAGCTGGGATCTGCTCTAGCTATTGCCTTAAAGGCCAATACTGTTTCTCACATATATACCCTTTCCACAAGATTCGTATATTCATTCAAGACTCCCTGATGTCCCCCAGATTCCCCCAATTACGTTCTCAGGTACATATATTCACAGAACTCACTATTCCAGTTTTTATCTTCATGAACTACACTTCCTTTTAGATCATACTTCCTCTTCACTTAAGAGAAGGAGCTACACACCTATGCTATACATACACATGCAGTTCTGTTCCACAGATCATCATCCTAAAATATCTCTGGTGAAGGAAAAAATACAAATTAATAGATTTATTGCAAAACTATTTCTTTGTGTCACTATGTCTGATAGCACAGGTGCTGGCACATGTACATGGACTGTGCTCGAGGATGCTGGTGGTGAGTGCGTGTAAGATGGAATCTTGAGAAGGATTCAATGATAGGATTTTGAGAACAGCATAAGTTTGAAAGTTTGTGAGATTGGCTCAAGGGTAGAAGGTTTAGAAAACTAGTGGTAACAGGGAAGGACAGTAAAACTAGTCTATGAAAGAAAAATAATCAGTGGGGAAGGAAGGACACGTGAAGGAAAGGCAGGAAGAAATACAGAGGCTGGAAAATATGGAAAGTAGTTAGTACAGATAAAACATGTAGGGGGGGGACTAAAGAGTGCATTTTTTCTTTAACATTTATGCCTAGGGAAGTCAAAATGATTAACAAAGTGAGCAGAGTATTGTTAGACCACAACAAAAATGAGGAGCCAAGAGTGGGTTGCAGTAGAAAACAAACAGGCCGATACAGTAAGGGCGCGTAAGAAAAAGTGCGGCAGTGCCGGGCGCCCGCTCGTTTGCCGCACGCACAGTTCGGATCACATACCGCTCGAAATAGTATTTAGACACAAATGCAAGCCGCGTCCAAAGCGCGCCCATGAAGCGTCCATGAAGCGCAATCCATTTTACTGTATAGAGCGATATACAGCGCCTATAGAGTATCCTGGGTGCGCTGGTACCTGTCATTTCAAATGTCATTTGAAATGACAGGTACCAGGAAGTGGATGGTTCTCCTACGCTCAGGCATCGGGGATTGCCAGTCCTCTCTCCCCCCCTCCCGAAGCAAGGCGCAGGGCGAAAATAGACTCGACATGTTATTAAAGCAAATAGAAATTATAACAAAAGTAAACTTACTGCATGCTTCCAGCAGCCCCAGTCCTCTCTCCCCTCCTCCCGAGGCGCCCACCGCGGCTCCCCTGCCTCCTGGGGGCAGCCGGTGGCAAAAGCGGCTTCCAGCAGCCCCGCCGGCGAAGGTGCATGAACGCACATCCAATTTGGGCACTCAAGCAGCGAAGGCGCATGAGCGCACGCCATGACCTCGGACGTCCATCCAGGCGCTCAGGTCACGGCGTGCACTCATGCGCCTTCGCTGCCTTGAGCGCCCAAATTGGATGTGCGTTCATGCACCTTCGCCGGCGGGGCTGCTGGAAGCCGCTTTCGCCGCCGGCTGCCCCCGGGAGATAGGGGAGCCGCGGTGCGCGCCTCGGGAGGAGGGGAGAGAGGACTGGGGCTGCTGGAAGCATGCAGTAAGTTTACTTTTGTTACAATTTCTATTTGCTTTAATAACATGTCAAGTCGATTTTCGCCCTGCGCCTTGCTTCGGGAGGGGGGGAGAGAGGACTGGCAATCCCCGATGCCCGAGCGTAGGAGAACCAGGCCACACCATGTTACGCGCTTGCTCCAACCCACCCACTTATTTGACCGGAGCCTGCCTATTGCTGTCACATCCCTCTAATGCCAGGGTCAGGGTAGGCGGTAAATTAGTGGGTTAAAGACGCGGCAAAACAGTTGGTTAAAAAGGCGATAATCGGGCCACACGCTACTGTATGGGAGGGAATAGCTAATCCGATCGTTTACATATCATATACATGCCGCGAGCGGAAAAGGATACGTGTCGATTTAAAGAAGCGGTAAGGATTGGTAAAAACGGATAGTGAATCGCGGGTTAGACTTACGCGGCCAAATTGTGGGTACAAAGCGGGTTAGAAACAGGGTAACCGCGGCCACACTTTACTGTATAGGCCTGAAAGAGGAGAAAGTCAGTGGAAAAAGTGATGGAGATAAAAGCAGTAAGAATTCAAGAAAGCATGGGATAAGCATAGAAGATCTTCAGTTGCAAAGCAGTAAAGGGCATATTGGAGATTAACAGGAGTCTATGGTATTGGAACAGGAAGTAAATTGGGAAGACTAAATTAGCCTTACAGTCCTTATCTGTTATAGTCTATGTTTTTGTGTTAAATGCTTGCAGGGTAACAATAAGTAAAGGTGCTGAGAAAACAAGAAAGACAAAGGAATGTAGAGGAACTTTACATAGATTAATACATCAAGAAAGATAGAAAAAGGATGGAGGTAACAGGCTGAAGATGCCTTTATAAAAGGTAAGCTAGACTAATGTAAAAAATGAAATGAGGTGGAGGAAAAGAAATAGGAACAGGGAAGGGGACAGGACGACAAACTGGTTGTCATGAGACACAAATGCAGATGCATGGATGATGGAAAAAATGTATCCAATGTGAAATGCCTTTAGTTATGTCAATTGTGCTTTACAAACTGGCATAACTGAAGTGTTCATGAAACAGTCTTGAACTACTGCTTTTGAATTTTATTTCTTTAGCCTTAACTTCAGATTCAAGCATGAAAGCTTCCATAATACTTCTCCAAAAATATGTAATCTATAAAATATAAATGATTGGAGAAACAGGAATACTACACAAAGCTGGCTCTTTCCTAACACACAAAATTTAAAATAACCTTGGTTCTTTTAGAAATATCAAACAACTAGATATAGAGATCACCACCAAGTATATGCTGGTATAGTTTGTTTTTTTTAAAGAATTTTAAAATCTCCATATTTCACACTAGCTTACTGGACTGCTTTAGGACATTATACTTGTATTAATCCAAGTGGAGTACATAATCTAACACCTTAAACAAAGATCATACTTGAAAATTTATTACATACGCTTCGTTTAGGGGAACAAAAATAAAATCTTTCTGAAAAATATCAACATGCCGTGTCCATGTTCTCACTCTTCCATGTCGCCTCTGCTGTATTCTGCAAAACAAAAAGAAAACAATCACAGTTTCTAGTTGCAAGTTCTCAAATAGTGGTTTCCATTCATTTCACTGGTATCCCATGACATTATTAGTAATGCTGCATTTTCAGCACAGTTTCACTTCAATAATACTTGCTGCACTGTAGTAAGGTTGTTTTGCCATGTTTAGAAGTATGCAACTCTTGTCCTCAAGGACCAAGACAGGTTTTAGTTTTCAGGATATCCAAAATGAATATTCATTCGATATTTGTATTCATTTGGTCTAAGAATGAGATTAATTTATATAGCTTGGTTATCCTGAAAACCTGACCTCTTTGTGGCCAAGAACCAGAGTTGTGTACCCTAATTCAGATAAAGCAGAGTTGCTTATCTGTTCTCACAGGACAGCAGGATGTTAGTCCTCACAAATGGGTGACATAATCACCCAGTAGGTACCAGTCAAAGTTCTAGAAACTTTGACAAAAGTGTTCCATGATTGGGCTCCATCCAGATGATGTCACCCATATGTGAGGACTACCATCCTGCTTGTCCTGTGAGAAGCAGTCCTATCCCTTCCCACCTAGAAAACACACTTGGAAATACAACCATGGCGGAGAACAACTCTTCACCTGGAAAATAGGTCCTAGGTTAAGTTAATAAATAAAATAAATAAAATAAAAAATAGTTACAAGATTACTTCCTGCCACTCCAAAATTATGGTCTTCATCCTATAGAGCGTACTCCTCCAAAGCACCACAGGTATGTCAAAGTGCAGGCGGGATTACAATTCTCTATATTTTTTAACATCATTCATGGACATATTAGGGTAATCCCACCTCCACTTTGGCAACTCGTTTGCTTCAGCTTTTCCAAGTTTGCAAATCTAGCTAGAAATAGGATTTGTTATTTGAGAGCTAGGAGTATTTTGCATCAAGTGCAAACATACAACCACCCCCCAACAAGAAGATATTCATACATATAGCACTTAGCCCCAATCTCATTGGTAGACTCATTTGCATCTTTTTTTGTAAGTTATTATAAAATATTTCTTAAATTTACTTGAATCTTATTTAATCTTAAAATTTAAGTGAGGGCTTATTTTGACCTTATTTGTCTAAAGAATTAATTGTTTTTTTTGGGAGAAATTATTACCTGATAATTTAGTTTTCCTTAGTGTAGACAGATGGACTCAGGACCAATGGGTATAGTGTGCTCCTGATAGCAGTTGGAGATGGAGTCAGATTTCAATCGGACATCAGCACTACATATACCTGTGCAGGGAGCTCTGCTCTTCAGTATTCCCCTCGAAAAGCAATAGTGGATATATGTGTGTTTGGATAACTTGATTAACTTGAACTAGTTAACGTTAATTGTAGCTTGAGACCACCAGTGTCGTCAACTGAGAAATGCCGACACCCAGTAACTATGGGTGTCTTAACTAGGGGTAAATCTGGCTTACCCGTGCTTGTCTTGCTCTCGGGAGTTGTCAACCGAGATTTTTGTATGTTGAGGTAGCCGTGGGCGGGATACTGAGTCCATCTGTCTACACTAAGGAAAACAAAATTATCAGGTAAGTAATTTCTCAATTTCCTAGTGTGTAGCAGATGGACTCAGGACCAATGGGATGTACAAAAGCTACTCCCGAACCGGGTGGGAGGCTGCCCGTGGCCCACTTAGTATCTACAAATAATCAATCTGGAGCAGCTGCTCGATCGCTGAAATGTAAAAATATTGAAAACTTAAATACCGATTTATGAATTATTTGTTGGAACTGGTGTTTAACAACATTTTATGACACCTGCCCTATATTCAGTGTATACTGGTATAAATGAATAATTTGTATAATAATTTTAAAAATATTAAGGAGTAGAGGGAAAGTTTCATATAAACTCATTGGTGTCTCGGCACCACGGTTGTGTGGTGGTATAATCATTAACTGACCCCCTCCTCCTGTGTGCAATTTTTTTTATATACTATAAAAGGGTTTTTTTTCACCTATGTAAACTCTTCCGTGAAGTGAGCGTAAGACTTAATTATAAAGCCATAACAGTGCTATATTTAAAGAGCTGAAAATGCTCTACTTTTGAAATATTATGGAGTAAAGTTCAGACTTCCCTTTATAGTGTTGGTATGCGCTGTCCAATTTCTAACAAAAGTCCCGACACAGTCGATCAGTGTTTCAGACTATAAGTCACTCTTCCGGTGACGGAGTGAGAGCCACCCCGTCAAGAGTCGTATACCTCAAGTTCACCAGAGGCTCACACCGAATGGAGTTTATCCAGATTCCCAGCAAGTTGGCAGCTCTACAATGTTTCATACCCCTGAGGAAAGACTTATAGTCTGAAACACTGATCGACTGTGTCGGGACTTTTGTTGGAAATTGGACAGCGCATACCAACACTATAAAGGGAAGTCTGAACTTTACTCCATAATATTTCAAAAGTAGAGCATTTTCAGCTCTTTAAATATAGCACTGTTATGGCTTTATAATTAAGTCTTACGCTCACTTCACGGAAGAGTTTACATAGGTGAAAAAAACCCTTTTATAGTATATAAAAAAAATTGCACACAGGAGGAGGGGGTCAGTTAATGATTATACCACCACACAACCGTGGTGCCGAGACACCAATGAGTTTATATGAAACTTTCCCTCTACTCCTTAATATTTTTAAAATTATTATACAAATTATTCATTTATACCAGTATACACCGAATATAGGGCAGGTGTCATAAAACGTTGTTAAACACCAGTTCCAACAAATAATTCATAAATCGGTATTTAAGTTTTCAATATTTTTACATTTCAGCGATCGAGCAGCTGCTCCAGATTGATTATTTGTAATTTCCAATCGCTGTACTAGTGGCATTGATTTGTTTAGGTTTGCCACTTAGTATCTAGGCAGTAGAACCTCAAGAAGGTGGGAATGGAGGACCATGTTGCCGCCCGACAGATCTCGGCAGGTGTCAGCATCTTGGTTTCTGCCCAGGACACTGCCTGGGCCCTTTTGGAATGAGCCTTGACTTGCCTGCCTCTACGTAGGCCACCTTGATTACTTCTTTGATCCAGCGGGCTATGGTTGCTCGCGAGGCTGCTTCCCCTTGTTTCTTCCCGCTGTGAATGACAAATAGGTGGTCCGTCTTTTGCATGGATTCCAATATTTCCAGGTAGTGGACTAGGAATCTGCCGACGTTAAGATGGCATAGGCAGCGTGAGTCTTCAGAGTCCTTATGCTCATTTGGAGATGGCAGCAAGATGATTTGGTTTAGAAGGAAATGAGAAACCACCTTTGGAAGGAAGGAGGGGACAGTGCGTAGCTGTATGGATCCCGGTGTGAGTCTGAGGAACAGTTCCCGACAGGATAGCGCTTGAAGTTCAGAGATGCGACGGGCTGAACATATTGCCACTAGGAATGCAGTCTTCAAAGTCAGTGGCCTCAGGGACAGACCGCTTGTAGGTCTGAAGGAAGTTCCCGCTAGGAAGTCTAGTACTAGATTGAGATTCCATAGGTGTACCGGCCACTTTAGTGGTGGTCGGATTTGCTTGACCCCTCTCTCAGGAAGTGGGAGATGTCTGGATGGGAAGATAGACTGATGCCATCCACTTTGGCTCTGAAACAGGCCCCTTCTTCAGGCCGTCTTGCAGGAATTCCAGGATCATGGGAATTTTGACTGTCTGGGGAAGGATGTCATGGTCTTCACACCAAGCTTCGAATATTTTCCATATTCGTATGTAAGTTAAAGATGTGGAAAACTTGTATGCTCGGAGCAAGGTGTCAATTACTGCCCTAGAGTATCCGCTCTTCTTCAGGCGAGTCCTCTCAATGGCCAGACCATAAGAGAAAATTGAGTTGGATCTCCTTGGAGGATCGGTCCTTGCTGGAGCAGGTCCCTGTGTGGAAGTAGGTACAGGGGGTTCCCCGCCAGAAGTCTTCGCATGTCTGCGTACCACGGCCTTCTTGGCCAGTCCGGGGCCACTAGGAGTACTAGCCCCCTGTGGTGTTCTATCTTGCGGATGATCCTGCCCAGTAGTGGCCATGGAGGAAAGGCATACAGCAGATCTTCCTGTGGCCAGGTTTGGACAAGGGTGTTGATCCCCTGGGATTGAGGGTCTCGACTGTGACTGAGGAAGGTGGGAACTTGGGCGTTGGACCGGGTTGCCAGAAGATCCATGGCTGGGGTTCCCCAGCGGTCTATTATCAACTGGAAGGCTGTGGTTGACATACTCCATTCCCCTGAGTCTAGACTTTCTCTGCTGAGGTAATCCGCAGTGATGTTGTCTTTTCCCGCGATGTGGGCGGCCGAGATCCCTTGCAGATTTGTTTCTGCCCACGTCATTAGGGGGTCCATTTCCAGGGACACCTGTTGGCTTCTGGTTCCTCCCTGGCGGTTGATGTAGGCCACTGTTGTGGCGATGTCAGACATGACTGACAGCTTCTCCTCGGAGTCTATGACAATCGTAGGCAGGCTAGTCTGACTGCCCGGGCTTCCAGTCAGTTGATGTTCCATCCAGACTCTTCCTTGTCCCCTTGCCTCTGGGCCGTCAGTTAGTGGGCTCCCCACCCTCGTAGGCTCGCATCCGTGGTGAGCATGACCAAGGTCAGTGAGAATAGCCTTACTCCATTGCTCAGATGGTCTTGTAGCCACCAGTTGCCGTAACTGGAGGCGGACTGTGTATCCCTGGGACATCGGGTTCCATCGTGACAGTAAGGAATGTCGTAGTGGTCGCATGTGGGCCCTTGTCCATGGTACGACTTCTAGGGTTGATGTCACGAGTCCGAGGACTTGTAGGAAGTCCCATACTGTGGGGTGAGTGCCATTCAACAGTTTTCTCAACTGGTCTTATCAATTTCCTTCTCCTTGTAGGGGGAAGAATGACCTTGTCCTGTCGGATGTCGAACCGGACTCCCAGGTATTCCAGAGATTGGGAGGGCTGCAGACAGCTCTTGGTTGTGTTGACGATCCATCCGAGGTTCTCCAGTAGATTCTTAACTCTGGTGGTCATCTGATGACTTTCCTCTGGGGATTTTGCCCTGATCAGTCAATCGTCCAGATACGGGTGAACGAGGATTTTTTCTTTCCTCAGTGTCGCCGCCACTACAACCATGATTTTGGTGAACATCCTTAGGGCTGTAGCTAGCCCGAAGGGTAGCGCTCAGAACTGGTAGTGATGGTCCAGGATCGTGAAGCATAGGAAGTGCTGATGATCGTGATGGATCGGGATGTGCAGATAGGCTTCTGACAGATCCAGGGAGGTCAGAAATTCTCCCGGCTGTACCGCCCTTATGACTGAGTGTAGGATTTCCATGCGGAAGTGTGGTACCCTCAAGTAGCGGTTGACCGACTTGAGGTCCAGGAAGGGCCGGTACGTTCCCTCTTTCTTGGGAACGATAAAATAGATGGAATAGTGCACAGTATTTCGTTGGTGCATGGGCACCGGTGCTATAGCCTTTAAGGCGAGCAATTTGGACAGTGTGGTTTCCACTGCCGTCCTCTTGGAGGGGGCGTGGCAAGGAGATTTAACAAATTTGTCTGGAGGGATGCTGTGAAAGTCCAGAAAGTATCTCTCTTGAATGATGGTTAGGACCCACTTGTCAGACGTTATCTCGACCTATCTTTGGTAGAATAGGGCAAGCCTGCCCCCTATGGCTTCTTCCTGTAGATGGATCTGTTGATTCTCATTGTGAGGTGCAGCTGGGGCCTGGATCTGAGCCGGCTCCCCTCTTGTTGTGTTTGTTCCGAAAGGACTGGTCCCTGCCTGCGGGGCGAGGTGCTTGGTATGTATTCTTTTACGGTCTAAAACGCTGTGATCCTCTGCCATTGGATGTTCGGGGAGAGGGGCATTGGCTTCTTTTGTTCTTGTCCTCCGGTAACCTAAGTACTGGAGACACGCCCCATTTGTCGGCTAACTTCTCCAGTTCGCTTCCGAACAGGAGGGTTCCTTTAAAGGGCATTCTCGTGAGTTTCATCTTGGAAGTTGCGTCAGCTGACCAGCTTCGGAGCCAGAGTTGCCTTCTGGCTGCCACAATGGATGAGATGCTCCTGGCTGAGATGTGCACCAGGTCGGAAGTCGCATCCGTGTGGAAGGATATTGCTGGTTCTAATATTTCGACGGGCGTGGTGGTGTTCCTGGTCAGTGACAAGCATGCGCGTGTCACCATGGCACAGCAGGCAGCAATCTGCAGTGACATGGCTGCTGAATCAAATGACTGTTTAAGGATGGGTTCCTGACGTCTGTCTTGGGCATCCTTGAGTGCTGCTCTTCCTTCGACTGGAATGGTAGTGTGCTTTGTGACAGCACAGACCATGGCGTCCACTTTGGGAAACACCAGGAGTTCTTTGGCTGAGGGTTCCAGTGGATATAGGGCTTCTAGGGCCCCAACCTCCCTTGAAACTGGCTTCCGAAGTACTGCATCCAGGTCAATCAGTTGCTGTACGGCTTGCAGCAATGGGAAATGGTGTGAGGTCTGATGGAGCCCGACCAGAAGAGGGTTCATCTTTGGCTCCGCTGTGGCGCTTGTGCCTGGGATGGCCAGCTCCTTCAGGCTCAGGGACACGAGGTCTGGTAGCTAGTCTTTGGATAAGAAACGCATCACGATTCGGTAGGGTTCCGTTCCTGGAGGAATTTCCCCTTCCTCCAGGGAGTCTTGGTGTTCCTCCGAGGTGTCCGTGTCCCCTAAGGTTAGGGGACACGGACACCTCGGAGACCCCCCAAACCTCCCAGGCCCCGAGAAGGGCCTGGGAGGTTTGGGTCCTCCAGTGGAGGCTGTAGCATCGGTGGTGCCGATTGTGCTTGGACGAAGGTTTGCAGACCTTTAAAGAATTCCACCCAGGAAAAGGTTCCTGGGTCTATATTGAACCCAGCAACATTCCTAGAAGGCCCCATCTGGAGGGCCAAGCTGGAGATACAGAGGTCCGGGGTACTATCTGTGGATCCAGATTCCTGTACTGGCTTGGGGGGGGGGGGGGGGGGGGGGGGGGAGACGACCTTGCCCTGGTTTTTTCCCAGAGCCGTCTTGCACTGTAGGTACAGGGCAGTAGCCTCTTCATGCCTTGCAGCAAGCTGCGAGGGTATGCTTGCAGGCCGGTATGTACACTTACGTAGATGTGCGCGCAGCCGAACTTGTGCACCCAACGCTGTTGAGCGTGTCGCTATGCGCCCGGCACCTATGTGCGTGCTGCTGTGCGCAAGGCACCTATGTGCACGCCGCTGTGCGCACAAGTATGTTATGCGCCCGGCTCACTGCGGTGCGCACGGCTCAGTTAGGTGGACAGTACGGCGATTAAGGGGGGAAATGGTGCCGGCGACCACACGAGCAAGATGGTGACACTGCCCCCCCCCCCGGAGGGTCTCCATGTGGGAGGACCCTCGAGCTGGATTGGATCTAGCCCAAACTGGGCTGATCAACCCGATGGGACAGGCGCCGGTTGGCGATATGTACAGTTATCAAAGCCTTGGAGACCGGAGACTTAAGAAAGTTTTCTACCTTAGCTTGTCTCTGCGTTTCCCGGTCTGGAGCCAGGCGGTCTCCGGCTGCGGGGGGAGAGGGAATTTACCTTCACCGCCGCGCTCGGTCTTGCACCCGCTGCCTCTCAGCCACTCCTGTTCCTGGGGGCTAAGTCCACGCAGGGAACCGGCTACCGGACCAAGGCTTACCTCTGAGGGATCTCGGAAATCACCTCAGGAATTCTCGACTGGGGGAGGGACCCTTAGGTATCACCGCAGGAGAGCGGGGCTCGTCTGTAGAGGTAAGATTGTTTCTTGTTTGGATTTTCTTCTTTGGTTTGGATTTTCTAACGCTGTGCAAGCGTGTGTATAGTCCCGAACTGCTAAGGAGCCGGAGAAATACTGAAGAGCAGAGCTTCCTGCACGGGTATATGTAGTGTCGACATCAGATTGAAATCTGATTCAGTCTCTAACTGCTATCAGGAGCACACTATACCCATTGGTCCTGAGTCCATCTGCTACACGCTAGGAAATATGCAATTTTTTCCCTGCCCATTCCAAATGGTCAATAGTCTATAAAAGTGGACTTGAGATAGGGAATTCAGGTGGGTGCATGGGAAGAACTAACAAGGAAACAGCTCTACCATGCTCTCAAACAGCAACTAATGTATTTCAAAGCTCAAACTCCCAAACAGGAAAGAAGATATTTTACAGTTCAATCACATTCTTCTCAGAAAAAAACAAAAAAGTTTATCAGAACCCAGTTTTTAATCGAAAGCAAAGTCTTGTTCTCACCAGCTCTTGCTTTAGCAGCAATTTCTTCAAGACAATAGGGGAGTGGATGGAATTAAATACTTAGCTGGAAAGCCCAAAGGAAAAAAGAAAAAGGAGGTAGCAGAACAGAGTGGATAGAAGCTTTGTCAAAAAGAAAGGTGTCAAACAGAAACTAGGGCCAAAATATTTTGAACCAAGCAAAAAATGAGTCAAATTTATTATGAAACCAATTTTTTCTCTGCCCAGCACAAAGTCCATTTTTCAATATTTTGCTTAAGTGGCATAGAACTGACAAATCACCCTTTACATCATTTTTCAGGGAGATGTGTGTGTGTGTGTGTGTGTGGGGGGGGGGTGAACTTGAAAAGCCATATGAGAAAAAAATTTAACACAAACGTGCCATCACTCCATAAAAGCATAGAGGGAAATTTTAGAAAGCATTTCCTTGGCTAAAACAATGTCACCCACAGAAATTTATTTATTTTTTTTTTTTTTAATTTCTCACTCAATGTGCACTTACCCACATATGCCCTGTCACATGCATAAGTTAAATTGGATTGAATGGAGGTATTCCTTACAGAAAAGGCGTTTACCCTTAACATGCACACCTTTGGATTTTAAAAAGCATGTACATAAAAACTCATGGGAAATTTAGCAGGGTTAACTCAAGCGGGTAGCTTTAGTGGGATAATTTTCATAATGTGTAAATCCATTCTGAAAACTGGTTTAACTTATGCGCACATTTGCTGATTAACGTAATCATGTTACAAAATTACGCCCATAATGCTCCTGATTAACCATTTATCATAGCAGCACAACACTGCTATATTTACTATTCTCCATTAAATGTCTTCAATTTCATGGCTGCTATTCTTTCAGACAAACATTCTTGAAACCAAAGACTTACGAAAGATTTGCAGTTTCTTGAAAATTTCTTCTCTCTCTTTGATTGAGGCGTTTATAGAAAAATGAACTGAAAATATGAATTCTGTCAGCATCTTTTCTCAGTTTTTCAAGCACTAAATACCTATGTAAATAAAACATAAAAATGAAATCTGATTTTTCCGTTAACATTTGTCAGTTATGCTTTCATTCGTAAAGAACAAATTGGTACTTGTGCATCTTGAAAATTCCAAAGTAAATACCCTCCATTTAAGCTCAGATACTGATCCCACACACTGAAAGTAAGTGGAGGTGCAAGGATGCCCTACCCAGCTAAATAATGGTTTTGCCACATCAAAGAATATATTAAGAATCAACTGACCATATAGTTTTAGGGTGCGTTTAAGCTGTATTTCCAAGTTGCTAACAAAAAAGCCAAGCGACTATGTTGCTACAAAAGAAATTACTAAAATATAGAACATTTTCCTCAAATGCACTATATTTTAGTCTTATGTACAAGAAACACATTAAAATCACTCAGTACAGCTCCATGAAAATTGGGAAAACAGATAAATGCAACAAAATGTGTAATCTGTCCTAGAATCCTGATGGTATTAAGAAATTTTAGCTTTCTCTTAAGAAAAATAATTCTTTAGAATAGCAAGCTTACCAACAGAACTCAGAATAAAATGTAAGTCTCATAGGAAGAGGTAAATAAGCAAATTGTTTCCAACAGTAAAATAAAGAAATAAAGTCAGACTGAAGATGATTGAAAATGCAGACATTCAAGATCCCATGCAGTAAAACTCAGTGGGTGCACTAATGTTATTTAGTATGTGCTAAATGTAGCATACTATGCAACAACTTAGCATGTAAGCTAAACAGGTGTCACAAGATAATAGCACATACACATTAAAATGTATGTGTGTGTATATAAATAAAGGAACATCACATGCAAACAGGGTTTTAGCATGTGCACGAGAAATGATGCAATAGGCTTCTTCTTTGTGCACTAGTTAACTCTAAAAATTAAACACCAGCCTCAGATCAGATATTAAACCTTTATTGTACATGCTAAACTTAGAACTGTCTAGCTGCCTTTGGAAATCCTATCTGCAAATTAGCTCAAAATGAACTACATGATTAGCACAGGAAATTCTCTCTCCCCTGAGCACCTGCAATGACAATCTTCTTCTCTCCCCAACCGCCTACCTTCCAAAATCCATCCATTCAACATCATCCCCCTTCTCCCAATAACCAAATACACTCCAATCTGCAGAGGAAGATCAGCTCCCCCACAACGAAGCACAAATTCTGTTTGACGGCTTACAGTTCTAGAGGATACCCTGTCTTCATAGCCAGCTGGGATGAGGAAGCCTTGTCACAATTCTGCAGCTGCCAAATGCCAACTCATGGAGATACTATGGGGTGAATGTCTGAGGGCTAATGGTGTTAGAGGTCTGATGGCGCTTTTGGCATGGTAGAAGCAGGTGATTTGGGGGCAGCCTGGGAGGTAGGATAAAGTCCCCTTATGCTAACTATTCCTTTCACTTCAGCGGTTAATATAGGGGATTTGTAGAGGCAAGTAGCATGCATGTTATAGTTTTTAGAGCTAACATGCACTCTCTAGAGATGTTTTAGCGCCTACATTAAACATTTTTTTTTTGCATATCATGTTAAGTGACATTATAGCATATGTGTCAAATTTTTACCAACATGCGGGCTATGTTTTATTGCATAGGTCCCTAAGTTGTGTTTTAACATGAATATAAAAAAATATACCATAAACATTCAAATGCACTACCAGATTGAGGCAAAACTTGCTACTACCATAAAAAAAAAAAAAAAAAAAAAGACAGGAAGAAAGTTTCCTTTGTGTGAACCTGGAATTGAATTATTTTTTTTTTATAATTCTTTATTTTTCAAGTTTTCACACATACATTACACAAAATGTTTAACTTGTATACAGAAATAATACTGAGTATAGGGAACTCACTTAACAATATTTGAAACACTTCTATCACTTCCTTCAAAATATTCAGTATCAATTAAAAAGAAACCTTAAGTGAACCCTCTTAATCTTATAGAGCGAGTAAAAAGTAACATATAATCTATTTATAAGTATAGGAAAAAGTAAGATAATCTTCTATTTATTTATTGGCCTGAGTATCATTTCCCAACAAAACTCTAAGATGGTCGGGGTTAGTAAACTGGTAGTTATGTCCCTTATACTTTATAGCGCATGTACACGGATATTTTAACATAAAATGTCCCCCGGCTTCTATCACTTCTTTCCTATAAGCTAAAAATTTTTTCCTTCGAACTTGCGTATCTTTAACAAAATCTGGATATATCCAGATTTTCTGTCCATAATAAGTTTTTTCCCTATTCCTAAAGAAAAATTTTAAGATATTCTCTATCTGAGACTAATGCAAATGTTATAATCATTGTACCACGATTTTCAATCTTTAACTCTTCCTGAGAAGTCATCAAAAAGTCTGTGAGGTTCATAGATTTCTCCCTATTTTCATTTTGTAGGTTAGCTTCCTGTTCTTTCCCTTGCTGATCTAATTCTTTTCCTCTGATCTTTACTGAGCTCTTCAAAAAGAAAGCTCTTGCAATAATAGGCATTCCTTGTTCAGGGATTTATTGAATTATTTTGTATTTCTCTTTTATTTTGTACTCCTGGGATTTTTCAAAGACTGTTGAGAATATGTTGGCAAAACAAAGAGATTATACCAATGATCTGGGACAAAGGTCTAGAGCCAAGAGGGGCTTTAGGTGCAAGAGTGGCTTGGAATCTTATTCCTATTACATATCCTGGGGGGCAATTATGTTTGAATATGGAGGTAGTAAAATACAAATTAAAGATGGGATTGCTAAATGTGTGGGCATTTAAGAATAAGATGTAATTTATGACATTATTACTGATGTGAGTCTAGATAAGTTAGTCCTTACTGAGAAGGACTGGAGGAGGAGATCTGATTACTTTTACTCACCTGAATCCCCCTGAGAATTTTTCTAGAGTTTTGAAATAAGGGGGAGGTGTTGCTGTCATTTACCATAAATCTCTACAGATTCAGCCATGTGATGAATCATTTAAAGTGTGTCTGATTGTTGTTTAAGTTGAGGTGTATTAAGTTATCCTTAATATATTGCCCACCTTTGCAAGACCAGGTTCTGCTTGATAAGTTGAGTGAGATGGTTTACAAACTTCCAGTAAAGATATGCTGGTATTTTAATATGGAATTGTGAGAGGCACATGAAGTTGTAATGCGATTCAACATCACGATAAGTGTTTTTTCACTTTTCTTTATCTGTGGATATATCTTGACGTGAATGAATTGTGTGGACTTTAAATTAAAAAAAAAAAGAACGAAAAAAAGCGAAAAGAAAAGAAAAAAGAAAAAACCGTTAAGGTTTACAATCGTTTAATATTAAGCCATTGCAACACACCCGATGATTATACAATATATATATGGTGAGCTATTCACTTTGTAATGGGTTACAAATCCCATATATATTTAAAGTGAATGAAAGGAACATACGTTGTTAAGATTGTGCTCCCGTATGAGGGTTGTTGCAAAAAAAATATATGGTCATTGGCATCTTAAATAAATGTGGTTTATTATAAATAAGGTATTTTAATATCCACACAGAGGCTTCAAAGAATAGGAATATGAGAAATTTTGAATGCCATGACAGATCTGAGGTTTCACCAACTGATCAATATTTCTATTTATATCGCACGCCATTCTCTTGATCTGGTTTTCTCTTCAAAATATGATTTTCTTTGAAATGACTGTGGGAGGTGCACTACTGTCTAGGACAGATTATTTTTAGTGCACTTTACTTTTGAAGCAGCAATAACTACTACTCTTCTTTGTATACAGAGAATTGCAGTTGGGGATTGGACGTGTCGATGTTAATCACTAGGAACCATTTGCCAACTCTGTCTCTACTGGTTCACTGGAAGAACAGGTTGATGAATGGGTTTTTAATTTGCAAAAAGTGGTTGATCAAGTGGCCCTTTTAATAGTATTGAGGACGAATCATACAAGAAGGCTCCAAAGTATCATTCGGGACTGAGAATAAGCAAGTAGCAAATGACATTTGAATAGGTAATGAAGGTAGGACAAATTTAAAATGTGCCGGGATGCATGTTGGGCCTTGATTATACATTATAAGGAGTTGATAAAGGAGACCAACATTTTATTGCTGAAAAGTTGAGGTCTGCTTAGAAAAGACAAAATGTTTTCCCAACAGTAAGGGTTTTTTTGACCATTGTCGACTGTGGGTTGCCCCAGAAATGAGCAGTCAAAACAGGAGGGTAGGCTGTGTAAGAAAGCCGTTAGGATAACAAAATAGATTAGACGCCACGAAATAGTCCAATCTCTGAGCTTATTAGAATGGAGACATGATCTTTGTATGTATGGAGATTGGACTATTTCGTGGCGTCTAATCTATTTTGTTATCCAGAAATGAGCAGTCCAGCGTCAGGAGAGTCAATCCAGACCACTGGTGGCCTATTCTAGACACCTTCCATTCAGATTGAGCCCTTCGATGCTTGTGGCCAGTGAGGCATGAGAAACAGGAGAAGCCTCCGATACAAACATGGAGTGAGAAGCAGGAACAAAGCAGGAATCAAGAAACCCAGACAAAACATGCAGGAGCATGGAAACTGCCTTAGTACAAATAGAAGTTCATAGAGGACACAAGATGGCCACTGGAGGAAAGCTGAGCTTGGAGGACTGGATAGATAGTTCAAGCAGCTCACAGAATCACTTGCAAACCAGACAAGAATTGAGCAACAGATCCTTACAGGTTTGGCCTCTTGCCAAGATCATAAGTCAGGGAGTGATGTTAATAGGTTTAATGGTGAGTTATTCGCACAATGTTTTGAGAATAAAGTCAAACAGACAAACTGCTTTTTTGCTGTCAAGTGCATTACATGATGTGGTGGATGAACTGCGAGAAAGTCTGTTAAACAATCAGTTTCTAGCTGGTGCACTTCAGCTTGACTCTGGTGGTTTTCAGATATTTGTGGCTGAGGTGATGGGGGAGAAGCAGTGAACTCTGAAGTAATTGAAGACAAAAGGGAAGTGGGATTTGTTGCATATTCTGTAATCTCTTAAATGCATTTTATTAAACTTCTAATATAGATCAAACCACATGGTGTCAGATTCACTAATATCTAAGTTGATAGCGAGGGATCTGTTGTTATCTATTGTGAATGAGAGTTTGCATTAGGGAGGGTACCTGGACCTTTACAGGTAGTTCTAGTCTGGCATGTTTTAAAGAAACAAGGTTTGAATTCCAATGTGGTGTTCCATTACTTTCTGGTTTCAAACTTATTTTGTCCAAGGTTCAGTTTTTACATCTCTAGCAAGCTGGTTTCCAGAAGAGTTAAAGCTCAGAGGCAGCTTTATTAAGTACAGCTAATGGAATTGGACTGAAAATGAATAAAGATTTTGATGCTCTTATCTTTATGTTTGATATTTCAGCTGTATTTGATTCTGGATCAATTTTATTGCCCTTGCTTTTTAATTTGTATATGGCTACCTTGATTGAAAGCTTGACATCTATTTTTTTTTTTGCAGTTGACATTCAATCAATTGTATATCCAGGCATTGAACAAGTGGTAGCAATTTATAGACAATCTGTTCAAAATTCTGTGGGTCAGTAGCTAATTACATCTACGATTAAGGTATTGTGGCAAATGAAGTCCCTTAATATTTTACCAGATTTAGAGAGGATTCAAGTGGTGCCGAAAAACTGTTTGCATCTTAGCTATGTTTATTTAATTCTTTATGTATCGCTGTATGATAAGTTATCAATACAAAGCTAAAGCTCCTCATTGCTTAAAACATTTTATCACCTTTAATGGATTCTCTAGTTGGTTCCTCTTTTGTCCCAGCATGACAATTACATGCTAAGATTACGAGCCAGATTGTTTATTGTTCCTCTTTGGTCAACCTCAAAAGATTTCACTTTGTAGAAAATATAGCTGCTCTATTTAGTTACAGGATCCAAAAAAATGGGATCACATTAATCCTGCTTGAGAAAATGTACATTGCTTACCAGTGCAGCTCAGACTACATTTAAAAACTGCAGCACTGATTTACCGTATTTTTCGCTCCATAAGACGCACCTGACCATAAGACGCACCTAGGATTCAGAGGGGGAAAATTTAAAAAAAAAAAAAATTGTGCTAAACCGGCTCTGCGTCTGGGCGTCTTATGGAGCAAATTAGGGGAGTGCATAGTTTTTTTTTTTCTCCCCATTTTGTTTTCGGGTCTGGGGAGGGCCATTTCGGTCCACTCCCCAGATCAGAAAATTTTTCTTTCTGTGGGAACCCCCAAAACCCCCCCCCCCATCCCAACCCTTTAAATTAACAACCTCCACCCCCCTGACCCCCCCAAGACCTGCCGAATTAATTTCCTGCATCCCCCCACCCTCCTGACCCCCCCAAGACCTGCCGAATTAATTTCCTGCAACCCCCCACCCTCCTGACCCCCCCAAGACCTGCCAAACGTCCCTGGTGGTCCAGCGGGGGTCCAGGAGCGGTCCGGGAACGATCTCCTGGGCGTGAGCCGTCGGCTGCCAGTAAACAAAATGGCGCCGACGGCCCTATGCCCTCACTATGTCACTGAGACCGACCGCTGCTATTGGTCGGTCTCAGTGACATAGTGAGGGCATAGGGCCGTCGGCGCCATTTTGTTTACTGGCAGCTGACGGCCCTATGCCCTCACTATGTCACTGAGACCGACCAATAGCAGCGATCGGTCTCAGTGACATAGTGAGGGCATAGGGCCGTCAGCTGCCAGTAAACAAAATGGCGCCGACGGCCCTATGCCCTCACTATGTCACTGAGACCGACCAATAGCAGCGGTCGGTCTCAGTGACATAGTGAGGGCATAGGGCCGTCGGCGCCATTTTGTTTACTGGCAGCCGACGGCCCACGCCCAGGAGATCATTCCCGGACCCCCGCTGGACCACCAGGGACGTTTGGCAGGTCTTGGGGGGGTCAGGAGGGTGGGGGGTTGCAGGAAATTAATTTGTCAGGTCTTGGGGGGGGGGGGGTTTGTAAGAAATTAAGTCGGCGGGGACTTGGGGGAGTTGGGGGGGGGGGGTGTTTGTTAGATTTTTGTTTGGTTTTTTTTTTATATTCGCTCCATAAGACGCACATACATTTTCCCCCCACCTTTGGGGGAAAAAAAGTGCGTCTTATGGAGCGAAAAATACGGTAAGTATCTACATGGAAACGGACTACCATAACTTGGCATGGCATAAGCCTACTCAGGCTTTGGATTCAGTTTTGCAGATGTTAATATCTTCTATTGAGACTGCTTGACTTTCTATTACATGGAGTTCTGGAATGTGCTTCCATCAGAGGCTTGGAATGAGAGTACTTATTTAAGATTTAGGAAGCTTGTAGACATGACTTTTAAAGGTGGCCTTTTAAGATGCTTTACAAATAATTATTTTAATTTATATGGGGTTTTAGAGATGCTTGGGGAATGGGTGTTTTATAATTATATAATGCACCTATGATGATCTGTGTGCTTTTAGAAATGTGACCCACTGGGATATCTAGAGGGAACTGCAGGCTATCAAGTAGAAAATAAACGCCTGAATAAATAAAAGTTAGAAAAGGAAAATTACATATCTGATTTGAAAGGCCCTGGACTTGAAAGATTAACTTTTAAACAATATCATAAATTATAATCAGTAATGCAGAAATATAAATCATACCTTATTGTCACTTAAAAAGAAAAAAGATCAAGGCATAATAAAGTTGTTCTGAAACTTCTACTATGAAAATATTCATCTTAATAAAAATTACACTGGCATCTTTAAAATGACAGAAAACTTACTTTAAATAGAAATCAATAATAACATCATTTAAAAATTCCCCTTCATTTAGACAATGGAGGTCTTCATTGGTGACAGTAATACCACCTTTAGCAGGGGGAGGAGGATAAACTATCAACCTGTGAACAGTCAAGAAAAAAAAGATTAAACAAAAAAATTAAGCAAGAATCTAACAAAAACTTCCCAATGTATGGAAATCAGCCTACTTTTCTATAGGACCTATAAAAACTGTGTGCGGTTCCTCAATTTCATCATCTTCATCAAAAAAATGCATCTGAGCAGCGGTGTGCTTCTGCTTCATTCCTGATTCAGATGAAACCTAAAAGAACAAGTATGAGAAAACATGTTTTCTTGTGATAATGGAATACAGTTTTTAGAAACTTAGTTTCAACTAGTTAGAAATATTTACAATTTGTGCAGTAAATTTCAGATTAGACAACAATTTTAACTGTGAGTAGCTAATCTCATTCAATGAAATGATTCTAGCTCAATCAGTTCTTAAGTTATTTCGCTGAATTCCAAGTCAGGTATTCAATCACCACATGGCAGATCCCCCTGCTTAAAAAACCCCAAACCAAAACAAAAAACAAACAAACAACTAAACAAAGCCACCAATAAAATAAAACAAACAATTCTAAATTTTGGGTTAACTATTGTGGAAAGAACATGATACTGAAGCCCATACTGCTTGACTATAAATGCTAACAATCAATTCAAACACAGGATTCAATCTTAACTTCTCACAATGAAGCTGTTCAATAATAAAATACATCAAACATCATTATTACACTTTAGGTAAATACAACCATTTAATTCTACAGAAGTCTAAATTTTGAAGTGTCTTATTAGTTGAACAGAATTTTTAGGATTAGATTTACTTCACTTTATCAATTTCAGAATTAAAATATAATAATCCATGTTCTTCCTGTTTTATTTAAAAATGATTACTGCCCTCCCACAGAAGTGCCCAAGGCAAGGTACAATAAACATTCTCAAATTCTAAAAAAACAAGAAATCAGTTACACAACAAGAACAATCCATCAAAAAAAACATCAACACACAGTAACCTGTTACATCAATACAAAACAAGGTGCAAACTGAAAATATGATTCCAGTCAATGTACTTGAAGCTTGAGCTCATATTTGGAAAGGCAAGTAATTAAATCTAAAACCTAAATCCAAATCAATGTCTATTCCCATGCATAAGCACATAGCCCTTGGAGGAATTAATATCAAGGGCTCACAAAACTAAGGCAGATAAAGACAACACCAATCATTATTCACCCTAACCTAAATTAATGAGGTCCATACATTCAAGTAAAGAGCTACATTTTTAATAATTTAATAAAAGGAAGTAGCACTTTTATAAATCTTTTCTGGAAGAATATTCCAGAGGGTAGGCACATGTTCTATTCTGACACAAAATACAAACAAAGGGCAATTCATATACACAATTTTCATGGTCCTAATGACATGAGATAATCAAAACTTGATAAATATGCATCAGCAAGCCAGATGACGTACCCTTGCATATACGAGCCACCTGGACCTCTATATCATTTGCGCTATGCAAGAGTCTATTTTTTTCTTTGCATTTAAAAATTCACATAATTGAAGATGTGAGTAGTAACAATGATCCCGGCTTAACAGAGGCCAATGTTTCACATTAGAGCTTCATCAGAAGCACTGTGATGTCACCAACTTCAGTAGTTTTCCATATTTAATCCAGATTCTTTTAAAAAATTCTAATGAAAATAGAAATAATTATAAAGAGCTTATACATGTGTAAGTTAAAAAATACTTATGATTGGACCAATACCATAACTCCTGAATGCAAAATGTCTCTTCACGCTATCTGAAGGAACAGCAGTAGCTGCAATCTTGTTCAGTACTTATATAGAACACTGAACTGAACAGTCAAACTTTGATGTACAAACATAACCAATAGAAATCCAGAATCAGATCAAATTGTATCAGACATCGCACTAATGCACCATTAGTTCTTCACTGTGTTGAAATGTCGCATGATTTTGCTCAACTCAGATTCTGTGCTTTACAAATGATCACTCCTTAATGGCAAGAAGGTGATTTTGATAAAAAATTATTACTATCTGAGCAAAGATGGATTTATAAATTGAATACTATGAAACCCATGGGTCTCAATTCAAAATTGGATTTGAGTGTCTTTTTGTGAATGGGATTTAAGGCGGGGCTCCTGGTGGTTTGATTGGAAAGGGGCATGTCTCATGAGAATTGTCACCGATGTTTTTTTGTTGTTGTTAAACAGTGAGAAAACCTTGTTCACTTCAAAGTACTTACATCATTCTGATTCTGGATTTCTATTGGTTATGTTTGTATGTCAAAGTTTGACTGTTCAGGTCAGTGTTGTATATAAGTACTGAACAAGATGGCAGCTACCGCTGTTCCTTCAGATAGCGTGAAGAGACATTTTGTGTCCAGGAGTTATGGTATGGGTCGAATCATAAGATAAGTATTTTTTAACTTACATACGGGCCAATTCAGTAAAATGCACAGCAGAGCCGGCGCTCCGAGGCGAGCGCCCACTCTCCTGGGCGCGTGATTCTCTATGCAAATGAGGGCTCGTGGTAAAAAGGAGGCGCTAGGGATACTAGCGCGTCCCTAGCACCTCCTTATTGGCAGAAGTGGCAGCTGTTAGCGGGTTTGATAGCAGATGCTTAATTTTACCGGCGGCTGTCGAACTCATCGACAGCTACGGGTTCGGAAAACGGACGCTGGCAAAATTGAGCGTCCGTTTTCTAACCTGCGGGCAGATTTTTTTTTTTTTTTTTTTTTTTTAAAGATTTTCTATTTTTTTTTATTTTTGGTATGATATTAAGATGGAGGTATGATATTAAGATGGAGGGTTACAGAAAAGCCGTTTTTTCTGCTTTTTTGTACACTTTACTGGTGCTGGCCGAAATTAAAATATGCGGCTTGGCTGCACATTTTACTTTCTGTATTGCGGCTTGGCTGCACATTTTACTTTCTGTATTGCGCGGGACTAATATTTTATCATATATTTTGAACTTTTATATACCGACATTCATGTGGAGAATTACATATCATATCGGTTTACAAGCATTTGATGTTGAGGGTGCTATTAGTTTTGGGGGGGGGGGGGGGGGTGTTGGACGACCAAATGGGTGCTAACAGTGCGCTCGGCCTGAGCCGATATTTAATTTTTTTTTCATTAGACTTTTTGAAAAGAATCTGGATTAAATACTGAAAACTACCGAAGTTGGTGACATCACAGTTCTTCTGATGAAGCTCTAATGCGAAACATTGGCCTCTGTTGAGCTGCAATCATTATTATTCACACCTTCAATTATGTGAATTTTTAAATGCAAAGAAAAAAAAGAATTGAAAAAATAGACTTTTGCATAGCGCAAATGATGTAGAGGTCTGGAAATGCAAGGGTATACAGTCAGGCTTGTTGCGTATTTATCAAGTTTTGGTTATCTGATGTCATTAGGACCATGAAAATTGGATATTTATATGAATTGTCCTTGGTTTGTATTTTGTGTCATTTTGAGTGGGAATTCTCGGCTCTTGGATTGTTTTGCACTGTTCTTTTCTGAGCCACTGAGGATGTAACATTGTGCCTTGAAGGAATAACCAACAGGTTCTCATTCTGCATTCTCAGATCGAACTGGAATGTACCAGGAAAGCTGAAATAGCCAAGACTCAGGTCAGTAAGAACCTTCAAAATTACACATACCTTAAATTG
Organism: Rhinatrema bivittatum; assembly: GCF_901001135.1. Classification (NCBI taxonomy): domain Eukaryota; kingdom Metazoa; phylum Chordata; class Amphibia; order Gymnophiona; family Rhinatrematidae; genus Rhinatrema; species Rhinatrema bivittatum. The sequence goes on from NC_042617.1 coordinate 382,855,832, forward strand.
AGCACAGCTAATTACTGGCAGCCAGTGTAGCTGCCCAATGAGGAGAAATATGGTCTCTCAGGCCAAATCCAACAAGCACATGCGCTATCATGTTCTGGACCAACTGCAACTGCCTCAGTGTCTTGATGGGCAATATCATAAATAAAGTACTACAGTAGTCCGGGGTAACAATTGAATACTTTAGAGTAGCCAAATCAGAGGTCTTTAAAGTAGAGTTTTGGCTTTTTTTTTTTTTTTTTTTTATCAGTTGAACTTGCCTAAAGGTTATTCTAGAGACTTTGGTAATATGACATAGCTACTTCACTAATGCACAATGCCTTATTTGTCTGGGTTTAACTTCAATCTATTATTAAAAACATCAATCTCTGTCTACAAGGTCATACATTTTGGGTGCAAAAAGCAAGGGAGTGCTACAGTATATGTAGGGATCTTCGTTTTTAGTTTTAGGTTTATTTTCCCTGGGAATTTCAATGTTATAACAAAAAAAAAAATTAGTAGAAAAATGACATAATAAATGAGAAAAATCATTGGAAAAGTCAATTTTTCCCACCGATTTCTGTTATAACATTGAAATGCGCAAGAAAAATAAAATAAAAACTGACCACAAAAGATCCTGGGAATATAGGGAGAAATCTTTCCAAACAAGAAAGAGGAGCAGGATATGGTGGTGATCATATCGGATGATTTTAAGGTGGCTAAACAGATGAAGGAAATAAAAGCCAGAAAGAAGCTTAGGTACAAAGGGAGAGGAATATAAGTACAATGTATACATACAATGTATAAGTTCCTGGTGAGACATTTGGAACATGTGTATAGTTTTAGAGACTGCATTTTCAAAAGGAAATACACCTGTAGGGAGTCTTTCCAGAGGGTGTTTATTAAAATGGCCACTGGTCTCTGTGCTAAAGCATATGGAAACAAACAAAGATCTAAACAAGCATACCATTCAGAGGAGGAAAGGTGGTATAAAGTTATGATAGAGACATTTAAATACCTCCTAGATTTCCATGTACAGAAAGGCAGGTCTCTTTCTTTGGAAAGGAGACTCTAGAACAAGCAGTCATGGGATAAGAGTGAAAAGGGGTAGACTAAGGAGTAATCTAAAGAAATACTTCATTACAGAGAGGCTAGTAGACGAATGGAACATCCTCCCATAGAGGTGGTAGAAACAAGGAAAGTATTTGAATTCAAGAAAGCATGAGATAAGCACAGAGAATATTCTGAGGGAATGGTCGGGACTGTAAAGCTGAGTAGTTTGTATGGATGGGCAGACTAGATAGATTATATGGTCTTTTTTCATTTTTTTATAACTTTTTCTTTATTAAATTTTCAGAAATACAAAATTAAAAAAACTTGAATAAGAATCAATCATATAATTAAAACTATTATCAGTATGTAGTCCACAATAGAGGGTGCAATACAAGAAATATTATCAAAGAAATAGTTCGTCCAAAAATTATATATGGCATCCATTTAACCAAAACTCATGGATTAACTGCTCTGTACTGAAGAAATCTTTCAAGCTGTTCAGGATCACAGAAGATATATTTGACATCAGCTAACTGAAATTTACAGGAGAAAAATCAAGAAGAAACTAGATCCTAGTGCCTTCACACTCTTTTTTTCTGAAGAAATTAGTCGCAAATATACTGAGTTGCTTTGGACACAGGAAAGAGAGAGAACTTTATCCCCAGAAAAAAACTTCTCCTTAAGCCTATTAAACAATTTTAATGTCCAAGCTCTCTCAGACTCCTGTGCATATGTAACTAATAACGTAGCACTCAGGAGATGATCTTCTAGAGACTCATGCAAGGAATTTGGAAAATCAATATTCTCAGCTAGTGTATCTAAACTTGCAGAGGGATTAGAAACAGACCTCAGAGCTTTAACTCTAGTAGGAACATCATCCGAGGAAAGTTTTAGAAACTCAAGATAAATTTTAACATATCAAAAGAAGAAAAATTAAATTTAGGGAAATATAAAAAACACAAATGAAACCTCCTGGAATGGTTTTCCCTATTTTCAGTTTTATGATGCAGAATTCTTCTCTAATCAACACTATCAAAAAGTTCTGTAATGTAGTAATTTGAAATTCCAGGTTCACCATATGTCTTTCATATTCCTGAAGCAATTGAGAATGATTACTGATTTGTAAATAGATGCCATGGTCTTATCTGTCTTAGATGTAAGAGACTGCTCCAGATCAGTAACAGTAGTCCCAGTTAAGCCTTCTCTCATCACTCTAGAGACCTTAGGGACTGCCATCATGTTTTTGTGTTTCTGCGTCTTGAAGCTATTTTGTACTGAGCAGTAGACAAGAGAATTCAATATAGCCTCCCAGTGGGGAAAAAGGCTTCCATGTATATGTTGACAACATTCAGTTTATCCCAAACTTCCTGATCAACTTTTCCAGGGGTTTCAAAATGATGTTAACTTAAGGGACAGAAGAGACCCCAAGGGAAGACATGGAGTTCAAGAAAACTGAGCTGAAATCAAGAGTCACAATACTACTTGTTGAATAGCATTAGTGAGATGAGGAAAACCACTAATGTACTATACACCTTATGCCATATTCTTAGAAACATAGAAATGACGGCAGAAGAAGACCAAACGGCCCATCTAGTCTGCCCAGCAAGCTACGCACTTTATCCATTTTTTTCCCCTTTTTTTCTCTCCCACCTGTTACTATTGGCTTCCAGTACCCTCCAGCCCTAATTCCCCTCCACCCCACCACCAATTTAGAGAGCAGCGCCGTTATCTGCATCCAAGTGAACGTCCAGCGCAATTAGGGGTAGCAACCGCTGTAACAAGCAGGCCACACCCTTACCCCATACTCTTACCCACCCCTGTTTTTATTTTGTTTGTTTTTTTGTTTTTTGTTTTTTTTTGAGATAGCAGCCCTCCATCCTTCCGCTCCGTGAAGGTGGAACACCAACTACTGGCCACTGGCATCCCGCTCCGTGAATGCCTCTGTGGCTACTGCCGCTCCGTGCAGTGTTTGAATGCCTCTGTGGCTACTGCCGCTCCGTGCAGTGTTTTGCTGCCTCCTCTTTATTCACGCCCTCTAGACTTGATGGATCCACAGTGTTTATCCCACGCCCCTTTGAAGTCGTTCACAGTTTTAGACTTTACCACTTCCTCCGGAAGGGCATTCCAGGCATCCACCACCCTTTCCGTGAAGAAATACTTCCTGACATTGGTTCTTAGTCTTCCTCCCTGGAGCCTCAGCTCGTGACCTCTGGTTCTGCAGATTTTTTTTCTGATGGAGGTTTTTCCCAGGTTTATTGTTGTTGGAGAGAGAGGTAATTTGCCTTAGCAATCCCTGAGTGGGAACTGAACCCTGGCTTCCCTGGTTCAGGGCCCTCTGCTCTGACCACTAGGCTACGACTCTACTGCTAACTCTCTCCAAAATATCCAATAAAATCAATCAGATCAAAAGCTGAGATGTCTAGCAGAATCCACCCAGGGGACTTCCCCAGTACACAGCACTTCAAATAGTAACAAGAGTCTCTATCCCATGGTTAACCCTAAAGCCAAAATGACAGGGGTCCAGATTGTCTTAATGATGCATAGAATACCACCAACTAAGTGAAAAAACAGAACTATTAGAGATCACTTAGTAAGAACATCTGTTAAAAGTATTTAAACTAAATATTGTAAAGATGAGGGGGAATGTACTCATAACAGGTTACTGCATTCTGCAGTCAATAGTACAATCATATCTCCACTCCTCCATCCAATGTCTTTAAAAGATAATATTTTTAGGCATTAAGTGTATAATATGCACGTAAAATGATTAGGTACTTATCTTCTAATGATGTCTCAGCAAAACAGCATGATCCAAAATTCTCAAATACTTGACATCCGACACAGGCTGCATTTTGAAATGGAATCTTCATCAGGAATCTGTCACTCTTCATGACCATTGCAAATGCATACATCACTTCCATAAGTGGAAGTGATTTGCAAGGCTGCAGATGGGGAGTTTGGACTACATACATATCCCTAAGTTCTTGGGTGGACCACAAACTTCATTTTTGAAACCTTGCAGATCTCTTGGGCTACGGATGCTGCCTGGCACTGACAATATGGGCCTCAATGTGCTTTTCTAGAGTCAAGTCCACTTGGGCACAACAGAAAGATGCAATCTGCTATCCAATTAGACAATGTGCACTTAGCTATGGGAAATTCCAGGTCTATTGGGATCCAAAGGAACAAAAAGCTGAATGAACTCTAATGCTTCAGTCTGCCCCAGGCAGAAGATAACACTTTTGCGATCTAAACTGCACAAGGCCAATATTTCATGGTAATAATAAGGGTATAGCATAAATGAACAATGTTAGGTATAATAAATGTTTATAACAACATATATGGTTATATATTACATAATATGTATGCTATTCCTTATGATAAGGTATGTAAATCCTTATTTATGTTTATTTGGAAAAAATTAATAAAGAATAAATAAACTGCACAAGGTTAGTTCACCTTTGTGGACCTGTGGAAGAATAGTGGGAGAATGATTGACTGTTTAAGGTAGAAGTCATACGCTACCTTGGGCAGAAACTTAGGATGTGTGCAAGGAACTACTCTATAATGAAAAAAAAATTAATAAACGGCAGATAAATCACGAGCAAGGAGTTCATTAACTCTACATGATGAAACGACTAAAACAAAATCATAACCTTCTAGGTCAACTACTTCAGCTCACAGGAGTCCAGTGGCTCAAACGGAGCTTTTATCAGCTGGGTCAGCACCACACTGAGATCCCATGATACAGTGGGAGACTGGATTGCAGACTTCAAAAAAAGCAAGCCCCACTTCAAACTGACAACTAAAGGCTGTACGGAGATGGATTTACTTTCTACACTGTCCAAACAGAATCAAGTAGCCATACTCTAACTGAATAAGTTGTGAATAGGTTCATATTTCATGTGTTGGGAAGAACTCTAGAAGAGCATGTAAAGGCCTGTAGTGTCAAAGCCATAGCATAGTTGGTAGCCAACTTGAGATCAAACTTCACGGAAAAGATCTGCAAGGTCGCTGACATGGAATTTAGCCTACATGTTTAAATCACATTATTGTTTGGGTAGGGATTTTAGACTTTCTACATGGAGAGTCACCAAATGCACTGGGGTGAACCTAACAGAGTTAGTCTTGAGAATGGACCAGAGATGTAGAATCTTTTCAAGCAGTTTTTGTATGGGGCAGGAGACAGGATCTAGGGCCTTTCCCTCAAACCAGAAGGCAAACCTCTTCCACTTGATGACATAAGACTTTCTAGTAGAATCTGCCAGACCACCACAAGACTCTTCATCGGATAGATTCAGGAAGTCAAATTCTAATGATTCAATATCCTGGATGTAAGGGCTAAGGACCTGATTTTGGAGTGGAGTAATGTTTCCTTGGTTCTGTGTGACGAGTATGAGGGAATTCCCCAACTGGATTGATTCTCTGATAGACAGCTCCCAAAGGAATAGGAACCAAACCCAACTCAACCAATAGAGGCTTGGAGAATCATAGTTCTCCAGTCTCTTCTGAGTTTTAGGGGAACCTCTGCTACTAGGGGAAATTAAGACATTCTCCCCAATGCAAGGAGAGGGCATTTGAGACTAGTTTGTCTTTGATTTTCTCCTCAAACAAAACTGAGGAAACTTTTTGTTCAGAAGAGACTTAAACAGATCCACCACAGGTGTATCCCACTTGTGGTATACCTGGCTTGTAATCCCTTCTGTCCAAATATCACTCACATGGCTCTAGATACCAGCTCAGTCTGTCTGCTAAGATAGTCTCCTTGTCTGGCAGATATGTGGCTCGGGGTGTCATCCCCTGTGAGATGGCATAGTTCCACATTTTGACTGCTTTCCAACATCACGAAATTGCCCCTCCTTATTTGTTCAGATAGAAACATAGAAATGATGGCAGAAAAGGATCAATGGTCCATTCAGTTTGCCCAGCAAGCTTTCCATGGTAGCATCTGCTGCGCCATACAGGTTACTTCCATGAATCAGTCAGTTTTGCTTGACATGCTATGCTTATGGACTTGGCCGTAGAAGCAGTTCTGTGTTTTTTTCCTTAATGTCTGAGCATCAGTACCCCAAACTGTAAAAGTCAAGGCTCATGTTGGCTGTCTCTGAATCCAAATTTCTCTTTCCTTTTAGCCCCCCCACCCTCCACCTTTGAAGCAGTTGCACCAAAAGCATCAAGGCTTATTGGTTAAGGGTAGTAATCTCATGCCTTCTATTAAGGGTAGTAACTGCAGCTCTGTGCCCGTTACCCCCATGCTCATCAATTATACAGATCGGGGACCTCGTTGGTTGCTGTCTAAATCCAATTCCCCTTTCCCTTGAAGCAGAGAGCAATGTTGGAGTTACATCAAAAGTATCAAGGCTTATTGGTTAAGGTTAGTAACTGCTGCACCAGCAAATTACCCCCAATGCACGCTTTCTTCATATCTTTTAGGACTTGGTTATAACAGAAGTCCTGTGCTTTTTCCCTTATGTCTGTGAAACACTATCGCAGACCATGGAAGTCAGGGTCCTCGTTTGTCGTCTGAATCCAATTTCTCTTATCCCCCTGCTATCTAAGCGAGGAACAATGCTGCAGTTGCATTAAAAGCAAAGCACATTGGATAGTAATCTCCATACATTCTGCTAAGGATAGTAACCGCAATACCAGTAAGTTACCCCCCCCCCCCCTGCATGCTTACTTCATTTCCGTCCTCTAGCTTTTAGAAATCCAGTGTTTATTCCATGCCCCTTTGAATTCTTTGACTGTTTTCCTCTTAACCACCTCCCTCAGGAAGGGCATTCCAGACCTCCACCATCCACTCCGTGAAGAAATATTTCCTGACGTTGGTTCTGAGTTGTCCCCCATGGAGTTTCATTTTGTGACTTCTAGTTCTACTGTTTTCTTTCCAATGAAAAAGGTTCAACATCCACACATCATTGAAACCTTTTAGGTATCTGAATGTCTGTATCATATCTCCACGTACCTCCTCTCTTCCAGGGTATATGTATTCAGATCCTTCAGCTTCTCCTCATAGGTCTTCTGATAAAGACCCCATACCATTTTCATCACCCTTCTCTGGACCACCTCCATCCTGTCTCTATCCTTTTTGAGATATGGGCTCCAGAACTGAACACAATACTCCAGGTGAGGCCTAACCAAGGGCACATTAGTTTCCTTTTTCTTACTGGCTATTCTTCTCTCTATGCAGTCCAACATTGTTCTGGCTTTAGCTAGCGCCTTGTCATATTACTTCACCATCTTTTGAATTCCAGACACTATCACCCCAAGATCTCTCTCTTGGTCCAGGCATATCAGTCTTTCACCCCCCATCAATTCAGCTCTTTTGGATTACTGCATCTCAGATGCACGACCCTGCACTTCTTGGCACTAAATCAGAGCTACCAAATTTTTTAGCACACTTCCAGGTTTCTTAAATCACTTTTCATTCTCTATTCTTTCAGGCATGTCCATTCTGTTGCAGATCTTAGCATCATCCACAAATAGACATACTTTACCTTCAAACCCTTCTGCAATGTCACTCACAAAGATATTGAACAGAATCCCTGTGGCACTCTGCTTAACATGACTCTCTCTTCAGAGTAGGTTCTATTTACCATTAAATGCAGTCTCCAATCAGTCAACCAATTTGTAATCCATGACACCACCTTGGCACTCACTCCCAAGCTTTTCATTTTATTCACAAGCCTCTTATGCAGCACCGTATCAAAAGCTTTGCTGTATTCCAAATAAGTCACATCGAGCGCTCTTCCTCAAACCAATTCTCTAGTCTTCCAATCAATAAAATCAATTAGATTTGTCTAATAGGACTTTACCCTGGTGAATCCATGCTGCCTTGGGTCCAGGAACTCACCAGATTGTAGATAGTACATTATCCTTTCCTTCAGCAATGTCCCCATTAATTTTCCCACCACCAACGTGAGGCTAACTGGCCTGTATTTTCCAGCCTCCTCTCTGCTACCACTCTTGTGAAGCGGGACCACAACTGATCTTCTCCAATCCCATGGCACCACGCCCGTTTCCAGGGATCTATTGAAAAGGTCCTTTAGTGGACCCACCAGCACATCTCTGAGTTCCCTTAATATCCTGGGATATACTTCTTCCGGTCCCATGGCCTTGCCACTTTGTTTGCCTAGCTCTTCCCATACATTCTGTTATGTAAATGGAGTTTATCTATTTCATCCCTATCTATGATCTTGTCAACCAGCAATGGTCCTTCTCCAGGGTCTTCTTTAGTGAAGATCAAACTGAAATATTTGTTTAATATTTCTGCCATTTTATTTTGTCTCTCTCCACACTGTTCCTTGTCACCTTTCAATTTCATTATACCACTACGGACCTTTCTTCTTTCTCAGATATATCTGAAAAATATTTTGTCACCTCTTTGGCAATCCTTTCTTCCACTTGACCTTTTGCTTTCCTGATAGAACAGACACTGCAATAATAGAACAGACACTGCAATAATTAACCAACTACCCACAGAGACATACAACTTCTTCTCCATCCCACGTCAGGGAAAAAAAAAAGGAGGAGGAATCCTCCTAGCTACAAAAAAAGGTCCTCAGATTCACTCAACACTCCTCCAATACCGACTCAAAACTCGAATTTGGCTTCTTCTCATCAGACAAACTCCAAATTTTACTTCTCTACGCTCCTCCAGGTTTACTGGAAACAGACTCATCTCCCCTGGTCGAACTAACTACCTCCCTTATCAATCTAGATGCCCCAGCGATAATCTTAGGTGACTTCAACCTGCACGTCGACAACTCCAAATTATCACCCAACTGCGAAGCCCTACTCACAGCATACTCCGCTTTAGGTTTCACTCAACTAGTTAACAAACCCACACACAAAGCCGGACACACGTTAGACCTTATCTTCATCAATACAGCAATCAAACTGGTCCAGCACCCAACCTGCACGAAGGTACCATGGTCAGATCACTCCCTCATAACTTCCTCATTCTCAATAAAAGATACCAGTCCAACTCGCATACCCTCACATTGCTTCACTTACAGGAAAACATGCACCACAGAAGATCTTAGCAATCACTTATTATCACATCTCACCCAAGTAGACTTCACCAACCCGAATTCAGCGCTTCGATCTTGGAACAACATCACGGAATCGATAGCCAACAAGCTATGCCCCCTAACAACAAAAAATCCTCACCCCCAACTCGTCCAAAAGACAACCATGGTTTACTCTAGAGCTAAGAAAGCTTAAATTATTGCTAAGACAAAATGAGGCTAAATGGCGTAAAAACCCATGCACCATCACTCTATCTACCTATAAATCTACCCTTCACCAATACAAATCCAATACATTAAGATCCAAAAGGAACTACTACGCATCCAAGATCCACCACCTAATCTTCGACGCTAAAGCCCTCTTTAGCTACGTCTCCAACCTCACTCAAATAAACTCATCAGAAATCGCTCTCAACCAAGCCAAATCTAAAGCGGAAGAACTAGCGCTATTTTTCAATAACAAAATCAGCAAACTTCTAACTCAGCTGCCCACTAACACCGCATCTACTTCTATACCACCTCAGACTACCTTCAAAAATACCCGCTTAGAAGAACTGGAACTAACTTCTTCCATCGAGATCCAAGGTATTCTACGGAAAATGAAACCATCTTCTCACCCTTCGGACCACATCCCCTCGAAATTGCTTCTATCAATTCTTGACTCCATCTCCAAATCCCTGTCAGACATCATAAATTGCTCAATAACACAAGGTTCTTACCCAGATGACCTAAAATTGGCCTCTCTCAAACCATTAATCAAGAAACCTAATTCTTGATCCTAACGACCCAAACAACTACAGACCTATCGCCAACCTCCCCTTCATAGCTAAGATTATGGAGAAACTGGTGAACACCCGACTCTCAAACTACATTGAAGAAAACAACCTCCTATTCCCATCACAATACGGTTTCCGCAAAACACTAAGCACGGAGTCCCTCCTCATTTCCTTAACGGATCACCTCATCCTGGGCCTCGATAAAGGGCAAGCCTTCTTACTGATCCTACTGGACCTTTCTTCAGCCTTTGACACCGTCAATCATTCCTTACTCATTAACCAGTTAGCATCCATAGGCATCTCAGGCACAGCACTATCTTGGTTCATATCATTTCTCAGCAATAGAGGATACAAGGTCAAGATACAGAACAAAGAATCCTCTCCACATCCGTCGTCAGTAGGAGTCCCACAGGGGTCCTCCCTGTCTCCTACTTTATTTAACATTTACCTTATACCATTATGCCAACTTCTCACCGACCTCAACCTCAAACACTACCTTTACACGGACGATATCCAGGTCCTGATACCCATTAAGGATTCCTTCGCTAAAACTCTGGCTTACTGGGATACATGCCTTCAAAAAATTAAACTCCTCCTCACCAGCCTAAACTTGGTATTAAACTCCGGCAAAACTGAACTCCTGCTCATCGCCTCAGAAAATAACATCATCACCTCTGCACAACAAGCCACGCCAAAAATCACACAAGTGAGAGACCTAGGAGTCCTAATTGATAATCGCCTGAATTTCAAAGCCACTATTAACAAAACCACCAAAGACTGTTTCTACAAACTACAAGTGCTTAAAAGAATTAGACCTCTTTTCCATGCCCAAGATTTTAGAACCATTCTACAAGCAATCATTTTTTCAAAATTAGACTATTGTAACACCATCCTACTCGGCCTTCCCGCTTCATACACTAAACCGCTCCAGATGGTGCAAAATGCAGCTGCACGAATTCTGACAAATACTAGGAGAAGGGACCACATAACCCCCATACTAAAGAGCCTCCATTGGCTACCTATACACTTTAGAATAATATACAAGGCCATTCTCACCACATACAAAATCACCCACCAACTGGCTCCCATCGACCTACAGATCCCCCTCCGACTACACAATTCGTCAAGACCGACAAGAGATGCATACAAGGGATCGCTACAGGTACCACCATCCAAATCTACCAGACACTGCACACTAAGAGACCGGGCTTTCTCTACAGCCATCCCACCGTTATGGAACTCCATCCCCTCAAATCTCAGAACAGAACCTTGCATCTCAACCTTCAAAAAAAGACTAAAGACCTGGATATTCTTACAAGCCTTCCCGGACGCCAACATAGTCAACTAATCTCCAACTACAACTTGGTTATCCATTCTATTGTTTTACATATGTAAATTATAACCTATCCTTTCTCTTCCTTCTCATCCAAGTTCTCATCACCCTGTTATATGTAACTGCCTTTTCAGCACCTTTGTTATAGTTATGTTTACTATGCACCCCTGTTTTATGTGAACCAGCATGATGTGACTGCTGTCTCGAATGCCGGTATATAAAAATTTGAAATAAATAAATAAATAAATGTTTACTTCTTCATCTGGATAAGGACAAGTGTACTTGCCAACTGATTTTTGTAAGCATTTAGGTTTGCTTTTAGTTTCAGGAAATGAACTGTTTATGAGCTCCCTAGCCCAGGATGGATGTATCTCAAATCCAGAAATCTTCTGGACATAATACATAGTGTCTACCTTCTTACTGAAATGGAATAGAAAGAGGGATCAATGCTTCTTCACCTTTTCTTGATGTCCCTCTATACCAAAGATCATGTACCACAATCCGTCGCTTTCACTGGGTGGTTGGAGCTAGAGGATGCTCTATCCCATTGGTCTCTATTGATGCTTGACTTAAAAAAGAAGCAGTCTTTCCTCAAAGTCAATACACCACCAGTGTCCGGTGTAGCTGTAGGATCCATGGAGGTTGTTACACAAATACCAACCTCAAATGGATTGGACATCTTCAAACAGAAGAGTTTATGCTTATGCTAATTTGATCTAGAGACCTCTGGTGACATCTTCTGTAAGCTGCCGTATCCAGAGACATTGTGCCTAGCATCCAAATGCAGCATGTACAATTTCATGGGGGAGGGGGTGGATGGCAGCTATATAGCTGAACTGGGTACATCTCTTGAAGCTACTGTCCTCTCTCTGGGACATCATAAAAAATGTGGCTGAAGCAAAATCAACAGCTCATTTTTCAGAAAAATAAGTCAACTAATGCACCACCACAAATGCAACTGCAAAAACAAAATAGAAGAAAATGAATAACTTTGACAAAACCTCTAGCTAAAAAACTAAAGTGGAATGTTTTTATGAAAACAGACTGAGGCTAAGGTACATACATTTACTTTAAGAAAGTTTTCCAATTGAACCTGCAGCAAGGAAAATCAATACAACTGTTAGGTTCCACAGAAAAACATTAAGTGATGGCCATGAAATGGAAGAGTCTGCACATGCTCAGTAGGGAATGCTGGAAGGTGTGGAAGCTCTGAAGTCATTACATTAAGCTGGGATATACATTGGATGATATCACTCATGTGTAAGGACTGCACATACTGCAAGTCCTCAGAAAAATGGGGGGAAATGATAGGAACAAGGTTGAGAAGACAGGTAAAAGACATGGTTGGGAGGGGGGGGAAGAGACATAGAACTTGTGTTGGGTTACATATGAAGATTTATATGTTCATCTACTCAAGTGGAAGAATCAACTGGGTAGAGTGAAAGTACCAATTTTCTTTCATTTGCTGTCATTTACTCTGCCACTATGGCTGAATTTCTCACCAGAAGCTGCAAATATTGACTACAGCACCCCCCATCCCCAATCTCCACCAGCAAAGAGAGCAGTAGTCAGATCTAAGAATCAAACTCAATGTTCTCACACAGCAGCAAACAGCATTGCAAGTGAGTTAATAAGGTTAGCACTGAAAACATTTCTAAAGGATATAGCAATCAAGGCCAAGATATATCATGTTCTTAAGCAGCTCTACTACAGGTCAGATTTGCTTTGTCAGCACCCTTAGGCTGCAGGTAGGCAGACCCTAGGGATGCAAGGGCAAGGAGGGGAGTCTCCTCCAGGACATATCATGGTGAAAGGGACCAACTCTTCTGTAGGGCAGCCCTCTCTCAAAGTATCTCTCAACCTTAACTGCAGTGTCCCATCAAGCCCACTCCCTTAAAAGGCACTGGGGCAGGCCAGCTAACAGTACTCCAGATTCTACAGTACTCCAATGCTGCCAGATCCTCTTTAAGGGAACGGTTTCAATGGGAAATTGCTGCTAAGGTTGATTGGCACTTGAAAGAGGCCATACCATAGAGATAGTGGTGTCCCAAGGCATGGCCCTGCATGGCCCTAGTGGAAGATATGGGCCAGTTTGTACCCTTTAACAAATTAGAACATTGCTATACATATAAAAATAGTAATATTGACCAAATATTCAACAATGTATCTGATCACACCACAGAGGTTCATAGTTTTCTAAATAGCAACTACTAGGATAATACTCATTCATTTTTGTTTATATTTAAAAAAAAAAAAATATATATATATATATATATATATAAAATTAAAGTTGTTACATTTTTTACTTTGTCATCTGTTTGGACTGAAGCTCCTGTAGAGTTTTCTACGCAGGATTTTGTGAAGGCAACGAGCCTACTATTGGCCTCTTCAAAACTGATTCTCTTGAAGAATTCAGAAACATCATTCTTGATGCCGATGTCAGTTATAATCTTTTCAAATATTCCATTTGTGTGTGTATCAAGACCATTCTCAAAAATTAAAATTATGTACTGCTCTTCTCGATCTAAAATAAAAGAAAATATATAAAGAAACATTGTCACCTATAAGAAATGAACAATTTTATATGTTCAGCAACTGCTCCGACACTCCAAATATGAAAGTAAGAGATAAAGCAGTAAGAAAAAGATACACATATGGTTGCAGGTCTAGTTATCAAGATAAAAAAAATTACTTTGTGAAGATGAATGTGTGTTTTAGGTTTTCATTTTTAGGGAAACTTACTTATAAATGCTCCCTTTTCTGAAGAAGAATATTACTGCTACTTAGCTGAATAAGGGCTTAATAGAAAAAGGTGTCTAGCCACATATAAATTTGTTTTTAACATAAAATGCTTAGATTGTTCACAATATGCAAAACATGTATTTTTAACTATGGAAACCTACCTAACTCCCTATATGCCTGGTCATATAACAAAAGGTGGTCAATATTAAAAGGTTTTTGTCCAGTCACCTTTTCAGTTACTTAGACAAAAATTAGCTAAATTTTAAATGGGTATTTTTTGATCAGGGTAAAATCTAACTGGATATAAAGAGGGAGTGCATGAAGTATAGGGAGCATTCTGGGCACAGGGCTTAATTTTAGCCAGGTAGCTCCAATACTGATCACTAACTGGTTAAACTTACAAGGATAAGTCTTGTCATAGAAAACATTGGTCTAACTTTAACTAGATAATTTTAGGCAAATATATTCAGGGGTAGACTTATCCACGTAAGTCCCACTGAATTCTTGCCTAAAATTACCTTGGTAAATTCCACTCCCCAGGACCTTAAAGTAACATGTGAAAAAAAAAAAAAGAAAGAAAAAGACCTGTGAAAATCACAGGAAGATAATCACACAAATTTCTTGATATATTCATAAGCCATCCCCCTAATCTACACCAAAACTAATACAATTCCATTACCTATTCACTTTCATTTAGTACTCTGTTTATATCCTTTACATCAAAATTTGATTACCATTCATTTTTGGAACTATGAGTTATCAAATGTACTACAGCACTTTACTTTATAGATCTAAAGAGGAAGTTACTACCATCAGTTGTTCCTGCTATTGGAGCCTCATCCCTTGGGGGAGGGGGGGGGGCGGGTCTGCTCTTGCTGAGTGCAGCTGTGCCTGGTCCCAAGGGGCTAAGCCATGCCACCTTCTAACATAATCAAGCTGCCTGGATAAGGGCCGATAATTAACAGCCTGAACGTCTCTGCACTACAACACTTTACTTTGTAGTTCTAAAAAGCATGTTACTGCCATTAGTTGTTCCTACATCTGCTCCTGCTAGCGTAGATGTTGTGTGCTCCCAAAGGGCTAAGCCACACCCCCTGCTGACCTTATCAAGCTACCTGGATAAGGGCTAAGCCCTTAGACAGGTCTCACTGAAGGGCCCATCGAAAGGCCCGCCCATGAAAGCACACTATGCTGGACGATATGGGTCTGGTCTGATCTTAATGGAGCTGAAAGGGACTTGTAAGTAGAGGAATGAAGGCGAGGTATATTGTTGAGGAAATCATTAGGAGTGGTTTAATTCCAGTACATTGGGCAGTAGAGATATGGGGTATGTGATACAAACTGTAGAAGATATCTGCATCCCTGGATATTTGCTCTACTAGCATGAATATCTAAAACTAAGGGTTCTTTGCCAATGGAGAATATCCTTCTCAGATGATCTTAACCACCAACAAACTCCCAACCAGACAACTCCAAAGAAAACAAACACCACCCTATCAACCCACGATGGATCAATAAAACCTCGAACTCTACAATAGACATCTAAGAACTTTTTACCTACATAAACGTACTCCCCTATTACCTCCCCAATGTTACTCAACTTTATCTTTGAAATTCTTTGTTAAAACTCTGTTACTCTCCTAATATTTTCTTGCCCTGTAAACCGTTATGATGGCAAAACCGAATATATGGTATACAAAACATGTTAAATTAAAAAAAAAAAACTGTGAAAATGAAAATGGTTTATGATTTGATTTAGAGATCATGCTTTTGATATTTTGTGTGTAAAAGCAGCTGATATGATCCTGAATTAAGTCTATCCAAAGAATTATTATCGATCCCATCAGCCAAGAGTTGGTAACAAAAGGGGTGAGGTGCTTATAAGAAAAAGTGGAAATTAGTCTGTAATAAAATCAACATGAAAGGTATGGAGGCTATTGTTGCTACCTTAGATGGGTTGTTGCTATGTTTAGTTTACAAACCACCAGGACCAGAGGCGGTAAAGCTAATGCATCTTGCAGAATTTCTGATATCCTTGCAAAGTGCAACAAAAAACTTAGTACTTTAATGCAGCTTTAATTTCAAGTTTTATGGCCCCATTTCTGGTCAAGAGGATTTTTTTGAATATAATTGATATTCTCTAGACCTTACACAAATTACGGTAGTACTTTTCCAACACATATGGGTCAACGTATTCTGGATATGATTTTTGTACCCAAAATATGGGTAGAACTTGGGATCATGCTCGATTTAAAGATTTATCAATCAGATCATAAACTGATCTGATAGATAAGTCTTTAAATCGAGCAAATGAATGGGAAGAATGAAGACAATGCCATGGTAGCCCAAACAGGAAGAATTGGTACACACTGACTGACATTTGAAAACTGAGAATGAGGAAGGGATAAATAGGAAAGTAGTTAAGGAAATCAGTTTAACTGATTTCATAGAAATATTAGCACCTGAAACTATAGTAGAGAAAGAAGGCATGTAATTATGTCCCCCTGGTTCTCTAAGGATCATCTTGATTTAAAAAGGGGAGTATAGCAATGTGAAAAGAGATGGCACAAGAAGAAAAAAAGAAGTACATAGAATAAAAGTAATGCAGGCAACAAAAAATTACAAGAGTTGCTGTTTAAAAACAAAAACCATGTACTTCACAAAACAATGGTCTGCTTCATTTAACTGACCAGCAGTTCCTTGATTAGAGGGGAAATGCTCCCTCATTGATAGGCTTAGATGCTAACATTATTGCTAATTTTTTTGAGAAAATTAGCTCTTTATGTGATAATTTAGGGAAATAAAAGGAAGCTGTTGTCCAGACGATTTTGTCGAGATAATACCTAGCCCAAGAAATTCTCAAGGGTGGATAATTTTACTCCAGTAAGAGAAGAGGTAGCTTGTTCAGCAATTTCTTCAGCTAAATCAAAAGGCTGTTCTTTGGACTCTTGTCCTCTTTGGCACATTCGAGTATTAAAAACTTTAACTGTTAGACTTTTACTGGATATAATCAATGCATCTTTTAGTAAAAAGTTGTTTCCAGCCTTGTTAAAGCAAGCAATGGTGCGGGCTGTTGAAAAAAAGACAATTGGCTGCTATATAGCTTTTAACCTAATTACAGACAATATCAAATTTGCTAAGCTTGGGCAAAAATAATTGAAAAATGTGCTATAAGATAACACTTATTATTTAGAGAGTAATGGGATCTTAGGTCCTGAGAAATTAACCAGACATGGAACAAAGACATTATTAGTGTCAGTGATGGATACTTTGTTAAGAGAAGTAGATTAAGAGTATTCTGTTGTGGTGGTGTTTTCAGATATTTCATCCACCTTTGACACTCTTTACCAATCTATATTATGAGAAAGGCTAGCTGTAATAGGAATTGGGGGTGTTGAGCATAACTGGTTTCGGTCCTTTTGACTTTTTGATCTTTCAAAATCAAGGTGAATGAGCTAATATTAGAGATTAAAGAATTGGCATGTGGTGTATCTCAAGGGTCTTCCCTTTCAGCAATATTAACTTGTACCTGCTACCTTTGGGTCCCTTACTTAAGTTTTTAGGGATAAAGTTTACATTTTATGCAGATAGATGCTTATTCTCCCAGTGGCTGACTCATTTCAAGCAACTCATGCCCAAGTAGGTACAGGCATTCAAAAGGTCAAAAACTGGTCAACTGTGAATGAGTTGTTGCTGAATTTGTCTAAGACAGAACTGCTGTGGATTAGTCGTTCAGTCTCTGTAGAAAATTCCACTTTTTACAATGAAAGGAGAGAATTTCTCCCCCATTCCGAGGTTAGGGACCTTGGTTATTATTTTAGGTTCTAAAATAGCTAAACTAGTTAGGACTAGTAAGGTTTTTATAATGTCAAAGTGATTTTAGAACAGTCATTCAGAAGCTAGTATTGTCAACAACGGATTACTGTAATGTTGTTTATGTTAGTCTCCCAAAGAAACAGTTACAATTATTATAGAATATGGCAGCCTGGTTAATTTCTGGAGTGAATAAAGGGATCATATAACTTTTGTCCTGAAAAGGAGGCATTGGTTGCTTGTAGAATTTAGAACTAAGTTTAAGATCATAATACGGTATTTAAGGCATTGCAGAAAAAAGGGCCCGATTACTTATGTTAGTTAATAGTGATGTATGAGCCTACCCAAATGCTGAAATCGCAAGAGTAAGTGGCCTTCTTGCTTTCCCTCCAGTTAAAAACTTCAAATTGCAAGGTATAGGAAGGGGGACTTTTCCAATAGTTGGACCACTATACTGGAATAGGCTGCCACTTTAACTTAGGCAGGAAAAAGATGTGGTGAGATTTTGTAAATTACCGTACTTAAGGCTGAATTATTTACAGAAGCTCACCGAGAGTAGTTACTGGTAAAGGTTATCAGATCTAAAAGCATTTGGGGGAAAAGCAGGTTTGGTGTGGTGTGATTATGTGTGTTATTAGTCCATGGTTTGTTTGTTTTTTTAAGTACATGTTTTTATCCTTTGGACTCTATACCATGCAGAACATAAAGCACCATCTCGCCCCCAAATTGATCCACCCTATCCTGCGGTATAATTTGTACATATGAGAAGCATATAAGCCATCATTGTGATTATTAAAACTGCTCATCCTTTCAGAATGTCATTTTTCTTATTAATTATGAAAGATTTATATTTATTCTTCTATCCACAATTGATTGTTGTCTGACCTTTTCCATCAAGACAATTAGTCTGAGCACATGTATAGATATTTATATTTATTCCAGAATCTCTTACATAAAGTCAGAAAAATAAATTAGATCACATATTCAAAACTGCTTGCTGTCACGCCAGTTCTCTAATAAAGGTTAAGATATTTCCAAAGCTTTTGTATAGCAGTGCCTGCTAAGCAATTTTGTATAATAGTGAGCAAATATTGCACACCATATTTAAAAATGATAGTATCTACATTTCTGGCAAACCCCCCATCTTGCATACTGTGTACAATTCCAAAGATGAAATGCAGAAAAAAGAACACTGATAAATTCTTGCAAGGGCTACCATATTTCCTAAAATATAAGCCAGAGAGTGACTGAAGGAGCTAAAGATGTACTCTCTGGAAGAAAAAAGCAAAGGCGTCAAATTACCAATATGCAAATTTTTCATGAATGAAAATGTGAAAAATAAAAGTCATTTCATAAACGTGAAGGAAAGCAGGCTCAAAAATGTGCGAAAATTCTTTCAGTGAAAACGTATGGTGGGCACCTAAACAACCTTTCAGCAGAAGTAGAAGTTAAAATAGCAGCAGAACTTAATCATGCATGAAAGAGGTACTCAGATCAATATTTAGTAATCTGGTAAGCAAATATAGCCAGGAAACTAACTATCTGGGATATTCAGTGGGACTTAGTCAAATAAGTCTTGCTGCTGAATGTAAAGGGGAATTAGATTCAGACAGCAACCAACAAGGGTCCTTACTGACGGTCTGGGAAACTGAGAAGTATGAGGGTGGCCTGTATGGCACGGCAGTTGCTACCATAAACTTGCTGCAGACTGGATGGACCATTTGGTCCTTTTTCCACCGTCATTTCTGTGTTTCTATATGTACGCTGGTAATTTTACCAGGTATATTTAGGTGAGCTTTTTCTGACTGGACTTACTAGGCTAAGTTTATCTAATTAATGTTGAATACTGGTGCTAGCTGGATACATTTTAGCCATGCCCGCGGGCCACCCTCTGCCCTGCCTCTTTTTTAAGCAAAAGCTCTGTCACTGATGTGTAATGATAATTGATGAGTTATACGATTTTCTAATATATTAAAGATAATTTTAATAACCTACAGTGTGTGGTATGCTATATTTCACTACTTTAAATCAACCTATATTTTAATGAATATATAGGAGGAAATAGAGGAAGGTTTCATATATTGTGTAGGTGTCCCAACACCACTATTTTGTGGTTATAATCATCAACCGTCCTCCTCCTCCATAAAGTGTTTTTTTAAAATGTTTTTTGTAGGTATGTATGTGTGTTTCTCTAGTCCCAATAAACCTAAGACTCTTCCGTGGCCAAAATAGTCAATTTCTGTACTAACTGCAGTTAGTGAAGCTTTATAAAAGTTGAAAAATACTTTTCATGGAGAGTAAAAAATCAGACTTCCCCGATATGTTGTTGGTGTGTCATATCCAACCTTTAGAGATAGTCCAGACACAAACTGTCCGTGTTTCAAACGTCCGTCTTTCCTCAGGGGAATTGTTGATGCTGAAAAATCAACTTGCTGGGATCTGAATCTCTCCGTACGATGATTCCACGAATGATTTCTACTTTTACCTCCTAAATGGTGTTACTCTGACCTCGCCACCGGAAATTGACTGACTATTTTGGCCACGGAAGAGTCTTAGGTTTATTGGGACTAGAGAAACACACACATACATACAAAAAACATTAAAAAAAAACACTTTATGGAGGAGGAGGACGGTTGATTATTATAACCACAAAATAGTGGTGTTGGGACACCTACACAATATATGAAACCTTCCTCTATTTCCTCCTATATATTCATTAAAATATAGGTTGATTTAAAGTAGTGAAATATAGCATACCACACAGTGTAGGTTATTAAAATTATCTTTAATATATTAGAAAATCGTATAACTCTATCAATTATCATTACACATCAGTGACAGAGCTTTTGCTTTTGATTCTTTTGATTATTATGTAGGTCGCTGAATCCAGTGGTGTATTTTTTTGATATATTTGGTTTGTCACTGCCTCTTTTTTAGCCAGCTAGCTGGCTACATTTTAGCTGGGTAATTGCCTACCCAAGTAAAATGTCACTGTGAGAGGGCCAGAAATTTGAACTCTCAGTGTTTGTCCAGCTAACTTAAAACTTTGAAGGGAACTTAGTGGTATGAAAAGGAATGTATTTAAAATTTATAAACCACTTAACATTACAAGGTAATTTCCATAAAAAAACAAAACAAAACATAAAAAGATAAAATCTGTGACAGCATGTAAGGAAGACAGGTTAGACCAAGCAGTTTTTAACTACCAAAATCCCTTATGTTTTTATTATAATCTTTGTCTTTTCATTTAGTTTCCAAACCTTTTTACATCTCTTCACTGACCTCCCCCTCTTCCTCCATATTCTCTCCTCCTTTACATTCCTCATTGTTCATTCAAATTCTTGTGCTCTTTTCTGCCATTTTTCTTTGTGATGCTACTTATATCCTCCTTTCCCCAGCAAGATTCTCTGTATCCATCACTTTTGAAGGACTTGACAACCTAGAGGCCAATATTCAGCCACTAAGCAGCTCAGCTGCTTATCCGGATAAACATCGTTGTGAAATTTTCATGGAAAACAGTTTGGCAGTTAAATCTTAGAATTTGATTATCACCCAAACATCAGATAGTGTAACTCCTCAAAAACAATTATCCTAGACGGCACAGGTATGCTCCTTGGTTCAGTGGTTCTTTACAGATAATAAAACAACAGATGTTTAAAACGTTGGCAGAAGACTCAATCTTCCATTAACAAAATTGCCTATTCTCAAATTAGCAGCATACACAGCCATGATTAATGCAACAAAAAGCACTACTATTTGCAGAAAATCAGTTAAGCTGGCAATACAGCAGAGCTTTTCAAAGTAGTGAAATTTCTAACCACCAGACTATCTACATCACTGGCTCAGAGCCCTACAGTTGATCAATGTAATGAGTTTGCCTCCTTTTTTGTGTCTAAGATTTCAAATATTTGTTGCAAGTTCAATTCAATTTTTACATTAACAACTGCAGTTGACATTCATTCAGAATCTATTTGGCATAATTTCGAGCCAAAACAGAAAGAGTCACTTGTAACCCCACACGAGAAACAGCCAACAATGAAGAGGAACAAAAGACAGAAGTGTGAAATAATGGCTAGCATTAACCAAAATTTAACAATATATACACAAGGTGTCTGATAACTCCACACAGACCATCCGGACATATCAATCGTTCACCTTGTTTGAGAAAAATTATTTTAGAAAAGATTTTTAAATGCAGATAAAAATTGTTCAAAGTAAACAGTCACTATAACTTTTTATGAGCTCAACACGGCCAGTGTTTTACAGACACTGCTTCCTCAGGGGCCGAGATACCAGTATTCAAAGCAAAATCGACTGTTGCTATTCCAAGCTTTGGGCGAGGCATCTCAATCATTTCAGAAAATGGAAGACCAGAAGGAAAGAAAGACAGCATCTCTTAAATGTCAAATCACGTCAGACATAACATCCTAAAAGCTACAGTTGCACTGCAGCCTTGCAGCCCTTCAGGAAGTGCTCCATGGCGTCAGTCCCTGGACCGCAGAACCTTTCCCGGGCACAGGGGAAGGTTCGAGCCAACATCTAAGACCGAAATAATTGAAATTCTAGCTAGAATAAAATCATCTTCTCCATTAAACCCGTGCCCAGCTGCATTACTTAAAATTCTAAAAGACAGTGAATCAATAAGCAATATTGTGAATTTTTCTCTAATTGGGAGACATTCCTAGCTGCATGAAACTCCCCACTTTATTGGCTTGTGCTTCAAGGCGCATATCACAATCAAGTCTCCGACTGATATCAGGCATCGCCTCTCATTTCGGCAATCAGAATCATTAAGTCCTGCTTTATTTAATGCATATCTTTGTGCAGGTCACAGAACCATTGTCTGAATTCCTCTCTGGACGGTAGGTCTTGCGATTTTGCTTCCAATGCACCACTATCTGTGTTGGCCTCCATGTCCAGGCCACTCTGATCCGCAGCTTCCATTTCTCCAGGCCCTTTAGAGTCAGACATCACTTTTACATAAGAAAATTGCTTAAAATCAGGACTTTTTTGTTTTGGTGGTCATCGGGATGAAGTAATCTCTCTAACCAGCTTCTCAGAGCTGAATGCATGGGGGATGTGCAGTGATTGAATAATAACAGCCGGGAAAGTTGGAGCTCAGACTCAGGTGGCCATCTCGCTTGGTGGCCATACCCCCCTCCTGTTTTCCCATCTTTTAATTAATTACCAATCCACTGTAAGACCAGATTTACTCTAGTGGCTGATTTTTTCTGTTGTGGTTTGCTTTTGACAGTGGTGTAATGTGTTGCTTTGATTTAGAGAAAACACACACATTATCTCTGTGATTGGGAATATTTTTAAATCTGGTATCTCTTTGTTCCCCAAGTCTTTTGCTTGGGCACCTATGCCATGCAGTGGAGTTTGCGTAGCTGTTCTAGCTTTTGCATCTGTGCAGATTGTAAATGGGCAATCATTTGCAATCATCTGTAATAAACTAGCTGACCCCTTCTTAATTGTGAACACATTCTTGTGAAAATGCACACTAAAACCCATATGCATGTCAGGCATTTCACCTACAGACTTTCCTTCAGATCTGGCATATACAGCATATCTTTCATTGGAATTTTGTGCCCATTTCAAGCAATGGTGGTTCATTTAAGCAATTTAATTTTCCCATTACAGAAATACATTAGTAAAAAAAAGTATTTTATTACTTTTTCATGTAGTTTGTTGCCCCTGAGTCAATACACCAGGCTGCTATTTAAGCGATTATGAGTGCAGCTTCAAAGCTATTTAAACATTTCTCTCAGCATCTAAATCACTGTTCACAATCTGAGTTTCTTTTATCTTTGTAACTCTCTGGTGGTTCTCAAATTTCCAGGTTCGGCAGTTCCTTCTCAAACATCCCAAATGCCCCAACTTATTTATTTATTTTTATTTATTTAAAAGTTTTATATACCGCACAATGGGTAGGGAACTATCTGTCTAGGTAGCAAGCTTTGGGATACAACCACTCACCAGCTACACCCTTGCCATTAAACCAATTTCACCTTTTCTGGTCTGTGTAAGCTCACTGGCAATTCCCATTGCGGTCAGTTCTGCTGGGTAGTTTCCATCCATTAGCTCTCCCACCTTACCTTGCTCTGAGAGCTATTTCAAAACCTTTTAAGTTTTGTTCTCTTTATCAGGCTGGAATAACATGGTGCTTGCTTGTGCTTTTGTTTCAGCTCTGAGACTCAACTCATCTATGAACCTGCTGCTCAAATAGTCCAAAATTAATTCAGATTTTGTTCTCACCTCTAATACATTTATAAGGGAGGGCAGAAGTAGGGGAAGCTCCCTGAATGCTATAATCTACTAGAGAGCTAATCTCACTGAAAGATTCCTTTCTATAACCTTATTACTGGAATCTTTGATCAAAGACTACAATGTCAGATACCACTAAACTTCGCACTCAGGATTCTTACTTCATCTGAATTAGATCCCTGCCCCATTGGAAATTATCTTTACTCTTGCACCTTCCCCTTTGCTCTTACTCTCCTCCCACCTAATATATATCCTTGATTAGCTACTATATGACTTCCAAGTACCTAAATGACTACTCTCAATCTACCTCACCTCTATTTATACTGCTATAATCTAGAACTACTCCCATCCTACTTCATTTGCACAAATACCTTACCTTCAGGGTCAAATTGCTTTATTCTGATTGGAAATTGTAATGCTATCCTAACTGTAAATTTGATTTTGACTACAGACCACCTTGAGACTAAAACCTCTGTAACCCTAGTTCAGTTTAACTTTCATTGAAGCTGTTTTGAGACCATCTTGGGAACAGGCAGATATCAAATGTTTATAAATACATCAGTATGAATCAGGCAAACTGGATAATAATATTGCTGTGATGTAATTTCTCAGATACATTATCCTCTAACAATTCTTAAGACAGTGTAATTTAGGAAGCAGACAAAGCTTGTGGTTTAAACTACTGTACATCTTTCATGAACTTACTTCACTGATTCCCACACATCCTGAATTTTGATATCAGCTCACAATCTTCTACAAGAAGAGAAATCATGGTCTTTTCCTGCTCATATTTGTTATACTAGTTCTCTGCCCTTAACAAAAGGTCTGCACTAGCAAATTGCATCCCATAGTTTATCCTTATTCAGCAACATTTCCATTTTAAACTTCCATATCTGGTAATTGTTACATTTAACAGTTACTCTGAGATCTGTGCTGGAAGCAATGCTTTCTGAGTTAGTTAAGTCTTTTTTGTTCAACAGAAGCTAGGACCTGCCATTCAGGTGATGTGTTACCCTCTGGCACTAAGGATATTTCTCCAGAGATGTATGTCCAGCTGGGAATGGTTAGGGCTGCAGTTGTTGGCAACTCAAACCATTAAATATATGCTGCAAGCTAGGGATGAACTCAAATTAGCACACAGCTACTTCTGGGGTCCCTTTTCTCAATGTGTTGAGCAGCTCCTCACACTGTGCAGGCTGAGATATTGGCCAGCCCTAGGAATACACAGACACACCAGGAGGAACAAAGGGAATCGCAGTATAAGGGAATTTTTGGAGTTTATATCATTTAAATAGTTAATTATCCAAATTTCAGTAGTTTAAATGGTTAACCTTTTAAATATTTTAATCCTTCGTGCCACCTTAGAGAAAAATGGAAAAAAACCCTCCACTTCCTTAATAAAATGGGCCTTAATTTCATTACATATTTCCAGTTATGGAAGTATCTGTGTAACAGGCATGGCTGAAGGCTAACACACTTGTTTATAAGTAACTCATTTGTGTCATCTTTGAATCTCTCTCTCTCTTTTTCCTCCCACTTTTCTAGCCTTGCTTTTCTCACAGTTATCAGCTTAACACTGTTCAGAAAAACATCTGTTCTTTTCTTGATGCCTGTCATTCTTTTTGTCATGCTCTCTTTGCTTCGTGTCTATTGTAATAGTTTTCTTGCTGGCTTTCATTTTCTTAGCTCATCCTCTCCAAATTCTACCACTCTAGTAAGATCAACTTGATTTTCAGCTTTTCTATTACCACACTTCTCCTTTACCAGCTTCTCTACGCTGCTTCTATAACAATTGTCTAAGTGCATTCACAGTCTCACTTCCTCATCGCTCTCAATCTAATCTCTCCCAATAGTTCTCATGCTCTCTCTAATCTTTTAACCATACACTTCTTGTTGCTACTCATGCCGCCTCGTGTTTCTGTGCTTTTCTTCTCTTCCATTTTCTGTTGAACAAAAACTCTGCTTCCTCTATCTAGACTTTACTTCCTTCAATTTTCAATTATCTCTGTTCCACTCTCTATAGCTCTTTGCAGACCTAATGATTTTTAAGGCACCTTAAAGCATAGGTGCCAAATACATTCCAAATTAGAAAAAATAACTAAAATCGCTGACACTGGGTAGGTACAACTGAAGATCAGACACATAAGCTTAGCAATTGGCTCACATTAACTACACAGTATGCCTTGATAAAACTAATTATAACAATCTAAATGGAGTAAGTCACTGACACTGCTGCTCTAAAACTTTGCTTAAGAAGATTGTGCTGCCATGAGGAATGTAAATCAACAAACTAGGGATACGCAAATCTGTTCCATGTGAGTCACAAACTAGCTAGTTTTAAGAATAATCATTAAAAATTTGATATAAAATGAGCCACACTAGTTAAATGGAGAAAAATTAGGTTGAAAACTACCCAGGATGAAAAACAGAGAACATAAGATATGCCAATACAGGGTCAGACCAAGGGTCCATCAAGCCCAGTATCCTGTTTCCAAATCCAAGTCACAAGTACCTGGCAAGTACCCAAACATTAATCTATGCTACTAATGCCAGCAACAGTGGCTATTCCCTTTTGATTAAATAGCAGTTTATAGATTTCTCCTGAAATTCATCATTGCTCCTAACATGTGACAGGGGCTGGCCAATGGCACCAGTAGCCCCGTCACATGGTAAGGACAAAGGGCCACCGGCGCCATTTTGATTATTAGCAGCAAACATCCCAGGAGAGGGAGATCGCTTCCGGGCCCCCTGCTGGACTACCAGGGACTTTGGGAGAGTCTTATGGGGGTCAGGAGCCTTTATATTTAATGAAGTTTGAAGGGCTGGGCTGGTTTTCTTTTAAATGAAATTTTGACAAAAAAAAACTGTGCACATCTATACTACCCATGAATAAGTCAAGCCAGCTTTTTTGGGCTTATTTTCTGGCATAAATTTCTCAACTTATACACGAGTATATACGGTACATAGGATCCTTCTTAAGCAACTTGCTTATCAAAAGCAAATAAATTCCACTTTACCTGCAATACATTTTAGCAACAAAACATACGTACTTGTGCTTTTAGAGTCATACCAGAAGTTATTTTTTTCTCTGCTCATCTTTAGTTGTAATCTCAAACTGTGACAAGCAGCTGGTATTGTTTGTAGAAACACAGATGGTAGTTTACGGACACTACACCATTCACATTTTGTAAGTTCAAAAGTTTTTAAAATAATGTCTTGAACACTGTTTTCTGATCCTAAAATTAAAATAAATGCAAACATGAAAACAAACATATCCTGCATACAGCCCTAAAAAATCTTTGTTAGAAAAGGTAATTTTGCTTAAATGTTCAACAAAATTTACTCGACAAACAAAAATGCAAACACTTATTGAGAATGGATAAGTGAAAATATACTAAGTCTTTAACATTAAGACTCTTTCCTATTCTATGCCTACAGAAAAAAACTTTCTGAAGACAGATGCTATGACTTTAGACATCATTGCTAAGATTCAGAAGATAACTTGTGCAATCAAATGCTATGCTTCAAAAACACTGGCATTTTGATATATACAAAATCTGAATACAGCATATACAGCTTAAAAGTGACTTTAAGGAAGAATATTTTTGAAAACTGGATTAGACAAATTATCTTGGTCTAGTCAAAATCCATTTTACTGGAAAATCCTGCAACTTTTATAGCATCAACTGCAATGTATACTTTGAAATCTAACATAGAATTGTAATATTTTGAAATATTTTTACAGGAATCTAGAGTCTGGGGTCCTACATGAGAGGGACTCACAAACTTCCCCTCGCTCTAGCTTCCTCACCAAACTCCCACCCTCTGACATACTTCCACACCCAGTCCACCCACTGAGTCACTAAATCAGGGGACCTCATACTCGGCCTTCAAGAGCCACAACTTAGTCGAGTGTTCAGGATTTTCACAATGAAAATGCATGAAAACATTTTGCATGCACTGCTTCCACAGTATGCAAACAGATCTTAAGCATATTTATTGCAGAGTTTTGAAAACCCAACCGGGATGCAGCCCTTGAGGACAGAGTTTGAGGACTCCTGCCCTAAACCCACTAATGTACTACCCTAACATACCTACCTAATGACGCACCTCACTAATAACCCCCTCACTAACACACCCCTAATACCCCAAAACCCACTAATAAATCCACTGAGACCCCCATCTAATATACCCAACTGGCCTCCTCAACCCATTAACACACCCAACTAACTTTCCTAATTTAGAAACATATCCCAATAGCCTCCAAAGTCCGTATAGAAAAGTTCTTAAATAAATAAATAATATGCCCCACTAACTCCCTATACCTAGTCATGTACCTATTGACTCTCTAAACTCAGCAACATACTCTACTATGCCCACAATCCACTAAAGATCTCCTCTTTGCTTTCCATCTCCATACACTTCACTGTGTCCAATAACCCACTAACACCACCCCCACACATTTGTTTTTAAAGACCTGCTGAACATGAATACATTTCTATATCAGCTGTTTTAGTCTAGTCAGAGGCAAGAACAAACACATGGTGCATTAATTAATCAATTCCTTCAAGTGGCATTTGTCATCAGACTAGACTAACCACAATTGCTACTTGGGGAATGCATCAATTGGTTCAACTAAATGAAAATTATCTTTATTTAATCCTTTTGCGCTAAAGAAAAACAGAGATATTTTTTATTTAGTTTAACTAATTGATGCATTCCCCATTAGCAACTGTGGTTTGTCTTGAGAGACAACAAATCCCACCTAAGAGAATGGATTACATAGTAACTCATCTGTGTTTATTCTTGCCTCTGGCTAGACTAAAACAGCTGGTATAGAAAGATTTTTTAAGGGCTGACATCTTTATCGTCTTTAATAGGCAACTATTTAATATGTCTACCACTCTTCTCTGTGAAAACATTTTTTTGCATGTTATTTCCAAGTAACCCTCATACCAGCCTCATAACAAAGCCTGGTTTAGAACTTCTTTTCCATTGAAAGATGCTTGCTTCTTACACATTACTTACACCTTTGAAGTATCTTAGTTTTCTGCAATACTTTCTTTTCCCACCTGGATGTGTGCATATATTTGTCTGTAAATCTCATATCATAGGACTTGTGGTAGCGATAGCAGAGCTGCTTAACTGTAACATGGGTTCTCCTAGGACAGCAGGATGCTAGTCCTCACACACATAGGTGACATCATCAGATGAAGCCCGGCATGGACATCTTATATCAAAGTTTCTAGAAACTGACTGGCTCACTGAGCATGCCCAGCAGGCCACTATCCATGCGAGATCTCTCTTCAACCTAGTAATATAGCATTATGAAAAAATAAAACATAGGAGAAAGCAAATGTTGCTTACCTGTAACAGGTGTTCTCACAGGACAGCAGGATGTTAGTCCTCATATATGGGTGACATCACAGGATGGAGCCCAATCAGGGAACACTTCTGTCAGTTTCCAGAACTTTGACTGGCCCCTACTGGGCATGTCCAGCATGGCACTAACCCTGCAGCCAGCAGGGGTCCCCCTTCAGTCTTGTTTAAAAGCTACAGGTAGTGCCGAAAATAAAATAAGAAAACGTTACGAACCCAACACTGTGGGGCAGCGGGCGGGTTTCGTGAGGACTAACATCCTGCTGTCCTGTGAGAACACCTGTTACAGGTAAGCAACATTTGCTTTCTCACAGGACAAGCAGGATGGTAGTCCTCACATATGGGTGAGTACCGAGCTGAGGATGTCAGAGCATGCACCAAATGTACCCAGGCATGCAAGGCACTAGGCCTGGGATGAAATTTGGCCGAGGGCATCCTGAACCCTAACGGGCAGGCAGAAGGGTGTTGGCACGTCACGTTGTAAACAGGTTGCGCAAGACAGACTGGCCGAAGATGGAATCTTGTCTTCCGGCTTTGTCCAAGCAATAGTGGGCTGTAAAGGTATGGAGAGAACTCCAGGTGGCAGCCCTGCAAATTGTCAGGAAGCGGCACCGATCATAGGTGTGCTACTGAAGCCGCCATGGCCCTCACAGAGTGTGCTTTAACACGGTCTTCAAGTGGAATGCCTGCTTGCTGATAGCAAAAGGATATGCAGTCTGCTAACCAGGAGGAGAGAGTCTGCTTACCCACAGGCTGCCCCAATTTGATAGGATGGAAAGAGACAAACAATTGAGTGCTTTTCCTGTGGGCAGCTGTACGGTCTAGGTAGAACGCTAGAGCCCGTTTGCAGTCAAGGGTATGCAGAGCCTGCGCTCTGGATTGATGGTAGGTAGTATAATGGATTGATTGAGATGAAACTCCAAAACTACCTTAGGCAAGAATTTAGGGTGAGTGCGGAGTACTGCCCGGTCCTGCAGAAGTTTAGTGTAAGGCGGATAGGTAACTAGGGCCTGTAATTCACTAACTCTGCGAGCGGAAATGATTGCCAATAGGAAAATCACTTTCCATGTGAGATATCAAAGGTCACAGGATTGAAGAGGCTCGAATGGTGGTTTCATTAGCCGACCCAAAACTAGGTTGAGGTCCCAAGAAGGGGCTGGAGGACGCAGAGGAGGCTTGAGGTGAAGCAAGCCCTTCAAAAAACATGTTACAAGGGGTTGTACTGAAATAGGAACATCCCCAACACCTTTATGGAAGGCGGCAACCACACTGACATGCATTCTGATGGAGGAAGTTTTTAGACCTGACTGACAAGTGACAGATAGTCCAGAAACTTCGTGATTGGACAGGTAAAGGGGTCAAGGGATTGAGAAGAGCACCATGACATAAACCTGTTAAATTTGTAAGAATACGATTTTTTCGTGGAAGGCTTCCGTGAAGCAATGAGGACACGGGAAACTGGTTCAGAAAGGTGAAGTGGCTGAAGGATTAACTTTTCAACATCCATGCCGTCAGGGACAAGGCTTGAAGAATGGGGTGGCGTAGGCACCCGTCCTTTTGAGTGATTAGAAGCGGGACCTTTCCCAAGGGAATGTGCCTGCGAATGGAGAGATCCTGAAGTATTGCGTGGCCAGTGGGGTGCTATCAGGATCATGGTTCCCTTATCCTGACGTAACTTCACAAGAGTCTTCGAGAGAAGTGGAAGTGGAGGGAATGTGTACAAGAGACCGATTGCTCATGAGAGGGAGAACGCGTCTCTTGGCTGATAGTGTTAGCTGCGAGTGAGAGAGCAGAAGTTGTCTACTTTGTGATTTTGAGGTGACACAAAGAGGTCTATTTGAGGATAACCCCACTGGTGGAAAATTGAGTTCGCCACTGAGGGGTTGAGAGACCACTTGTGCGGTTGAAAGGTGCGATTCAGCTTGTCTGCCAACACATTGTCCACTCCTGGCAAGTAGGTGGCCCTGAGTTACATCAAGTGGGAGAGGGCCTCCGCCCAGATCTGTGCAGCTTCCTGACACAGAAGGTAGGAGCCCGTCCCTCCATTTGTTGATGTACCACATGGCCACCTGGTTGTCCTTCTGGATCAGGATGACTGGATTGGAGAGGCGATCCTGAAATACCCTGAGAGCATATCTGATTGCTCGCAGCTCCAGGAAATTTATTTGGTGTTTGGCTTCCTCTCGAGACCAAGATCCTTGTGTCTGCAGATCGGCCCTCTGGGCTCCCCATCAGAGGTTGGAAGCATCGGTGGTGAGAGTTATTTGAGGGTCTGGAGACTGGAAGGGCAAGCCCTGGAGGAGATTGATCTGATTTTTCCACCAGGCGAGAGACAGATGGAGTGAGTTGGTTACGTGGACAATGGTCGACAGGGGCTGAATGGATTGAGTCCATTGTGACCTTAGAGTGCACTGCATGACTCATGGCCAAGCGGGCCATTGGGGTGACCTGAACTGAGGACACCATGTGTCCCAGGAGGATGAGAAAGCGGTGTGCAGTCGTGGAGTGCAAGAGACACAAGAGTGAGAGCTCGCTGTCGAGGCAGGAAAGCCTTTGCCTGCAAGGTGTCCAAGTCTGCCCCAATGAATGACAAAGTTTGAGATGGGACTAAGCAGGATTTGTCGTAGTTGACGACAAATCAGAGTGAAATTAGTGTGTGTAATGTAAGATATAGGGATGACAGAGCAGCTTGCTGAGTGGGAGCCCTGATTAACCAATCGTCTAGATAGGGGTGACGTGAACACCTTGAGTTCTGAGGAAAGCTGCAACTACAACGAGGCATTTTGTGAAGACTCGTGGTGCAGACGCAAGGCCGAATGGAAGCACTCTGTACTGATAGTGCTTGGAGCCTACTAAAAACCTCAGGTATCTACGATGAGATCGATTTATCGCGATATGAGTTTATGCGTCCTGGAGGTCTAGAGAGCAGAGCCAGTCTCCTCTTTGTAGAAGAGGAAGAAGAGAGCCTAAGGTTACCATTTTGAATTTTTCTCGCTGGAGGTACTTGTTGAGGGCATGTAGATCCAGAATTGGACGAACGCCTCCCGATTTTTGGGGGATTAGGAAGTACTGGGAATAGAACCCTAGGCCTTGTTTTGAGTATGGCACTGGTTCTATTGCTCTGGACTGGAGGAGGAGGGAGACCTCCTGCTCCAGGAGCAGTGAGTGGTCAGATGTTCTCCACGACGGTAGAGGTGGGGAGTCCGGTGGAATGGGGAGAAAGTTCAGGTGATAACCTTGAGCAATTATCGATAGGATCCACTGGTCTGAAGTGATTGAGTGCCACCTGCTGTTGAAATGGCACAATAGACCTCCCACTAGTATGTGGGGTAATGGAAGCTGGATGCTGCTCTCTACGTAAGAGTCAAAAACCAGAAGCAGGGCCGGCTGAGGGGCTGTTTGCAGTTTTTGTTTCCGTGTCTGACGAGACTGGGCTTTCTGGAACGGTCTCGTAGAACGGGTTCTAGTTGGTAGCGGGTAGGACTTCTTCGGGCGGAAGAATGACTTCTTAGAGTCTTTTCTAAAAGACTGTTTTGAAGAGTATTCGGAAGGCATGAGAGAGAGCTGTTTCAGGGTCTCATGATGGTCCTTTAGTTCCGCCACAGTCCGTTGAATCTGCTCACAAAAAGGATTGTCTCCTACACAGGGGAGGTCAGACAATCTGTCCTGAACTTCAGGGCGAAGACTTGAGCCAGGCCCATTGTCTTGCTGAGATAGCAGCTGCAGATACCCTGGTTGCAGTGTCAAAGATATCATAAGATGACCGCATCTCATGCTTGCCTGCCTCAATACCCTTGTTGACTAGGGGTGGTAGTTGCTCTTGAAATTGCTGAGGCAGGGAGTCTGTTAAATCTTGTATCTGCTTAAACAAGACCCTATTATATTGGGTCATATAGAGCTGATAAGAGGCAATTCTAGAGATGAGCATTGATTCCTGAAGACACGGCGACCAATGGCATCTAGAAATTTCTGTTCCTTGCCCAGGGGAAAGGAAGTATGAGGTTTTGCTCTCCTTGCTCTTTTCTGGGCAGATTCAACGACCACAGACTGATGATCAAATTGAGGTTTGCAAAAACCTGGAGCTGACTTAGTTTTTGGGTACTTGCCAGGTTCTTATGGCCTGGATTGGCCACTGTTGGAAACAGGATGCTGGGCTTGATGGACCCTTGGTCTGACCCAGTATGGCATTTTCTTATGTTCTTATGTCTTCTTACTGAACGAGATAGGTGGTGTCAGCTTTCCTGTGGACTGGAGCCACAGAGCCAGGATGTTCCCAGTTCTTTTTGAGGAGATCTAGAAGAACCTGGTGGATAGGGATGGAGGTTACTTCCTTGGGAGCATCCAGGAATTGTAAGAGCTCCATCATTTGATGCCTTCCAATTGCAGATGTTCAGTCTGCAATTGGAAGGGTACCAATTCAGACATCACCTTCACAAAATTGATGAAGGAAAGGTCCTCTGGAGGAGAACGCTTTCTACTTTCAGTAGGTGAAGGTGGTGAAGGCAAATCATCGGTGTCTGATGAAGAATCATCAGTCCAGGTGTCGTAGGGATCAGCACCTGCTCTTCTAGGGACTAGAGGAGGACAGGGTGGTGGGATCCCTGAAGGTCCTGGGTCAAGGATCCGAAGGACTCAAAGGAATAACTGGAGGCACAGATGAGGGCATCGAAGGCACTGGTGCAGGCATCGAGGGCATTGATGGTATGGCTCGGTGGTGCGATGGATGCGTCGGCAGCGATGGGTGGATTGGTGGCACCAATGGACGTATCGGCATCGATGGCTGAGGCATCGGCAGAACTCCCGAAGGAGGGATGCGGAACGGTGTTTCTCCTCCTGATGACAACGCAAGCGAGGAGGGCACTGGAGCCATCGTGACCCGGGGTCCATCGGTGGAAAAGCGGCCATAAGCACTTCCATCCTCGATAGCAGAAGTGCCAACGCTGCTGGAATCGGGTCGATGGTCAGTTCTGCAATCGGTACTGGTGTCGGAGGAACCTGGAATTGATGCATCGCCTTGTCGATGGCATCCTGAACCAGCCGGTCCAGTTCTTCTCGGAGACCTGGAGCAAGCAGCCCCGGCTCCGGAACAGGAGGAGGAGGCAGAGGCATAGCCGGAGGGACCACCGTTAAAGGCGGAGTCGCGGCTCCAGATACCCTGTCGGGTGAGGGTTGCCTAGGAGACCTGGTTGCCGAAAAGGTCAGTGCCTTTTCTGAATAGGGTTTCTTCGACGGCGGCTCGGACGATGATTTCGCTCCCTCGATGGTCCGAGACTTTCAATGCCGGTGGCAATTTTATCTCTACGATCCCCTCGGTCCTGAGGGGGGAGTACAGGGTGTCAAAGGCTGAGAAGTCGTCGATGCCGGATGGTCACCGGCCAGAGGTCGATGCTGGCGGGAAGTTGACTGTGCCGGTTCTGACGAAGTCGATGCAATGGACGGCATCGGGGTTTGAGCACGAAAGAGAAGCTCCATCTTCTCCATTCTAGCCTTGCGACCTTTTGGTGTCATAAGGGCACATTTGGTACAGGTTAGGACATCGTGCTCACTTCCGAGACACATTACACAGACTTTGTGAGGGTCTGTGATGGACATGGTGCAATTACAGTCCGGGCACCGGCAGAACCCAGACGCCATGGCCATGAAAAAGTTGAGCTGCGGTACGGTCATCAGCCAGTAGGCCACGAAGGTCAAACCCAACGGTAATCGACGGAAAACAGGTAAAAAACTTACCGGAGTACCGCAGCTTGAAAAAGTTGAAGGGACCCCTGTGGGGTAATTAAATTTTAGTAATTCCATGAGGAAAATTCCTGTCAGGAATCTCTACAGAGCTCCTTAACCACGTGGCTACTGCTGCACGGAAAAAAGAACACTGAAGGGGGACCCCTACTGGCTGCAGGGTTAGTGCCATGCTGGGCATGCCCAGTAGGGGCCAGTCAAAGTTCTGGAAACTTTGACAGAAGTGTTCCGTGATTGGGCTCCATCTTGTGATATCACCCATATGTGAGGACTACCATCCTGCTTGTCCTGTGAGAAACCCAACTCCCACAGGGTGGCGGGCAGATTGCCTGAGGACTAACCTCTGTCCTGCTCTCCTAGGTGAATACCTGTTAACAGGTAAGCAACTCTGCTTTCTCCTAGACAAGCAGGATAGTAGTCCCCACACATGGGTGAATCCCTAGTTACAGGCTGTTCCCGAACACAAGCAGAACCAACAGGTACCGAACCTGGTGCCAATGGGCACAACAAAGGTGCTGTTGATAATAGCAGGAATAGCCTGAACCCAAAAAAAGGGCCCTACACAGGAAGAGTTGGGTTCTACAGCTGGAAGAGATTCCGGCGGACAGACTGGCCGAAGCTGCTATCATGTCGGCCCTCCCTGTAGTGAGCAGCTAAAGTGTGGAGAGAACTCCACATTGCCACTTTGCAGATCTCAGACACAGGGACCGCTCTCAGGTGGGCCACCAAAGCTGCCTTGGCTCTGACAGAATTAGCCTTGACATGGCCCCCAAGCTGCAGCCCTGCCTGCGCATAGCAGGAGATGCAATCCACCAGCCAGTTAGACAGGGGTTTGTTTGGCAACCACAACTCCCAATCTGTTCTTATCAAATGAGATGAAGAGTTGCGTGGATTGCCTGTGGCCTGCTGTCTGCTCCAGGTAAAAGGCCAAGGCTCTCTTGCAATCCAAGGTGTGCAGAGCCCGTTCGCCCTGGTGTAAATGAGGCCTGGGGAAAAAAGGTGGGCAGGATGATTGATTGGTTTAGATGGAAATCAGTCACTACCTTAGGCAGGAATTTAGGGTGCGCACACAAAACCATCCTAGCATGAAAGAACTTTGTGTATGGTGGGTACATCAATGCCTGAAGTTCAATGACCCTGTCACCGCAGTGGCCATGACCAAAAACATGACCTTCCAGGACCCTTCATGAGATGGGCCAACATCACATTCAGGTCCCAGGACACAGCCGGAGAACACAGAGGCGGCTTTAATTGAAGCAGACCTCGCATGAATCGCCCCACTAAGGGCTGCATAGAGATGAGTGAACCATCCACCCCTGCTGGTAGGCCCCGATGGCATTCAGGTGTAGCCTGACAAAGTTGGTCATCAAGCCAGCATCTGACAGATACAGCAGTCAAGTAGTTTCGGTGTACAGCAAGAGAACAGATCCAATCCGTGATGCTCACACCAACGGCAAACCTCCTCCAATTCAGGCCATAAGACTTCCCAGTGGAAGGCTTCCTGGAAGCTGGCAAGACCAGAGACACAACATCCGACAGGTCAACAGGCTGCAGAATTAGCTTCTCAACATCCAGACCATTAGGGCCCACGCCCTGTGGTTGGGATGGCACAGACTGCCCTGATCCTGCTTGACAAGGTCTGGGGAGGTCCTCAGACCAATCGGGTCCCTGATAGAACCCACAAGAGTGGGAACAAAATCTGCCTTGGCCAATGAGGGACTATGAGGATCATGATTCCTCTGTCCTGCCAGAGCTTCAGAAGTGTCTTCATCACAGAGGAAGCGGAGGATATGTGTACAGAAGGCCCCAGCCCCAATGATGGGCAAAGGCGCCTGTGACTGGTTCCCCCCCCCCGGCTGTACAGAAAGAATTGTTTCATCTTGCTGTTGCAGGGGGAGGCAAATAGATCCACCTCTGGGGTTCCCCAGAGGCGGAAGATCCAGTCCACCACCACCGAATTCAGGGCCACTCGTGGTGTCGGAAGGCCCGACTGAGGTGATCTGCCACCACAGTCTCCATCCCCGCAAGGTACATGGCTTGGAGCAACATGCCCTGAGACAGAGCCCATGACCAAATCTGAATCACTTCCTGACACAGGAGGAACATTTCCATACCTCCCTGTTTGCTGATGTACCACATTGCAACCTGGTTGTCAGTCTGAATGAGGACAGTCTTGTTGGACAAGTGATCCTGCAATGCCCAGAGCGTGTAACGAATCACTTGACGCTCCAGGCACTTGATCTGGCACTGAACTTCCTAAGCAAGGCCCTGCATGTGGAGGTCCTCTACATGCCCCCCACCCCACCCCAGGGTCGACACATCTGTGTCGAGTACAATCTGGGAAGGGGGAGACTGGAAAGGAGCCCCCTGTTTCCAACTGGGCAAGCTCTCCCACCAAGACAAAGATGCCTGGAGTGGCAGAGTAACATGGATGTATACATGAGGTTCTGGGGGGCTTGCTGCCACTGGGACTGCAGGGTCCAATGAGTCCTGAGCATATGCAAACGAGGCAAAGGTGCAACATGGACAGTGGCCACCATGTAACCCAGAAGGCGGAGCATGAGGCGGGTCAATACCTTCCAGTTCCAGCGAACCAGACTCGCAAGGGATACCAGTACGAGTGCCCGATCATGGGGCAGATAGGCTCTGGCCTGAGCTGTGTCCAGCTGGGTGCTGAATTTCAACTGCAGTGACGGGGTCAAATGGGACTTCAGATAGTTGATGACAAACCTGAGGAACTCCAATACCCGAATGGTCAAGTGCAGAGACCGAAGCACCCCCTTCTTGTGTGGCGCTCTTGACCAGCCAGTCAACCAAGTAGGGGGAACACCTGCACTCCTAGACGGCGGAGGTGTGCTCCCACCTCTGCCGGGTACAAACTTAGATTGTAAGCCCTCTGGGGATAGGGAAATACCTACAGTACCTGAATGTAATCCACTTTGAAGCGCTGTGAAAAGTGGAATATAAATCTAAATTTAAAAAAATTTGGTGAAGACATGGGAGTCCGAGGCAAGACCGAACTGCAACAACCTTTGTATTGGAAATGCATCTCACCCACAACAAACCGAAGATACTTCCTCTGGCTGGGGAAGATTTCGATGTGGGCTTATGGATCCTTGAGATCAAGGGAGCAAAGCCAGTGATCTGTTGCTGCTGGGTAACTCATGGAGTTGCTTCCAGAGGTTCAGAGAGTACTGCATCATATACAACTGATAGGAAGCAATGCGAGCAATCAACATGGCGCCCTGGAATACCTTCCTGCCCAGCACATCCAGTGCTCTGTGCTTTTAGCCCAGAGGGTCAGAGGCATGGGTAGAGGAACGCTTGGCCTACTTGAGCGCAGACTCCACCACAACAGACTGATGTGGGAATTAACGCCTCTCAAACCAAGGCCTGATGTACCAGATAGACAGAATCAGTCTTCCTATTTACTGGAGGCATGAAGATGGAATGTTCCCAAATTCTAAGGTGTAGTTCTGTTGGGTCCGTCGGTTCCCGACGCCCTCTCTCCACCCTCCTTACCTCTTTGGCGCCTCCCTCTTCGCCTGCGGGAAGATTGGCTGCCGCGGCATCCTTCTGCCAAAGTCCTCAGTCATCCCCGGACTGGCTAGGCGCTGCAACCCGCCATGTTTCCTGGAGGCCTAGGGGCGTGCGTGCGGCACGGCCCCAACTGAGGTACCAGCGATGGCGCGAACCTCAGGGGCGTCCCCCTGAGATGACGTCACCCGCGACGGATATATAAGGTCTTAGAATTTGCTAACAGATTGAGTTAGCATGTGTTCGGGTTACTCTACCTAAGCTACTCTGCCTCCTCGGACTTACCAGGGGTACCCGCTCCTCTGGGGCCTCGCTCTCTCCTTTGTTTTTCAGGCGACTGTCTGGAACCGGTACTCGCTCCTCGAGGGCCCTTGTTCCCAGACTTACTCTGTATTCTCTTCTGCCTGGAAGTCATCACTACCAACTACATCAGTGAGTTACCATTGCTCTCTCAGAGCTTTCCCAGGAACCAGGTACTCACTCCTCGAGGCCTAAACATTCCAGCTCCTGGGCTTCTATGAGACATTTTGTGAGTGTTACCATCAGGTTCGGTACATGAACTCTGATTACCCTGCCTACTCACTATATTTCAGTTTCTCTACAGCTCAGCCTCCAGGGATCACTGTTCCAGTATCTGAGGGACTACAGCCCAGCCGGGCATTCCAGCTCACTACTGCCACCTCTGGTGGTTCAGTATACTGTCTAATAAAAGAACTAGTGTGTCTGTCTCCTAACTCTGAGCTTGACCCGTGGTCCCTCTCGGGATCTTCCCCCTGGGGGTGTGGTCATCTGCCACGATCCAAGGATCCCCATAACTCTCCTAAATAACAAGTAGTTCCTTCAAGATGTCATGTATGGGAACAGCTACCACTTCCTTTGGGGCATCAACAAATTGGAGAACCTCCAGCATCTTATGCGTGGCATCCTCTTCCATCAGAAGCTGGAATGGAATGGTCTCTGCCATGGACAAACCCCATAAAGGTCAAGACCTCAGGTAGGGACCGGCACCGCTCCGGAGGAGGAGACAGGTCCATGGGAAGATCCCCTGAATCATCAGATGACAACTTGGAGGTATCATCCCCCACAGGTCATACGGGGCCCTCTTCTTCACTGAGATCACTCAGAGACACCCAGTGGAGGGCCCCTGCCCAGGCCCCTCGGTTTAGGCACAAAGGCTCCTGAAGGACCTGGAACCGGACCGGGGAATGCCAGTTGTGGAACCAAGGGCCTCGGCAGTGCTTGGGTAGTGCCGCAGGCTGTGCCGGGCCTTCCTCCTCTGAGGAACCCACAATGGGAATTGCACTGGAGAGAGGTGGCAATGGTGGCCCCCCGGGACATCAATGGACCTCCGGGTACCATCAGGTACCCGGAGGTCCATTGCGTGGGGAGGAAGACAAGAGGATCATCGAGGTGCTCCAGCAGTGGTGCTAACATCGAGGGTGCAGGCTCTGGCACCAGTGGAAGCACCGGCGGAGCTGGCAGCTCAATGCCCCGAAGGGCTCAGACCACCACCAGTTGAGCCCTTTGATCCAACTCCTCTTGGAAGTCTGCTGAAGAAAAAATGGGCAAAGGAGGGGGAGGCGTCACCAGATCTCTCTCAGAGCCCTGAGGGAGATCAGTGCCTGCCATTGGCATCAGTGGGGAACACCTGGGAATCCCAGGTTCGATGGAGGATGGCACCTCCTCTCCATGGGCTTGCCTCGGAGGCATCACAGCTGGCACCAGTGTTGAACCAACCCTGGTGCCATGCGAGGACTGTGACCGGTGACTATGCTTCCGTGACTTCCTTCGATGCTTGGCCTGGTCAATCCCCAGTGCCGAAGAGGATGGAAACTATCCAGACATCCTGGAGCGTGACAACACTGATGATGGATGATCCCTGGCCCCTCGCCCTGGAGGGGGAGTGGATAGTGAAGGCTCAGTGCCCATTGGCTCCCTGCAGCCTTCTCAGAGTCGATGGTTCAGATTTCTCAGAACCGAAGAGATTTTCCATCATATCTAAATGGGCGTGACGGCCTTTAGGGGTCATCTGGTCGCAAAAACGACACCCCTGGCTGTTGCGCAATGCCCAGGCAGAGGATACAAACCTCATGCAGTTCTGCGAGGGATAATGTGGGTATTGGCAAAAACCCAACTACGCATTAGCAAAAAAATACCCAAGCAGTTGGTGCCCAGCAGCTACAGAGAGCAAGACTACCAGGAATCGACCACAGAGAAGTGAGAACATTTACTGCACCGCCTAACTAACCAGTAGGGAGAAGAGGGACCCCAGCGCAAGCAAAGTCGGAATCGACCGAGATTTATCAAAAAAGATTGAAGAAAAGAGCAGAGCTCCACAAATGCAAGATAACTCTGCAAAAAAGAAGAGACTGAAGAGGGACCTCACATGGACGCGTGGATAGTAGCATGCTGGGCATGCTCATTGTGCTAGTCAAAGTTCAAAATTTCTAGAAACTTTGACATACGTTTTTGCATGCTGGGCTCCATCTGATGATATCACCCATGTGTGAGGACTTCCATCCTGCTTGTCCTAGGAGAATGCATCTACTCTGACTCTGTCTTTCTGGAAACATGGTTTTAAGAACTGAATACAATAGTACCAGATGAGGTCTTACCAATGATTTGTTCAGAAATATCACTTCTGTTTTTCTGCTCCTCTTATGCACTTTAGCATTCCATTGACACTCTGCTGCCTTTTGTACTGATTAGCAGC
The DNA here is from genome assembly GCF_901001135.1 of Rhinatrema bivittatum. Lineage (NCBI taxonomy): Eukaryota > Metazoa > Chordata > Amphibia > Gymnophiona > Rhinatrematidae > Rhinatrema > Rhinatrema bivittatum. Next base: position 382,897,187 of record NC_042617.1, read on the forward strand.
ACTGAGTTCATCAGGTATGATCACCCCTAGATTCTCTTCTGTCCATCCTCCCATTCTTCACTGCTCTCCTGTCCTCTGCACCCCAATCTCATGACCATTTTTTAACATTAAATTTTATTTCCTATGCTATTTACAACTCAATCTATTAAATGTGTTATTGTTCTCCCTGATTAAAAGAAAGTAAAACAATCCAGTGCTGTTATGCCACCTGATTTCCTTAAACACCAGAAACATATGAAAAAAAAAAAAACCATACTAACCTTCAAGCTGTATCTTGATGTAATCCAGGCAAAACTGTGAAAGACAGCTACATTAGTGTGGTTACATATACATAGTTTTTGTTTTTTTTAAACATCCATAACTTAGCTGGTATTAGGTTAGAAGAATTAAAGATTATATAATTATACACTAAAATTAATATTTAGATCATCAACTCCACTCAAAAAAGTTCAAATTTACTTTCTAAGAAAAAGATATTTATGGAGATATACAATCTTAATGGAGGTATACGATCTTCACCATTTTACTTGCCTAAAGCTATTTTTCAACTACTTGAAACAGCATGTACCACATTTTCAATTGTTTAAACCTGTTTAAATCCAAACCTCAAAGGTCTGCATTGTCTGTCAATCAAGTACAGGTATAATTTAAAGTTGTAAACATTAAAGAAGCACTTTAAAATAGCCAACTCAGAAGGGAATTTTGCCTTACTTGTTTCAATTCCAGTCCTGTTAGTTCTGTATACTATTCTGGACAACTCAAAAATTGGCTATGCAAAATGCTTCATCAAAATAAATGGGTGAGAAAAATGGCACTATAAAGCCTTCAGAGGAAAAAGTAATATTTAAACAAGTTATTTTCACCACAATTCAAGAATCGGTTCTAGATGCCAAGTTTCCTGACTCATGACCCAATCAGACATCAAATATCAGAATATGGCACTTTATGAAAAATCCTTTTTGGCTTGGGTCAGAGCACCAACAGAGAGCTAATAATACTCCGGCTCTTCAATAATGGGGACATTACTTTATATTTACTTCCCTCTATAAGAATATCTCTATAAGAATATCTGTTGATCAACTGTAGAAAACCTAAGATATATCCTTTTTTCATGTGTGCGCCATTTATACCACCAACGCCCACATTTCTTAATGGAGGTATACAATCTTCACCATTTTACTTGCCTAAAGCTATTTTTCAACTACTTGAAACAGGATGTACCACATATTCAATTGTTTAAACCTAACTGTTTAAATCCAATCCTCAAAGGTCTGCATTGTCTATGAATCAAATACAGGGTATAATTTAAAGTTGTAAACATTGTTACCAACAAGGGCCCTGAACTTGGTGGTTGATGAAACAGATAAGTATGGGAAAATATAATTCCTACATCTTGAACGAAAAAACATCACAATCATTCAAAACCGAATCACAATCAATAACAACCAAAAATTACAACTAGCAGAGAAAGTACGAAACCTTGGAGTGGTTATCGATACGGAACTAAGTATGAAACAACATATATCTCTAAAAGTAAGGGAAGGTTACGCCAAACTTATGACTCTCGGAAGACTTAAACCACTACTAACACCAAATGACTTCCGATCAGTACTACAAGCATTCATTTTTTCAAGCACCGATTACTGTAATGCCCTTCTACTAGGATTACCCCACACCACGATAAGACCACTACAGGTATTACAAAACACAGCTGCAAGAATTTTAACTGGTAAAAGTAAGAGACCATATCACCAAAACCCTAATTGAACTACACTGGCTACCCATTGAACAAAGAATTCAATACAAGACTCTATGCACCATACATAAATTAATACACGACGAAAAGGCAGAATGGCTGAACACAGCCCTTCACGTAAACTTGAGATCAGCAAACTATTCCCTCAGTAAAAACAGCCAGACTAACTCAAGTAAGGGATAGGGCCCTATCCCTGGAAGGACCTATAATATGGAACACAATGCCTTTAGAAATCAGAACACAAAGAGACATCAAAGCATTCAAAAAAAGTTTAAAAACATGGTTATTTAAGCAAGCATACCACAAAGGGAATGAAGAGTAGAATCCAGGGAATTGTATGATGCGGTCCGAAGAACTCCCACACACACATCAGCTTACTCGAATGGTGTGTGTGTGTGTATATTTTATTTTACTTTACCTCTATTAGATTGCAACAACAGAGGACCAGACTTAAGTGTTAATTTATCTTATAGCCTATACTTAAAGTAGACATGACTTATCACAACCACTAAGTAATATTTAATATGAAAGTATGTTACAGTATTTGATGGCACCTATTTAGTTAATATAAATCAACACATCTAAGTTTGAAATTATGTGCCTTATTGGAAACTGTTGTGACGGCAACTAGCTTAACGACGGTATAGAAAAGATTTTAAATAAAATAAATAAATAAAATAAGTGTGGGAGCTTGCTGGGCAGACTAGATGGGCCGATTGGTCTTTTTCTGCCGTCATTTCTATGTTTCTATGATTGTTTTCAAGGCCCTGAATGATCTAGGACCTGGCTTCCTAAAAGCCAAACTGCAGTAGCATTATATAACGTGGATCTTGAGGTCAATGATGGCAGCCCAGTTAAGACTATTATTGCTTAAAAAAGTAGTGTTAGTCATGACCAAGAAAAGTACATTTTCATATGTCATTACTCATCTGAGGAACAATAGTCCAAAGGAAATTTGTCATATAACAAATGAGATGCAGTTTATATGGCTGCTTAAATCTTGGGTTTTTAGTCAGGTTTTTGCAGCTTAGTGTAACTATGAAATCTTTTAAGTGTGAGTTGGCGCTAATTGTGGATGAGCTACAATTTTTTTAGTGTGCTAGTGATGATACTTTAACTGTAATGCAAGATTTTAAGCGATGTCTTAGGTTTTATTTTATCTTATTAGGTGGATGCTGCTGCTGTATTTGTCACTGTACCACAGAATGTGAGGCTTCATATTAGGTGTTAAATGTGCACTGAGATAGGAGTTAAATGTTAAATATATTTTACATTTTACGTACATTTATAGGTTGATTTATATTTTGCATTTTGGGGTAGATTTTATAACATGCGCGCGCGGCCTACATGTTCGTGCGCAGGGGTGCACAATTGTGCACCTTGCGCACGCTGAGCCACACTGCCTTCCTCTGTTCCCTCCCAGGCCGCTTCTAATTCATTCTGGGCAGGGGCAAGTTGTGCGCGCCGTAAGACTGCCGGCACACGATCCCTCGACACAGCAGCAATGGCCACTGTGTTGAAGGCCTCTGGCCCCGCCCCCGGACCTCCCCGCCCCTTTTGTAAAACCCCGGGACTTACATATGTCCCGGGGCTTTACCCACGTTGCTGGGCCTTTTTAAAATAGGCTCGGCACGCACAGGACCATTTATGCGCGTAACCTTTTGAAAATCCGGCCCACTATATTTATTTAATCTTATTAGTTTGTCTAGTGCAGTTCATGCCGATTTTATTGCATTATTCAAAGTGTAAATTAAGTCTGTTTATGTTGTGCTGTTAACATCAGTTCATGTATGTGTCCACAGTAGTTTTTGCTGATCTTGTGATATTTGATGAGCTAACTATATATATTATACTGAGAGCAGATTTTAGGTTCTGTTTTACAGATAGTACTATATGTGATTTTGTGTCTTATTTGAGTAGGATTATATAATCTATGCTGCTTTTATGATTTTGCTGAAACCTGTTATGAAAAACTATTGGAATAGCAAGTTATAAATGGGATAAAATAATAAAAAGGTTGGCTCACTTAGAGTGATAATTTGCAGTAATTTAATTTGATGATCTCTACATGAGTGATGTCATTGCTACTGCATGCCAACCTATTTCACTAACCAGAAATATGGGGGTTTAAACCTTCAACTCTGATTCCCAACCAAGGCCTCTACCATTCTTTTAACTGAAAAGGCTTTAATCAATTTGCTCATTTCCATCTCCTCAATAGTGTTCAATGTCACATACTTATTCAAATAAGTATTGTGATAAAAAAAAAGCACAAATAAAAGCTAACTATATAGAGTGATTAAATTGTCAGGATCAGTGACTGATTTGGATAATTGCACAAAGAAGCCCAACAGTATATTTAACAAAAATCAATGAACATACAGTACAAAATAAGACGTTTAACATCTCAAATGTTTAGTGTGTCTGACTCACTAAACCGATCTCCATCACCACCATTCAAAAAGAAAGAAATATGGATGGCTGCTTTATCATTTTGCGGATATCAAAATCAATTGCCATCAAAAATTACTCACAATTACAGGCTCTGTCACCATCCTCCTTAGGGTTCCTATTCGAATGCTTCGACAGTTCAGAATGACACTTTCACATGAATCTGAGGAACTTAAATGTATGGGATCCGCTGGAATTTCTAAAGGTGCAACTTTGCGACGTTTTGTTGGAGTATTAGTAACAGTGTTGCCAAACTGCAAGACATTAAAAGTATTAGCATTTCTCCTAACACATACTCACACAAAACACTACGATTAATAAACTAGAAAAACTGTGCACGTAAATAACATTTAGGCTTCCAACAAAATTTGGCATTTTCTGCAAGTCTTCCACTTTTAGAACTTTTCTTCAGCAATCTTCTTTCTTTCGCAAGTATATTATATCAGGCTCCAGGTTGTCTGCCCCAGCAAAGCTAAACAAACGGAGGAGCTTTAAGGCCAGATTGGTCACCAGGGGGGGGGGGGGGGGGCGTGAACAATTCTGAATGGAGCACACCAGCTGGCTGATCAAAGAAGAAAAAATTGGTTGTGCTGTACAGTCTCAGGGGACACAGAGGCACTACAAAAGCTCAGGAGGCGTGGAGAGTAATGATGCAGTTGTAAGTAAGCTATGGTATAACCATGTGCCTATTTCAGCAGGACCAGGAGAAGAGTTGCTTCCACTGTGGTGGGCCCGAACATGGGACGAGCTGCCACCCTTTTGCCCTATCCTACCAGGGCTGCTGTTGCCAGGTTTCTACTCAGAGATGACAGCTGCTATCGGTCAGGGGAGAAAGAAGTGGAAGTGATGAGGTAGGGAAGACGAATGGGTAGAGTGACGAAAGAGAGAAGAGATGGAAGGGAGAGAGAGAGAGAGAAAAGACAAAGTATAAAAAAGTTAAAGCAAAAAAAAAAGACCAAATAATCATAGACAAACCAAGAAAAAATAAAGAGAAAACTAGTAACAATGTGTGAAAATGGTATAAAAAAAAAGTTGAACATTTTTGAATAGGGTGGGATGGAGTTTTTCCCAAATCCCACTAAAAGCTTTGGCTGGCACCTAAATTTAATTGAAAAATATTCCTCTCCTTACTGTTGCTCTGTAGTATATGATCTGTCTGCCTCTCTGTCTGGGTGTAGCCCATCTGCCTCTGTGCTCATGCGTCCTTGCTTCTTTCAGCAGCTTGGAGAAAAGAAAGGGGAGGCTCAGCCACTGGTTAGCTGACACCAGGCCAGGAATTCAGGATATTGTATGGATGTGTATGTATATATACACACACATTTTATTTATAATATATCTTATATTTATATTTGTATATTGTGTGTTTTTCCCAACTTTTACATGCCCTGGGCACACCTAAATTAAGAAAAATGTATGGAACCCCCAACCACCACAGAGCAGGCTGTGCTGACATGGAGAGCTCTCATAAGAAGAGCAAGGGAAGCAATGAAAGCTTCTCTTCCAAATTTTAAGACTAAGGGAAACAGGGGGCAAAAACACACATGAACCTGTCACAATCCACCAGCTCCTGCAGGAGAAAGGGAGGGCTGGCTCTTCAAATGGACCAACTGCATTAAAGGCTACCAGCGGTGTTGGTTTGTTCTCAGTAATGGCCTGCTTTCTTACTACAGATACTTCATACAGTTTTGTTTGGAAACTGCTACCATTATTCAGACCACATTTTCATAAGATCCTGATGCAGCCTTTAAATTAAGGCGAAACTCAGCCAGAGTTGGCCGAGTATTTTAATCAATTTTGTGCTTAATAGAGACCTTCTTATTCAACGATTGGTCTCACTATACACTTCTGTTGCTTTCTGCATTACGAGACTATCCTCCGCTGTTTTTTTTTCTTTTGGTACTGTATACATTGGCAGGCTGATCCAATAAATCGGTGTGGAAAATGGGCATTCAGCCACCTATCCTGGGCGTGCGATCGAATATTTAAAATGAGGGATCGCGCTGCCAAGGAGGTGCTAGAGACAAATCTCCTTGGCAGTGGGCACCCAGGAGATGTCAGCGAGTTAGGAAAACAGATGCTCAATTTTTATGTGCACAGCCGCAAGTTAGGGAGAATGGATGCTCGTTAATTGAGCACCCCTTTCTCGAACCTGACCGCCAGTACACTCTAAGATTTCTATTTATTTATTTATTTTACATTCTGGCCTTTTTGTTCCTCCGACTTAATATCACCATGATACTAACTCAGAGGACGTACAGAGCTGCTTAGAAAGTAACACCTGCTCTGGGCAGGCAATTTCTGAGGGTAAAAATATGCGGGTTGGGCACACATTTTTTTTGTTTTGGATTGGTGAGAATAGCTAATAGCCTCATCAACATGCATTTGCATGTGATGAGCACTATTAGTTTTGCGGGGGGGGGGGGGGTTGGACACGCTAGTCCCTTATAGTATAAGGGGTTGTGGATATGCATCCAAAATGCACATCCAACCTCGGGTTAAACAGTGCACTCGGCTAAGCACACTGTATTGGATCGGCTTGTGGGTGTGCTGCACAAAGTGGGTCCCAGATATCATGCCCTGCATGCTGCTCATTAATTACCACATTCCAGGGGTGTAGAGCTAGGGAAGAAGAGGCATGCATGATTATAGATATTCTCAAAAGGGAGCTCCTATCAGTTTAAGGGTCACGGCTGGTGCTGGCCTCAATTTGAGCAACAAGGCAGTAGCATACTCGGTCAGATCCGAAGGCATGCTGATGGGGAAACTGATTTATATATAAAAGAAAATGTGCTGTGTTTGAAATATTTGCCCAAATTATAGTGAAATGTACTGTCACACATACAGTTTAACTTCTTAAACTGTTGGATTGCTGATTTAAGAAGCCTATTGAAAGTAAACCTTTAAACTACGGGCATTCGAACTTGAAAATTGCAGAGACTTATTACATTTTTTTTTTACTCGTGAATTTTTTTCAAAATATGTTTTTTTCAAAACATGCAAAGTATGTTCTTGCCATTATGTATATTTTACACTTCCCCTCTCCTGTTGTGCCTTTCTGCCCAGCCTGATCACAGCTGATTTCCTAAATTAGGAGTGGGCAAACTTGTCAAGCGGCAGCCTCCCTTCCATCCATCCAATTGCTTGGGCCTCCATCCCCCAAGCTGTTTTACATAATTTTTGTGGGAGATAAAAAAAACCATGACCTTTCGGCGCTGCAGTGAAGATAAGACTGGCGGGGTCCTTGCAGATTTTCTAGAAACTGGGTCATGAAATTTCCTTGTTGGCTACATCTTATGTCACCCCATGTGCGAGGAATGCCATCCTGCTTGTTTTCAGAGAAAAAGCTTTCACCTTATGTTTTGTTAACCTTTATTTCTGTTAACAGTGTGATATCATTCAATTTGTCCTATTTAGCAAACAGCTGCAGGTCCACCTAACACTGTTTTATCAATTTAAATGTCCACATAACTAAGTTTCATGAAAATTATTTATAGTCAAGCATTACTCAGGTAAGCTGAATATGGTTTTCTTGTATTTTAAAATTGTAGACAGTAATAAAGTGATCATTTATTTTTCCATAAGAGCACTGCACACTTTTTTACATATAATACTAAAAATGACTAAAAATACATAGGGCTCCAAAATCTTCAAAAAAATGTGGTAGCCAGCAAGATTGTGTCATAAGCTAAAATAGTATATCAAAAATGTTCCTTTCTCCAGCCTCTCATCTTGCCTTCCCCTCCTACTTCCCTCTTCTGCCATCACATTCCTTCCCTATCATTTCCCCCTACGACTGTCCACATTCCCTTAGTAACCCTGGCCATAGTCCTCCAAGGGCCTCCTCTGGTCAGGCAGATAGGTCCTTGGGGCAGCAGAAGGCAGGAAGAGAGGCCTTCCATAGCTCTCTTAAATGAGGGGTCATCTAGGTGGGGAAGATGGCCTTCTTTCACGCCTCAGGTTACTATTCCTGGTGGCACCAGTGACTCGGGGGGGGGGGGGGGGGGGGGAGCAGACAGACAGCAACAGTGGTACCTTGGAAGGGAGACAGATGGAAGCAAGGCTTGAAAAATTTGGGGGGGGGGGGGGGAGGGAAATGTGAAATTTTTAGAAACCAGGGGGTTAAATTAATAGGTTTTTTTTAAACAAATTTCAAATGTCTTTTTCCATTTTATTGGCTCATTTTGCTTTCTGTCCTTTTTTCCTGCCTATTTGCTTTTCAACTTTTTTTTTTTTTTTTTTTTGCTCCTTGTCCCCTCCCGTGTCTGCTCTTCAGGGACCAACAGCATACAACAGCCCTGGAGGCAGCAGCTTCTCTCCCACCTGCTACCAATTGCTATCTTGCTCAGGTCCAGCTCTTCTACTCAATATTGGAAGTTGCAGTCCCCATGGATCCTCTCCCTATCCACAAGCTTCTCCAGCTTGGATTCTGCTCTTCTCTTTCCCTGCTGCAACCAGAACAGTCTCTGGCTCAGTCCTGTTCTTCTCCCTTCTCAGCTTCCACTGGAAGCTTCTCAGGCCCAGGCTCGACTCCTCTATTAAGAACATAAGAACATAAGAAATTGCCATGCTGGGTCAGACCAAGGGTCCATCAAGCCCAGCATCCTGTTTCCAACAGAGGCCAAACCAGGCTACAAGAACCTGGCAATTACCCAAACACCAAGAAGATCCCATGCTACTGATGCAATTAATAGCAGTGGCTATTCCCTAAGTATAATTGATTAATAGCCATTAATGGACTTCTCCTCCAAGAACTTATCCAAACCTTTTTTGAACCCAGCTACACTAACTGCACTAACCACATTCTCTGGCAACAAATTCCAGAGATTTATTGTGCGTTGAATGAAAAATAATTTTCTCCAATTAGTCTTAAATGTGCTACTTGCTAACTTCATGGAATGCCCCCTAGACCTTCTATTATTCAAAAGTGTAAATAATCGATTCACACCTACTCGTTCAAGACCTCTCATGATCTTAAAGACCTCTATCATATCCCCCCTCAGCCGCCTCTTCTCCAAGCTGAACAGCCCTAACTTCTCCAGCCTTTCCTCACAGGGGAGCTGTTCCATCCCCTTTATCATTTTGGTTGCCCTTCTCTGTACCTTCTCCATTTCCTGGTTGCCACCAAAAACTTTTGTAGCTGAGCCCAGCAACTTTCCTTCTTCAAACAGGAATGACAAAGATAGCATTTTTTTTAGGTTTGAGAGAGGAAAGCTCCTGTCTCCTACCTTATTTGCATGTAGAGGTTTTGGGTTGTCATCGGTGACTATGTGAACTTATTTTCAGAGCCCTATGTAAATTTTGAAAACTATCACCTCCACATTTTGACAAGGTACCTGGTCTTTCATTCTTGCTTTCCTTGGTATTGTGACTGTGGGCTCTGTATCTGTTGTAATACTACCAATCAGTCTCTGCTCTGCTCTGCAGATGTTTTCTTTTAGTGCTGCTTCCACCTTGCCAGAAGAGGGTGCTGGTGAAGAACATGCAGAATCCGCAGGCCGAGGCGATATACTCTCCATTCTGTTAACGCTGCCAGTGCTGGCATTGTCCTCCTCTTCCTCCTCCTCATCACTAGACAAAACAACTGAAAAAATAAACAAGCTTCAGGCATATCACACTGATGCATTATGCCAGTTCTTTTTAACTGTGTTCCAACTCTAAAGCTACAAAGGAGAAATTACTACTTACCTAATTTCCTTTCCTCTAATGAGGCAGGCCAATCCCCACCAGTAGGTTATGCACATCTACTAGTTGAGGAAGACTGAGTAAAACCGGACCGTCACTGATATATAGCCCTGCCCTACCATCAGCCAAACCGATGGACAAACTGATTGATTGTTTAATCATTGTCAAGTACAATCATTGATGCTTTCAATCAATAGAGAACACTAAGTGCAGACAAAAGAATTAACTCATTCACTAAACTGAGGATCAGGTTAAGACACTTAGTCTTCGAATGAATAGCAGGAACAATATTCTGCAATGCTCACAATAAAAAAGTGAACCAAAGGTAAAAACCAGCAGCCAAGGGCTGATCAGGGATTGGCCTGCCCTCATTAGATGAAAGGAAATTAAGTAAGTAGTAATTTCTCCTTCCTCAGCATTCAGGCAGGCCAATCCTCACCAGTGCGATGTACCAAATTAACTCCCAAACAGATTGGGAGGCTGTCCAGAAAACACCGCTCGTGCAAACACAGCATTCTCCTGATCCCCAACAACTAAACAGCAATGCTCAGACAAAGCGAGGATAGATGATCACATTGCCGCTTGGCAAGTCTCAACAAGAGACAACAATCAAATCGCCGCCCACGATGCCACCTGAGCCCTTGTGGAATGCGGTCTAGTCTGATTCAGTAAGGGAATATCGGCATCCACCCAGACGGCCAAGACAAGTTCCTCAATCCAATGGGCTATGGGTGCCTGTGCCACTGGCTCAACCTGGTTACCACCACCATGGAGCATAAACAGGTAAACATAATTCCGGCTAGACTTAGTAACCTCTAAGTATCACATCCAATGTTGCTTAACTCCAAAACCACTTTTGACCAAAGAAGGCACAGTCCAAAGCTGTAACACCCTGGGCGTCTGCATAGAAAAAGCTCACAGCTAGACAACGAAACCTACAGCTCAGAAACCCAACATGCAGAACAGATTGCCACTAGGAAAAAGACTGTATGCAAGATAAGCAATTGCAAGGAGAGGCCACAGTGGACAAAATGTCAGACTCACCAAGAAATGCAGGCCCAGATTAAGGTCCCATCAAGGGATCAACAGCTACAAGGGAGGACGAAGATGCCCAACTCTCTTCAAACACATCCAGTCAAACAAGGGCCCACCAAAGACTCGCTACCATAAGGCAGAACTGCCACTTGAACCGATAAGGTATTCAGGATCAAAGCATTACGCAATCCATCCTCTAAAATTTCCAAATTAATGGAATTTCCACTTCAAGAGACTGAGAACATCCTCACACAAGGACTCGAAAACTCTCTAAACACTAACGCAGACAGATATAGAAAAACTTTCCTGGCCCGAAGCAAGGAGGAAACCACTGCCAGTAGAATAAACCATGCTTCAGCAACTGAGCTCGCTCAAGGGTCAAACCGTAAAATAAAATAGACCAGGATCAACGGGTAGGATGGAGCCTTGCCACAACAGAACCTCCCAAAGCATCAGTCTGAGGGGACTGCCCACCCACAGTCTCTATAGATCGGCATACCACAACTTCTAGGGCTAATCCGAAACCAGCAAAATGAATGAGTCAGCCTGACTTGCAAACTTCCAAACAAACATGCCTATCAGAGGCTAGGGTAGAAAGGCATACAAACTGGCACTCAACCACACCTGAGCGAAGGCACTGCTGCCCAGTTCTTTCAGATCCCATCTGTGGCTAAAATAAACTGCAGAACCTTTGTGACGTCGCAAATTGCCAGGAAGTCTAAATAAGGATGGCTGCAGCGCTCCATTATGAGCTGAAAGGATTTATCCGCTAATTCCCACTGTCCTGGAACCAAGTTCCTCCTATTGAGGTCGGTCCTACATTGTCCTTTCCGACAATGTGAGAGGTTAATATGTGTAGCAGATGTTGCTCTGCCCTTACCATGAGCGCAACCATCTCCTCAGACACCTGTTGGCTTCTGGGTCCGTCTTGCTGATTGATGTAGGGCACCGCTGTCGCATTGTCCAAAATTAGCTGGACTGCCTGAGCCTCTAGAAACTCAAACCGCAAGCATGCTAGCTGTACTGCCTGTGCTTCCAAACAATGGATGCTCCACTGCCATTCCTCAGCATTCCAGAGATCTTGCAGAATCAACTCCTGCCAGTGAGCACTAGTCAAACTGGCATCTCCAAGGAAATTCTGTTCTTAGGATGATCTGCCCGCAACCAGCACCTTCAAAAGAAAGCAAGGCCTCACTGTATAGCCCTGTGACTGCGAACCCCAGCAGGAAAGCAGCAACATGTGCTGGATAGGGCACATATGCGCCCCTGTCCAGGGAACCACTAATATGGCTGCCATCAAACCCAGGACCAGAAGCTAAGACCACACCATCAGGCAAATACTCCTCCTCAGAGAGAGAATATGATCAGTCAACATCTGAATGTGACACTCTAGCAGAAACACTCTGCCCTGTTTCATATAAAAATGAACGCAGAGTTACTCCAGCAGTGGAGTTGGCTGTAGCTGTTCTCAGCTAGGTTCAAAACCAAGCCTAGCTCTCTCTCAGTAAGGTAACCAGCTTACAAAAAGTCAGATAACTTCCCTTCCACACTCTGGGCATGCATCAACCTGTCGTTCACATATGGGTGAACTAGGATGCCGATATGCCTCTGCCAGAGCCAGGGACATATGATTGTACCGCTGTTATTGTGGCACTTACAATTTCCTTTCAGAAATGGAGTTGTTCACCAATGACTATGGACTCCTTAGAAATCCAGGATGTGTCGAAAAGATCCCTCATTTTATAATGGCCTGCATTTGCTTGCGATTCAGAAACTAGAGTTACGGCCTTCCAGTCTGACTGACGCCGTAAGGTAGTCTCCATTGCCATCTTCCTCTTAGGAGAGTTGTTCAGAGAAATTATAAAGACATCTGTGGGAATGCAAAGAAATTGTAGAGCATAGCCATTCCAAATTACTTTCATTGGCCTGACATGATCTGGACCCACCCCTGAGTAAAACGAGATAGGTGACCACCCATCCCCAGTCACAGCAGGGGGAGGACAGAGACCACCAAAGGAAGGTGGTTGTGAGAAGTTGCTTCCTGAGGAGAACAAAAATGCATGTAATCTTGAGAGCGACCACATGCCCAAAAGGGACGCAAAGCTGGCTTCTTATCCCAAGTTTCCCCCTTCTATTTGCCATCTTCACCTCCTATCTGCCAAATGATAGAAAACCCTTAAAGGGTAATCTTCTGAGCTTGGACTAAGAAATTGTGTCCGCCGACCAATTTTGCAGCCACCAAGCCAATATCACTGAAACTACTCCATGGGAAGCAGCATGAGGCTCACAGTCCGCAAGCTCAGAAGGCAGCTTTCGATTCCATTACTGCTCTACTATCCAGCCCGGCTCCCTCAAGGAGACTGAGAATACTGGCGGGTTGATATATGGGCAGGGCTATATATCCAAGAATTCAGCTTTTACTCTGTTTCCAGCTGCTGGTAGAGGTGCATAACCCACTGGTGGGAACTGGCCTGCCTGAATGCCAAGGAAACTTTTTTCTTCCTCTTTAAATAGTTTTAAAACATACAGTAAAACAAATATAGGCTGATTTTATATATTATTTGGACAAATTTGATCATATGTTTTACAAGCTAAAACCTGTTGCCTATATATTGATGTAAGATGCAAAACAATTTCACAATTTTTAAATTTCATTCTTGTGTAGAACCTTGTATGGATATCACATATCTGGAGAACTTGCCAAACTCTACCAGCATGCCATCCTAGACACTAATCCTTCCCTGAATTAGCAAAATATACATTGCATATAGACCTATATCATACCTTAATGCAGACAATAAGATCCTGGCTAACTTCTTAGCAGTGCATTTGGAGAAAGTATTGCCAAACTTAAACATAAGGACCAAGTAGGCTTTTATTCAGGGGAGGCATTCTTTTAACATAACATATGGAGCCTTGGTGATGATTTGATGATCCAGACTATGCAAAGAGCTTTCAGCTTTGATTTTCCTTGATGTGGAAAACATTCAACCATGTCAAATTCTATTTTAGAGGCCTTTGGCAACAAGTTAGGAAATCGATTTCAGCTATATTCAGATGTCCTTGGGAAGATATCTTGATCAATAAAACTTGGTTTTGGTTCCACTTAGAAAAGGGAACAAGATACAATTGCCCCCTCCCCCAATTTGTCTTTGTAATAAAGCCACTATTATACATACGTCAGACTCAAAGAATAAAGGTAATAAAGATACAGGAGGAGCAAAATGTTGTTCTGTATACAGATGGTTTATTAAATATAGTGGACCCTGAATTTTCAATTCGACTGTTGGAAAACTGTCTGGATGTAAGATCAATATATGTCCAAGTTTAAAATATTATCATTAGTTTTAAAGAAGGCATCTAGAGACAAAATTAAGATGGTCTATTCTTTTCAACTCAATAGAGACAGGATTAAATACCTGGGCATTTACCTTTCACCAAGTTTTGGAAACTTATCCTAAATTAACTATGTCCTCTTTCTAACAAGCTGTAACACTGATTCTCAAAAGTGGGCCAAGACATACATAATCCAGTTTGGTCAGGTACAGATTGTTTAGATGAACTGGCTCCCCAGGCTGAAATGTCTTTTCTCCATGATTCCTACAGAGTACTCAGATCTATTTCCTCACTTCAATAAGCCTGTGGGGAACTTGCTAAGGAAACAAAAACTACAGTTAGTCTCAGAATCTTGTAGAGTCTGAGGGAAGAGAAGAGATGGGAGTGGTTTTATTTTATGTTTTACCTTTGTTCACATTTTCCAAACAAACAACAAAAAGAAATGGGAAAAAAAATGAGAAGTGAGAGGAACAAGGTCTTCCTTCATGGACAAAAAAGGTAGGGATAAGAAGAGAAGATATCTCCAGTACAGAAATAGCTTCTAAGTTTAGGAATGATAAGAATGAATAGGAGACTAGAGCTCTTGTATTTTTGATCACTCCTGTTTTGGGTTGCCCGAAAGTATATAAATTCTGGTTATTAGTCATGAGAAAAAAAAATGTCCCCCTAGTTTTTCTCAGCTTTTTTCAGACTGACGTTTTTGTTCATGGCTGCAATTTCTAAAGCAATATAGTTTGAAGAATCTCCCCATTTTGTTTACTTAGAGCTAAAAACCTTTATCCTCTCTCAGGAAGTCAAACTTGCAGTTAACAGACCTTTAAGTGGAATATGCTTAAGATGAATAAACCCTGAGGAAAAGTATGAAGATTATACAGAGCACTTTGTCCAAGGTTAGGGAGACCACTTATGAATAGAAAGGATTCAAGATTTAGAGCTGGTGATTAGCACAGCTAGAGAATATACAGCATTGTACAAACAATACAAAATATTAACTAGAAATTATTTTATCCCAGTCAAAGTGACATAGCTTATACAAAATGGTAAATGTTGTAAGGGATGCAAAGAGTAGGGAATGTTCTCACACAGCAAGCTAGACTTTGAGGGCAGAAACAGAATTTGGTGTAATTTGGAAAGCAATGAGGCTTGAAACTGGACAAGCCCAAATTTATTATTATAGGTCTCAAGACTAAAGAATTATAGGTGACCCAATGGGTTCAGAAGCTCCTGTTAGCACGGTGGAAAGCACTCCTGGCCAAATGGAAAGTTGAATCCCTTCTAGCCCTTCGGGACTGGCTTGACAGTGTACAGAGGCAGTGAAATGGATATGCTCTCATTGGTCCTATATAAGAAGTTATAGGCCATAGGTAAAATATGGGAAACTTTCATATAATTCTATTTGGATAATAAAAAAAACCCCATCCACACACAAGGAGTACTGTTGCCTTGTGAACTAGATATGCTACATTGCAAGAGTGATGGAAGGGGGACCAAGTAAAAGAGGGTTAGGCAGGTAGAGGAAGAGAAGGAAAAGTAGAGTTAGGTTTGAAAGTAAGGCACCAGTAAGCAGGAGAAAAAAGGAAAACAAACACTATATAACTACTGACAATTATAAAAGAATGTACTTATTTATACTGAAGGCAATAAAGCTATTTCTACAGGTAAAATGCTATTTTAACCCTGTAAATGGGCATTTTGATTACTGACCACTATATACACTGATAAAGTACCAATGTATGTTAACAATGCAGGTACTTTGACTACATATCTTCAAAGATGTTGCAGAGGCGGGATTGGCTTAAGTGAGGGACTTACAAGAAAAGTTTTGCATAATCAAGTAGAGAGAAATTTGAGAGAAATTTGTGCAGGTAGCTTTCATAAGGCAATAATCAAAGCAAAACCGCACACATTTTGTTTGATTATTTTGGCAAACCCTGCAGTTAAAAAACTACCCGCAGAGTTTAACAAAATAGAGACCGTTTTGATTACTGCCTCCTTTAATGTCAATCTGAGCTTGAAATAAAGACTATGGGACGAGCAAGGAAAACTGAATGTGGCCAAGTCCAAGGGGCCGGATAAGGTACATCCCAGAATAGTACGAGAACTCAGATGTCCTGGCGGGTCTGCTAAATGACCTGTTCAATGGATCCCTGGAAATGGGAGTGGTGCCATGAGACTAGAGATGAACAGTTGTGGTTCTGCTTCATAAGACTGGTAGCAGAGAGAAGGCTGGAAACTACAGGCCAGTTAGCCTCACTTCAATGGCGGGCAAATGGAGATGCTGAGCTATCTATAATCCGGAAAGTTGCTGGACCCAAGGCAGCATGGATTCACCAGAGGAAGGTCCTGTCAGACAAATCAGAATTTATTTATTTTTTTAAGATTGGGTGACTAGAGAATTGGATGAAATAAGAGCACTCTATGTCATCTATTTCGATTTCAGCAAAGCTTTTGATACTGTTCCACACAGGAGGCTTGTGAACAAAATGAAAAGCTTCGGAGTAAGCATCAAGGTGGTGAAATAGATTACAAACTGGTGACTGACAGGAGACAGCATGTAAATGGAACCTATGCTGAAGAGAGAGCGTGTTAAGTAGTGCGCACAGGAATTGGTATGGGACTGGGTTCTGTTCAATATCTTTGGGAGCAACATTGCGGAAGGGATGGAAAGTAAAGTTTGTGTATTTGCGGATGATACCAAGATCTGTAACAGAGTGGACATGCCTGAAGGAGGAGAGAGAATGAAAAACTGATTTAGAAGGCTGAAAAGTAATCAATATTGGCAGCTGGGATTCAATGCAAGAAATCCAGAGTCATGCATCTAGGACAGAGCTTTCAAAGTGTGTGTCGACGACACTTTACTGTGTCGCACTGAGGTGTGCCGGTTTGTGTCGCGCAAGCCGGTGCACGTGACACACCGGCAAGTGCAGGGGCCGGGAACCCATGGCTCCGAGCCAGATATGGCTCTTTTGAGGGCCGCATCTGGCTCGCAGACAAGTGTCGCCACACTTTCCTGCTGACCCAGCTGCTCCCCGGTCCTCCTCCGCCCGGGCGGAACGCGGCAGGACAGCTGGAGTCAGCGGCACCGGCGTGCTCTCTTCTGCCCCCCCCCCGCGGCCCGGAAGAGGAAGTGGAGAGTATCGGGTGAGTGCGCGGCAAGAAGAGGCCACGCTAGTGCGCTCGGCATCGGCCCGAAGAAAAGAAGACTGCAGCGCGGCTCGGAGGAAATGAAGAGGTTCAACCGCGGCCGATGGGACTCCGCCTCCGCGAGGGCTGAAAATGAAGAGGTTAGCGTTGGGAGGAGGCTGCTGCTGCTGCTGCGAGTTCCCGGGGTGGGGGGGGAGAGAGAGTGAATGAATGAGCGGTTGAACCTCTTCATTTTCCTCCGAGCCGCGTTGCAGTCTTCTTTTCTTCGGGCCGATGCCGAGCGCACTAGCGTGGCCTCTTCTTGCCGCGCACTCACCCGATACTCTCACTTCCTCTTCTGGGCCGCGGGGCCCTGTGTGTGTGTATGAGGAGAGTGAGAGATTGCATGTATGTGAATGATTGAGAGCCTGTACATGTGAAAGAGGTATGTCTGTGATGAGAGCCTGCCCGTGAGAGAGAGAGCATGAATGTAAGTTTACCATTGGGAACCTGTATGTGTAAGTTGTGATTGAAAACCTGTTTGTGTGAAAGAGTATGTGTGTATGATTGAAATCCTTTGTGTGTGAGAGAAATCATGTGTATGTATGATTAAGAGCCTGTGTTTAAATGAGAGAGAGAGAGACCATGTGTGTCTGTGTGTGATTGAGAGCTGATTTAGGTGAGGGAGCATGTGAGTATGTGATTGAGAGCCTGTGTGTAAATGAGAGAAAGAGAGGACATGTTTGTAAGCATGTGAATGAGAGTATGTGTGTGAGAGAAAAAGACAGCATGTATTTATGTGATTGAAAGCCTGTGTGTGTGTAAGCGTGAAAAGATAGACAGCATGTGTGTAAATGTGTAATTAAGAGCCTATATAAGTGAGAGAGAAAAAACATGTGTATATGTGAGTACTGAGAGCATGTGTGTATAGGTGTGTCATTGAGAGCCAGTGTGAGAGAGAGCGCTGGTATGTGACAGAGAGGAGAAAGTTCCAAGCAAACCACCCCTCCTCCTGCTAATTCAGAACAATCTCAGGAGACCTGGATATCAAACGTTCCCAGGTATGCAGAGCGAAAAAATGTTTGTATCCTTATTATTTTCATTACTGGGTCTTTGTGTCTGCTATTTTGAAATATTTTGTTGGTATCTGGAAATGTTTTATATGAGTTTTTAATTATTGGATATTCCACTCATCAGCTGTTTCGAAATATGTTCTTTTTGTTAGTACAGTTTTACTGCTGATGATTTTATATTTCTTGATTTGTTTTATAAGGATGGGAGATGTTTCTTTTTTCCTTTGTTACACTGCATACAACCTCTGGTTTGCTAGTAGACTGAATTACTGTGTCCCGAAATTATGTTTGTTTGTCTAAAAAGTGTGTCACCAACATGAAAAGTTTGGAAAGCTATGATCTAGGATATGGTAATT